>NW_027361784.1:29050208-29675000 GCF_039654945.1 Dendrobates tinctorius
CATGACTGCGAACTAGATCTTGGAGTAAGAAAAAGTAAGATCATTTTACCATCCATATCATACTGTATATTACATGCAATGAAAATAATATCAAACAATATAAATAAGAAACTAGATATAGATAACAAACAGGCAATAAACAAACACAACATAAAGATCTTCCCTGGCTCGAAATACCAGTAATGGTCGTGCTGGCCTCTAACCTTGCGGAGCGTGCTGGCGGCTGTAGAGGTGATGGCTGGGCTACAGTATAACAGATAAAAGCTTACAAAACAGGTCAATACAGGACCAATCAATTTATTGACCCGGATACTCTCGCACTCGGAGGGAAACGTCTCTACAATCTAGGACATTCCAGAGGAGGGGAATAACTGATTAGCTCCAGGCTGGGATCGCAGTGATGCTACTCCTGATTTAAAGCTATCAAAGTTACAAAGAGAGAGGGGGGCATTTAATTAGCGCAGCAATGCTTTATTGCCAGATACTTCGCTATCACATATTGGACACAAAATAATAACTGAAACGGGGATTCTGCAAAATTAAAATCGTTTGAACAGGGCTCATAAATATGTGATATTTTTGTAAGGGATGCAATGCCTTGTCCCTGTTTTCTAGGCCATTTATAAAAAGCTCCATCTAATCTGACCTGATTTATGGGGTCTAACACCGCCAAGTGCCCCCAACTTCACACTATAAGGGTATTGTCTCACAAAAATTTTTTTTTTAACATGGATTCTTCAGTCTGAAAAATCCACATAAAACAATCCTATCATTTTTCAGAATTTCAGTTTTAGGCCAGAGTTCCAGCAACAACTGTTCTATACATCAAGACTATTTATTGGGGAAGGGGGTGCGGATTTATTTGATTACCATGACTTATTTCCAGCTTTGTTTTTTATTCAGTAGTCAAATTTTAATTTTGAACAGTTTTTTCCAGGCTGAAATTCCACAAAAATTGACATTTTGCATACACATTGAAAAAAAAATGTAGGAAGAAAAAAAAATCACCATGTACACTGAAGGAGTAAATTCCAATTGATATCAATAGGGTTGTCCGGTCAGAATATATTCATAGTACTACAGAACAGCTCCTACTAATTCAAAAAGAATAGAAGCTGTTCTGCTGCACTCGGCAACGGCAACTACACATTGAATGGAGCTGTGCAGTGTAGCTCTGTTCAATGTGTTTACATCAGACTGATGATCATTATAGGTAAAGGGGGTCGGGCCCCCACTAATCTGATATTCTGGTCTGATGGCAAGGTCAGTATCCCATAAGAGGCCCTGTCAATGTGCTATCATGTACAACTCCTCTTTTGATTAGCCAGCCTTGTACAACATCATTTTTTAGCAGCGTGATGCACAGACAACTTTGAACCTAGTCACTTAATTAAAATTGTAGCCATTCACGCCAGCAGGTAGGAGATGGTTCACAGTCACAAAATCCCTGACATGAGCGATGGACCAGGGTCCTGAGAAACGACTCACTCATCTTTATCCTTCATGTAAGAAAAACTAAATCTCTGCTCTCTTATCCTGATTGAGAGTTCCTCAGTGTCCCTCCTCCCTGCTGGTGCTGAGATCTAACACTGCTCAATACAAGCTGCAGCTGTTAGTTAGGTAAGGTGGGCGGAGACTGAATATACTTGTACTTATGAGCTCAGTATTTCAATATTTCTATAGCGGGAACCATCTCAATCAGGATTATACAATCATTGATTTTTTTAAGGAAACTTAGCCAGCTGTAAGAGACTTGGTGACAAATCCATTCTCTCTCCTTGAGAAAGCGGTGCGGTACGCACGCGAAACGCACGTCGGAGTATTTCACCCGGTCTGGGGCTTCACTCATTTCTTGGTAAGATCCTGCCCAATACGGGCTTTATAACTACTTCCCCACTGTTGAGTACTATTTACATTTGGTGGTTTTCTTGCCATGTATTACTAATCAGCACAGCAGCACTTCCTTTGTGTCACTGACATGAATGTGTGCAGCTTGTGCAATTATGTTATATTAATGAGTGGTGACCCTGGTGCCTTTGTCTACTCCTGAAACTCCTTATGTCACAGTTATTTTTTACATTTTGTATTGTATTCTGATAAAAACTGAATCTTTTATTCACAGGTGTATTCCTCATTCTCCTAAATTTCCTAGTTTCTTGGAGTTGGTGTATATTCTAATCTTGGGTGGACCACCACCGTGTGGTGCCCCTCTGCATATAATATGCAACTGAGGTTTGTGTTTGCTATAGGAATTTGTATAATTTTCTACTCTTCTGGAACATTTCTGAGCTGAAAGGGGTTGCCCACTTTCAACAAATTTTTCCCCGTTTGGTTAAATAAACCCACCTGCACTGTACTTGCTGTTCTCCCATCCACCAGTGAGTCTTTGCTGCTGCTCCTGGTGTCCGACACTAACTGCGGCATTGACGTCACAGTCAGTGAGATCAGGGGCTCTGCCGATGTAGATGGAGAGCTCCGAGCTCCTGGGATTGCCGATTATCTGCCTCTCTATCGAGATGATGTAGCCAAAGCCAGACACCTGGAGCAGTGCGGAGATTATTACTCACCTGTCCCTAGGCTCTACTCCGCTAAACTTTCTTATGCTCCATGCGGGCTTTGCAAGTCGCCTGGTGTGCTCTCATGTGACGTTCTTCCTAGGCCTATATGGATCGCCCTCCCACGGCTGTGGGGTACTCGGTACCGGGCCCGTTGGTTTCACTGGGAGATGTCACGGCGGCGGTGACCCGGTCCGTGGCCCTGGGCATCCATTGTAAAAGCGGGAATGTTGAGCATGTGGATGATGATGATTAAAGTTTATAAGTGAATGATTCGTGACGCCACCTGTGGTGTTCGGCAATGAAGATGTTAAGCCGATGCTGCAGACAGATCCTCTGGGACAGATGGTGTGGTGCAGCAATGATGGTGTAGCCCTCCACAGGCAGGGCTGTAGTCCCAGGGCAGTGTAGATGGAGAGCTAGTGAGTAGAGTGTAGCAGTGCTAAGTGGGTTGGTGCAGGAATAAGCAGAGGACACCAGGGCATGTAGTTCCAAAGCTTTACTCACAGTCTGTTGTGCATACAGGTGCCCGCATCCGTGCTGTGTCCTCCAGGTCAGGAGCTCAGCCAACCTCCAGGCAAGATGAAGTACTCCGTTCCAACACTCCGCCAACATATGTGCCTTTTCTGAACGTCTCCCTTCTAGAGCCTATTTGAAGTACTCACAGTACTGAGTTACACTGGAGTTCCTCCTTTCAGATGTTCTTAGAACTCTACTTGTACGGCAGACAGCTGTAGCCTGCTTCGGGGACTCCTTGCTACTAAGTCCCGGCTCTCTCACATTGCTGTTGTGCCCCCAAGTCTTGTGTGGGAATAAAGTGGTGACAACTTCTATTCCTCCGGTGTCTGTCGCAGGACCATTAGTATCCATACAACCTCGGGGACCGGACCCCAGCCATGCGCTTAGAACTTGAGGAAGGGCTCTGCTCTAACCCTAATCCTTAGTTCTCTTCTTCTCCTCACGTTCTGTACAAATCAATCTTTCTTATGGAGAATTAGGCTTTCTGAATGTCTTTCCTGTGCCAGCAGACCCAGGTCACTGAGGTCGGCTGCAGCACTTCCTTCAATCCATCCCACTCAGGGGATCTTCTCTCACAGACTGACTTAGTCAGACTGATCCAGTCCTAATGAGCTCCCGCTCTTTTGTGCAAGCTAAGCTCCACCCACCTCCCAGCACTCTTCGTGTTCCAAGCAGGGAGCCACCAAAGGTGCTTTGCTACACTACTATGTTGTGTGGGATGCAGGTGTTGAAGTGTGGCCAGGTGTCTCCACCTTACCTGAATGGTGGGGTACCACACCTCAGGAGGAGGTGCAGTACCTCTGTGGCGACTGAACCCTCAGGGGCGCCACATATATAAGGCCTCCCACTTTTAGTTTTTCTGTGCACAGTATTCAGTATGACTCCTGGATGTCTTTGGTTTCCAGTCCCTGAGTGACATGTAGGCAGTCTCTATGACGTCTCCTATCAGTCTGCAGCTTCCAGTTCCTCAGTCTCGTGTCTGCCTGCGGTCTTCAGTAAATCTGCTACCAACTGCCAGCAAGCTTCCAGTAACCCTGCTACTTGTCTGTGGCCTTTCAGTCACTATGATACATGTTTGCAGCCTTGAGTACCTCTGCTAATGGTCTCCTGTCTGCTATCTATGTCCTACATGCCTCACTCATTTGCTGCACTGATGCCTGTGGCTCATGTGTCCACCCAGACCTCACTCCATTCCATGACAGAAGCTCACAGAGGACGGTGATTATGATGCCATTTCTATGTCTTATTAAACACCAAACTGCCACGAGCGATGAAGATTTCTTGAAAGGGGACAATGCCTTTAATAGAAAAAAGTGATATCTCGACTCTTGGAAGAGTTGCCGCATCTCCTGGATTCTCCTGAATAACAGTGTTTCACTTCTATTGATTGATATGTTGATTACTTTGTCACATTGTTTAATTTTTTACAATATTCCACATGGCGAATGAGGGGGAACAGTTTTGCCATTTTTTTGCGCGTCGCCCATTACAAAGGCAATTTTAAGACAGCATATTTCTTCTATATAAACTTGGAGAGTTTACCGCTGGCAAATCTTTTCTGTGGGTTGAATACTGTTGAAATTCCAACACTTTTTTAATTCTTTCTCACTATATACAGTACATCTAAACTTACTGAATTAATTATTTCCATTAAATTGTGTTTTGTGGCACATTATCTCAAAATTCTGTAATTTCAGTCCATTAAACAATTACCAGTCTCTAAATGCATACTAATAATATAGGGTATCTGATAAGTGACAGATATATTAACGGTGCCAAAAGTCAGAAACTCATCAGAGAACAGAAGAATAAGTCTAAAGGTACTGTCACACTTAGCGATGTACCAGCGATCCCGACCAGCGATATGACGCGGTCAGGATCGCTGGTACATCGCTAAGTGGTCGCTAGTGAGCTGCCACACAGGCAGATCTCACCAGTGACATCGCAGGGGACGGGGGTCGCTACTTACCTGTCACACCAGGCGATCCTCCGTCCTCCTGCCCGGCTCCACACTCGTAGCTCGTCTCTCCACAGGAAGCGCCGCAGGAAGCTGACAACGAGAAGCGGTCCTGAACGTTCTCGCGCGATCAGCGATAACCAGCGGGGGAGCGGTCGGAGGTAAGTATCAGACATAGCGATATCGCTAGCAATATCGCTATAACGTCACAAGTTATAGCGATATTGCTAGCGATATCACTTAGTGTGACAGGCCCTTTATACTAATTCCTCACTTTGAGATAATGGGTAAACGTATCCTGTCCTTGTGGCTGATAACCAACTTAAAGAGGTTGCAAAATTAGACCGTCCATACTTGTTAGCTCTGTTCACATCTGTGTAAACAAGTCCATTTCTTGTTTTTCTTCAAGGAACAGAATTCATGGAGAGGATGAACTTCTTCCACAAGGGACGCAAATGGCAATGACTAAAATTGATGAGAATCAATTCAGAGGACCTGGTAATCTGACATCATCTCCTGCCATTTCATAGAATCACAGAATGTTAGGGTTGGAAGGGACCTGAAGGGTCGTCGTGTCCAACCCCCTCCTCAATGCAGGATTCACTAAACCGTCTCAGACAGATGTCTGTCCTGCCCGTTTGAAGATTTCTATTGAAGGAGATCTCACCACTTCTCGTGGCAGCCTGTTCCACTCATTGATCACCCTCACTGTCAAAAAGTTTTTTCTAATATCTAATCTGTATCTCCTACCTTTCAGTTTCATTCCATTGATTCTCGTGTTTCCATGTGCAAATGAGAATAATGATGATCCCTCTACACTGTGACAGCCCTTCAGATATTTGTAGACCGCTATTAAGTCTCCACTTAGCCTTCTTCTTGGCAAGCTAAACATTCCCAGTTCCTTTAACAGTTCCTTGTAGGACATACTTTGCAGTCCACTCACCATCCTGGTAGCTCTTCTCTGAACTTGATCCAGTTTTTCAATGTCTTTTTTAAAATGTGGTGCCCAGAACTGGACACAGTATTCCAGATGAAGCATGACCAAGGAAGAGCAGAGGGGGATAATTACTTCACATGATCTCTTAATTACATTCAGCTATCAGCTATGAACTCTGATGAACTTTCTCAGTTCAGTGCTACACACTGCAGAAGTGTAATCACAATCCTGTCTCAGTGTGTTCTGGCTGGCTTGCTAAGTGGCTGCATCATGCCACATCTCAACAAATCACCCGGATGTAGCAGAGCTGGAGTTCTTCGTGACAAGAATCACATAGGAATTATTGACGGACAGGTCAGAAATGTGACAGTTTATTAGTTTTTATTTATACAGTATTAATTGGGAAAAAGAGGGCAGCGGAGTATTTATTTAAAATTAAGTAAAACCGGAGGCTAATTGCTAAAATTGGTGCATGTAAAATTCTGGGGCGTCTGAGGGCTAGTGTTCTTAGTCTGCGAGGGGGCCAGTATCCATGGCTCCTTCCTAGCCTATTAATATCTGCCCGCAGCTGTCTGCATAGACTTAGCTGGTTATCAATTATAGGGGAGACCCCATATCATCTTTTGGGGCTCCCCCCATTTTAATTACCAGTAAAGGCTAAGTAGACAGCTTTGAGCTGGCATTAGTAGCCTGGAAGCTCCATAGTTATTACCACCTTCCCAGGCTATAAACATCAGCCACCAGTCGTCGGCTTTCCCTCAGCTGGTTATTAAAAATTAACCAACCCCTTTGCTTATTCTATTTATATCTCTTCTATTGTATACTGATGGTTCATGCTGGGAATTTACTGTACTTGGCTGATGAAATATCAAGTTTCCTATGAGATGGTGCATAAAAATCGTATGGCCCAAGCATGGTCCGTGTGCAGCACGATTTTTTTCTCACACCCATTGACTTGCATTGGCAAGTCTCGTCCGATATACACAGCCATCGCAGCATGCTGAGATTTTTTTTTCTATCTGATCTGAGCTAAGAAAAAAAATTGCAGATGAGCACTGGAACATTAAATAACATTAGTTAGAGTGCAATCCAATTTTTTATTGGATTGCACTCATCTGCTTTAAATGCAGATGAGTATGAGCCCTTACTGAACCTGTATGCACATGTTGCTGGAAGTTATTGAACAAGGTCTCTGGTTTAAGAAGCTCTGTGATAATGCTGGAAGTGCTGTGGCTGCGTAGCAATGATAAAGACAGGGGCGGACATATCATTGGTGCAACCTGTGCGGCCAGACAGAAGCTCATGAGGTAAAGGGGCCCATTTCTATCTCCAAAGCAGGTGCAATTTTGCCTTTGATAGTGCTCTTAGGCTGCAAAAGGCTGTGATAAAGATCGATCCATGATTGAAACACCTTGCAGTATGACCCTTGCACGAATGTGGTTCAGGAGCTTTTTTGGAATGTTTTATCCATTTTAAATCCATTTTAAATAAATTCTGAATTTTAATCTTGGAGGTGGAATATTGCTACTTTTTCTTCAAATAAAAACCAATGTTACCGGCGCACCTCTCCAAAGACTTATATCACCAAGGCCAGCCACCTCAGTGACACATACAGTTGTGGACAATAGTATTGACACCCCTGCAATTTTGTCAGATAATACTGAGTTTCTTCCTGAAAATTATTGCAAACACAAATTCTTCATTTAATTTGTCTTAAATGAAAAAACACAAAAAGAATTGTCCTAAAGCCAAATTGGATATAATTCCACACCAAACATAAAAAAGAGGGTGGACAAAAGTATAGGCACTGTTCGAAAAATCATGTGATGCTTCTCTAATTTGTGTAATTAACAGCACCTGTAACTTACCTGTGGCACCTAACAGGTGTTGGCAATAACTAAATCACACTTGCAGCCAGTTGACATGGATTAAAGTTGACTCAACCTCTGTCCTGTGTCCTTGTGTGTACCACATTGAGCATGGAGGAAAGAAAGAAGACCAAAGAACTGTCTGAGGACTTGAGAAACCAAATTGTGAGGAAGCATGAGCAATCTCAAGGCTACAAGTACATCTCCAAAGACCAGAATGTTCCTGTGTCTACCGTGCGCAGTGTCATCAAGAAGTGTAAAGCCCATGGCACTGTGGCTAACCTCACTAGATGTGGACGGAAAAGAAAAATTGACAAGACATTTGAACGCAAGATTGTGCGGATGTTGGATAAAGAACCTCGACTAACATCCAAACAAGTTCAAGCTGCCCTGCAGTCCGAGGGTACAACAGTGTCAACCCGTACTATCCGTCGGCGTCTGAATGAAAAGGGACTGTATGGTTGGAGACCCAGGAAGACCCCACTTCTTACCCCGAGACATAAAAAAGCCAGGCTGGAGTTTGCCAAAACGTACCTGAATAAGCCTAAAACATTTTGGAAGAATGTTCTCTGGTCAGATGAGACAAAAGTAGAGCTTTTTGGGCAAAGGCATCAACATAGAGATTAGAAGGAGAAAAAAAGAGGCATTCAAAGAAAAGAACACGGTCCCTACAGTCAAACATGGCAGAGGTTCCCTGATGTTTTGGGGTTGCTTTGCTGCCTCTGGCACTGGACTGCTTGACCGTGTGCATGGCATTATGAAGTCAGAAGACTATCAACAAATTTTGCAGCATAATGTAGGGCCCAGTGTGAGAAAGCTGGGTCTCCCTCAGAGGTCATGGGTCTTCCAGCAGGACAATGACCCAAAACACACTTCAAAAAGCACCAGAAAATGGTTTGAGAGAAAGCACTGGAGACTTCTAAGGTGGCCAGCAATGAGTCCAGACCTGAATCACATAAAACACCTGTGGAGAGATCTAAAAATGGCAGTTTGGAGAAGGCACCCTTCAAATATCAGGGACCTGGAGCAGTTTGCCAAAGAAGAATGGTCTAAAATTCCAGCAGAGCATTGTAAGAAACTCATTGATGGTTACCGGAAGCGGTTGGTCGCAGTTATTTTGGCTAAAGGTTGTGCAACCAAGAATTAGGCTGAGGGTGCCAATACCTTTGTCTGGCCCATTTTTGGAGTTTTGTGTGAAATGATCAATGTTTTGCTCTTTGCTTCATTCTCATTTGTGTTTTTTTCATTTAAGACAAATTAAATGAAGATAATAATACCAAAGAATTTGTGATTGCAATCATTTTTAAGAAGAAACTGAGTATTATCTGACAAAATTGCAGGGGTGTCAATACTTTTGGCCACAACTGTACCTTCTATCCAGGACTTTACCTCCTGCTTTCTTACTATTTGGAATCGGACAGTTTTTTTTGTAGCATGCTATTGGAGGTTTTGGCTGCCTCCTTTTCTGACTGAGCTTCTACCATCAGACTAATATTGTTTTTACATAATGCTGAACCCAACCTGCCCTTTAAGTTTGTAGGCTTTTAGACTAGGAGAGGCTTGTTTGATAAATTTTATGTTTTAGGATCCTATCAATGAAAGGTTCTCCTTGTCACGGCTAGTGGGCTTTTATTAAATGGTCAATGGTACCTTCATTTTAGAAGTAAATTGCAGTAATACTGTACAAATGTAATATGTGTTCAATATTTGCACACATCATAGAGCTTACAGTGTGCTTCTGTATGCTTTATATATATATATATATATATATATATATATATACTGGACAGTATATGAAGCTTGTTATACTGCAATTTCTTTACACAAACATAATAATTGGTTTGGGTTTTCGTCAAAGTGATTTCTATCAGATGTAAAAGAGTGGTAATTGTACAGACTGTTTTAATGCTAATGTATTGTTGTGTATTAATTGGAGAGCTGTTCCCCTGTGTCATGTCCCCTTTACTAAATGTCCCTTAGATGCTACTTGTTTTTAATGAGAGGAGACTTGGACACCGTGACAGCAGCTATAACTAAGGCTGCATCTACCCTCCTGTTACCTAAATATACCTGACTACAATATAGCCTCTTGGCATTCACCGTATTGTTATCCTGTGGTTGGCCATTGTATATGTATCATAACCCTCAGTACGCAACTGACAAAGGTCTTTTGTATGGACCGAAACGTTTTGTATATGCTACTGTTTGGAATTGAATTAAATCACCTACAACTTTAACACTAAGTTGAGTGCCGGGTTCTATTTTTACATTAATTATGGTTTGTGAACCTACCTAAGCACCATTAGTCATTGCTGTGCACACGCTTTCTACGATCAAGAAAATCTATGGCATACAAAACTTCCATATTCTATCTACTAACTACTATAATACTATATATATATATACACATTAGAATACAATTACTATACAATATTGTTCCCCCTATGTACAAGAATATAACTACTATAATACTGCCCCTATGTACAAGAATATAACTACTATAATACTGCCCCTATGTACAAGAATATAACTACTATAATACTGCCTCTATGTACAAGAATATAACTACTATAATACTGCTCCTATGTACAAGAATATAACTACTATAATACTGCCCCTATGTATAAGAATATACCTACTATAATACTGCAACTACGTACAAGAATATAACTACTATAATACTGCTCCTATGTAGAAGAATACAGCTACTATAATACTGCTCCTATGTACAAGAATATAACTACTATAATACTGCTCCTATGTACAAGAATATAACTACTATAATACTGCCCCTATGTGCAACAATATAACTACTATAATACTGTCCCTATGTAGAAGAATACAGCTACTATAATACTGCTCCTATGTACAAGAATATAACTACTATAATACTGCCTCCTATGTACAAGAATATAACTACTATAATACTGCTCCTATGTGCAAGAATATAACTACTATAATACTGTCCCTATATACAAGAATATAGCTACTATAATACTGCTCCTATGTACAAGAATATAACTACTATAATACTGCACCTATGTACAAGAATATAACAACTATAATACTGCTCCTATGTACAAGAATATAACTACTATAATACTGCTCCTACGTACAAGAATGTAACTACTATAATACTGCTCCTATGTACAAGAATATAACTACTATAATACTGCTCCTATGTACAAGAATATAACTACTATAATACTGCACCTATGTACAAGAATATAGCAACTATAATACTGCTCCTATGTACGAGAATGTAACTACTATAATACTGCTCCTACGTACAAGAATGTAACTACTATAATACTTCTCCTATGTACATGAATATAACTACTATAATACTGCTCCTATGTACAAGAATATAACTACTATAATACAGCTCCTATGTACAAGAATATAACTACTATAATACTGCTCCTATGTACAAGAATATATCTACTATAATACTGCCCCCATGTACAAGAATATAACTATTATAATACTGCCCCCATGTACAAGAATATAACTACTATAATACTGCTCCTATATACAGGAATATATCTACTATAATACTGCCCCTATATACAAGAATATAACTACTATAATACTGCCTCCTAGCTGTGAGGTTGTGTGTCTGTGGTTCTCCTGATGTCTGGAGCAAGCCCAGGGAGGGGCCACCCTGGGCGGGGAAGCTCCCCAAGCAAGGCCCAGGCTTCCAGGCCTACACTGGGAGGAAACTCCCAACCTTCTCTTGTGGATGGAAATCCCAGAGTTGCCTCTGCTGGAAATAAACCTCAGAATGGAAGTCCCAGCACCATGGAGAAAGATCCTGTGTTGAAGTTCAGCACAGGAAAGAAACAAGAGAAAGCTTTGTCTGTGTGCAAGGATGGTGCAATTAAACAGTCGGCCAGTCAAGGCAAACAGTGTCCAGAGCCTGGAAGGAAATCCCAGAAGGCATCTTCTGCTGAGAACCTGAGTGCTGGAGGGCAGGTGGCTGCACAGAAGGTGAGGCAGAGTCCATCACCAGCCTCAGGTGTGCAGCTCACTCCAGGCAGACAGAGACGGACATCTCAGGAGAAGCAAACACTCCAGGAGAACCTTCAGCTGGGACATGTGGTGACCAGCATGGCGAGCTCTGGACGCACGAGATTGCAGGCTGGTGGCAGCGGTAAAAGTGTTGCGGAAGCTGGAGCCACAAAACCAGCGACATTAAAAACCAACGTGTCAACCCCTAAAGCAAGACCCCAGAAAGAGCCGCCACGTGCCCCGGAGCTACAGCTGGCAGAGGAGATACCAGGACTGGTCAGGAGGATGGGTGAGTTGCAGCAGCAGAGGAATCTTCTGCAAATGGAAATTGACTGCATTTACAAGGTGAAGGCTGCTAATCCTGGGGATCACTCTGTATATGACCAGAGACTGAATGCACTGGGGTTAGAACTGGCGACTGTGGTGCGGGACATAGACTGTGTGCTGGCGAGGATGGGGCCCCTGGCAGAGACATATAGGAACCAGGAGCGGTTTAGGTCCTGCACGCAGGACTCTGCTGGTTCCCGCACAGACATTGTCCCAGGTAGGACCCGGCAGCAGGTACGGCCGGTGCTGCAGCCCGCTAGCTTCTGTTTTAAGGAGGGTCAGATACTGCACCCGCAGCCGCAACTACCTGCGGCAGACCCCAAGCAGGAGCAAGAGGCTCAGATCCCAGCGGTACCACAAGTCCCAGCATGCCCAGCACAACAGCAAGACAGTGGACATGAGACTGCATCTACTGTTGGTGTCCAGGAGAGCACTAATTCTGGGGATATTGATACTGTTCATGTGGGGTTGGGGGCTGAAGGGGGTACAGAGACTGCGGTGGACATTGCGCATCCTGATGATGCTATTGAGATTGAAGATGATGATAATAATGTGCAAAATGTCTGTGATTTCCCCCCTTTGGTTTCCAGCACACAAGGTGCAACAGGCCCCTCTGCTGCAGACCCTCGCCCTGTCAGTGTCATGTCGGACGCTGTTCACACCACAGCGTCCGGCAGGCAGCGTTTGTTCCATCTCCGTCCACTATAGCCTCAGTGGCGCCGGCTTGATTTTACTCAGGTTATCTGGGGTTAATCTAGCTGGAAATCAGGTGGGATGTTTGGTCACGCCCACGGTCTTTAAATAGTCGTGCTGGCCTGTGGGCGTCTCCGATTATAGCTTGTGTTTTGTGCCAAGTGGTTCCGGTCTGGAGTGGAGGTGTTGGAGAGAGAAATTCATAGCTGGTGTCGTATGATCCGTTGTTACCTTTTCGCCTTCCTATATTTGTGCTTTGTTTTGCCCTGTTCACATTATAGTATTGTCCTGTGTGGTTGCGGCGCGGTGTGGTTTAAGTTCTCCCTGTCTGTCATTACTGTGTGGGTTTTGGTGGTTTGACAACTCACTGGGTGGAGGGTTCAGCTTAGGGCTGAGCAGGAGATAAGGAGAGGCTGGAGGCTCAGGCATTTGCACCTTTAGCAAAAACCCTGGGTTGAGGGTCAGACAGGGTTTTCCCTAGTTTGAGGGACTCCACAGGGGCCTGGGTTTTGTCAGCCTCCTTCGACCTAGGCCCCGCATAACATTATAATCGGCCCAACATTTTTCCATGGATTCCATGACTTCCATAAACCGCCAGTTGGCGGCGCTGTCCTTACAGGTCACCGAGTTGAAGGGGGCAGTTCAGCAGCAGGGCCTGGTTGTAGCTAATGTGCAAGCGGCTTCTGCTGGTGCAGGTGCAGAGCCTAAGATTCCGCTGCCTGAACGATTTTCTGGGGAACGCAGCAAATTTGTCATCTTTAGGGAGGCCTGCAAGTTATACTTTCGCATGCGCCCGGTCTCCTCAGGTAATGAGGCTCAGCGGGTGGGTCTGGTGTTATCATTACTGAGTGGGGACCCCCAAGCATGGGCGTTTTCCTTACCAGCCGACTCTGCTACATTTCATTCGGTTGAGAATGTTTTTTCAGCACTCGGGCTCATTTATGATGATCCCGACAGATTGGCTTTAGCAGAATCTAAGATCCACGCCCTCCGTCAGGGGGAACGTATGGCGGAAGACTATTGTTCAGAATTTCGCCGTTGGGCAGTAGACACACAGTGGAACGACCCAGCGCTGCGGAGTCAGTTTATTCATGGGATCTCAGAAAGAGTTAAACAGGCCCTCCTTATGTATGAGACTCCTGCTTCGTTAGAATCTGCCATGAGTTTGGTTATCCGTATTGATCGCCGTTTGCGTCAAGGGGCGCAGGAGACGCTGCCTCTGGGGGAAAGCAGGGGTGCCAGTGTGGTTGCTGCAGATGAGCCCACGTAACCTATGCAAATCGCTGGGGTATCACATGTGCAGCGTCGCGTTCCTGGGTTCAGGAAGCATGGAGCATGTTTTTACTGTGGTAAAAGAGATCATTATGTAAATGCTTGTCCTGTGCTACCAAAGAAAGTCGCACCGGCGGAAAACTGGTAAGCTCAGAGGGTATGGAGGAGGCCCAACTGAGCGTATGCATATCCTCCATGATGGTATCTCAATGTATGCTCCCTGCCAGGGTTATTATTGCGGGCAGAGAGCTACCAATATCAGTGTTTGTGGATAGCGGTTCAGCCACCAATCTCATGGATGAGGAGTTTGCACGCATGGCAGGTTTCAAGATCGAAAAACTCCCTCATCCTATTCGCGTGGTTACCATTAATGCCGCTCCCCTCCCACAGGGCGAGATTACTGAGTTTGTAGCTGAGGTTAAACTCCACATTGGGGTCCTACATTCTGAGTGGGTTACATGTAAGGTACTCAATAATCTCCCAGCACAAATAGTCCTGGGTTTCCCATGGTTGTCTAAGCACAACCCGGTGATTGACTGGAGAACCCAGGACATAGTCCAGTGGAGCAGTTTCTGCCAGGAAAATTGCTTGGCCACATGTGTGTCCGCCGTGAAGTCCAGCCTTCCGGAGGCATTGCTGGATTTTGCGGACGTATTCTCTGAGAGGGGTTGCTCAGAACTACCTCCACATCGAGCCTATGACTGTCAAATTAGGTTAAAACCCGGGGCTAAATTGCCAAAGGCGAGGATGTTTAGTATTTCTGGTCCGGAGAGACAAGCTCTTAAGGACTACATTGCGGAGAGTTTAAGTAAAGGGCACATCCGGCCTTCATCCTCACCTGTAGCAGCGGGGTTTTTCTTTATTAAGAAGAAAGATGGGGGGTTACGCCCGTGTCTGGATTTCCGGGAGTTAAACCAGATTACGGTCCGTGATCCCTACCCGATGCCTCTGATCCCTGATTTGTTCAACCAGGTGGCTGGTGCGAAGTGGTTTTCCAAACTTGACCTCAGGGGGGCATATAACCTCATAAGGGTCCGTCAGGGGGATGAGTGGAAGACGGCATTTAATACCCCTGAGGGTCATTTTGAAAGCCTAGTTATGCCATTTGGGTTGACAACCGCGCCTGCTGTGTTCCAACATTTCATAAATGATGTATTTGCTCATGTGCTGGGGAAATTTGTGATTGTGTACCTGGATGATATCCTTATTTATTCGAGCGACCAGGACACTCATTTAGAGCATGTCAGGCAGGTGTTACAGCTGCTCCGTGAGAATAAGCTCTATGCTAAGCTTGAAAAATGCGTGTTTTTTGTTCAAGAGTTGCCTTTTTTGGGATATATTGTGTCCGCCGCAGGGTTTAAAATGGATGCCGCGAAGGTGCAAGCGGTGCTGCGATGGGAACGGCCTGGTAATCTAAAGGCGCTCCAGCGGTTCCTTGGGTTTGCCAACTATTATAGGAAGTTTACTAAGAATTTCTCTACTATAGCCAAACCGCTCACGGACATGACGAAAAAAGGTACCAATCTCGCTATCTGGTCTGAGGATGCGGTGCGTGCATTTGAGCTTCTGAAGAACCGTTTTGCTTCAGCCCCCATTCTGGTGCAACCGGACGTATCTAAACCTTTTACGGTGGAGGTCGATGCGTCTGAGGTGGGAGTGGGGGCAGTACTGTCACAGGGCTCGTCCTTGAGCAATTTGCGTCCATGCGCCTACTTCTCCAAGAAGCTGTCGCCGGCCGAACGGAATTACGACATCGGCAACAGGGAGTTGTTGGCCATCAAATTGGCTTTTGAGGAATGGCGACACTTCTTGGAGGGGGCGGCCCACCAGGTCACAGTCATCACCGACCATAAAAACCTGCTCTATCTGGAGTCGGCCAAGCGTCTGTCTCCCAGGCAGGCTCGCTGGGCATTGTTTTTTACACGTTTTAACTTTCTGGTGTCTTACCGTCCTGGGGCGAAAAACACCAAGGCGGATGCCTTGTCCAGGTGTTTTCCGGGGGGAGAACCTCGGGAAGAGCCGGTACCCATCCTCCAGGAAGGTGTAGTGGTTTCGGCTCTCACGACTGAGATAGAGGCGGAGATTGCCGAGGCCCAGGAGGAGGTACCACCAGGACTTCCCGCTAATAAGTCGTTCGTACCCCTTCATCTTCGTCTTAAAGTGTTGGGGGAACACCACGACTCGGTCCTGGCCGGTCATCCAGGGGTTAGGGGCACCTTGGAACTGGTATCGCGCAGCTTCTGGTGGCCAAAAATCCGGCAGGATGTGGTTTCCTACGTGACAGCTTGAATCACGTGCGCCAGGGCCAAGTCGCCCAGAACCCGTCCTGCTGGCACTCTACAGCCTCTGGGGATACCTAGTAGGCCATGGACAGAAATCTCCATGGACTTTATCACAGACTTGCCTGCCTTGGCGGGGAACACGGTCATCCTGGTGGTGGTTGATCGATTTTCGAAGATGGCGCATTTTGTGTCGTTGCCTTCCTTGCCCAACGCGAAGACGTTGGCTCAGGTCTTTGTGCAGGAGGTGGTCAGACTGCACGGAGTTCCGTCGGACATAGTGTCTGATAGGGGTACCCAGTTTGTGGCGGAGTTTTGGAAAGCTTTTTGCTCACGATTGGGGATCAAGTTGTCTCATTCGTCGGCGTTTCATCCGCAGTCAAATGGTCAAACTGAGCGCATGAACCAAAATCTGGAGCAGTATTTGCGATGTTTTGTGTCTGACAACCAAGAGGAGTGGTCAACGTTCCTTCCCTTGGCCGAGTTCGCATTAAATAATCACCGCCAAGAATCATCGGGAGAGTCTCCGTTCTTTTGTGTTTATGGGCACCATCCTCAATTTTGTACCTTGCATCAGGGGGGCTCTGGGGGCGTCCCAGAGGAGGACCGGTTAGGAGATCAACTATCATGGGTCTGGAGGAGTGTGAAACAGCGATTGCTGAGCATGAGTGCAAGATACAAACGTGTGGCTGACTCTAGACGCGTGCCAGGTCCGGACCTGTGTGTGGGTGATTGGGTGTGGTTAGCTACTAAAAACATAAAACTCAAAATTCCATCATTGAAATTGGGTCCAAGGTTTATTGGCCCTTTTAAGATTGCTGCCATCATAAACCCGGTTGCTTTTCGGTTGGAGCTTCCTGCGGTATACAAGATACACAACGTGTTTCACAGGTCTTTATTGAAAAAGGTGGTAGGCACTGTGGACACGACGCCGATGCCACCTCCAGTCATGGTGGATGGCAATTTAGAGTTTGAAGTCTCCAAAGTGGTGGACTCTCGAGTAGTGCGCCGTACTCTTCAGTATTTGGTGCACTGGCGGGGGTATGGTCCGGAGGAGAGGTCTTGGGTTCCAGCCTCAGACATACATGCGGAGCGGCTGGTCAGTTCCTTTCACCGCCGTCATCCGGACAAGCCGGGTCCTATGAGTCTTGAGGGCCCTGGGGTCCCTCGTAGAAGACGGGGTACTGTCATGTCGGACGCTGTTCACACCACAGCGTCCGGCAGGCAGCGGTAGTTCCATCTCCGTCCACTATAGCCTCAGTGGCGCCGGCTTGATTTTACTCAGGTTATCTGGGGTTAATCTAGCTGGAAATCAGGTGGGATGTTTGGTCACGCCCACGGTCTTTAAATAGTCGTGCTGGCCTGTGGGCGTCGCCAATTATAGCTTGTGTTTTGTGCCAAGTGGTTCCGGTCTCGAGTGGAGGTGTTGGAGAGAGAAATTCATAGCTGGTGTCGTATGATCCGTTGTTACCTTTTCGCCTTCCTATATTTGTGCTTTGTTTTGCCCTGTTCACATTATAGTATTGTCCTGTGTGGTTGCGGCGCGGTGTGGTTTGAGTTCTCCCTGTCTGTCATTACTGTGTGGGTTTTGGTGGTTTGACAACTCACTGGGTGGAGGGTGGAGGGTTCAGCTTAGGGCTGAGCAGGAGATAAGGAGAGGCTGGAGGCTCAGGCATTTGCACCTTTAGCAAAAACCCTGGGTTGAGGGTCAGACAGGGTTTTCCCTAGTTTGAGGGACTCCGCAGGGGCCCGGGTTTTGTCAGCCTCCTTCGACCTTAGCCTCGCATAACAGTCAGTCAGCTCAATGTGGCCCCACAGGTCCCTCCCAGTAATGATTGGAGCCGCGGCGCTCCGTCCTTTACCTCCGGCAACAATTACACCGGGCAGGCTTTCAAAAGGAGGAATGTGGTGCGGTTCAGGCACAGAGGTGCCAGGGAGGACCTGCCGGACAGGAGGCTGGTAGTCAGAGAGCTTCTGTGCTGCCAGATGGGGTTTGCGCCGGTTAATATCTTGGCGGTCATCAATCTGCCAGACAGACAGGGCTATGATATCAGCTTTAAGCTTATGTCTGATCTGGACAGATTCTGGGCCAATTTCCCCAAGATCAGGGACGCTGATGGCTGGAATAAGTTCAGCTTCATTCCAATATCTAAGCCGGATACCGCCACGGTTAATATCATCTTTTGGAATGAGGCTGTTCCCCCGCAGGACATTGTGGTGTGGCTCCGGAGGCATTGTGACCTTGTCTCCGACCTCACCAAAAACAAGGATGAGGACGGTATATGGACCGGTGGATGGAAGGTGCTGGTGAAATTGCGCCAGCACAACAATATCACGGCTCACTTACCCAACTCCTTCTTTATCGGGAGGGAGAAGGGGGTTTGCTTCTACCCTGGGCAGCCACGAAAGTGTTTTAAGTGTGGTAAAGTGGGTCACCTGGCAAACACCTGTACCGTGGTAAAGTGCAGCCTGTGCGGGGAAGTCGGCCACTTAGCGGCAGATTGCCAGAACATCAAGTGCAATCTCTGTGGGGAGATCGGCCACCCTCACAGGGACTGTCCTGATGCCTGGCACAATATATGCAAGCTCCTTCCTGATGAGGAGTTAGTGACAGGGACAGAGGCTCAGGAGGAGGAGGCTTTAATGTCAGGGACAGTACTGACCAGGTCAGAGGTCCACCAGGGGTCCGCTCAGGTAACATCAGAGCAGCTTTGTACAGAGGGGAGCATGGAGGTGGTCCCTCAGGTCCAGCAGCCACATGTAGCCACCTCTTCAGTATCACCATCTCTAGCTGAAGAAAGTGGCTGTAATCAGGTAAAAAGGAAAAAAAAGGACAAGGCCTCCCGTAAACCTGAGGAGAAGTATGTCACTAGCCAGGGTGGCAGGAAAAAAGTCCAGAGTTCGGCAGGTGTGATGGTCGTGGCCAATAAGTTTGATATTTTGTCTGAGTCTGATGGGGACTTGGAGGAAGAGATAAAAAGAATAGAGACTGAGTATGACAGGGACGTAGCGGACGATCCCCCTACAAAACGGAAGCCCGTACTTGCTGACACTGAGATACAGTCTGACATGGAGACCGGTGGTAGTCAGAACATCTGTGACCCAGACTTATGATGGCGGCTTTTACATCTCTGCTCCTCTGTTGTGGCATTGTGATGGCGGATTTCTCATTAAAAATAACATCCAGTAATGTGAACAGCATTAAGGTGAGGAGGACGAGGCACGCTGTCTATGACCATCTCCGATACCTGGACGCTGATGTCCTCTTTCTGCAGGAGATGCGGCTGACGAGTCAGGGGCTCATGAGGGAGGCTGAGAGGGAATGGCGGTCTGGTCCCTCTTTTTGGTCACTGGCTGTGGAGTCGTACGCCGGGGTCGCCATTCTGTTTAACACCAGGGATGTGACAGTACATAGGATGACAGAGGTGGTTATGGGAAGGTGTCTGGTCCTGGAAGTCACTGTCCATGGGAGGCGACTCCGGCTTATTAACATCTATGGGCCACAGACGGTGACTGACAGGATACTGTTATTTAATGATGTCAAGCCTTATCTGTTCACCTCTCTTCCAGTGATAATGGCGGGGGACTTTAATGCCATACTGACATCAGGTGACAGCTCCTCAGGTAGAACCGTGACGAGGGATGGTAGGATCTTGAATAACATAGTCCTGCAGGCCGGATTAGGGGACGTCTTTAAACGGGGAGGTCGAAAGCCAAAATTAACCTATTCCTGCTCCAATAGAGGCAGTAGAATAGATCTGGCTTTTGCAAGTCCCATGGAAGTCATTGGTGCCATGAGTGAGAGAGTCGTCCCATACTCAGACCATCTTGCCCTATATTTCTGCCTGGGGGCCACTAAGCGAGCTGATGTTGGTAGGGGGTTATGGAGACTCAATTCCAGCCTCCTCCATGATGTCTCTGTCCAGAGTTGTGTCCACTCCCTTTTGCAGGGTCATCTACAGAGAGTGGACTTCTATGACAACATGGCCGACTGGTGGGAGGACGTCAAGGATGATATCAGATACCTCTTGAAGAGACTGTCAGTTAAGAAGGGCAGGAGTAAGTATAGCCAGTACCTAAGGCTGCGCAAAGAATTGGAGTCACTCTATTCGGAGGGCGGGGGTAACAAAGAGAAGATCGACCGGTTGAAATCTGAGATAAGGCAGTATCAGTACAGCAGGTATACCTCCTTGGTTCTTGAACGGGATTATGGGGTCTTAGGGGCACCTGATCCCTTTGAGAATTGCCGGGAGCGGGTGGCCAATAAATTGGTCACAGGTCTCATTGACTCCCAGGGTGTATTGCAGGAATCTCGGGAGGGTATCCTGGGGGTTGTGAAATCTTATTATACTGACTTGTTTCAGAGGAAGGCTTTGGATAAACATAAAATGACTCAATTCTTGGAGGCAACTCCAACGCCTGATACTAACGATCTGGACTTTTCTCCTTTGACAGCAGAATTAACGGTGGAGGAGGTTAAGGAGGCCATTGATAAGTTACATCTGAAGAAGGCACCAGGTCCGGATGGTATAACAGCAGAATTTTATAAGATATTCAGACACCTCCTGGCTCCAATTCGTGTGGATGTTTACAAAAATTGTCTAGAAAATCACCTGATGCCTCCATCCATGAGAGTGTCCTCATTAATTCTGCTGTCTAAAGGTAAGGAGCCGAGCAACATCAAGAACTGGAGGCCAATTGCCCTCTTGAATGTTGACAGGAAGATTCTGGCGAAGATCCTGTTTTCTAGGTTAGTCTGTTTGTCCTCGGCACTGTTGGTAGGCTCTCAGTTTGGCACGGTAAAAGGGCGGAACATCTCTGGAGCGGTCAGCTCGATACGGGAGATGTTTGAGAGATGTAAAGCTCTGCGGTGTGGGAGATATGTTGTCAGTCTGGACCAGGCTAAAGCCTTTGACAGAGTTGATCATGATTATCTGTGGGCCACTTTGTCAAAGTACGGTATTCCAGGACAATTTGTGGATTGGCTGAAGACTTTGTACAGAGAGGCGGTGAGCTTTCCTCTGATTAATGGTTGGCAGGGTGGCACTTTTGGAGTTGAGGCGGGGGTGAGACAGGGCTGCCCGCTGAGTCCACTCCTGTATGTTTTTGCCATAGACCCGTTTCTGAGGTCACGGCAAGAGTGTAACTTTTGGGGGGTGCCAGTCCCCCACTGCTTGCCTCTGAAGGTGGTTGCCTACGCGGATGATGTGACGCTGGTGATATCTAATCCTCATGAGGTGCAGATGTTGTCTGCGGCCATCAGAAGTTACTCAGAGGCCTCCGGGTCTCTGGTCAACCTTGAGAAGAGTCAAGCTCTGTGGACATTGCAATCTGACCCAGACTTTGATCTGCCGCAGTTTGTTAAGGCCTCCACCCATATTAAGATCTTAGGGGTTAAATTTGGGAGGGAAGATAATGCCAGCCTAAATTGGGAGGAAAAATTGGAGACCGGAAATGCAAAGGTTCAGCGATGGAAGAACTGGAGGCTGACTTACAGAGAAAGGGTTGCTATGTTGAAGACGTACCTGGTCCCCGTCTTCTTGTATGTCTCTGTCGTTTTTCCTTTGCCAGAATCCTTCTCGGCGAGGCTCCTCAGCCTGTTCTTCCAGCTCTTGTGGGGGAACAGGATGAACCTGATAAAGAGGGGAATAATGTATCTACGGCGGAGTGAGGGCGGGCTGGATATGTTAAATCCAAGGGTTTTCTTTGACTCCTTGTTTCTGAAAGTAAATTTTGGGAGCATGGACTCAAACAGTAGCTCCCTGTGGGCGAATAGTATCAGGTATTGGATATTGCCTTTTGCGGAATCTTGGCTGCGAGGCGGCAGTCTCAAGAGGAGGAGATGGACAGGTGACCACCTCCCCCAGTATCTGGAATATGGTCTGAAGTGTGTCAGGAAGTGGGGACTGGAGAAGTCCTACATTGAGAGTAATACGAGGAAAGATCTGTGTGCTCATATATGTAGGACTTTCTTCCACTCTCCACTGGCCCTAAGAGATTGTGCCACCAGGACCCTTCAGGACAGTCTCCGGTTCCTCAACGGGAGGCGACTTCCAGCAAAGTTTTTTGACATTGCTTGGCTGTCGCTACATGGGAAGCTCTTTGTGAGGGGGAACTTAAAATATTTAAGTGTTTTGGATCGGAACTGTCCCCTTGGTTGTCAGCAGGAGGAAACCATGGAGCATTTTATTTGTGATTGCTGGGGAGGTAGGGAAATATGGATGGAAGTATCGACCAAGCTGAAAATCCCCAGACTGCTGTCCCTGAATTACCCTAACATTATCTATGGAGTCCCATCCACTGACGGTAACATCGACAGGGGGACAATGTACCTGATCATTACCACCATTAAGTATTACCACTGGCACATGAGAACCCGAGTGTCCCTCCACAGCGAGCCCTTCCATCCCGTCACCGCAGCCACAAAGATACTGTCCGAGCTCAGATGGATAAGAGCGATAGAGATAAAGAAAAGTCAGAGTAATGAGAAACTGTGGAGGAATGTGTCTGTGGGATAATAACATGACCGTGTTACTAAAAGTGTTTATTTCATATTCTTCCTTCCACAGGAGTGAACTCTAAGTTACCTTTATTCCTAATGTATTAATTTAGTTCTATAATTATTGTCTGATGCATTCATGAAAATTTGTTTTGTATTAAGGAAGAATTCTGTTTATTTTAATTGTATTTGTTGGTTTTATACAATAAAAATTGCCCCTATGTACAAGAATATAACTACTATAATACTGCCCCTATGTACAAGAATATAACTACTATAATACTGCTACTATGTACAAGAATATAACTACTATAATACTGCCCCTATGTACAAGAATAGCACTACTATAATACTGTCCCTATGTATAAGAATATAACTACTATAATACTATCCCTATATACAAGAATATAGCTACTATAATACTGCTCCTATGTACAAGAATATAACTACTATAATACTGCACCTATGTACAAGAATATAACAATTATAATACTGCTCCTATGTACAAGAATATAACTACTATAATACTGCTCCTACGTACAAGAATGTAACTACTATAATACTGCTCCTATGTACAAGAATATAACTACTATAATACTGCTCCTATGTACAAGAATATAACTACTATAATACTGCACCTATGTACAAGAATATAACAACTATAATACTGCTCCTATGTACGAGAATGTAACTACTATAATACTGCTCCTACGTACAAGAATGTAACTACTATAATACTGCTCCTATGTACAAGAATATAACTACTATAATACTGCTCCTATATACAAGAATATAGCTACTATAATACTGCTCCTATGTACAAGAATATAACTACTATAATACTGCACCTATGTACAAGAATATAACAATAATAATACTGCTCCTATGTACAAGAATATAACTACTCTAATACTGCCCCTATGTACAAGAATATAACTACTATAATATTGCTCCTATGTACAAGAATTTAACTACTATAATACTGCCCCTATGTACAAGAATATAGCTATTATAATACTGCCCCTACATACAGGAATATATCTACTATAATACTGCCCCTATGTACAAGAATATAACTACTATAATACTGCCCCTATGTACAAGAATATAGCTACTATAACACTGCTACTATGTACAAAAATATAACTACTATTATACTGCTCCTTTGTACAAGAATATAACTGCTATAATATTGCCCCTAGGTACAAGAATATAACTACTATAACACTGCCCCTATGTACAAGAATATAACTACTATAATACTGCCCCTATGTACAAAAATATAACTACTATAATACTGCCCCTATATACAGGAATATATCTACTATAATACTGCCCCTATGTACAAGAATATAACTACTATAATACTGCCCCTATGTACAAGAATATAACTACTATAATACTGCTACTATGTACAAGAATATAACTACTATAATACTGCCCCTATGTACAAGAATAGCACTACTATAATACTGTCCCTATATACAAGAATATAACTACTATAATACTGCCCCTATGTACAAGAATATAACTACTATAATACTCCCCCTATGTACAAGAATATAACTACTATAATACTGTCCCTATATACAAGAATATAACTACTATAATACTGCCCCTATGTACAAGAATATAAGTACTATAATACTGCCCCTATGTACAAGAATATAACTATCATAATACTGCTCCTATGTACAAGAATATAACTACTATACTACTGCCCCATGTACAAGAACATAACTACTATAATACTGCTCCTATATGCAAGAATATAACTACTATAATACTGCTCCTATGTACAAGAATATAACTGCTATAATACTGTTCCTATGTACAAGAATATAACTACTATAATACTGCCTCCTATGTACAAGAATATAACTACTATAATACTGCTCCTATGTACAAGAATATAACTACTATAATACTGCCCCTATGTACAAGAATATAACTACTATGATACTGTCCCTATATACAAAAATATAACTACTATAAAAATGCCTTCTATGTACAAGAATATAACTACTATAATACTGCTCCTATGTACAAGAATATAACTACTATAATACTGCCCCTATATACAGAAATATATCTACTATAATACTGCCCCTATGTACAAGAATATAACTACTTTAATACTGTTCCTATGTACAAGAATATAACTACTATAATACTGCCTCCTATGTACAAGAATATAACTACTATAATACTGCTCCTATGTACAAGAATATAACTACTTTAATACTGTTCCTATGTACAAGAATATAACTACTATAATACTGCCTCCTATGTACAAGAATATAACTACTATAATACTGCTCCTATGTACAAGAATATAACTACTATAATACTGCCCCTATGTACAAGAATATAACTACTATGATACTGTCCCTATATACAAAAATATAACTACTATAAAAATGCCTCCTATGTACAAGAATATAACTACTATAATAATGCCTCCTATGTACAAGAATATGTGACGAACAGCACGGCCGGTGCCACCAATACATCGTGATCCCACCACTGACACGGGTTTGTCAGCGGATGGAGGGATGCGACGCACTGCCGGCACACGGCTATCACAGGCACAGTGGGGCTTATCTTAGTTATTCCACCACTGGCACCGTGTGACCAAAACACAGCAAGCTAATCTTGCTCTAACAATTTACCGCAGGGGGGTATTTTGGATGCCCCACCACTTCTAACAACCTTCCAAGAACTGCGGGGATTTATGTATATCCCACTTTCTCAGTTCCACTTTGGAACTCGCAGCTCTCCGGCGCCCCCTTACCCTCAAGTCAGTCAGGGAACTGCACCTAGGATAATTAGTCGCCGGATGGGCTACTTGATGTGTGCGGGCAATTAGACTACTGCAGTAAGGGAATTATCAATGCTGTGGCCGCAGCCCCTCATTCAGCAATATAAGACCCTTCCAGACTGCCATCTAGCCTAACCAACCGCACACACCACGCTGCCACCAGCCACGCTTTACTTAATCAGAGAGTTAATTAAGATGGTCCGTGGCAAAGCCCCAAATTAGTAGCGATTATCTAAAAGAGGCGCATAGTTCGTTTCTTAGAGCATGGAGGCAGAGCTAATAGATTTTATCCTTTATTCCCAAAAGGGCAGTGATTACATAGATAAAGAATTGTTATAAAGTGGAGACATTAAGTATGTACAGTACAGTATAAAACAAAAGGATTAAAAACACAGAGATTAACACTTACATTTGCTTAGTTGGTATTAGGCATCCCATGTGGCTGGGGGATGGGCCGCTTAGCCAAACGTCCCCACTCATCTGGGGTTCTTGTCAGCACGGACTCTGCATGCAGCTCCAACTGACTGGAATTTGGTAGGGAATACCTTATAGCCTAGGGTCTGTGACCTCACGAAATGGGCGGTCTGGTGAGGTCCAACCCCCCTTTCTCTAAGTTATGATTTGGCTACAAAACTTAGAATAACTATATCTAAACGAGAAAAGCCCGCACCAACACACATAGGGCATCATTGTTTGTGATTTATCGAATACAATCCGATAACACCAAGCATGCCATAATTAAGACACTCCATTTGGGAGCAATCCATATCTCTGGAGGGATTAGGATCATGAAAATTAGGGATTGGTAAGCTGGTTTCGTTTCCTACACAGTGATATGGTTATTATATCTCTGAGATGTATGGTATTTGCAATATGACTTGTTTTAATACTTCCCATATACTTGCAGCCAGCCTCTTGGTCAGAACAAAGATCTTTTTTCTTTAGCTGTGCAGGGGGGGGAGGAGGAGAAGAAGGCTTCGAGAGGAAATGCCCGGTATCAGGTTTCAGATGCAGGCAGAGAGATGTACCCACACACAGCTGCTAAGGGGGCAAAAGGAGGGGGCTGCAAAAGCTGACAGGCTACTTTCTCATAGAATGGAGGATTCTAGAAGATTACAGAAAATATCATACTTTATAGACATTTTACATTAGACAATATAACTACTATAATACTGCTTCTATGTACAAGAATATAACTACTATAATACTGCTCCTATGTACAAGAATATAACTACTATAATACTGTCCCTATATACAAGAATATAACTACTATAATACTGCTCCTATGTACAAGAATATAACTACTATAATACTGCTCCTATGTACAAGAATGTAACTGCTATAATAATGCCTCCTATGTACAAGAACATAACTACTATAATACTGCTACTATGTACAAGAATATAACTACTATAATACTGAGAAAAAATAAGTCCAGCGCTGGACTTATTTTTTCTAAGTTCTGAAAACTTGCCGCACAACAGGATCCGTGCGATCCTGGAGGAGGTGAGCAGACACTAAACTTTTTTGTATACTATAATACTGCTCCTATGTACAAGAATGTAAATACTACAATACTGCCACTATGTACAAGAATATAACTACTATAATACTGCACCCTATATACAAGAATATAGCTACTATAATACTGCTCCCTATGTACAAGAATGTTGTAATGTAAAATGTCTGTAAGGAAGAACTTTCTAGAATCCTCAATTCTTTCCAGAAAATCGCCTTGGCACACAGCAGCATCCCCCCTCCTTATCAGCTCGGTGCATTTGGTAACATGAAACCGTCCATTTCCTCTCGAAGTCCCTCCATCCCCCCTCCCTGCAGCAGCTAAGTGGAAAAGATGTTCCTTTGTTTAAAGCCATGGGCTTGAATGCAGCTATGGAAAGTATTAAAACAAGTTATATCGCGGAAACCATACACAGCCGAGATATAATAAACATATCACTGTGTAGGCAATGAAGCCAGCTGTCTAAACCCCAAAGTTTCACGATTCTTGGACTTCTAGAAATTGAGATATGGATTGCTCTCAAAATGGAGTGTCCTATCTAGTGCATTATTGATGTTTTCTTGTTGGGTTCGTTACACTGGGAAACATGATACCCTTGGTGAGTTCACACGAGCTTCACCCAGTAAGATATGGTTATCATAACTTTTTAGTTAAGTTGTAACTGAGAGAGAAAGGGGGTTGGACCTCCCCAGATCGCCCATTTCGGGAGGTTACAGACCCTAGGCTATAAGGTATCCCCCATCAGATTTTGTCAGTGGAAGCTGAGTTCTGATGCTGGCAAGACATGCAGATGTCTTGGGATGTCTGGTTGGCTGCCCATCCCCCTCCAAGCCACATGGGATGCCTAAAGAGTCATAAGCAACTGTGAGTGTACTTTCTGTTCTTTCATCCATTTTGTTTTATACTTGTATTTGTACATATGTAATGTCTCAATTTTGTAACAATTCTTTATCTATGTAAGCACTGCCTGCATTCTTTTGGGAATAAATGATAAAAATCTATTAGTTTGCCTCCATGCTCTAAGAAACGAACTATGCGCCATTTTTAGATAATTGCTACTAATTTGGGGTTTGTCGCGGACCCTCCTAATTAACTCTTTGATTAAGTAAAGCATGGCTGGTGGCAGCGTGGTGTGCGCTGCTGGCGAGGCTAGCTGGCAGTACAGAAGGGCCTTATATTGCTGAATGAGTGGTTGAGGCCACAGCATTGATAATTCCCTTACTGCCGTAGTCTATTTGCCCATGCACAACAAGCAGCCCGTCCGGCGACTAATTATCCTAGGTGCAGTTCCCTGACTGACCTGAGGGTAAGCGGGGCGCTGGAGAGCTGCGAGTTCCAAAGTGGAACTGAGGAAGTGGGATATACATAAATCCCCGCAGGTCTTGGAAGGTTGTTAGCAGTGGTGAGGCATCCAAAATACCACCCTGCGGTAAATTGTTAGAGCGAGATTAGCTTGCTGTATATTTTTCTCACATGGTGCCAGTGGCGGGATAACTAAGATAAGCCCCCACTGTGCCTGTGATAGCCGTGTGCCGGCAGTGCGTCGCATCCCTCTGTCCACTGACAAACCCGTGTCGGTGGTGGGATCCTGACGTTTTGGTGGCACCGGCCGCGCAGTTCTTCACAATTTGGTGGCAGCGGTGTGCCTCCTGCTTGTGTTCATCACATATTGGTGGCAGCGGTGGGATAATCCTAGAGCATTAGTGATTTGGTTTGAGCAATCATTCCTCTCACTAAAAACCTGCATGGTTCCTGCGGGAATCCTGCATCATAGGTTTTGGAGAACAGACTCAGTCGTTACTATTCCTGTGATATTTTTGTGTACTTGCAAGTATTCCCTCCCTCCTTCCTCGTTTTTCTTTTCTATCTTTTATTTGGCAACCATGGCAGCAAAAGGAGAACACTGGTACAGACAGCAGAAAAAGGAAAACCTTGCTGCAGTATGCACGTACCGAGGCATTGACACCACAAACAAAACCAGAGACCAACTGATCGCGGCTCTGGTGCAGCTGGACAACGACCAGAGCCCAGCGGACGCAGAAGCTGGCCCAAGTGACAATGGGGCTGCAGCAGAGGCTCCACTCATGAGCGCTGGCCCCACATTCAACCAGAGCGGGCTGGACCCCTACCTGCAAGCGGAATTGGACGCGCTCCCTGCCGAAGACCGTGATGGACGTCTGACGCTGATCCAGCAAACTCGGGAGAGAGCGGAGCAGCGAGCCGAGCGGGAGGCAGAGAGTGCTGAGCGCCAAGCAGAAGCTCAGAGAGCCCATGAACTGGAGCTGCTCCGTCAAGGGGGGTGGAATGCCCCCACAGCCTGAAGCAGTGGGCCCAGCAGTGTCCAGAGTCCTAAACCCCGGCCAGAGCATTTTCCCGTGATGGAAAAGGACGGGGACTTGGACACATTCCTGTGAGCCTTTGAGAAAGTCTGCAGACAGTACCAGCTGCCTAGAGACCAATGGGAAGGTACTTGACCCCAGGGCTAAAAGGCAAAGCTCTGGAGGCGTTTGCTTCTCTTCCGTCAGAAGACGACGATGACTATGATGCCATAAAGCAGGCTCTGATTGCCAAATACCGGCTGACACCTGAGGTATACCGAAAGAAGTTCCGGAACCTCCAATGTGGCCCACACGATAGCTACAGTGATGTGGTGCAAGGACTCAGGACCCACTTTGACCAGTGGATCCATGGACTGTCAGTGAATTCCTTTGAGCTGCTACGGGACCTGATGATCAAAGACCAGTTCCTGCATCTCTGCCCAGCTGAGGTCCGACAGTTCATCCTGGACCGCGAACCAACGAATGCGGACAAAGCGGCGCAGACCGCCGACAACTATGAGGCCAACTGGAAGCCAGAGATGCGGAGGCCAGTCACCACCAGCTGGAGAGGGGGTAAGCCTGAAACCAACCCCAGTGTCCCAGCTAGCCATCCCTCAAGAAGGCCCTGTCCCTGTTGCCAACACCTGGCCTACTACTGACAGTCGCCTGTGTTTCAACTGCAATCGGACTGATCACTTCCGTCACGCCTGTCCGGAAAAGCCGAAGAATCCCCCAGCCAAGGCCTCTGGGCCCAACGCCTCTGTTCTTTTGGTGGGAGGTGTGGTTGGGAGGATTGACGACAACGTTCAACCTGTCCAGGTGGGGGCCCGTCTTGCTACAGGCCTCAAGGGGCTGAACGAACCCTCATCCGTCCTGGACTGGCGGCCCCTGAAGAGTTTGTTGAGGGGAAAACCCTGACTGTCACCGGGATTGGAGGCACCCGTTGTCCCTTGCCAGTGGCCCGGGTTTTTCTTGATTGGGGTGCTGGGAGCGGGTTGAGGGAAGTGGGAGTGTCTGAAAACCTGCCCACTGATGTTTTATTGGGGACTGACTTGGGAAGGATGGTTGCATACTATGTCCCTGACACCCTTCCCCAATCTGATAATAAGGGTAATGTTAACCCTGATGTTGATGATAATGATGGGAAACTGAATGTGTTACCTGCTAATGCCTTGATGAGTAATGATGCAACTAACAACCATTCTTTCCCCAGGAATGATGCTGATGGTGATGTGAATGTACCAAAGCAATCTGATAACCATTCTTTTCCTAGGAATGATGATGATGTACCTGTGCTGATTGAACCTGTTAACCATTTCTTTGAAACGGTAGATGTGTCCACAGGTACCTAAGTGCTCAGCCCCATCACTCTGCGGAGTGAGACGGCTGAGGAAGCCCTGGCAGGAGCAAGCAACAGTGCTCAAGGAAATGGGGAGGTGCATGGGGAACATGAGGAAGGTAATGCCATGCAACTGACCAGTGTCACCAAGGAAGGTAACTGGCCCATAAGTAGCACTGCTCCTGGAGTGTTGGGGGTGGATGGGGAGGTAGAGCCCATGGCAGCGCCGATTGGTGGGTCTGTAGAAATCCCCAGGGAGACAGCATACATAGCAGCTGTCACACGCAGTCAGAGTGCCCAGATCGCAGGTAGTGCCCTGCTTTCTGGACCCTCTTCTGCTACAGGAGAGACAGAACCAGAGTTGACCCCAGAGCCAGTTCCAGAGGGCCCCAGTAAGGAAGGAACCCTGACGTCACTTCTGGCAGCGTCCAGCAAGGAGTTCCAGGCGGCTCTGCACTCAGATGCCAGCCTGGAGAAATTGAGACACCTTGCCGAGACGCCCACCTCCGAGCCTGATAAGGAGAGGGTGTTCTGGGAACGAGGAAGGTTGTACCGGGAGACAGTACCCGGAGATCCGCAAATGGAGTGGTTGAGGGAAAGACAGCTAGTCGTCCCCCTACAGTTCAGAACTGAGTTGTTGCGGATTGCCCATGAGATTACACTCGCTGGACACTTGGGGATCAGCAAAACAAAGGCACAGCTGTCTCAACAGTTCTATTGGCCCAAGATGGGGACAGATGTAACACAATACTGCCGCTCCTGTGACACCTATCAAAAGGTGGGTAAGGCGGGGCCTGCTCTTAAGGCTCCCCTTATTCCTTTGCCGGTGATAGAAGAGCCTTTCCAGAGAATCGCGGTGGACATTGTAGGCCCGCTGGCCGTCCCCAGCAGCTCCGGAAAGCAACACATTCTCACCGTGGTAGACTGCGCTACCCGGTACCCAGAGGCAGTAGCTCTGTTTTCAACCAGGGCAGATAAGGTGGCTGACGCACTGGTGACCATCTTTTCAAGGGTAGGATTTCCCAGGGAGATGCTTACCCCCCTCCCTGCAGCAGCTAAGTGGAAAAGATGTTCCTTTGTTTAAAGCCAGGGGCTTGAATGCAGCTATGGGAAGTATTAAAACAAGTCATATCGCGGAAACCATACACAGCCGAGATATAATAAACATATCACTGTGTAGGCAATGAAGCCAGCTGTCTAATCCCCTAAGTTTCACAATTCTTGGACTTCTAGAAATTGAGATATGGATTGCTCCCAAATGGAGTGTCCTATCTAGTGCATTATTAATGTTTTCTTGAGGGGGTCCTTACACTGGGAAACATGATACCCTTGGTGAGTTCACACGAGCTTCACCCAGTAAGATATGGTTATCAGAACTGTTTAGTTAAGTTGTAACTGAGAGAGAAAGGGGGTTGGACCTCCCCAGACCGCCCAATTCGGGAGGTTACAGACCCTAGGCTATAGGTATCTCCCATCAGATTTCGTCAGTGGAAGCTGAGTTCTGATGCTGGCAAGACGTGCAGATGTCTTGGGATGTCTGGTTGGCTGCCCATCCCCCTCCAAGCCACATGGAATGCCTAAAGAGTCATAAGCAACTGTGAGTGTACTTTCTGTTCTTTCATCCATTTTGTTTTATACTTGTATTTGTAGATATGTAATGTCTCAATTTTGTAACAATTCTTTACAGCATTGATAATTCCCTTACTGCCGTAGTCTAGTTGCCCGTGCACAACAAGCAGCCCGTCCGGCGACTAATTATCCTAGGTGCAGTTCCCTGACTGACCTGAGGGTAAGGGGGGCGCCGGAGAGCTGTGAGTTCCAAAGTGGAACTGAGGAAGTGGGATATACATAAATCCCTGCAGTTCTTGGAAGGTTGTAGCAGTGGTGGGGCATCCAAAATACCCCCCTGCAGTAAATTGTTAGAGCGAGATTAGCTGGCTGTATATTTTTGTCACATGGTGCCAGAGGCGGGATAACTAAGATAAGCCCACACTGTGTGCCGGCAGTGCGTCACATCCCTCCGTCCGCTGACAAACCCGTGACGGTGGTGGGATCCTGACGTTTTGGTGGCACCAGCCACGCCGTTCGTCACAATTAGGTGGCAGCGGTATGCCTCCTGCTTGTGTTCATCACAAATGTAACTACCATAATACTGCACCCTATGTACAAGTATATATCCACTGGAAAAGTATTGACGTAGATAATGTATACATTTTGTCATCCATACAATTCCTGCTCCGCAACATTGAATACATTGATTTTGGTTTTTGTGTAGTTTCTATATAAATGACAATTAAAAAGTACCTTAAATATGGCCATTTAAGGCGCAGTTATGGATAATAAAGCAGAGTCGTTTTTCCGTCTTTGTTATCTGAGTTATGACTGCAGGGAAAAAATTGAGAGTAGTTTATGAAACACATCTGCAGGAATGATTACATCAGAATGTTGGGGACGAGCAGTGATCTGTGGTGAAGGATGCCGCTTATTCCTTCTTCACTTGCTCTATGCAATTTGCAAAGTTCTTACACTGTTGTCTCAGAGCCGCCTCCTTCTCGTCAGGGCTCTCAGGATCCAACAAAAGCTAAAAAATGTAATTGTCAAAATGATAATGAAAAAAAACTGTCAGTGCTCAGATTCCTAAACACAATCCCCAATAACAATAAACAGGATGGTCCCTGATGGGATTAGATGAGTGACACCATCAACCAGGAGGCAGAACAACTGCTGATTATTAATAGATTCAGGAGCAACATCAGGTGCTCTTGTGTTGAGATTAGAAGTCTTGTCTGTTAAAAAAATGTGTGGTACGTATTGTTTGCAAATATAATGTTTTCCCAAGCATTCATATTGTCTTACTCATAGTTGCAGTATTACAGAATTTATATTCTTGTATATAGGGGCAGTATTATAATATTTATATTCTTGTACATAGGGGCAGTATTATAGTAGTTATATTCTTGTACATAGGGGCAGTATTATAGTAGTTATATTCTTGTACATAGGAGCAGTATTACAGAATTTATATTCTTGTATATACGGGCAGTATTATAATAGTTATATTCCTGTACATAGGGGCAGTATTATAGCAGTTATATTCTTGTACATAGGAGTAGTATTATAGTAGTTATATTCTTGTACATAGGAGAAGTATTATAGCAGTTATATTCTTGTACATAGGGGCAGTATTATAGTAGTTATATTCTTGTACATAGGGAGCAGTATTATAGTAGTTATATTCTTGCGTATAGGAGCAGTATTATAGTAGTTATATTCTTGTACAAAGGAGCAGTATTATTGTAGTTATATTCTTGTACATAGGAACAGTATTATAGTAGTTATTGTGACGAACAGCCCGCCGCTGTTCGCCAATACGTGCCGAACGGGGGTCCCGCTGCCACCAAAACGCGATGGACAGCCGACCCTGTGTCACCACTATGTCACAATCCCACCACTGACACAGGTATATCAGCCGACGGAGGGACGCAACATACTGCCGGCACACGGCTATCACAGGCACAGTGGGGGCTTATCTTAGTTATCCCACCAATGGCACCATGTGACAAAAATATCCTGCAAGCTAATTTTGCTCTAACAATTTGCCGCAGGGGGGTTATTTTGGATGCCCCACCACTGCTATAACCTTCTACGAACTGCGGGGATTTATGTATATCCCACTTTGGAACTCGCAGCTCTCCGGCGCCCCCTTACCCTCAGGTCAGTCAGGGAACTGCACCTAGGATAATTAGTCGCCGGATGGGCTGCTTGTTGTGGACTGGCGGTTTGGCTACTGCAGTGAGGGAATTATCAATTCTGTGGCCGCAGCCCCTCATTCAGCAATATAAGACCCTTCTGGACTGCCAACTAGCCACAACAACCGTACACAATGCGCTGCCACCAGTCACGGTTTACTTAATTCACAGAGTTAATTAAGAGGGTCCGTGGCAAACCCCTTGAATTAGTAGCGATTATCTAAAAGAGGCGCTCAGTTCGTTTCTTAGGGCATGGAGACAGACTAAATATTAAATCATTTATTCCCCGAAAAAGTAGGGCAGTGGTTATACAGATAAAAGGTGCTATAAAATTGAGACATAAAATATGTACAATGCAAATATAAAGCAAAAATGGATGAAAACAGAAGTACACTCACAGTTGTTCATGACTCTTTAGGCAAAACCATGTGGCTGAGTGGGAGATGGGCCACTTAACCAAACGTCGCCTCTCACCTGCACGTCTCTCTGGCACGAGGACTTGAGCTGTTCTGCTCTCCCTGTACGGGAGGGGTACCTTATAGCCCCGGGTGTCTGACATCACCAAAAGGGGCAGTCTGGAGAGGGCCCACCTCTCCCTCTTCAAGTTATGATCTGGCTACAAACTTTAGAATAACCATAACTTAGCGAGAGGAGCTCGCACAAACTCATATTTGGTATCATTGGTTGTATTTAGTGAATAGAATCCGAAAACACAAAACATGTCATAACTGAGATATTCTATTTGGGTGCAATCCATATCTCAGTCTCTGGACGTCCGAGGACTACGCAAAAGTCACCGTAGCGAAGCTGGGACCACTCAGATCGCAAAAATATGATTGTTCTGTCTCTGCTTTGTATGGTTTTTGCAATGTGGTCTCTTAAAGTTCTACTCCTTCACATGTCTTAAACAAAGGGACATCTTTTCCACTTAGATAATTAACATTCCTAGCTCACAGGAAATGCTGGTTTCAAGTTTCACAGGGCTCTGCACATGAAGACACTGGTGTGTGTGAAGAGAAGGGGGGTTTGCGAGTGGTGCTGCAAAACTGGCAATCTACATTGTCATAGAATGAAGGATTTCTAGGGTTATAGAAACATATTTTACAGAAAAAACCTCATACTTCTCAGACATTGAATATCACAGTTATATTCTTGTACATAGGAGCAGTATTATTGTTATATTCTTGTACATAGGAGCAGTTTTATAGTAGTTATATTCTTGTACATAGGAGCAGTATTATAGTAGTTATATTCCTGTACATAGGAGCAGTATTTTAGTAGTTATATTCCTGTACATAGGAGCAGTATTATAGTAGTTATATTCTTGTACATAGGGGCAGTATTATAGTAGTTATATTCTTGTACATAGGGGCAGTATTATAGTAGTTATATTCCTGTACATAGGAGCAGTATTTTAGTAGTTATATTCCTGTACATAGGAGCAGTTTTATAGTAGTTATATTCTTGTACATAGGGGCAGTATTATAGTAGTTATATTCTTGTACATAGGGGCAGTATTATAGTAGTTATATTCCTGTACATAGGGGTAGTATTATAGTAGTTATATTCTTGTACATAGGGGCAGTATTATAGTAATCATATTCTCGTACATAGGAGCAGTATTATAGTAGCTATATTCTTGTACATACAGTTGTGGCCAAAAGTATTGACACCCCTGCAATTCTGTCAGATAATACTCAGTTTCTTCCTGAAAATGATTGCAAACACAAATTCTTTGGTATTATTATCTTCATTTAATATGTCTTAAAGAAAAAAACACAAAAAGAATAGTTCTAAAGCCAAATTGGATATAATTCCACACCAAACATAAAAAAGACGGTGGACAAAAGTATTGGCACTGTTCGAAAACTCATGTGATGCTTCTCTAATTTGTGTAATTAACAGCACCTGTAACTTACCTGTGGCACCTAACAGGTGTTGGCAATAACTAAATCACACTTGCAGCCAGTTGACATGGATTAAAGTTGACTCAACCTCTGTCCTGTGTCCTTGTGTGTACCACATTGAGCATGGAGAAAAGAAAGAAGACCAAAGAACTGTCTGAGGACTTGAGAAACCAAATTATGAGGAAGCATGAGCAATCTCAAGGCTACAAGTCCATCTCCAAAGATCTGAAAGTTCCTGTGTCTACCGTGCGCAGTGTCATCAAGAAGTTTAAAGCCCATGGCACTGTGGCTAACCTCCCTAGATGTGGACGGAAAAGAAAAATTGACAAGAGATTTCAACGCAAGATTGTGCGGATGTTGGATAAAGAACCTCGACTAACATCCAAACAAGTTCAAGCTGCCCTGCAGTCCGAGGGTACAACAGTGTCAACCCGTACTATCCGTCGGCGTCTGAATGAAAAGGGACTGTATGGTAGGAGACCCAGGAAGACCCCACTTCTTACCCCGAAACATAAAAAAGCCAGGCTGGAGTTTGCCAAAACTTATCTGAAAAAGCCTAAAACGTTTTGGAAGAATGTTCTTTGGTCAGATGAGGCAAAAGTAGAGCTTTTTGGGCAAAGGCATCAACATAGAGATTAGAAGGAGAAAAAAAGAGGCATTCAAAGGAAAGAACACGGTCCCTACAGTCAAACATGGTGGAGGTTCCCAGAAGTTTTGGGGTTGCTTTGCTGCCTCTGGCACTGGAGTGCTTGACCGTGTGCATGGCATTATGAAGTCAGAAGACTGCCAACAAATTTTGCAGCATAATGTAGGGACCAGTGTGAGAAAGCTGGGTCTCCCTCAGAGGTCATGGGTCTTCCAGCAGGACAATGACCCAAAACACACTTCAAAAAGCACTAGAAAATGGTTTGAGAGAAAGCACTGGAGACTTCTAAGTTGGCCAGCAATGAGTCCAGACCTGAATCCCATAGAACACCGTAGAGAGATCTAAAAATGGCAGTTTGGAGAAGGCACCCTTCAAATATCAGAGACCTGGAGCAGTTTGCCAAAGAAGAATGGTCTAAAATTCCAGCAGAGCATTGTAAGAAACTCATTGATGGTTACCGGAAGTGGTTGGTCGCAGTTATTTTTGCTAAAGGTTGTGCAACCAAGTATTAGGCTGAGGGTGCCAATACTTTTGTCTGGACCATTTTTGGAGTTTTGTGTGAAATGATCAATGTTTTGCTTTTTGCTTCATTCTCTTTTGTGTTTTTTCATTTAAGACAAATTAAATGAAGATAATAATACCAAGGAATTTGTGATTGCAATCATTTTCAGGAAGAAACTGGGTATTATTTGACAGAATTGCAGGGGTGTCAATACTTTTGGCCACAACTGTAGGAGCAGTATTATAGTAGTTATATTCTTGTACATAGGAGCAGTATTATAGTAGTTATATTCTTGTATATATAGGCAGTATTATAGTAGTTATATTCTTGCACATAGGAGCAGTATTATAGTAGTTATATTCTTGTACATAGGGGCAGTATTATAGTAGTTATATTCTTGTACATAAGGGCAGTATTATAGTAGTTATATTCTTGCACATAGGAGCAGTATTATTGCAGTTATATTCTTGTACATAAGGGCAGTATTATAGTAGTTATATTCTTGTACATAGGGGCAGTATTATAGTAGTTATATTCTTGTACATAGGGGCAGTATTATGGTAGTTATATTCTGGTACATAGGGAGCAGTATTATGGTAGTTATATTCTTGTACATAAGGGCAGTATTATAGTAGTTATATTCTTGTACATAGGGGCAGTATTATAGTAGTTATATTCTTGTACATAAGGGCAGTATTATAGTAGTTATATTCTGGTACATAGGGAGCAGTATTATAGTAGTTATTTTCTTGTACATAGGAGCAGTATTATAGTAGTTATATTCTTGTACATAGGAGCAGTATTATAGTAGTTATATTCTTGTTCATAGGGGCAGTATTATTGCAGTTATATTCTTGTACATAAGGGCAGTATTATAGTAGTTATATTCTTGTACATAGGGGCAGTATTATAGTAGTTATATTCTTGTACATAGGGGCAGTATTATGGTAGTTATATTCTTGTACATAGGAGCAGTATTATAGTAGTTATATTCTTGTACATAGTGGCAGTATTATAGTAGTTATATTCTTGTACATAGGGGCAGTATTATAGTAATCATATTCTTGTACATAGGAGCAGTATTATAGTTGTTATATTCTTGTACATAGGAGCAGTATTATAGTAGTTATATTCTTGTACATAGGGGCAGTATTATAGTAGTCATATTCTTGTACATAGGAGCAGTATTATAGTAGTTATATTCTTGTACATAGGGGCAGTATTATAGTAATCATATTCTTGTACATAGGAGCAGTATTATAGTAGTTATATTCTTGTACATAGGGGCAGTATTATAGTAATCATATTCTTGTACATAGGAGCAGTATTATAGTAGTCATATTCTTGTACATAGGAGCAGTATTATAGTAGTTATATTCTTGTACATAGGAGCAGTATTATAGTAGTCATATTCTTGTACATAGGAGCAGTAATATAGTAGTTATATTTTTGTACATAGGAGCAGTATTATAGTAGTTATATTCTTGTACATAGGAGCAGTATTATAGTAGTTATATTCTTGTACATAGGAGCAGTATTATAGTAGTTATATTCTTGTACATAGGAGCAGTATTATAGTAGTTATATTCTTGTACATAGGAGCAGTATTATAGTAGTTATATTCTTGTACATAGGAGCAGTATTATAGTAGTTATATTCTTGTACATATGAGCAGTATTATAGTAGTTATATTCTTGTACATAGGAGCAGTATTATAGTAGTTATATTCTTGTACATAGGAGCAGTATTATAGTAGTCATATTCTTGTACATAGGAGCAGTATTATAGTAGTTATATTCTTGTACATAGGAGCAGTATTATAGTAGTTATATTCTTGTACATAGGAGCAGTATTATAGTAGTTATATTCTTGTACATAGGAGCAGTATTATAGTAGTTATATTCTTGTACATAGGAGCAGTATTATAGTAGTCATATTCTTGCATATAGGGGCAGTATTATAGTAGTTATATTCTTGTACATAGGGGCAGTATTATAGTAGTTATATTCTTGTATATAGGGGCAGTATTATAGTAGTTATATTCTTGTACATAGGAGCAGTATTATAGTAGTTTTATTCTTGTATATAGGGGGCAGTATTATAGTAGTTATATTCTTGCATATAGGGGCAGTATTATAGTAGTTATATTCTGGTACATAGGGGCAGTATTATAGTAGTCATATTCTTGTACATAGGGGCAGTATTATAGTAGTTATATCCTTGTACATAGGGGGCAGTATTATAGTAGTTATATTCTTGTACATAGGGGCAGTATTATAGTAGTTATATTCCTGTACATAGGAGCAGTATTTACAATTAAAACAGTAATTATCTTATCATATATCAGTATTCTGAATGATTTCCTTAATATAGTCCTTTCGATACAATACAAATTCAGAATTTGTGTGATATTTTTTGGTATTATAAGTGGATTACAGTCTTCCCTGTTTAATCAAAGTCACACTGATTAGTATTAGCACTGGCAATATTTCACATTATTAGTCTGCTTAGAAACCAGATTCGCAATGATGTTAATGACCCACATACAGGAAGCTTATCACAGAGCAATTTTGTTAAGCTTCTTAAAAAAAAAAATAAACATTGTGCGCCACTCACATGGTCAACTGGTAAATCGCTATTGGAAAAAAAAGAGCCTAAATCTAAAAAAAAAAAAAAAAAGATTAAAATAAGTCGTCAACAATAAACACATGCATTATCCTAATCCCATCACGACAGATTTCCATGCAGGGAAGCAGCCAGTACTGGCCAGTGACCGCCTAATGGGAAGAGCTTAACATACCGCTTCGAGTTCAAGCTCTAACAGACGTAGTCCAGCCGTGATCCATAAAGCCACCGGATGAGGTCCTTTAAGGCTCCACTTATGAGACTGCGAGCTAAGAGCCTTGTCCCAGCCCAAGAAAAGTATGAATTAATTAAATTCCTTTCTGTGCATTGGTGCCAGGTTCATGGATCAGTGGTATTTGGCTACTATTTTCCTCCATGGTGCGGCCTGTGCCTTGGATAATCTCTTTAGATAAAGAATAATAATCCTGCCGCCTTTGTTTGGAGGTATTGGACTCTGCCTGGCATAAATGAGATGGATTTCATGCAGATGTGTCCATCTATCTGCCATATCTATGATCGCCACAATTCTTCCAATTAAATCGGTTTTTAAGCAGGATCTTTGGTATTAAAGGATTGTTTTAAACTTAGTTTAAGGGGCAATTTTTGGTATAGAGGAAAAAAAACTATTGGATCCCTCCTTTGTACCAATAATAATCAAGGAGGTTAGACTAGTTTCACACTAGCGTTACCGAGCGCAGCGCATGGCCGCCGCTAAGCTCCACCCCCGGCCGCGCCCCCTCCGGTCAGCTCCTCCTATGGTCACATGACGCTGTATGCTGCATGCTGCATGCCATCAGCATACCCTATATTTAGCGTTGGGTACGCTGGTTGTGCGCTGGTACACTTTTGATGGCGAATGCGCCCTTTTGGCGCTGCGCCGACGTTCGCCAAACTCACTGTGTTGCATTTTTGTGCACTCGGCGCAGCGCCAAAAGGGCGCAAGCGCCGGCAAAAGTGTACCAGCGCACGACCAGCGTACCCAACGCTAAATATAGGGTACGCTGATCGCATGCAGCGTCATGCGATCAGAGGAGCTGACCGGAGGGGGAGCGGCCAGGGGCAGAGCTTAGCGGCGGCCCTGCACTGCGCCCAGTAACACTAGTGTAAAACTAGCCTAAGTCATACATCTCAACTACCCTGGATTCACTGTGACAGTCTGAGTTTGGGGAGATGCTGTCCCGCTGTCTCGGAAGGTCAGGGGATTGTCCTGATGTCAACTGTATCTTGTTCTAAAGGAAAGACAATGATGGAGCAGGGAGCCATCAGATCCCGACTCCACCATTCCATCTGGCTAGTGACTGAAGGTTTTGCAATGACCGGCAAGTTACGTGACATTCTCAGCTTAGGTGACTGGCAGCAGAGAGCAGCTCAGACGCACAGGAGCTGGGAGGACACAGGTAGTGGGATGCTTGTGAGGGGGTAACTGTGGGGAATTCATATGATCTGGGCATTATAATGTACTGGCGGACTGTGTGGTCATCATAAAGTGTGTGGCGGGGTAAATGTGGTGGCATTATAGTATGTGGGGGGTGTGGGAGCATCACACTGTAAAGGGACTGGGGTGCATTATATTGTGTGGAGGCTGTGGAGTATTATGACTTGTGTTGGTACTGTAGGGGCATGATACTATGTGTGGGGGTACTGTGAGGGCCATGAAATGGTATTGTACTGTACTGTCATGGCATTATACTGTGTGTTCTGGGGCAATGTGGGGGAATTATACTGTGGGGGAATGTGCTATAAGCGCATGGCATGGTATATTTGGGGGCATCATATTGTAAGCGGACTGGGGTGCATTATATTGTATGGAGGCTGTGGAGTATTATGACTTGTGTGAGTACTCTAGGGGCATGATACTATGTGTGGGGACACTGTGAGGGCCATGAAAGGGTGTTGTACTGTACTGTCATGGCATTGTACTGTGTGTTTTGGGGCAATATAGGGGAATTATAGGGTGGGGCATATGCTATAAGCACATGACATGGTGTATTTGGGGGCCTCACACTGTAGAGGAACTGGGGATGCATTATATTGTATGGGGGGGCTGTGAAGTATTATAACTTATGTGGGTACCATACTATGTGTGGGGGGCACTGTGAGGGCCATGAAATTGTGTTTTACTGTGTGAACCCGAATGGGCTTCACTGTTAGCCATATTTCAATGTGGGCGCAAATAAAGGGCAGGGCAAGGTTAAAGAAATGATTCAGTGTAAATTATACTTGCAGTATGTGTCCGTCTTTCCTAACTTTCAGTTGGAGTTAACTCATTTGCATTGGTCAGTCACTGGAGAAGCGCATGACGTTGTACTCTGTGAATTTTATGTTCTTTTTAGCGCAATAGGCCATAAAGGGGGAAAAAGGAAGGTCCTCAAACAATGGATTTTTGGACCGATTTGGTTGTGTTTATTGTAGACGCATAGTTCATCAGCAGAGCTGCATCCTTAAAACGGCAGACTTTTGTCTGAGACTTGCAATGATTTAGAATTCTATATTCTCAGAAACAATTATCTACTAAAAGTTTAGATATCAGTTCTGTGTAATACAGAATAAGTGTTGAAAAAAGAAAAGTAAAAAACTGCAGTCTATGTTGGCACCACTAGGTGGTACACTCTGATGCAGAGTCACGCTACCAAAGCACTTTGCGGTTGGACTGCTTGTAGATAAAACTTCCTCAGTAGTAAATCGTGTGGTTTGCGGTTTTGAACTGGACGTGATTATATTAACAATTTTTTTTTATATTTATTTCCACTGGTCATAAATCCTGTAATTAATTCCATCAGCAGCCGACAATGTAAACAAAAATGTAAAAAATGTCTATTAGTTTTTTTATACACACTGCTCCTCCACCATATATTCTCTAAACAGCTGCTGGAGATCGTTTTTCAAAACTGTCTCACAACCCTCAGACCCAATAGTTTAAAAAACTCTAATAGCTTTTGTTGTCTAAAAGTTTGGTGTCCATAAAAAGTAGCTGTCTGGTTTAAAAAACTAATATTAGGGAATTTTGTAATATCATAGCTTGTAATCCCATTCAAGACCCCCCTTCCCCATCTATTACCAGATCAAAGAGCAGCTTTACAGAGCATATTTTTCTCTGGAGGACCCAACATATGCATGGATTACAAAGCACCATGCAATACTTTGTTTCCCCTGTGGAGGAGCTGTAGAGAAGTTTCACACTTTCTGCTGATTTCTCTACAGATCTCAGCTGATCATTAAAAATCACAATAGTCGGATTTCAATGATATCAAAGGATTAAGTTATTGCACTGGATCTTATTTGGGAAAAAAAACAGATTTGTCCCAAGCGTAGGAACTTCTTTCAATCTACATTTATTGATTTTCTCTTTTGTATTAATTAGAACAGTTTTCACATACGTACATTACCTGCTGTATATAGACCACAATGACGTCTTCCCTAATTGATTTTGGATTGTGTGAAGACGGAAAAGAAGACGTGTGTAAATAATTTACATTTACCAGCCCTCGCGAACCTCAAAGACAACACAAATGGGGGGTTTCTCTGGCTGCCAGGAATCTCACACTGTTCCAAAGTTTAATCCTCCATTATTGATCACTGACTTATGTTGTGTCTCCATGGCTGGAGATGATCCCAGCGCTTCATCTCACTAGTGACCTATTATTTAATACAGTTAATTAATAATAAATTACAGATTTGAATAGCTGAACATCACCTTCCCTAATCCCCCCTATCATCCTCATCTGCTCTCGTGCTGAGCTTGAGGATAAGTTTCACGCAAAACTGAACATTTGTCTCAAATTGACATTTAATTGAAGAGCAGATGACAAAAAAAAATGGATGAAATTACCATACTTTATCGTTTGGTCCTTTCTTGACAACTCCTGGATTCCGATGCTATGTGGAGAAAAGAACTGGACAAATGTCTTAAATTTGATTTTTCCTTCAGCCCCATTACCCCCCCCCCCCAGTGTATGACATCCATCCCCATTGCCCCAAGTGTATAATGTCCAGCCCCTCGCTCCTGGTGTATAACCTCCGGCCCTTCACTCTCACTATAGAACATCCAGCCCCTCATTCACTTGGTGTATAACCTCCATCCACTCGCCCCCTGTGTATAACCTCCAGTCCTTCACTCTCAGTGTAGAACATCCACCCCGTGTATACCGTAACTTCCGGCCCCTCACCCCCTGTTTATAACCTCCGGTCCTTCACTCAGTGTAGAACATCAAGCCCCTCACCCACCCGGTGTATAACCTCCGGCCCCTTGCCCCATGTATAACTTCTTGCCCTTCATTCGCAATGTAAAACATCCAACCCCTTATCCATCACATGTATAACCTCCGGCTCCTCGCCCCCTGTGTATAACCTCCAGGCCTTCACCCTCAGATTCAAACATTCAGCCCCTTTTTCCCCCCGGTGTATAGTCTCCGACCCCTTGCCCCAGATGTATAACCTGCGGCCCTTCACTCTCAGTGTAGAACATCCAGCCCTTCACCCCCAGTGTATAACCTCCAGGCCTTCACCCTCAGTTTCAAACATCCAGCCCTCACCCCCTAGTGTATAATCATCGGTCCCTCACCCCCCGGTGTATAACCTCCGGCCCTTCACCCTCAGTTTCAAACATCCAGACCCTCATGCCCCCGGTGTATAACCTCCGACCCATTGCCCCATGGTGTAAAACTGTAGGTTACTAGCAGGTGCATAGGATGCAGTAACGAGCAGGAGACAGAGCAAGTGTTAATGGGCGTTTTTATATCAAGAGAAAAAGATAACAATGCTTTCTCCATGCAGGAAGTTGAGATATTCAAGATGCACAGAAGTATTATGTGGGCAAATATGTGGAAACACAGTATAATGCGGTGACAACCTGACTTCAGCTGTCAACAACGGTTGCTAATGGCGGGAAAGAAAAACGTAGGGTTCAACTTGTCAGTCTCTGTCATCTGGAGGGAGGTGGTTGAAGAATCCCACTGTGGGGCCTCAGATGGCAGGTCACTTTGAGGAAGCGGTCCTGGATGTACTGGAGGCACTGTCTCTTAGTGGCGGCGAAGTTTCTGGGAACTTTAGGTGGGCCGCTGTATGTCCGGGTATCAGTAGCTGTTGTTCCAGCGAATGAGGCGGGTGGATCTGGTATCAAGGCTGCAGCTGTGGCTGTGGAGTTGAAGTCTTTGATGGGGACAATGCACCCTACGCTGTCAGCAGTCAAGCGTTGCGCAGTACGGTCAGCGTTTACTGCCTGCGGTCACGTAGGGTCAGCGTCCGGCAGCATTAAGCGGTCAGTGGTGCTGTAGCTGGATGCAGGGAAGTACGCATTCAAGCGTATTCTGAAGTCTGTTGGATTACCCGCAGAGAGGGTGCTAACATTCACCTACCGCACCTCCTATCTTCCCGCCAAAAGCCCCGGGTTCCCGCGTACAGCCTTTCCTATAACAGACCCGCCCTTGGCAGCAGTGGTCACAGGTCTGTCCCGGTCAGGTTCTCTGTCCCTCTGCAACACTAATGGCTGTCCCAATGGTTCTGGCCCAGAGACACCATTATCTTTAGTGTTCCGGTCCTTCCTCCCACAAAATCTCCAGCCCTTCATTCTCAGTGTGGAACATCCAACCCCTCACCTACCCAGTGTATAGCTTCCGGCCCCTCCACTCCCCATTGTATAATCTTTGGCTCTTTACTCTCAGTGTAGAACATCCACCCCTTCACCCCTCGGTGTATGTCATCCATCTCCATTGCCCCAAGTGTATAATGTCCAGCCCCTTGCCCTTGATGTATAACCTCTGGCCCCTTGCTTCTGGTGTATAACTTCCGGCCCTTCACCCTCAGTTTCAAACATTCAGCCCCTCACCCCCTCCTGTGTTTAACCTCCGTTCCCTCATTCCCCGGTGTATAACCTCTGGCCCCTCCCTCCCTGTGTACAACCTCCGACCCTTCACTCTCAGTTTGGACCATTCAGCCCCTCACCCCCTAGGTGCATAAACTCCAGCCGCTTGCCCACGATGTATAACTTCTGACCCCTCAACCCTGGTGTATAACCTCCGGCCCATAACTCCCTGGTGTATAACCTCCGGACCCTCACCCCCAGTGTATAACCTCCAGCACCTCACCACTGGTGTATAACCTCTGGCCCCTCACCCCCGGTGTATAACCTCTGGCCCCTCCCTCCCTGTGTACAACCTCCGACCCTTCACTCTCAGTTCGGACCATTCAGCCCCTCACCCCCTAGGTGCATAAACTCCAGCCCCTTGCCCACGATGTATAAGTTCTGACCCCTCAACCCTGGTGTATAACCTCCGGCCCATAACTCCCTGGTGTATAACCTCCGGACCCTCACCCCTCAGTGTATAACCTCCAGCACCTCACCACTGGTGTATAACCTCTGGCCCCTCACCCCCGGTGTATAACTTCTGGCCCCTCGCCCCTGGTGTATAACATCTAGCCCCAAACCATGGTGCAGAGCTCAGTGATACCAGCACGGTCCTGTCCAGGTTAACAAGTCACAGTAGGTCCATTCCTGACATTTCTTAGAATCATAGAATCATAGAATCGTAGAGTTGGAAGGGACCTCCTGGGCCATCTGGTCCAACCCCCTGCTCAAAGCAGGATTCGCTAAATCATCCCAGTCAGATGTCTGTCCAGCCTCTGTTTGAAGACTTCCATTGAAGGAGAACTCACCACTTCTCGTGGCAGCCTGTTCCACTCATTGATCACTCTAACTGTCAAAAAGTTTTTTCTAATATCTAATCTGTGTCTCCTCCCCTTCAGTTTCATCCCATTGCTTCTAGTCTTTCCTTGTGCAAATGAGAATAAAGTTGATCCTTCTACAATGTGACAGCCCTTTAGATATTTGTAGACAGCTATTAAGTCTCCTCTCAGTCTTCTCTTTTGCAAACTAAACATTCCCAAATCCTGCAACCTTTCCTCATAAGACAGGGTTTGCAGACCGGTCACCATTCTGGTCGCTCTTTTCTGAACTTGCTCCAGTTTGTTGATGTCTTTTTTAAAATGTGGTGCCCAAAACTGGACACAATATTCCAGATGAGGTCTGACCAAAGAGGAGTAGAGGGAAATAATGACTTCACGTGATCTAGACTGTATGCTTCTGTTAATACATCCTAGAATTGCATTTGCCTTTTTTGCTGCTGCATCACACTGTTGACTCATATTCAGTCTGTGATCTATTAGTATACCCAAGTCTTTTTCACATGTGCTGTCACTTAGCCCTATTCCTCCCATTCTGTATATGCTTTTTTCATTTTTATTGCCCAGATGTAGTACTTTGCATTTCTCCCTGTTAAAAATCATTCTGTTAGTTGCTGCCCACTTCTCCAGTTTATTTAAATCTTTTTGAATCCTCTCTCTCTCTTCTCTAGTATTAGCTATCCCTCCTAGCTTTGTGTCATCAGCAAATTTAATCAGATTACCCTCAATTCCTTCATCTAAATCGTTGATAAAGATGTTGAACAAAACAGGGCCCAGGACAGAGCCCTGTGGTACCCCACTTGAGACATTCTTCCAACTGGATGTGCAGCCATTTATGACCACTCTTTGGGTCCGATCACTAAGCCAGTTATGAATCCACCTAACAGTTGCCTTGTCCATTCCATACTTAGTCATTTTTTCAATAAGGATTTTATGAGAGACTTTGTCAAATGCTTTGCTGAAGTCAAGATATACTATATCTACAGCATTTCCTTGATCCACCCAATCAGTGATACCGTCATAGAAGGAAATTAAGTTAGTCTGACATGACTTATCAGTTACAAACCCATGCTGACTCTGTTTAATCACTTCATTCTTATCCAGGTATTGACATACATGTTGTTTAATAATTTGTTCAAAGATCTTTCCTGGTATAGAAGTCAGACTCACCGGCCTATAGTTGCCTGGGTCCACCTTCTTCCCCTTTTTGAAGATAGGAACAACATTTGCTCTTCTCCAGTCTTCTGGCACTTCTCCTGTTCTCCAAGAATTTTCAAAGATTATGGAGAGGGGTTCAAAAATTTCTTCTGCTATCTCCTTCAGTACTCTGGGGTGTAATTCATCTGGTCCTGGAGACTTGAATTCATTTAGGTTAGCTAAGTGTTTCCTTACTATCTTTCTGTTTATAGATATCCTGGATTCTTCTATTCCCTTAATAGGACAGTGAATAACAGTTGATGTTACATTTCCTTTCTCAGAGAAAACAGATGCAAAATAGGAATTTAAAAGTTCAGCCTTCTCAACATCCTGTCTTACCATTTCATCATTTTCAACCTGTAAAAATCCTATAGCATCTTTGACTTTTCTTTTACTTTTGACATATCCCCAAAATCCTTTATTATTGCTTTTGACATCTCTTGCAAGCCTCAATTCATTTTCAGCTAATCTGATTTGTGCCCTGCAAGTTCTGCAAACAGCATTATATTCTTCTTTAGATATGCCTCCCTCTTTCCATTTTATAAACATTTTTTTCTTCCTTTTTAGCATGTGCTTAAGTTCTGTGTTCATCCATCCTGGTTTCCTTAAATGCTTCCTATTCTTCCCTCTTTTTGGAATTGTTAACAACTGTGCTTTGAGAATTTCATTTTTCAAGATTTCCCATCCTTCCTGGACATTTTTGTCTTTAAGGATATCCAGCCATTGGATCCCTCCAATTCTCTTTCTGAAACCCTTAAAATCTGCCTTTCTGAAATCTAACCTTGACGTCTGAGTCTTCACAGGTCTTCCGCCTCCTAAATCTTCGACCATCACCTGTGAGTGATATTATTGAGAAATGGACGGAAGCACAACAACTCCATGCATCATTTATGGCAAAACAGTACTATCTGTGCCAACATATTTTACATGGAGAGTCAGAGAGTCAGTGCTATCTGTGCCAGTAGCATCAGTTTCAGGTAGAGAGACCAGAAAACATAACTGTGAAGACACAGCATTGTAATTAATTAATTAACCAGACGACAATTATTTCAGTAGGCCCAGGGATATGACCTCGAGTTGATGTGAGAATGAATGTTGACTGTTATTGTCATTGATTTAATGTTCAATGTCTGCCATTTGTCGACTGGCTGCTGATTACCTATTTTATCTGTCCTAGTATTGGAGTCCTCGTATTATTATACTATCTTTGGGAAACAAAGGCACAATGTTTGATTGTTTGTTAATATGTTGACTCATTGGTGTTCTGCAATATGAAGGACAATCTATGAATGTTGTTTGAACAACAGGATAGGATATGGGTTGAACTAGATGGACTAGATGGACTTAAAGTCTCACTTCAACCTTAATAACTATGTTACTCCAGCAGTGAGGGATGGCCCCCTACCACCTTCCCCCAAGCCTGTGGTGGAATGACTGAAAGAGAAGACTCTGCCTATGTTCAGAGAGACAGAGAGACTGCCAGACAGACAGAGATTTGGCCATGACAGCCAAACATCCAAAGAACCAGAGACAGGACAGCAGCCAATTCATCATGGCTTCATCACGATGTACACAGATCTATCTATCTACAGGCAACAACCTAGGGGACCTAGGCCCTGGTTGGAAGAATAAAGATCTGCTCCATTGACCATTGCTGAACCATGGATACGTTTGGAGCTTTCTTACCTTTTACACCAGGGCAAGGAAAAACAACTTCTGTCTCATTTAAAGGCATGGGAGTGTTATTACCTAGTTCCAGCGAAGGTAACCACCTCTGTACAAACTTTGCTGTGTGCTCAGAAAAATATATAAGAAGTGACCCAAAAACTTGCAGACAAATATAGCTGATATTAAGCTTCTGTGAAACTTATTAGCAAGTTACTGCATATCTTCTCTTCTTTCTTTCATTCATTCTTTCTCCCAAAACCATACAAATCTGCTTTTCGGCCCTTCTAGGCAAAAGCCTGGGATCTCATGATTGATAACACCACTATAACACCTCTATATACAGTAGATAACACTGGATCCACCATTCACAATAGGGGATGTCACAGGTCACCTCCTACCCCTCCTGTACAATGACTGATAACACCTCTATATGCAGTAGATAACACCGGATCCACCATTCACAATAGGTGATGTCACAGCTCACCTCCTCCTCCTGTACAATGACTGATAACACCACTATAACACCTCTATATACAGTACATAGCACAGGATCCACCATTCACAATAGGGGATGTCACAGCTCACCTCCCCCTCTTGTACAATGACTGATAACATCTCTATATACAGTAGATAACACAGGGATCCACCATTCACAATAGGAGATATCACAGCTCACCTCCTCCTGTGCAATGACTGATAACACATCTATATACAGTAGATAACACAGGATCCACCATTCACAATAGGTGATGTCACAGCTCACCTCCTCTGAAGTGTCCTTTTCCAGACTGAAAATTTTTGATTTAGCTTTTATGGAATTTAAAAAGAAGAAAAAAAATAGCAATTATAATAAAAAAGTAAATAAATAATAAATAGAACACATTGTTGAACAAAATTGGTATAAATAATAATAATAATATTACAGAATGGTGTCTTGTATGTTTGCCCCCCAAATTACATTAATAAAATTATAAGCCTAAAATGATGCGCTTGTTTCCATAACTTCCAATTTGGAGTAATGGAAATAGTGTGGAACAATGAGTTATGCTGTTTCCATAAATCATTAATTTCTTCAGGGGTTATGGAAATAGGGTAGCTCAGCTGTTTTCAGCTATTTACAAAGCCGCTCTTCCTGGTGCCGGGACTAAAATATTCTGCCTCAGCCATTAAAGGCTGAGATAGGAATAACCCTTTAAGAGGATGCAAAATATGCAAAAATGTCCTCACGAATCAGGTATATAAAGAAGGGGGTTGCGGTATTTTTTAGTACTATTGCCACTGACTCGGCAATATTTCCTTTTCCCACATAAAGTCCTTGGAGTTGACTGACTGTCGTAGCACATTTGCTCTTTTCTTAATCCTCTGTCTACATGCAAACATTGAGCAATGGATTATGATATCTTCATCCTCACAGCTTCTTGAAGGATAAATATAGCAAGGTGCAGTAAATCCTCATCCTCCAACTGCTAAATAATCTCTTATAATGTTGTCACTTTTCATCATTCATCATATACAAAAATTGGTATAGAAACTGTAAGTGTTACCCATAGCAAGGCAATGACTACATTAACAGTGGACCTAAAGTGATGTCTGTTTCAGTGTTTTGTCAGCTTTCTGGTCCACTTCACTTTTTTTTTTATAACTATGCCAAATCTGTGAAATGCAAATCAGGCAAAAATTTACATCACCTCAAACCAGAAGCTCAAACTTTACATCAAACTGAACTTAATAATTTATCAGTCATGTAATATGATATACCTGTGTATAATGCAGCTTTCATAAGGGCGCAAGATACAGCGGCTTGTAAAGTGTTTATCTGTAAGAGAGGAACATAACTGCTTGTAAACTGTTAATATGGAAGAAGAGGACATAGCTGCTTGTAGAGGGTTAAACGACAAAAGAAGGACATAGCTGCTTGCCAAAGATTGAACTGAAAGAGGGTGACATAATTGCTTGTAAAAGGTTTAATTGTAAGAGGGGGACATATCTGCTTGCAAAGGGTTAAACTACAAAAGGAGGACATATTTGATTGCAAATGGTTAAACTGAAGGATGAGGACATAGCTGCTTGTACAATGTTAAATTGCAAGAGAAAGTCACAGCTGTTTGTAAACTGTTACCATGCAAGAAGATGACATATCTGCTTGTAAACTGTTAATACTGTAGACAGGGAGACAGTCACAGTCATCACACACTAAGAAGCAACTGTGAATGGATTGTAGTTGCTATTTCTATCATTCTTCTCCTGCTGTGCCATAACACACAGGAATCCATCTTACACTTCTTCTTGAGTGACTACATCCAATAAGAAAATAACAGCACCTCCCCTGTGTATGAAGATTACATCATCTTCCCTATGTTTGTGTGCTGCATATTTACCGGTTTTCCCCCACAAGGTAACTTTCAGCTGAGATGCAGGAAGTTTCACAGCGATATCAAATAGCAAGACAGTAGAGAGCCTCAACTTCAGCTTAACCTTCTTGAGGGCCAAAGGTACTATCATTATTATTATTATTGGAATTGTTCCTTTTTTAGTTCTCTTAATTAATTATAATAGATTATATATATATATGTATATTTTTTTTATCTAATATATATATATATATATATATATATATATTTTTTTTTTTTTTGGTTTCCCATTGCATCATGAAAATTTCAAGGAGGTGATATATTTATTACATATATAATACTGTATGTGATTCCGCATGTGATGGGTCCGGCACATAAATGATGTAGTAAATTTGCCCAGACTCTCCTGATTTTTCTGAAACAGTCTTGTCAAATGTCTGATGTCCCACAATTGTGTGTTTCTGGATAGTTCTAGATGTAGGTTGGATCAGAGAGAGGCACCTGGAAAAAAAAAGATGACCTCTCGGACTACATTATGAGATGCCACACTTCTTGGGCAGAAGGCTCCTGGAGAACCTCTTCTTAGATACTTTTAATGGCAAAAATAAGGGGAAAAGGGAGCGTGACCTGCAGAAAATGTACATTTATGTAAATGAAATCCAAGTCCCCGTCCCCTGAGGAGGAATGTTCTTCCAGATAAGAAGCTATGGCAGCAAACTGGTAGTAATATTGCACCTATAGCTGACAGATATTTCTCACCATTGTGTTCTGATTTATCTGACATGTCTGCACGCTCATTCAACAGGAGAGATGTAGTAGTATATGGTGAGACGCTGCTTCTCTGTACACGCCATTTTGTTTTGTATTTTTGTAACATGAATATATTTATGTATTTTACGTCCATGAAATTTGTAATTTACTATCCAGCGCCCGGATCCTTGTGCGATTAATCTCCTGCAGGTGCAGCGCTCTTGATTTCCCCACTTGTTTTCCATCGTTAGTCATCCTGGAGATGTGTCATTCTTTGTGGGTGCTGAAGTTGTGCGTTTCCTCCCGCTTCCCCCATACAATTATCAAACATCCTTTTTTCTTTACTTGAATATTAGTTTAACCTCTTCCCACCCTGCATCATCCAAATAAGTTACAGAAAGTAAGTTTTGTTCCGGAGACCGGCTATGTAATATATGTATGGCATCGTACTCTCGCTGGCACAGCAGCTGTGCTTGCACAGTACCCAAGGGGGCATAATTCAGAGCCAATGTCCTGCAGGAATGGCTGACATCTGTTTTTAGTTGTTAACTCCTTAGCTGCGGAGATTAATAGAGGTTTATGCAGGGTTCTTTATTACCGCTTCCAGTACTGCATCATAATGGTCAGGGCGGATGACTGTTACACGATGTTATGATCAACTGGAAGACTGTGGATGAACCATAATTAGAGAACAGAGTACAGAGTCCCTCAGGGGAGCTGCACATGTAGGCCCCCTTGTTGATGCTGTAGAAGAAGCTGATGAACAGTGAGTTATGGTTTGGGAGCCATTTCCAGGTCGTCAAGAACCAACTCTGGAAGAACCAACTCTGAGTTAGTCATCATCCCTATGTCGTAGTTCTATCCATTTTCTTTTTGAAGACAGAACGCATAATCATCATTAGAGTTGAGCAAAACGGGTCGAAAAATTTCAAAAGTCGACGACTTTTGGCAAAGTCGGGTTTCATGAAACGAAACCCGACCCTAGGATGAGGTTGGCCACGAGGTCGGCGACTTACGCGCCAAAGTCGCGTTTCAAAAGTTTGTTTTGCGCTCTTTTTCAGCCAATCAGGATCCACGGACACTGTGGGCAACGTGATGACATAGGCACGGGTCACCACCATCTTTCAGAAGGGCATGCAAGTGATTGGCTTGCTTTGGTGGGCGTCACAGGGGGTATAAAAGGGCATGCATGCCGACCGCCATCTTACTTCTGCCGATCTTAGCATAGGGAGAGGTTGCTGCTGATTCTGTAGGGAGAGTGTTAGGCAGGGAAGAAGAAAAAAAAACTGCTTCTGCTGCTAGCGATTGTGCCTGTACAACACACCAGTCACTGTGTGTGCAGTGCAAGGGGAGGCTATATTGTGGTGTATCAGTGGTGTTGGTTGTTGGGCTGCCTTCTAAGGCTTCCTGACAGCTGCATTGCTGTTTACCCACTGCTCTGCAAACTGCTTTTTTAAAAGCAATCCCAATTTTTTTTTTTTGTCCTGCTGAGGTACTGAGCGTGCATTTTTTCACACCATACAGCGGTGTACGCTCCTCACACAGTACCGTGTAACGGCTGTTATCACAGTCACAGTGAAGCTATCTGTGTCACTCTGTGAGAATAAGTCGAGGACATGTTCCGTTCTTACAGACCTGCACTCTAGGGAGATTCCTACTCTGCCGAATTCTACATACACCTTGTAGTTTGTGATACACTAGACAATTTCTGCCTTTGACATAGCGCTGTGATATTCAGTGGGCCTCACACAATCCAAAAGTGTCCAGTGTCCACAAGTGTATGCAGAAATTCAAAATCTCCCTTATCCTCTAGTCACTTTGGTCACAGCTGTGCCATCGAGCCTGTGACATAGCGCTCAGATATTCAGTGGGCCTCACACAATCCAAAAGTGTCCAGTGTCCACTAGTGTGAGCAGAAATTCAAAATCTCACTTATCCTCTAGTCACTTTGGTCACAGCTGTGCCATCGAGCCTGTGACATAGCGCTCAGATATTCAGTGGGCCTCACACAATCTAAAAGTGTCCAGTGTCCACTAGTGTGAGCAGAAATTCAAAATCTCACTTATCCTCTAGTCACTTTGGTCACAGCTGTGCCATCGAGCCTGTGACATAGCGCTCAGATATTCAGTGGGCCTCACACAATCCAAAAGTGTCCAGTGTCCACAAGTGTCTGCAGAAAATCAAAATCTCCCTTATCCTCTAGTCACTTTGGTCATAGCTGTGCCACCGAGCCTGTGACATAGCGCTCAGATATTCAGTGGGCCTCACACAATCCAAAAGTGTCCAGTGTCCACAAGTGTCTGCAGAAATTCAAAATCTCCCTTATCCTCTAGTCACTTTGCTCACAGCTGTGCCATCGAGCCTGTGACATAGCGCTCAGATATTCAGTGGGCCTCACACAATCCAAAAGTGTCCAGTGTCCACTATTGTAAGCAGAAATTCAAAATCTCACTTATCCTCTAGTCACTTTGGTCACAGCTGTGCCATTGAGCCTGTGACATAGCGCTCAGATATTCAGTGGGCCTCACACAATCCAAAAGTGTCCAGTGTCCACAAGTGTCTGCAGAAATTCAAAATCTCACTTATCCTCTAGTCACTTTGGTCACAGCTGTGCCATCGAGCCTGTGACATAGCGCTCAGATATTCAATGGGCCTCACACAATCCAAAAGTGTCCAGTGTCCACTAGTGTGAGCAGAAATTCAAAATCTCCCCTGTCCTATAGACACCTTGTACCTTATTTTACATTACTATATAGTTTGTTGGATTTTGTCTACATTTCTACCAAAAATGAGGAAGGCTGGTGGAAGAGGCCGTGGAATTGGGCGGGGGTTGGTAGCTGGTAATGATGGTGTTGGTGGTGGATCTGATGGTAGTGGCAAGAGCAAAATAGGACCGAATGCAGGAGGTGTTGAGCCTGCGTCATCGTCTGGCTCCATAAGGCTTCGAAGGCTTAGTTTTCTAGGAGTTGGCAAACTGCTTTTAAAGCCAGAGCATCAGGAAAAAGTTTTGTCTTACATTGCTGACTCAGCCTCCAGCTCTATTGCCTCCTCTTCTTCAGTTGTAAAAAGTAAAAGCACTGAGTCGTCATTGGAGGCTCATGTTCATGAACCACACCTTTCCTTGTGTCCTTCACCCCAACCAAGATTGAAGGATGACGCAGGCCATACTACTGAATACTTCATGGAGCTGTTTTCACATACCATGCCTGGATTATCAAGTCAAATGGTGAATTACCCAGGCCAAGATGAATCTGACATGGAGTGCACTGATGCACAGCCGCTGATGGATGATTCTGCTGGTACATTCACTCAGAGCACTACATTGTCCTCGCAGTGTACAGAGCCAGATTCTGACCCTGATGAGACTCAGGTGCCCCTTCCTGCACACTATACCACCATACACGGTGACACAGAGGAAGGTGCACATGACATTGAAGAGGAGGTGATGGATGACCCAGTTGTTGACCCAGATTGGCATCCATTGGGGGAAGAGGGTGCTGCTTCCAATAGCTCAGATGAGGAGCATCCACAGCAGACATCGACATCGTAACAGCTGTTATCTGGCAGGCCCGGAGCACTCCAAAGACAGGTTCCAAAAATCAAAAGAGTTGCTGGACAGCTTGTCCAGAGGGTCAAAAGATCACAGCGTGCTAGGCTGCAAAATGTCTGCCAAAGTAGGAAGAGTGCAGTGTGGCACTTTTTTGAACAAAATCCTCATGATCAGGCCAAGCTTATCTGTAAGAAGTGCGCAAAGACCTTTAGCCGAGGGAAAAATCTGAAAAATTTGAATACCAGATGCATGCTTAGACATTTAACCAGCATGCACTTGCAAGCGTGGACACAACACCAAACCTCAAGTGCCACATGTGCAACTGATCACAACGAAGGTAGTCAGCAACGCTACATTGTTTCCCCCACTGTAAGCCCACCGGTTAGCACAGCAGCAAATGTTGAGGTGTCGTTGCAAGGCCACAGCAGTCAGGGAATCCCACTGTTATATCAACGAAAGACTGATTCTAGGCCATCAGAAAGAACACCAACTCCATCACCATCATCAACCCTCTCTCAGTCCGCCCTGTCCACCGCTACTTCCACCATATGCAGCTCTCAAGTCCAGCTCACCCTCCCAGACACTATGAGTAGGTCAAGAAAGTACTCAGTCTCTCATCCGCGTACACTGGGTTTGAACGCCCACATTGCCAAACTAATCTCTTTTGAGATGATGCCCTTTCGGTTGGTGGAAAGCGCAGCTTTCCGCGAACTCATGGCCTATGCAGTACCACGCTATGACCTACCCAGTCGCCACTTCTTCTCTCGCAAAGCCATCCCAGCCCTCCACCATCATGTGAAAGACCGCATTGTCCATGCACTCAAGCAGTCAGTGAGCGGAAAGGTGCACCTCACAACTGATGCATGGACCAGTCAGCATGGCCAGGGCCGTTACGTGTCCATCACTGCGCACTGGGTTAATGTGGTGGATGCAGGGTCCACAGGGGACAGCGGTGGTGGGACAGTGCTGCCTAGCCCACGGTATAGGAAACAGTTGGCTGTAGGCGTTCGACCCTCCTCCTCCTCCTCCTCCTCCAGAAGCAAAAGCTCGTCCACAGAGCGCAGTCGTACGAGCACTCCATCTGCAGCTGCCACTGTTGCACACGAGGTGTCCCCCTATCGAGCAGCTAGTGGAAAGCGTCAGCAGGCTGTGTTGCAGATGATATGTTTGGGCGACAGACACACCGCCGAGGTGCTGGCCGAGTACTTGAAGCGACAAACTGAGTCATGGCTGGGCAGTGTACATCTTGAGGCAGGCAAGGTAGTTAGTGATAACGGCTGTAATTTTGTGGCAGCCATAGCCCTTTCAGAACTCAGCCACATACCTTGCTTGGCTCACACCTTGAACCTGGTGGTGCAGTGCTTCCTCAAAAATTATCCGGAGTTAACAGCCCTGCTCCAGAAGGTGCGAAGACTGTGCGCGCACATCCGCCGGTCGCCTGTATACTCCGTTCGTATGCAGAAGCTGCAGTGATTGCTCCACCTTCCCAACCACCGCCTCATTATCGACATTGCAACAAGGTGGAACTCCACCCTGCACATGGTGGAGCGGCTGTGCGAGCAGAGGCAGGCCATAATGCATTTGTGGGAGGATACACGGCCAGGCACTTTGAGAGCAGACATGGAGTTGACAGGTGTGCAGTGGTCGAAGCTGAAAGACCTCTGTAAAGTCCTTCAGTGTTTTGAGGAATGCACACGGCTGGTAAGCGCAGACGACGCCATCCTAAGCATGAGCATCCCACTTATGCGTCTGCTCATGCAAACTTTGACGCACCTTAAGGAGCAGGCTTCTGCAGCCAATGTTGATGAAGAGGAAGAGGAGGAGGGAATCCTTGATGACATTCAGCCATTGTCTGCTCAGGGACCTCTCCTGGACGAGGTGGAGGAAGAAGAGGAGGAGGAGGAGGAGGAGGAGGAGGATGATGGGGATGATTACTTAGGGGAGGAGGATGCATCTCGTGGGGCAAGTGAAAATGTTGGCGTGGCAAGGTCTGGTACAGGGTTTGTGCGTGACTGGAGGGATGTGGATTTGCCAGAAAGTGCTCCTCCAACCAGCACTCGCAGTGCATCATTGACACCGGGAACATTGGCCCACATGTCAGATTATGCCTTGCAGATCCTAAAAAGGGACCCCCGCATTGCCAAAATGATGAACGATGATGACTACTGGTTGGCCAGCATCCTAGATCCACGCTATAAAGGCAAATTACAAAACATCATGCCACAGGAGAACCTTGACCTAATATTGGCTAATAAACAAGCAACTCTGGTAAATCGGTTGCTTGAGGCATTCCCAGCACACAGCAGCGGTCATGGTTCTCACACGAGCCGTACGGGCCGGGGTCAGCTTGGCAGAGGTGTTCGTGGTGCACACAGCAGAAGTGGCGTTGGAGACAGGGGTTTCATGACAATGTTGTAGACTGATTTTTCAAGTACCGCTCACACAACTGGTAATACTGCATCGATGGAAAGTGGCAGGAGACAGCAGTTGTCAACTATGGTTACAAACTACTTTTCCTCCCAGATCGATGTTCTCCCACACAGGTCATTCCCCTTTGACTATTGGGCCGCTAAACTGGACACCTGGCCTGAATTGGCACAATATGCCTTACAGGAGCTCGCTTGCCCAGCTGCAAGTGTGCTATCGGAAAGAGTCTTCAGTGCAGCTGGATCAATCCTGACTAGAGATGAGCGACTTTTGGTTTTTTAGGGTCGAGTTTCGTTTCGTGAAACCCGACTTTTCCAAAAGTTGGGTCGAGCAAGATCGTCCGATTATAGGGAAAAGTCGGGGTCGTCCCGAAACACGAAACCCAATGTAAGTCAATGGGGAATAAAAGTCGGCAGTGAGAGGAGGACAGGAAACACACCTACAGTGCCCATTTGAATGCCAAAAGCATCAATTCTTCTTACTTAAGCTTGTCAACCTTAATTAACTTCATAATACAAGTTACGCACTGAAAAATGGGGGTTATTTGGCTAAAGTTGTGGGGGGGGGAGGGCTGGCTGCAGGTTTTCATGTGCCATGGGCGAAAGAGCACCCCTTTAACACATACCACAACTAATCATGCTCCGATACGGCAGAGAAATAGCGGTATAGTACAATGAAAAATACCTCACTTTTTACATCTCATGACGAGGCCCATCTATTTCTCCATACAGAATCATTGGTCCCATATAATGTTTGAAACAGTATATGATGAGCTCCACATAATGCTACAGTATATGTTGGTCCCCATGGATGAAGCTCCACTGTCTTATGGGCCCAAATAATGCTCCAAACATAATGGGCCCCATTTCTAATGCTCTAGTGTATAATGGGCCCTGTAAATGCTGCTCCAGTGTCTGATGTCCACCTTTGGAATGTTCCAGTGTATGGTGGGCCCCATCTATCATTCTCCAAAGTATAGTGCTCCCCAAAAATTGCTGTCCCAACATTGAAAACAATCAAATAAGTCTCCTCGCTAGGGAATCCCTGTACTAGTCTAGACTCCTCGTCGTCCCTATCTTCCATCTTACTGTACAGTATTTCAACTTTGCAAGTGCTGTGATCCTGGGCAAGCAGGGGGGGCCCACTCGTTGGCGACGGCACTGGCACAGGGCCCCTGATAGTACGGTGGTGTGTCTGATGGCGGGTGGGCCGAACCTGCACTTTCATCTGCAGCTTCCTCTTTGTCACCGTGTAAGATGGAACTGTATATGGGAAGGGTAACCTGAGTTTCATCAGGGTCAGATTCAGGCCGGGTAGCGTGCGAGGGGAATGTAGTGGTCTGGGTCAATGTACCAGCAGATTCATCGAGCAGTGGCTGGGCATCAGTGCACTTGTGTCGCCCCCAGGAGTACGGTCGCCACAGTGGCATTACCTTCTTCCTAGGGAGTGTGATGTCATGCTTGGGAGCAACGAAGGATCTCTCTAGCAGGTTAACTGATTGGGCGGCGTTATTCCCACGAGTCATGACCCTCCAAACAGCGTTCATGAAGGCAAAGTGTTTGTTTTACGTGGGCAGTATGGTTGCGAAGCTGAACCTTAAAGGAATGTCCAGAAGGGCACCACCAGGAGTGGAGCCTACGGTTAAATTCGACTCCACCTGGGAAACCTCAACCATGCCAGCTACAGAACAGATGCACACATTGCAAGCTTAATTCCGTTAACGAACGAGACTCCGTCATGCCTCGCGGTCCGAGTCCGGCTTACTAGAGGGACACGTGAGGCTCTGGCACATGAGATTGGCCAATAACTGGTGTGTCATGCCCTTACATGTCCGTGGCTGCATGTGCGCTACACTGAAAAGGCCAGCGTTTGTCGCTTACAGGTGCAGATAACCCGCTGAACAACGTTAGTGATGGGGATCACTGATTACAATTATTACCCGCGAACGATGATTTCCCAGTAATTGCAGGTCAACCGCAGTTCCGGAATTAGGCCTAACCGTCATTCCTGAAAAAATGAAAAACTTACGTGTGCAAACCACAGGTGCTGTTGCTTGCTTAACAGCTCGCCAGCCGTTCTCACGCCCAGTATGGATTACACGTGATTGCACAAAGGTGAGAAAGGGTACCGTATCCCCGGATAACATGTATGGATAGCGTACACATTCAAAATATATGTCTATACATCAGGAGGCAGGCTCAGACGGTGTTAGGCCCAGTATGGATTGCACGTGATTGCACAAAGGTTAGAAAGGGTACCGTATCACCGGATAACATGTATGGATAGCGTACACATTCAAAATATATGTCTATACATCAGGAGGCAGGCTCAGATGGTGTTAGGCCCAGTATGGATTGCACGTGATTGCACAAAGGTTAGAAAGGGTACCGTATCCCCGGATAACATGTATGGATAGCGTACACATTCAAAATATATGTCTATACATCAGGAGGCAGGCTCAGACGGTGTCAGGCACAGTATGGATTGCACGTGATTGCACAAAGGTTAGAAAGGGTACCGTATCCCTGGATAACATGTGTGGATAGCGTACACATTCAAAATATATGTCTATACATCAGGAGGCAGGCTCAGACGGTGTCAGGCACAGTATGGATTTGACGGCCCAGATTACACAGCGGAGGAGCAGGGAGAGGTAAAGATTGCAAATGCTGGGGCCCTGCCCAAGCAAGGGGGGCCCACTCGTGGGCGTCGGTACTGGCACTGGGCCCCTCATAGTACAGCGGTGTGTCTGACGGCGGGTGTGCACCACCACCGTCAGAGACACTTGATTGCACTATGAGGGACCCTGTGCCAGTGCCCGCGCCCAAGAGTCGGCCTACCCACCTGTCCAGGGCAATGGCACTCGCACGGTGTCGTGCGCTAGGTGGTGACCCCGACCATTGGGGGGGAGGCAGCACAGTTAGGGAGTTTTAGAAAGTGGCATATGTTGATGTTGGACATTCAGCTGATGCAAAAGGCGAAATAGGTGAAGTCCCAGGAAGAGGTGGACCAAAGCAAGCCATTTTTCTGTCACCCTATGTGTCATCAGGGGAAGGTGGGACAAAATCCTTGGAAACCCATGCATGGTTCATTTTAATGAAGGTTAGATCATCCACATTTTGGGTTGACAGACGGGTCCTTTTTTCTGTCAGGATTGATCCAGCTGCACTGAAGACTTTTTCCGATAGCACACTTGCAGCTGGGCAAACGAGCTCCTGTAAGGCATATTGGGCCAATTCAGGCCAGGTGTCCAGTTTAGCGGCCCAATAGTCAAAGGGGAATGACCTGTGTGGGAGAACATCGATATGGGAGGAAAAGTAGTTTGTAACCATAGTTGACAACTGCTGTCTCCTGTCACTTTCCATCGATGCAGTATTACCAGTTGTGTGAGCGGTATTTGAAAAATCAGTCCACAACATTGTCATGAAACCCCTGTCTCCAACGCCACTTCTGCTGTGTGCACCACGAACACCTCTGCCAAGCTGCCCCCGGCCCGTACGGCTCGTGTGAGAACCATGACCACTGCTGTGTGCTGGGAATGCCTCAAGCAACCGATTTACCAGAGTTGCTTGTTTATTAGCCAATATTAGGTCAAGGTTCTCCTGTGGCATGATGTTTTGTAATTTGCCTTTATAGCGTGGATCCAGGATGCTGGCCAACCAGTAGTCGTCATCATTCATCATTTTGGCAATGCGGGGGTCCCTTTTTAGGATCTGCAAGGCATAATCTGACATGTGGGCCAATGTTCCCGGTGTCAATGATGCACTGCGAGTGCTGGGTGGAGGAGCACTTTCTGGCAAATCCACATCCCTCCAGTCACGCACAAACCCTGTACCAGACCTTGCCACGCCAACATTTTCACTTGCCCCACGAGATGCATCCTCCTCCCCTAAGTAATCATCCCCATCATCATCCTCCTCCTCCTCTTCTTCTTCCTCCACCTCGTCCAGGAGAGGTCCCTGAGCAGACAATGGCTGAATGTCATCAAGGATTCCCTCCTCCTCTTCCTCCTCATCAACATTGGCTGCAGAAGCCTGCTCCTTAAGGTGCGTCAAAGTTTGCATGAGCAGACGCATAAGTGGGATGCTCATGCTTAGGATGGCGTCGTCTGCGCTTACCAGCCGTGTGCATTCCTCAAAACACTGAAGGACTTTACAGAGGTCTTTCAGCTTCGACCACTGCACACCTGTCAACTCCATGTCTGCTCTCAAAGTGCCTGGCCGTGTATCCTCCCACAAATGCATTATGGCCTGCCTCTGCTCGCACAGCCACTCCACCATGTGCAGGGTGGAGTTCCACCTTGTTGCAATGTCGATAATGAGGCGGTGGTTGGGAAGGTGGAGCAATCGCTGCAGCTTCTGCATACGAACGGAGTGTACAGGTGACCGGCGGATGTGCGTGCACAGTCTTCGCACCTTCTGGAGCAGGGCTGTTAACTCCGGATAATTTTTGAGGAAGCACTGCACCACCAGGTTCAAGGTGTGAGCCAAGCAAGGTATGTGGCTGAGTTTTGAAAGGGCTATGGCTGCCATAAAATTACGGCCGTTATCACTAACTACCTTGCCTGCCTCAAGATGTACACTGCCCAGCCATGACTCAGTTTGTCGCTTCAAGTACTCGGCCAGCACCTCGGCAGTGTGTCTGTTGCCCAAACACATCATCTGCAACACAGCCTGCTGACGCTTTCCACTAGCTGCTCGATAGGGGGACACATCGTGTGCAACAGTGGCAGCTGCAGATGGAGTGCTCGTACGACTGCGCTCTGTGGACGAGCTTTCGCTTCTGGAGGAGGAGGAGGTGGAGGAGGGTCGAACGCCTACAGCCAACTGTTTCCTATACCGTGGGCTAGGCAGCACTGTCCCACCACCGTTGTCCCCTGTGGACCCTGCATCCACCACATTAACCCAGTGCGCAGTGATGGACACGTAACGGCCCTGGCCATGCCGCCTGGACCATGCATCAGTTGTGAGGTGCACCTTTCCGCTCACTGACTGCTTGAGTGCATGGACAATGCGGTCTTTCACATGATGGTGGAGGGCAGGGATGGCTTTGCGAGAGAAGAAGTGGCGACTGGGTAGGTCATAGCGTGGCACTGCACAGGCCATGAGTTCGCGGAAAGCTGTGCTTTCCACCAACCGAAAGGGCATCATCTCAAAAGAGATTAGTTTGGCAATGTGGGCGTTCAAACCCAGTGTACGCGGATGAGAGACTGAGTACTTTCTTGACCTACTCATAGTGTCTGGGAGGGTGAGCTGGACTTGAGAGCTGCATATGGTGGAAGTAGCGGTGGACAGGGCGGACTGAGAGAGGGTTGATGATGGTGATGGAGTTGGTGTTCTTTCTGATGGCCTAGAATCAGTCTTTCGTTGATATAACAGTGGGATTCCCTGACTGCTGTGGCCTTGCAACGACACCTCAACATTTGCTGCTGTGCTAACCGGTGGGCTTACAGTGGGGGAAACAATGTAGCGTTGCTGACTACCTTCATTGTGATCAGTTGCACATGTGGCACTTGAGGTTTGGTGTTGTGTCCACGCTTGCAAGTGCATGCTGGTTAAATGTCTAAGCATGCAACTGGTATTCAAATTTTTCAGATTTTTCCCTCGGCTAAAGGTCTTTGCGCACTTCTTACAGATAACCTTGGCCTGATCATGAGGATTTTGTTCAAAAAAGTGCCACACTGCACTCTTCCTACTTTGGCAGACATTTTGCGGCCTAGCACGCTGTGATCTTTTCACCCTCTGGACAAGCTGTCCAGCAACTCTTTTGATGTTTGGAACCTGTCTTTGGAGTGCTACGGGCCTGCCAGATAACAGCTGTTACGATGTCGATGTCTGCTGTGGATGCTCCTCATCTGAGCTATTGGAAGCAGCACCCTCTTCCCCCAATGGATGCCAATCTGGGTCAACAACTGGGTCATCCATCACCTCCTCTTCTATGTCATGTGCACCTTCTTCTGTGTCACCGTGTATGGTGGTATAGTGTGTGGGAAGGGGCACCTGAGTCTCATCAGGGTCAGAATCTGGCTCTGTACACTGCGAGGACAATGTAGTGCTCTGAGTGAATGTACCAGCAGAATCATCCATCAGCGGCTGTGCATCAGTGCACTCCATGTCAGATTCATCTTGGCCTGGGTAATTCACCATTTGACTTGATAATCCAGGCATGGTATGTGAAAACAGCTCCATGGAGTAATCAGTAGTATGGCCTGCGTCATCCTTCAATCTTGGTTGGGGTGAAGGACACAAGGAAAGGTGTGGTTCATGAACATGAGCCTCCAATGACGACTCAGTGCTTTTACTTTTTACAACTGAAGAAGAGGAGGCAATAGAGCTGGAGGCTGAGTCAGCAATGTAAGACAAAACTTTTTCCTGATGCTCTGGCTTTAAAAGCGGTTTGCCAACTCCTAGAAAACTAAGTGTTCGAGGCCTTATGTAGCCAGACGATGACGCAGGCTCAACACCTCCTGCATTCGGTCCTATTTTGCTCTTGCCACTACCATCAGATCCACCACCAACACCATCATTACCAGCTGCCAACCCCCGCCCAATTCCACGGCCTCTTCCACCAGCCTTCCTCATTTTTGGTAGAAATGGAAAGGAAATCCATTTAAAATAAGACACGAATAACACCTTCTCTAAAGAGAACCTGTTATTCAGTGCCCATTGTGATCTTCTAACTCCAGGTCTTCAGGTCTCCTTAACCTCTGATGCTGGTACCCATATCCTCACATCCTTAAGGACCATACCCTTTCCAGTGCACTAAATAGTCGAAAGAGTGGCAAACCATATGGGAATTCTTGCCACCTGGAACTCCAATTTACCATCAACAGTAATCGGTAATGGTGGCAAGGGTGATGGCTGCACAGGTGCTATATATTTTTTTGAATAATGACCTGTGGAAAATGGTGTCGATTTTAAGAGTTAGAGAAAGCTCAAGACGAAAAGCCAGAAGGTTAGTTATGGCAACTAACTTGTAAGGCCCAATGAACCTAGGACCACATTTCCAACAAGTAATTTTCAGTTTAATATTTCTGGTAGACAGCCATGCTAAATCATTCACACTCAGGTCCGGACCTATCCGCCATGCATTTGTATTTGTCCCCCATGATTTTTAAGTTGTTCTGAACACCTTGCCATACAGATGAGTGATTAGGAACCAGGAATCCCTGGCAAACTCAGCTAATGGTAAAGAAAATGGCCAGTTATCTGAGAAAAAACACCTGAGGTATGTCTCCAAACTTTACTTTAGGTTTTAAGGCTGACCGTTAGTTTGAGGCAAGAACGCAAAAGAAAAGGATAGATGCATCCCCAGACGAGAACAAAAAGTCCTCCAGAATTTATATAAAAACTGGGTCCCCTGATCTGACACAGCATCAGTGGGGACCCCGTGAAGCTTCAAGGTCTTGGTGTCAAACACTTGAGCCAGGGTCTTAGCATTAGGGAGAGCAGGTAAAGCAATGAAGTGCGCCATTTTACTCAACTTTTCCACATACAGTTGTGGCGAAAAGTATTGACACCCCTGCAATTTTGTCAGATAATACTCAGTTTCTTCCTGAAAATGATTGCAACCACAAATTCTTTGGTGTTATTATGTTCATTTAATTTGTCTTAAATGAAAAAACAAAAGAGAATGAAGCAAAAAGCAAAACATTGATCATTTCACACAAAAATGGGCCAGACAAAAGTATTGGCACCCTCAGCCTAAAACTTGGTTGCACAACCTTTAGCCAAAATAACTGCGACCAACCGCTTCCGGTAACCATCAATGAGTTTCTTACAATGCTCTGCTGGAATTTTAGACCATTCTTCTTTAGCAAACTGCTCCAGGTCCCTGATATTAGAAGGGTGCCTTCTCCAAACTGCCATTTTTAGATCTCTCCACAGGTGTTCTATGGGATTCAGGTCTGGACTCATTGCTAGCCACCTTAGAAGTCTCCAGTGCTTTCTCTCAAACCATTTTCTAGTGCTTTTTGAAGTGTGTTTTGGGTCATTGTCCTGCTGGAAGACCCATGACCTCTGAGGGAGACCCAGCTTTCTCACAATGGGCCCTACATTATGCTGCAAAATTTGTTGGTAGTCTTCAGACTTCATAATGCCATACACACGGTCAAGCAGTCCAGTGCCAGAGGCAGCAAAGCAACCCCCAAAACATCAGGGAACCTCCTCCATGTTTGACTGTAGGGACCGTGTTTTTTTCTTTGAATGCCTCTTTTTTTCTCCTGTAAACTCTATGTTGATGCCTTTGCCCAAAAAGCTCTACTTTTGTCTCATCTGACCAGAGAATATTCTTCCAAAACGTTTTAGGCTTTTTCAGGTAAGTTTTGGCAAACTCCAGCCTGGCTTTTTTATGTCTCGGGGTAAGAAGTGGGGTCTTCCTGGGTCTCCTATCATACAGTCCCTTTTCGTTCAGACGCCGACGGATAGTACGGGTTGACACTGTTGTACCCTCGGACTGCAGGGCAGCTTGAACTTGTTTGGATGTTAGTCGAGGTTCTTTAGCCAACATCCGCACAATCTTGCGTTGAAATCTCTTGTCAATTTTTCTTTTCCGTCCTCATCTAGGGAGGTTAGCCACAGTGCCATGGGCTTTAAACTTCTTGATGACACTGCGCACGGTAGACACAGGAACATTCAGGTCTTTGGAGATGGACTTGTAGCCTTGATATTGCTCATGCTTCCTCACAATTTGGTTTCTCAAGTCCTCAGACAGTTCTTTGGTCTTCTTTCTTTTCTCCATGCTCAATGTGGTACACACAAGGACACAGGACAGAGGTTGAGTCAACTTTAATCCATGTCAACTGGCTGCAAGTGTGATTTAGTTATTGCCAACACCTGTTAGGTGCCACAGGTAAGTTACAGGTGCTGTTAATTACACAAATTAGAGAAGCATCACATGATTTTTCGAACAGTGCCAATACTTTTGTCTACCCTCTTTTTATGTTTGGTGTGGAATTATATCCAATTTGGCTTTAGGACAATTCTTTTTGTGTTTTTTTATTTAAGACGAATTAAAAGAAGATAATAATACCAAAGAATTTGTGTTTGCAATCATTTTCAGGAAGAAACTGAGTATTATCTGACAAAATTGCAGGGGTGTCAATACTTTTGGCCACAACTGTAAACTAAGATAACAGTCTTACCAGGGGAGGAAGTTCCATAAAAATCCATGGATAAATGTGTCCATGGCCTGTCATGTATGGTTAATGGTAGAAGGGTCCCAGACAGGCAAGTTTGCGGGGTTTTAGAATGCACACAGACATTACAGGAAGACACAAAGTTGACTACATCCCAATGCATCCTTGGTGACCAAAAACATCGAGAAAGGAGGACCAAGATTGCTTTACTACCTGGATGACCAGCAAGAGCCGAGCTATGATGTGTCCCTAGAACTTTGAGATACAGATAACAGATACAATGGTATAAATAATTTCCCTGAAGGACAAGCAGGAGCGTTCCCCTGAGCCTTCAATACCTCTCCCTCCAGCTCAGAACATACGACAGAGATGATTGCCCCTTCTTGTAAAATAATGACATCCGAACTATGATCCTCAGGGAAACTCTGAGTTACCGTGGGTACAGAAAGTATTCAGATCCCTTTAAATTTAGTCTGAATGATAGTTGACTTTGTGGAACTTTCTCCCATCTCCCTATTGCATCTGTGGAGCTCAGCCACAGTGATCATGGGGTTCTTCTTTACCTCTCTCACCAAGGCTCTTCTACCATGATTGCTCAGTTTGGCTGGACAGCCAGGTCTAGGAAGGCTTCTAGTAGTCCCAAATTTCTTCCATTTAAGGATTATGGAGGCCACTGTGCTCTGAAGAACCTTGAGTACTGCAGAAATTATTTTGTAGCCTTGGCCAGATCTGTGCCTTGCCACAATTCTGTCTCTGAGCTCCTTGGCCAGTTCCTTTGACCTCATGATTCTCATTTGGTCTGACATGCACTGTGAGCTGTGAGGTCTTATATAGACTGGTGTGTGCCTTTACAAATCAAGTCCTATCAGTCTAATTAAACACAGCTGGGCTCCAATGAAGGAGTAGAACCATCTCAAGGAGGATCACAAGGAAATGGACAGCATGTGACTTAAATATGAGTGTCTGAGCAAAGGGTCTTTAATACTTATGACCATGTGATATTTCAGTTTTTCTTTTTTAATAAATTTGCGAAAATTTCTACATTTCTGTTTTTTTTTTCAGTCAAGATGGGGTGCAGAGTGTACATTAATGAGGAAAAAATGAACTTTTTTGAATTTACCAAATCTCTGCAATGAAACAAAGAGTGAAAAATTTAAAGGGGTCTGAATACTTTCTGTAACCACTGTAAATAATCAGCTTTGATGTTCTTAATCCCAGGACGGTTAGTGACAATAAAATTAAACCTTGTAAAACACAAAGACAATATAGCTTGTCTAAGATGTAGACATTCAGCAGATTCGAGGTACAACAGAATTTTATGAGCAGTAATAGTAGTAACAGGGTGGACTGTCCCCTGCAAAAAGTGACGCCACTCCACAAAAGCCAATTTGATGGCCAAAAGTTTTTCTATTGCCCACATTCAAGTTCCATTTGGCGAACGATAAATTTTTAGAAAAAAGTCACATGAATGCCACTTACCAGGGAACAACCCTTGAGACAACGCAGTCCCAACCCCCACCTAAGATACATCAACCTCAACAAAAACTCATTGGGAAACATAGGGTGGAATGAGCACAGGAAAAGCACTTCTTCAAAGAAGAAAATGCCTGAGAGGCACAGTTGGACCACCTCGAGTGCAACAACCCTGTATCTTCCCAGCCAGCATGGAAAGAGTCCCTAACCCTTTCAGCACTGATGGAAAGGAAGTCCATTTAAAACAGGACATGAATCACATCATCTCTAAAGAGGACCTGTGATTCATTACCCATTGTGACCTTCTAACTCCAGGTCTTCCAGGGGGATTTGACATCATCGTGACACCCAATGATGGGATTTGTGGCTTAATAATACTATCCAGTCCATGATATGGGATTGTTGCCTAAATAAGGCTACTTTCAGACTACTGTTCTGAGGCGCAGCGCAGGGCCGCCGCTAAGCTCCTCCCCTGGCTGCGCCTCCTCCGGTCAGCTCCTCCTATGATCGACGTGTGTCAAATGCACCTTGCTGCATTTTTGTGCGCTCGGTGCAGCGCCAAAAGGGCGCAAGCGCCGGCAAAGTCATACCAGCGCACGGCCAGCATACCCAACGCTAAATATAGGGTACGCTGATCGCATGCAGCATCATGCGATCATAGAAGGAGCTGACTGGAGGAGGCGCGGCTGGGGCGGAGCTTAGCGGCCCTGCTCTGCGCCTCAGAATGCTAGTCTGAAAGTAGCCTTACACTATCCAAACCATATTACAGGATTATTCATGTGCCAAGTTCTCAACCATTAGGAACAGTTTCTCGCCCTTACTTGAATTATTTGTATTCATTTTCATACCAATAAAAAATATTTAAAAAAAATCTTATTTTGTTCCTGCCTCGATTCTCGCATGTTTCTGGCTTGAAAAACTCTAGGTACAAATATTTGCAGGCATAAGAAGCTGAATTTTACTTCCAAGGCAATATATCTCGACCTATCATAAAACAATATGTTGTCTGAGACGCTGGCGGCACTGCTTTCCCCATGGTGAATCGGTGACTGTTTTGTTTATACAGTAAAGTACTTTTGTTGCATTTTAAGCAGCCATGTTCAATATCTATTCATTTAACAACCCTGGGGGACATGAACTCCAGGTAGGTAGGAATCGAACATAACATTTAGAAACGGATGTGCCGGATTTGTGCAGTTTTTTTCTTCTTTATAGAAAGAAAACAGATTTGCGTAGTTAAATATTTATGCTGCACGTTTTCTTTAGTAACTATTTTTTTAATTGTTCCAATGAGTCAAATGTGAAAAAAAAATGAAGCAAACCTGTGAACAGTCCTGATTTATAATATCTTATTATTTTGTGTATGCAGCTCCAATGCAGAATTGTAGAAGAGTGGTCCCTCACATAAAATGATCAACATTATTTTTCTCCCAGTGGGTATGTTCACACTGGACTTTTTGATGTGGATTTTTTTGGCTGAGAAATTCATATTTAAAAACTGCTACAACACTCCTAGTTTTTGGTGCATTTTTTTTTTTCTAAGAATTCATGTTTTTTACACTTTTGTTATATCGTTTTTGAAGCATTTCTTTCCCATGTAGTTAGTTTTTTTATGGTTTTTTAATTATATTATTAGGACAACACATTTCATAATCAGTGTTATCACTTCGGTAGATCCATACAAACATAAGCAAAATGTGTGCTTTATTGTCACAGTGTGACTGTGGGATTATAGATGTGCACCTATACTGACTCTCAGTCTAAGGGTTCCTGGCTATCCCTGTACCAGGGATACCCCTCAAGGTGGAGATGCCTGGGCCTCGTTCCTTCCTAAGCTCCTACGTAGCACTAGTCTGTGCAGTATATGTACAAAACAAGGCAGACAGGGCAGAAACTCTGCGCTGACCACCGCTATCTATGGAGTCACAAGGAGGAGGAGTGTCTCAATCTGTGAAATGCACAGACCCTGACGCCACCATGACAGTGGGAGATGTTAGTGAAAACCACCTTGTGACATTTATATAATAGTTGGTGACCTGGAGATAAGCTAGCAAGAAGTCTTAGTAGAAACATTGCATTAACAGAGATTTAAAATTAGTCAATAAACACCACTACATAAGTACAAAAAAACAAACCACAATTAAAGAGAGTGTGTCATGAAAAAAATACCTATTGTTCAAATCAGGTTTATGTGTTACATGCTTTTTTATTTTGGCAATGTTTATTATTTTCATGATTTTTAGTTAAAAAAAAATTGTTTAATTTCTCACACTGGTCACTGATGATTTTTTAGGCTAATTTGTCCAGGATGAGTTTCCAGCAGGCTCCATATCAGAAGATGCTGAATTATAATGACAGTAAAACCTTTATGCACAGCTGATAAAACAGGATCCACCATGCACAATAGGTGATGTCACAGCTCACCTCCTCCCCCTGTACAATGACTGATATCACCTCTATATACAGTACATTACACAGGATTCACCATTCACAATAGGTATTGTCACAGCTCACTGTTGTGAGCTCATCTGTTCATTCATCTTTTGTGTCCGAGGATCTCCCTCTTCTGGTGAAGGAAGGTAGTGAGGATGATTTGGATGAAAGAAACCAAACACCTGATCAGGTGGATCGTGACTGGGTAACGGGAACTACAGACTGGATATAAGGCAGCCGACGCCCTTCTGAGTCGCTGGTGATTTCTCTGCTGGATTCTTGGAGACCAGTCTGATTCCTGCTTCCCAAGGATAAGTTTTTGCTCTGCTATTGAACTTATTAGTTTTGGTTTTGTTTACCTTGTTTTTTGAGTTCAGCCTTCCCTGGCTGGGGGTGTACTGGATTCTTTTTCCTTGATCAGTGTTCTCTTTTGCTCTGCTTCCAGAATATTCTGAGTGCTGATATAGGGTTTGAAGTCTAGTGACTTCAGGGTCCTTTTTGCTTATCAGTTGTGTTGGTAATATTTTTGGCAGGGTTTTCTCGGATTGCAGACAGCAGCTTTTCTGTCCTGTCTGTTTTAGTTAGCTTGGGCCCCATCGTTTGCTCAACCTATCTTTCTATCTGTGTTAGTGTTTTCATCTTGCTTCAACGTCATTATATGTCGGGGGCTGCCTATTGCTTTGGGGTCTGCTCTGGGGCAGTCAGTTTTTCTCTTTTCTCTCTTTAGGCTTGTGTTAATCTCCGGCTACTGCTAGTTGTGTGATAGGATCAGGGGTCTGTAATCCGCTAGTTTCCAACCTCTCTGATTTTCTGGGCTGAGCTTGTGTTTTGTTTTTTTCCTCCTCGGTAACTCAATCATAACAGAATCACCAGCCATACCGCAGATTCTAGGGTACTCAAAAGCAGGGGGGAATTGTTTAAGAAAAAAAAAAAGTGTCAGAATTTTTTTTTTGTGTATATTTTTTCCTCTTTTTCTCTGAGGCCGTAGGAGGAATATATTTTTTTTTCTGATGGAGTTTAAGCAATTGTCTGATCGTGTGGAGCAGCTTGCTGCTGAAGTGCGAGGAATTTCCGCCTATCTTGCTCATTCACACGCTGCTGAACCAAAAATCCCCACTCCTGATGTGTTTTTTGGGGATCGATCTAAATTTTTGAATTTTAAGAATAATTGTAAATTATTTCTTGCCTTGAAGCCTAAGTCATCGGGCAGCTCTGCGCAGCAGGTTAAAATTGTCATCTCCTTGCTGCGCGGCGATCCCCAGGATTGGGCGTTTTCTTTAGTACCAAATGATCCTATTCTAGCTAATGTGGATGCATTTTTTCAGGCCTTGGGGTTGTTGTATGATGAACCTAATGCTATTGATCAAGCTGAAAAGACCCTGTTGGCATTGAGCCAGGGTCAAGATTCTGCAGAACTGTACTGTCAAAAATTCCGAAAGTGGGCGGTCCTCACCACTTGGAATGATGGTGCCTTGGCAGCTCTCTTTCGGAAGGGTTTGTCGGAAACTGTAAAAGATACTATGGTGGGATTTCCTGTTCCCTCTGGTCTTGACGATTCTATGTCATTAGCCATTCAGGTTGATCTGCGTTTACGTGAATGTAAAATTATACGGGAAACGCTGCCACCTGTTGAACAAATGTCTGAACCTATGCAATGTGATAGAGTTTTGTCTAGGGCGCAACGTCAGGAGTTTAGAAGACGTAATAAGCTATGTTTTTTTTGTGGAGATGCCTCTCACATTACTTCTGTCTGCCCTAAACGAGAGAAACGTTTTGCACACACATTTGCTGTAGGTGGTGTACAACCTAAGTTTCTTCTGGCAATTACTCTGATCTGCTCCCTGTCCACATTTTCTGCTAAAGCCTTTGTGGATTCAGGAGCGGCCTTGAACCTAATGGATTTAGATTTTGCTAAACGTTGTGGTTTCCCTATGACACCCCTGCAGACGCCTATTCCTTTGAGGGGTATTGATGCTACTCCTTTGGTGAAGAATAAACCTCAGTTTTGGACCCAGGTGGTAATGCGGGTCGCCGCAGACCATCAAGAAAATTGCAGATTTTTGGTGTTTCATAATTTGCATGATACCATCGTGCTGGGGTTTCCCTGGTTGCAAATCCATAACCCAGTTTTGGATTGGAAATCTGTCTGTGGTGAGTTGGGGTTGTCGGTGTGCTCTTAGTGACACACCTGTTTTCTCCACCTCTCCCCAGTCGCATGAGGTTCCTGACTATTTGGCTGATTTTTATGATGTATTTAGTGAGAATGAGTCTGCGTCTTTGCCTCCTCATAGGAGTTATGACTGTGCAATTGAGCTGAGTCCGGGGTGTAAATTTCCCAATGGTCGACTTTTTAATTTATCTGTACCCGAACATGAGGCTATGCGTTCTTATATTAAGGAGTTGTTGGAGAAGGGTCATATTAGACCATCCTCTTCACCCTTGGGTGCTGGGGTTTTTTTTGTGGCCAAGAAGGATGGTTCATTAAGGCCCTGTATTGACTATCGCTCCCTTAACAAAATTACTGCTAAATAACAGTATCCGTTACCCCTGATTTCTGACTTATTTTCTAGAGTTGAAGGTGCTTGCTGGTTTACCAAGCTTGACCTCAGGGGGGCGTATAATCTTATTCGCATTAAGCATGGGGATGAATGGAACACAGGGTTTAATACTCCGGAGGGACATTTTGAGTACCTGGTGATGCCTTTTGGGCTCACTAACGCCCCTTCTGTCTTCCAGTGCTTCATGAATGATATTTTCCGGGACTTTGTGGACAAGTTTCTGATCATCTATTTGGATGATATTTTGATCTTTTCCAGGGATTGGGACTCTCATGTGGAACATGTTCGGACTGTGTTCCGGATTTTGAGGGAAAACTCCCTGTATGTTAAGGGATCGAAATGTCTTTTTGGTGTACAGAGGATTTCATTTTTGGGATTTATTTTGTCTCCGTCAACTATTGAAATGGACCCTGCCAAGGTACAGGCCATTTATGATTGGGTGCAGCCCACTTCTTTGAAGGCTCTCCAGAAGTTTTTGGGTTTTGCTAATTTTTATCGTAAGTTTATAGCCAATTTTTCTGTTATTGCCAAACCATTGACTGATTTAACTAAGAAGGGCGCTGATTTGCTGAATTGGTCTCCAGAGGCTGTTTCTTCTTTTCAGGAGCTGAAGCGGTGGATCACGTCTTCTCCGGTTTTGCGACAACCCGATATCTCAATTCCATTTCAGGTGGAGGTGGATGCTTCAGAGACTGGTTCAGGAGCTGTTTTGTCCCAAAAAGATCCTGTAACATCTAAAATGAGCCCCTGTGCCTTCTTTTCCCGAAAGTTCTCTCCTTCGGAACGCAAACTATGATGTGGGGAATCGAGAACTGTTGGCCATGAAGTGGGCATTTGAGGAGTGGAGACATTGGTTGGAGGGAGCTAGACATCAAGTTGTGGTCCTCACTGACCACAAGAATTTGATCTACCTTGAGTCGGCTAAACGCTTGAATCCGAGACAGGCCAGGTGGGCCTTGTTTTTCACATGTTTTGATTTTGTGGTCTCCTTCTTCCGGGCACTAAGAACGTTAAGGCTGATGCCCTCTCTAGGAGTATTTTGGCCGATTCTCCTATTGTGACCAAGCCTGCTACCATCTTAGGTGAGGGGGTGGTTCTTTCTGCCATCTCGTCTGATTTGAGATGTGCTCTGGAGAAGTTTCAGGAGGATAAGCCTGAGCGTTGTCCCAGTGGTAGGTTATATGTTCCTGACGAGTGGAGGAGGAAAGTGATGTCTGAGGTTCATTGCTCCGCGTTGGCTGGTCATCCAGGTATTTTTGGTACTAGAGATTTGGTGGGTCGGTCTTTTTGGTGGCCTGCCTTGTCTCGTGATGTCAGAAATTTTGTGCAGTCCTGTGGGACTTGCTTCCGATCTAAGCCTTGTTCTCGTTCTAGTGTGTTGTTGATGCCTTTGCTGGTGCCCAGGAGGCCATGGACCCATATTTCAATGGATTTTATTTCTGATCTGCCTGTCTCTCAGAGGATGACTGTTATCTGGGTGATTTGTGATAGATTCTCTAAGATGGTCCATCTTGTACCACTCCCTAAGTTGCCATCTTCCTCAGAGTTGGTGCCCTTGTTTTTGCAACAGGTGGTTCGCTTGCACGGGATTCCTGAGAACATTGTATTGGACAGAGGAGTTCAGTTTGACTCTAGATTCTGGAGGACCTTTTGTTCCAAGTTGGGAATTCAGTTGTCCTTCTCCTCTGCATTTCACCCTCAGACCAATGGGCAGATGGAGAGAACAAACCAGACTTTGGAGGCTTATTTGAGATGTTTTACATCTGCTGATCAGGATGATTGGGTCTCTTTTTTACCCTTGGCCGAATTTAATAGAGCTAGTTCTGCCACTTTGATGTCACCCTTTTTCTGTAACTTTGGATTTCATCCTTGATTTTCTTCAGGGCAGGTGGAGTCTTCTGCCTGTCCAGGGGTTGACACTGTGGTGGAAAGAATGCAGCAGATTTGGGACCAAGTGGTGGATAAGTTGTCTCTTTCCCAGGAAAAGGCCCAGCGGTTTTCTAACCGGCATAGGACCATTGGTCCCCGGTTTAAGGTGGGTGATATGGTCTGGTTGTCATCAAAGAATATCTCTATGAAAGTGGCATCTCCAAAGTTTAAACCTAGATTTATTGGACCTTACAAGATTTTGGAGATTATTAATCCGGTCTCTTTTCGGTTGGCTCTTCCTGTCACATTTAAGATTCATAATGTGTTTCATAAGTCCTTGTTGAAGAGGTTTGTTGAACCAGTGGTTCCTATGGCGGCACCTCCTGACCCTGTGTTGGTTGAAGGTAACATGGAATATGAGGTAGAGAAGATACTGGATTCCCGTCTGGCTAGACGGAGACTCCAGTATTTGGTTAAGTGGAAGGGTTATGGTCAGGAGGATAATTCCTTGGTCTCTGCCTCTGATATTCATGCCGAAAGATTGGTGCGTGCTTTTCATCGGGCTCATCCTGATCGGCCTGGTGGCTTGGATGAGGGTTCGGTTACCCCTCCTCAAGGGGGAGGTACTGTTGTGAGCTCATCTGTTCATTCATCTTTTGTGTCCGAGGATCTCCCTCTTCTGGTGAAGGAAGGTAGTGAGGATGATTTGGATGAAAGAAACCAAACACCTGATCAGGTGGATCGTGACTGGGTAACAGGAACTACAGACTGGATATAAGGCAGCCAACGCCCTTCTGAGTCGCTGGTGATTTCTCTGCTGGATTCTTGGAGACCAGTCTGATTCCTGCTTCCTAAAGATAAGTTTTTGCTCTGCTATTGAACTTATTAGTTTTGGTTTTGTTTACCTTGTTTTTTGAGTTCAGCCATCCCCAGCCGGGGGTGTGCTGGATTCTTTTTCCATGATCAGTGTTCTCTTTTGCTCTGCTTCCAGAATATTCTGAGTGCTGATATAGGGTTTGAAGTCTAGTGACTTCAGGGTCCTTTTTGCTTATCAGTTGTGTTGGTAGTATTTTTTGGCAGGGTTTTCTCAGATTGCAGACAGCAGCTTTTCTGTCCTGTCCTTTTTAGTTAGCTTGGGCCCCATTGTTTGCTCAACCTATCTTTCTATCTGTGATAGTGTTTTCATCTTGCTTCACCGTCATTATATGTTGGGGGATGCCTATTGCTTTGGGGTCTGCTCTGGGGCAGTCAGTTTTTCTCTATTCTCTCTTTAGGCTTGTGTAGATCTCCGGCTGTGACGAGGTGTCTAGGATCACCGTAGGAACACTCCATGGCTACTGCTAGTTGTGTGATAGGATCAGGGATCTGCAATCCGCTAGTTTCCAACCTCTCTGATTTTCTGGGCTGAGCTTGTGTTTTGTTTTTTTCCTCCTCGGTGACTCAATCATAACAGCTCACCTTCTCTTCCTTCTTTAAAATGACAGAAGTAGATAACTCAGGCTCCACCATTTGCAATAGGTCATGACACCACTTACCTCCTCCTCCTGTGCAATGTGTTATAACACCTATATGCAAAGCTGATAACACAGGATCCAGCAATCACAATGGGTGATGTCAAAGCTCACCTCCTTCTCCTACTGTACAATGACTGAAAACACAGGATCCACCAATCACAATAGATGATGTCGCAGCTCACCTCCTCCTCCTGTACAATGAATGATAAAATCTCTATATACAGTAGATAACACAGGATCCACCATTCACATTAGGTAATTTCACAGCTCACCTTCTCTTGCTCCTGAAAGATGATTGAAGTAGATAATGCATCCCCCTCTTGTACAATGACTGATAGCATCTCTATATACAAAGCTGATAACACAGAATACATCAATCACAATAGGTCATGTCCCAGCTCATGTCCTCTTTCTCCTGTACAATGACAGATAGCACCGATATAAACAGCTGATAACACATGCTCCACCAATCACAATAGGTGATGTCACAGCTCACCCCCTCCTCCTTTGACTGATAAGTAGAAGCATTGAATGAAGAGAAAACTGGCATGGAGGACTGGTGAGCTTTGGCAGTGGGAGAGGCGGGAAAAGAAAAAAGCTGTGGGGTCAGGAGAGGCATGGTAAGGTGACAGCAGAGGTTGAGTAAGGACAGAGCTGTGGTGGTGGGAGAGGTGGGGTAAGGAAAGACCCATGGAGCCAGGAGAGGCAGAGTAAGTATAGAGCTGCAGTGGCAGGAGAGATGAGGTAAAACAGATGCGGTGGCAGGAAAGGCGGGATAAGGTGACAGGAGAGGTAGGGTAAGGACATAGCTGCAGTTGAGAGAGAGGTGAGGTAAGGACAGAGCTGTGGTGGCGAGAGAGGCGGGGTTAGGACAGAGCTGCGGTGGCAGTAAAGGCGGGGTAAGGACAGAGCTGCGGTGGCGAGAGAGGCGGGGTAACGACAGAGCTGCGGTGGCGGGAGAGGCGGGATAAGGATAGAGCTGCGGTGGCGAGAGAGGCGGGGTAAGGACAGAGCTGCGGTGGTGGGAGAGGCGGGGTAAGGACAGAGCTGCGGTGGTGGGAGAGGCGGGGTTAGGACAGAGCTGCGGTGGCAGTAAAGGCGGGGTAAGGACAGAGCTGCGGTGGCGGGAGAGGCGGGATAAGGACAGAGCTGCGGTGGTGGGAGAGGCGGGATAAGGATAGAGCTGCGGTGGCGAGAGAGGCGGGGTAAGGACAGAGCTGCGGTGGCGGGAGAGGCGGGGTAAGGACAGAGCTGCGGTGGTGGGAGAGGCGGGGTAAGGACAGAGCTGTGGTGGCGGGAGAGGCGGGGTAAGGACAGAGCTGCGGTGGTGGGAGAGGCGGGATAAGGACAGATCTGTGATGGCAGGAGAGGAGGGGTATGGACAGAGCTGCGGTGGTGGGAGAGGCGGGGTAAGGACAGAGCTGCGGTGGTGGGAGAGGCGGGGTAAGGGCAGAGCTGCGGTGGCTAGAGAAGTGGGGTAACGACAGAGCTGCTTTGGTGGGAGAGGCGGGGTAAGGACAGATCTGTGATGGCAGGAGAGGTGGGGTATGGACAGAGCTGTGATGGCGGGAGAGGAGGGGTATGGACAGAGCTGTGATGGCGGGAGAGGAGGGGTATGGACAGGTGAGATCCTATGACAGGTGAGTAAAAATAAATTTTATTATTTTAACCCCTTTCCAACCCTCAAAAGATGACAGAAAAATGACATTTCATTTTGTTGGATTAGTGAAAATCAAATCCCATAAATTTCAGATTATCCAGAATTTAAAATTTTAGGAAAATGTATAATGAATTCAGTGTATTACACATCTGTTCACTCTTCTGTAATCTTACTGAGCAAATAAAAATGTACATGCCTTTTCATAAATTTGCTGCATTTTGCTCTGACTTAAAGCCAAAAAAAGAGAAATGAAATCTGCACCTGGTATGAGCAGGTGTGGATTTGTTTGTTATCTTTGTACCATTTTGGGTTAACAATAACCAGGTGAAAATTTACATGTATCCTTAAGAGGTTAAAAAAAATTCTAAGATTTAGTTATTGTTCCTGATTCTAATCTTATCAGATAAAATATAAATCTAATTTGTTTCCTAGTCCAAATGGCTCTCTCGACGCGCGCTGATAACGCAGGACAGCTGCACTCCCATTAATTATAGAGTCAGCAATTAATTGAAAACATGTTTATCTAAGTAATAACCAGGCAAAGAAAAAGTTTCTAAAATTACAATTAAAAATGTACATTGGTTAATTTCCGGATGATGATGATGATGATGAGACATTTTATTCTCCCTCTTCGAACTCAACACCGGGCATAATAATGAAAACTTTAAAGAGACGGCATCTTCGCTCACAACTTAGCTGTGAAGAAGCGAGATCAAAAGCTGAATCCTGTCATCTTGACAAAAGGTCCCTGGGGACATCTCCAAGCATAATAAATCTATTATAAATGAAGGGAGTTTGTCCCTCTCTTTATATTCCATAAGTGAGGAGAATTTCCAATTAATGTCTTTATTATTCTCATGGGTCTTGAGCTCTCGGTATATTGCGGCTTCCGTTTTTCTCTGGGAATATTGAAATATGACCTAATAGCTGCATTTAAAGTTCTGAGATATCGAAATCTGCAATAATGGAAGGTCAGATTTTACAATTAACCTTGATTTGTTGCTGTGGACGATGGCTGGCGAGACTTGGCAATGTGTCTGGCTATAAAAACACAAAAGGTTGGCACCAGATTATTGACTAATATCGTTAGCAATATGCTGCTCAGTTGGAATAATGTTGAAAAGATGAAAGAGTTAATGTACCGTATTTTTCGGACTATAAGACGCACCGGACCATAAGACGCACCCCAATTTTCTGAAGGAAAATAGAGAAAAAAATAATAATGTGTCAAATGGGGGACCGAATTCAGCTTACCTGGGAAGGGATCCGGCACAGGTGGAGGAGTGGTCACAGGGGTCATTCAGTGGTCCAGGCTGGTGCGGTGGCGGCGGCTCTGTGCTGGGGCAGGTGGGCTGTGCTGGGGCAGGTTGGTTGTGCTGGGGCAGCTGGGCTGTGCTGGGGCAGCTGGGCTGGGCTGTGCTGGGGAAGCTGGGCTGTGCTGGGGCAGCTGGGCAGGGGCAGCTGTGCTGGGCTGGGGCAGGTGGGCTGTGCTGGGGCAGCTATGCTGGGCTGGGGCAGGTGGGCTGTGCTGGGGCAGCTGGGCTGGGCTGGGGCAGGTGGGCTAGGCTGGGGCCTCCGGGAACATGGACACCGGGAAGATGGCCGCCGGTCCGGGGATGGCGCATGCGCAGATTCAGATCTCGTCCCGAGATCTCGGGAGACGAGATTCAAATCTCGGCAACGAGATCTCGTCCCCCGAGATCTCGGGACGAGATCTGAACCTGCGCATGCGCCGTCCCCGGACCAGCGGCCATCTTCCCGGAGGCCACCGCAACATGGCAGCAGCCAGCAACAGATATGCGGGGGCCTCCGGGCTTCGAGGAAATGCCGGGGGAGCCCCCCACAGAGCACAGAGAGCCGCTACCCCTGCACCGGAGCACAGCCCGCTGACACCACCGCACCACAGAGCCCCGTGGCACCCGCACCAGCCACCAGCCATGGACGGATGTAAGTATATTGCGACGCACCCCCCGCTTTCCCCAAAAATTTTGGTCCGAAAAATATGGTATTTCCTCTTGGCTTCACATATGACCAGTAGTGATCGTCGAGCTCTAAAATGCTTGTTTACTAGGAACGAGCTTTTGTAATGATGGAGTGCTCGCTTGACTTGAGTAACGAGCATAATGGAAGTCAATGGGAAATTCGAGCATTTCTGGCAGACCCTCCCAGGATGTCAGGGGGGCAGGAAAATCGGGTGACTGCTGGGAGCAATGTTGTCAGAGTATTACGCTACTTTTACGGACTAACAATAAGACATAAAACACGAAGATAAAATGGATTTTACAGGAAAAGAAAAGGTTAGGAAACATTATTTCCAGTATACTGACAAGTATATAAGACAAATAAAAAAAGAGAACAAAAAAAAAAAACCGCCTCCTCCACCCCTTAGGATAAGTACACAGATGGCATTTTTGCTTTGTTTTTGGACTTTCTCATTGCTTTCAATGGTGAAGAAACGCTTCAAAAACAATGAAAGAATTGACATGCGCCTTCTTTCAAAAATGTAGTAGTTTTCCATTTCAGTACTAATAAAAAAAAAAAAAAGGAATAAGGAATCATGTGCATGAGATTTCTGCATTTTTAACCATTTGTAAGGAGTGGGAACAAAGAGTGGTGAAGTCTATCAAGGCAATGCCTATGAAAAATTAAAAGGACGCATTGTAATACACCCTGGAATACACGTAGACGATGGAGATCGTGTTTACTGATACCCAAATAATTGAGCAGCCATGGTCAGAAGAAGATGATGGTGGGGAATGGCAATTAATATCTCAAGAGGTAGATGATGATGAGACACAGTTGTCATAAAGTGATGTTGTTAGGTCAACAAGTCAGGAGGACCAGCGTGTAAAAGTGAAAGACAAGGTGGTGGACAATGAAGTCACTGAGCCAACCTGGGAAGGTGCCATGCAGAGCGGCAGCACAGAGAGGGAGGGATCCGCAGCACCACAACAAGCAATCAGAGGCAGTGGGGTGGGATGGGCAACAATTCCCCAGAGCACTCATGCCGCACGTCCCCAAGCCAAGGGTTAGGTGTTCCCTAGTCTGGTGCATTTTTAAAGAAAACAAAGCCAATAAAAGAACGGTCATTTGTAACCTGTGCCATGCCAAGATGAGCAAGGGCTCAGTCACATGTCATCCAAGCACCTGACCATGTGGACACAACGCCTGAGTACATAATCAGTATCTTCAGGTGACACCGCTGCCTTTTCCCTCAGCTAATTGCTTGCAATCCCCTGTCCAAGTCGACGGCGTGGATACCTTCTGGCCTGCACCTGTTGTTGCACATTCGCAAACACTATCAACAACTGCAACCACTTCTTTGGCCTAGTGCAGCGTTGAGCTGTCCCTACCCAACAAAATACCATGCCACCCACCTAAATGCCCAAATACTAAACGGACACATTGCCAGACTGCTTATCCTAGAAATATTGACGTTTAAGCTTCTTGACACTAAGGCTTTCCGCAACCACATGGCGATAGTCATCTCTTGGTACTCAGTCCCCAGTCACCACTATTTTTCCCAGTGTTCCATTCCTGCCTTACACCAGCAGGTGTCCCATAACATCACCCATGCCCTGACCAGTGCAGTTACTGGGAAGATCCACTTAACAACCGACATGTGGACATGTAGTTGTGGCCAGGGACACAACATTTCCCTGACGGCACACTGGTTGGACCTTGTAGAGGCCGGGACCGAGTTGGACCCTGGAACAGCATACATGCTATCGATGCCAAGGATTACGGGCCATAGTTTTATCAGGGTTTCCTCCACCTCACCTTTAGTCATACATTTTGTAGGGCCATCAGGTGGCCCTCACTCATACATTTTCGAGGGCTTCATTCTTCATCTCTGATTTGAAGTCGATAATAGTCACAAGCTGGAAGCACTGCAGCACCACCGCAGAGTTATGCAAAGGTAAACCAGACAAGACAGATTGTGTCTCTCGCAGATGAAAACCTACCCAGATTTGCCTGAGGTACTTGTGAAGGCACACCACATGGAAGGGCATTTCCACAAATCAGCTACAGCTGCCGCCAGTCTGGCAGGGCAGCAGGAGCGATTGCAAGTGCCAGCTCACAGACTGTTGTGTGACGTATCCACGTGCTAGAACTCCACATTACATGTGTTGGCAAGGTTTTGTGTGCAGCAGAGATCAGTAGTTGAATACCAGCTATAACATGCCCTTTGCTATTACGGTCAGCCTCTGCACTCAGCCGACGAGTGCCCATGGATGTCTGACAACTGTGACGTTATACAAAACTTTAAGGAATCAACCAATCTGAGGAGCGACGATGATGCCATACTCAGCATAACCATCCTGCTTCTCCATCGAAGTGTGCTTTAGGTTGCTTTTGAGCACAGAGACTCTGAGATAATTATCCAGGGCATCCAACAGGGCTTGTATGAGCGGGGACTGCCAGAAGAGATGTAAAGGTGTTTCCTCAGCGAAAGGGCATCTCGGGCAGTACCTAATATTACACAGTCCATGGGCATGCATGAATATTCGCAGTGGCAGAACCCCCTGAATAGTCATCCATGCCAGGTCTTTGTGCCCGTTGGTTAACCTGCTAGAAGTCACATTTTTCAACACAGTCTTGGCTGTCGCTGCAGGGAGCCCTGGAATAGACTCCCTTAAGTCCTTTGGTCTGATAATCTTATGGATGGTCTTTGATTTCTTTCCACAAGTTCTGCTTGAGTCCCTTACATTGGTATTCCCTGACAAACTTGAGCACCTCCTGATAATACCAGGGGATGTCCTGTTTGTTCAGTGTGGATGCCCTGAAGAGGAAGAGGAGGAAAGGGAGGAGGAGGAGGAGAAGAGGAAGGAGGAGGAGATGGAAAGTCAACATCATGGTGGAGACAGGGCAGGTTTAACTGTTGGGTGTCTGGCACACATGGCTGACTTTATGTCGCTCTGCATTTCCCAAGACCCTCGCGTTATACCAATTTTGGCCAACAATAATTATTGTTTATTCATCCTTGTCGACCCACACTACAACTTTCCATTTCTCCTTCCTATGGCGGAGAGGGTTAGTTAAATGGTGCAATACCAGAAGGCCTTAGTTGAACAATTAGTACAAAAATTCCCAGCTTACTGCGTTTGCGGCTGAGGGCATAGATAGGGATGAGCGGATGTCCAGGTTCATTAGGTTTGGCCAATCTTACGGAACTGGAAAGGATCTGCAAGGAAGAATGGCAGAGGATCGCCAAATCCAGGGGTGGAAAACTTGTTGCATCATTCCCAAGAAGACTCATGGCTGTACTAGCTCAAAAGGTTCTACTCAGTACTGAGCAAAGGGGCTGAACACTTATGACCATGTGATATTTCAGCTTTTCTTTTGCAAAAATTTCTACATTTCTGTTTTTCTTCAGTCAAGATGTTGAAGTGGTTTTTAGACAAAGTACTTCCTCAGACATGGTTGCAGATTAAAACAATTCATTTTTACTCACATTGCTATCACACACACAAGTGCATAAGAGTTGCAAAATGTATTTTTATACGCATTACTCCCATAGAAACAGTTTCAAATTACAAAAATTTGTTTTCGTCTTTAATGCAATCAACCCTGAGTAGATGCCTGTAATACACCATCCCTACTCCATCAGCTAACCGTAAACTTTGAATTTTCAAAGTAAACACACCGGCCTCATCAAGTTTAAGCAAATTAAAAATCTACTTAAAAATGCATATAGTTGGACACATCTATAGTTTTTGGTCGAATAGGGGTATGGTGCAAAGCCATCTATACCAACCCTTGTCACACCACACTTTTTTGTAGTTCTAGAAAAGGCAAAGACTGTCCAGAAGGAGTTCAAAGTGACTCTCAGCCTCATAGTAGTGAAAAACTTCTGACTAAATCCTGTTATTCAGGGAATCTAATGGAAATCTCTAACTGGAGAACATTGTATATGTGGGAACCTAGATTGGCAAGTCAGGTCCTGAAAATCATTAGAATCCAATATGTATGGACAACTTAAAGGGATTGTCTATAATTAACCCAAAAGTGTCCAAGGTGGAGGGATGTGCTATGAGAAGCCACTTGTCAACTTTTGCTTGATCCTGGACAGCCCCTTTAGGATCTCACTCAATCACTGATTTGGCCCGCAAAAGCGAAGAGTTAATTCTCCTCTCTTTTCAGTGTGAATATTATGTATTTATTCAGTGCATATTAAGTACTAGCATGTTCCATTGCACTGTATAGAAATATTCATAATTCACTGTCCCTGTTCCTTTTGGAGCTCACAACTTTACTTACCTTTCTTCGCTGCATACAAATAGTGGCCAGACACATCAGAGATCTGGCAGCCAAACAGCTATCTTTCCCAGCCTCTCCAAACACTTGTACATTTGGTATGACATGCATGTGTTTTGTATGGGGAGAGGGGAGAAAGCACCTCCCAGACTCCTCTCAAGATGACTTATATCCACATTTGGCATGGCCTGCGTGTGTTCTGTATATGGAGAGTGAAGAAAGGGAAGACCAAACTCCGCTGTTGGTGGCTTATTTCCGCATAAGTCATGGTATGCATGTGTTCTGCATGAGGAGAGGGGAGAAAGCGCTGGCCAGACTTCTCTGATGGTTGCTTATATCCACATGACATGCACATGTGTTCAGTATGGAGATATGGAGAGAGGGGAGATAGCACCAGCCAGACTTCTATGATGGAGGCTTATATCTACATTTGACATAGGATGGATGTGTTCTCTATGGGGAGAGGGGATAAAGTGCCAACCAAACTCCTCTAGGAGTTTCATATTTCAAATAAGAACAAATGTATCTGGCATTAAGATTCAACATGCCCGATCCTTGTTTCTCTCAACATCATCTGTTGTCGTAGAGTCAGCATGTCCCCATATTAGATAGACTAATTTTCCTCTATTGTTTATGGGGACGGTAAAACCAAAATGCTCTTGGGATATGGGAGAAAGGCCACTGAAAGAGAACGGAAACTCAGTGCAGATGTTACCCTTGGGCATATTCACATTTAAGACCCCAGTAATGCAAGGCTATAAGGCTGAGCCGTCATACAGCTAAATTTCAGATTGAGTACCCTCTGCTTCTGCAAACTCTACACCCTCTTTGTCATTTCGATTGACATATCCTGAGATGAATAAGCCCTGGAATTAAAGCTTTGGAAGAAACATGAGTTTATGCTGCTTTGTTGGAAGCTCCTTATGCCACATGTCTTTGTGGCCACTCAGCAACTGAGATGAATTACATTTGAATTGCAAGAAATTTTGAGTCCTTAATACATTTTCAAACAGCCATAGAAAATTATGTTATTGGCCCTGCTTATTATTCGACATTGACTGCACAGCCAACATGAAGATGATAGAGTTGGAATCACCGGTGACAGTGTAGGGTTCAGCAGGTTCGCAGGATGCAGTGACGAGACACGAGACTGAGTGTGGTTCGTGGAATAAACTTTTATAAACTGTAGCCGCTGGGGCTATCTTGAGCAAACCAAAAGCTTTAACAACTAGTCCACGCAGGGACTCAACAATCCTGCTAACACTTTTTTATTACAATGCGATTAACCCGGTTTGCCCGGGTACTATAGGCCACGTATGACCAAACTACGGGTCCTTAGCTCCTATATTAAACTTATCCTTCCAGGGGGTCTGTTAGGATCACAAGCGTGGCCGCATTGAGATCGCTGATGCGGCTGCCTTGACGCCTCGATATTCCGGGACGGAACTGGGCTCGACAGGCCCTGAAGAGGCGAAGCCGGTGGGGCGCAACAGGCCCTGAAGAAACGATGCCGGTGGGGCGCAACAGGCCCTGAAGAAACGATGCCGGTGGGGCGCAACAGGCCCTGAAGAAACTATGCCGGTGGGGCACAACAGGCCCGGAAGAAACTATGCCGGCGGGGCACAACAGGCCCTGAAGAAACGATGCCGGTGGGGCGCAACAGGCCCTGAAGAAATGATGCCGGTGGGGCGCTGCAGACGTCTCCTTGCGACTCTCCTCCCACCGCGGAGTTATGACGCAGTCTCTAAACATAACCGTTCACTAACCTCTGCCTGAGGGTCCCTTAGCAAACCGGACGGGGGCCTCTACTACCGCCTGTAGCGAGGTGGCGCCCCCTGGGGCCGGTGATGACAGGGAAGCAGCTGTGGGAGAAGGCACGGAGGCAGTGTCCTGACTGCTGTAAAGGAATGGTCTGTCGTCGCAGTGGTCGCCTGAGGTAGCCGCCTTGTCACAACAGGGTGGGAAGCAGCGGGAGTGGCTGTATGGGACCGTATGCGGGGAGCGGCCGCCGGTGCAAGTCTCTCACGTGTCACTAGTCGGTGAGTCCGCAGCTTTCCCTTCACAGGCCCCTGTCGGTCTCTCCACAACACACCGTCTGCTCCCTCGGTCCTCTTTGTCTCACACGGCTTCCTGTCTGTTGTCCTGCTCTCTGTCTACTGCCACTTCAGCGCGCCCCCTGCTCATTTTAAGCTTGCCCCGCCCCCTGTTTCCCTGACAACTTCAGTCAAGTCTTTCCTTTTACTGTCCTCCCAGTATCGTTCCCTCAGGAACCCTGATGGCGGTCCCCTGGGTACCTGCCCGGTCACTGTCTGGGAGTCCTCCTCCCCACAACAGGACCTGTTGGATGAAGGTGTTTACCATATCATCATCACAGTTATCAAAGCTGGACCAAGAGTGAGGATAAAGGCTGCACGTAACATCTTCAAGTGGTTGATGTTCCCAAAGTGAAAGTCTTTCATGTAGCTCTGAGCTAAGTACGTGAGTATGTGCGTACTTGTCTGAAGACTTATGTGAAAATACAATATAAAATTTGGAGAACCATGGAAAAATCTTCATGTACCATAGCATAAAACCCCTTGAGAAGTAAATCTTGACTCCTTGACTTGTTCACTTTAGTTCTTCTATTAACCTCTACACTAGAAGAACACAGATAACACACGGATGTAGGGTTCTGTCTGGTGAGTAAAGGTGTTTGTTGCCATCCATCCAACCATACATACATATTCATAAAGCATGAAGATAATTTAATGTCTCTTCGAAAGTCTGTCGGGAAAAGACAGAAGTGTAAAGGGAAGAAGAAGTTCTCATCTCGTCCAGATGTTTCATAAAATAAATGACTCTGGTTGTGCTAATTAAAGATTTCCCATGTAAGAAATGCCCTTGATTTGACTTTCCATAGCTCCCCGTCTTATTGAACATGGAAAGTGTGCTCCTCGGATATTAGAGATGATATAATCGGGGCACTTCCTCTTAGGCTAGGGTCACAAATCTGTTTTTCTCTCATCCAAGAGAATTGGTCTGATTATGCTACCATAAGCCCCAAGTGCTACGCAGCCAAAAGTCTCAGCCATGGTTCCATTGAAAATCATGCCTGCACTGGATGGGACCAACTCCCCTACAAACCTTGCCCTCTAGCTCCTCTCACAACCCATATGGATACCGCAGTTTTAAATCCGTATTTTGCTGCCATCAAAGACTCACTAGAACAATTAGTCAACCCCTGCTGCTCGCCAGCAGCGCTTGCCAAGATTACTACTGTAAGGGAGGGCCAGGACCTTAGTTGTGATGACCTGTACTCTAGTGGCAGCTGCGCCCAGCCCTTCACCTACATGAAACAATACTATGCTCCTCGGCATACCTGCATCTCCAGATACATCTTCACCCCGGCACGTCCCAGGTCATAATTGTCCCTCTTCTAGGCAACCCCCATCAATGGAGACACCGTTCGAGACAACTTTAACACTTTCTTTACTTAGGATTTATGTCACATCCACAGTTGGTATATTATAACATTTACTTGCTTCCTGATCTTTCCCTTTCTTGCTGTCACTTCTGTGCAGTACACACCTGGACCGGACAGAACCAGACTGCTTCCCAGTTCCTTCCAGGTCTGACCTCACTACAATAACATTTCCTTCAGCCTGTTTTGCCCCAGACATGAATTCATCAATCACTACATTTGATGACCCCCGGTGAAGCATCCAGCCCATCTGTACCGATCTCGTCGAAGTGCCAACTCCTTTTGCGGTGCCCCTGAGGCTTCAGTTGCCACAGAGGTACTGCACCTTCTCCTAAGGTGTAGTACCCCACCATCCAGGTAAGCTGGGAACTCCTTTCCGCATTCCAACACCTGCACCCCACACGCAGGATAGTTCAGCAGGGACCCATCCATGCTTTATGCTGGAAAGGTCATAGGGTGCCTTTTGTGGTCCCTGGCTTCGTAACACGAGAGGTGCTGGGGAGGCGGGTGGAGTTAGATATAAAAGAGTGGGAAGAGTGAAAGTTGTTGGTTAGAGGAGAGAGAAGAGAGAAGATGGGTGTCTGAGGGACGTGCTGCAGCAGGTCCCAGTGATCTGGGCTGCTGGCACGAGAAAGACCAGAGAAAGAGACTAATAACATTGATAACCTAACCTTCCATAAGAGAGAGAGAACAGATCGGAACGAAGGAGAACAGGACGGTGGGAAGCAGATTGAGAAAGAGAGAGAACCCTCCCAGTCCAGAGAGCGCAAAGGCCGGGGCCTGGTCCCCGAGGTTGATTGGATCTTTATGTCTGGCAACAGACACCGGAGGAATAGTGAGCCGCTAACGCCTTGCTCCCATCATAGACTTGGGACACAACAGCAACTGAATAGAGAGCCGGGACGCAGTGAGGAGTCCCCGAAGCAGGCTACAGCTGTCTGTCATACAAGTAAAGACTAGGAACACCTAGAGAGAGGCATTCCAGGGTAACTAAGTACTGGAGTGCTTCGCACCTAAAGGCGCATTGGAGGAGTCGTTCAGTAAGGTACTGTTACGGCAGCGGAACACGCTTAAAAAAATATAAATAAACGTGTTCGCCGCCTGGGGTCCACCGTGCGGCAGGTGATATTACCGCTGCTAGAGAGGCAGAGCACTGTAGCGGTAATGTGCACGGGGTTCACTGCACCCAGTGCACTAAAGCAAGCTCTGTTAAGATCACAGAGCTGCACTCTTAAAGCATGCAAAAACCGCTGAGTCTGTTCTAGGTCACAGACTCCAGCGGAGCAGACAAGGTATAAATAGTCACAGGAGTAGCCTTAGACGTCAGGACAACTCCGTCTAGACCTACCGTGAGAGAGAGGTGCGAGACGTCGCAACTGCGAACGCTCGAGGAACTGCAAACGCAGCGTGGTGAGAACGGAGCCTCAGCGGAGACACCGCGATATCGCTGGCGCGATGCAGGACGCTAGCTGCTGAGACAGAAGTAGCTGGAGCGCGCTGACGCTAGCGCTGCTACTGGCGGCTGTCCAATCACTCACACAGTCGTAATATCAGAGGGAAGGGGTTTCATAATAAGTCAGCCACCAGTCCAAGCATCCGTCACCATACACACAGCAGCAGTATGAAAATACTAGCGCATGGCATAGCGGCCATGTGCACTTTTTATAGCGTATGGGACCTGCTGGAAATCTCCAGAGCCCTGAGCTGAACCAATGGAATCAGGAGCAGGACCTGAGCACCTGACTCCTGAACTCCAATGGAAACTCATTCCACGAGCATGCTCAGAAGCTGGCTGAAAGGACTTAGCCTCTGGAGACAAATGTGAGGATCTGGATCTCTGCATATGTATGGCAGGACACAGATTCCTAGCAGGTACATGTTGGCAGAGTGTGGAAGGGATAATCCTATCCTGCCTTGAGGTTGGCTGGAGCCCTGACCTGGAGAACACAGTACGGAGGCAGGCAGTTGTGTGAACTGCAAACAGTGAGTAAAGCTTTGGAACCGCATACTCTGGTGTCCTCCAGTTATTCCCGCACCACTACACCTGGGTACCAGCATCCATACCATTCTGTGCCTCTCCTCATCCATTGCACCTACACTGCCCTGGGACTACAGCTCCACCTGTGGGGAGCTATACCATCTCTGCTGCACCACACCATCAGTCCCAGCGGATCTGCATGCAGCGCTGGCTTACCATATTACTTGCCAAACACCATGGGTGGCGTCACAAACTATTTATATAAACTTTAACACCATTAACATCACCGCCATTGATATTGGGCGCCCAGGGCCACGGACCGGGTCACCGCTGCTGTGACACATTCCCGCCTCGACACCGGCCCGGTACCCTGCTGCCCTGGGTGTGCGAGGGCGACCCACTTCATCTCCTTAGTCCAGCCAACCTCTGCCCTAAAAGCATTGGCCCAGGTGTCAAGACGCCACGTCTTAATTTTTTTTATTTTAACCTACAGCCAAGACCTGCAGTGGCCGTGAGTAATGTGGGCAATAACGACTTAACGTAATGTGACTGCCAAGCTGTCCGGGCCTATAGCCCATGTGGACTCTTGGGCACCCTGGCCCCATGTGACTAAACCACCGTTCCTCACTAACCTTACTCTCGGCAACCCCTCCTACAATTACCCTCTATGCACCTACTATCAGGCCCCACTAGTACACCCCCACCTAGTGGCCTGCAACATAATTACAACTACCCAGCCTATGGGAAAACTATATACTAAGAGTTCCCTCCTCTAATGTCCCAATAAAGGATGCACTACCTTTCCCTAACTGTACATACACAAATGACACATAATATACATGCAGTATTATCCTACAAGAACATGAGGCAATATATACATTTATCCATACAATGGTAACACATTCAAGTGGCAATGCCATGAGTAATGAGCGATTAATACATTAGTTATACATGTATAAATGCAAAACACCTTGGTGGCAAGAGAGACGCCAATTGGCAAAATGCCAAAAAACCCCAGCAAGGGAAACAAAATACCCACTCAAACAAGACATGTGTATAAGGAGAGACTAGTAGGCAAAAGATATGAGCTAGTAGGCAAAAGAGTCTAAAAAAATATCATTTTATTAGGTGAATGATCAGGACTTACAATAATTACATATATAAAAATAATGAGACCATAGCAGGATAATCCAGGTGCGTCGCTGGGAAGATGTCAATGCCCAAAAATGCATTTAATACCAAAAGCCTAATAGGGGGGTTAATGACCAGTATATAACATTGCAAAGAGGTATAAATGAGAAAGCGGTGCGGTGTGCACGCGAAACGTGCGTTGGGGTTCTTTACCCGGTCCTGGGGTCTTGTCTACTGCCCTTTACATTGCTGGTGAGTTTCTTTTTTCGGTCTCTTATTTTGGCACTGGCTTTTATGAGACGTTCTCAGCGCAGTTAGCTCATTATAGCTTTTACTTGCACATGCATATTGCTACCAGCTTACACCTCATATGCAAATTGCCACATACATCTAAATTATCTACCGTTCTGAGTTCTCTCCTTGCATTTATACCTCTTTGCAATGTTATATACTGGTCATTAACCCCCTATTAGGCTTTTGGTATTAAATGCATTTTTGGGCATTGACATCCTCCCAGCGACGCACCTGGATTATCCTGCTATGGTCTCATTATTTTTATATATGTAATTATTGTAAGTCCTGATCATTCACCTAATAAAATGATATTTTTTTAGACTCTTTTGCCTACTAGCTCTTGTCTCTCCTTATACACATAGTTATACATGTAGTAGTACCGCAGTCAATAATCATAAAAACAAATCTGTAAATATTAGGAACTGGAAGACACTCAGAGGAAAGGGAGGCATGAGAGACATTATATCTTACCCTCTTATACTACCACCAGATGTCACACACCAGTCTAGGGGACCAGATACTATAGAGCCCTGGGAGGGTTTGTGACATCCCTGGAATCCTAGTGAAATGCTGGCTATGATGAGTAGAATGTCAGACCCTGAAATATTTCCTATACCATTTGTTATAGAAGTAGAAAAAATTAGAAAGGCTTTCTCCTGTTGTTGGCAAGATTTAGAGGACCTGGTATCAGCAAAGGGAGGGCATACCTTCTACCCCCTTGTGGCAGAGGCAATTGGGGCCCCACCCGCAGATGATACTTCACTGGATTCGGGGAAGCAGTATGTGAGAAAACTCATACAAGTGGGGACAGGCAAGGTTAGCTTCCCAGTCAGCCACTCTTTAGGATATTAAACAGAATGCTACAGAGTCAGTAGAAAAATATTATACCCAACTCTGGCAAAGATGGCAGGATATGAGAACACGTCTGAGGTCCACACCCGTTTACTGTCCCGTGCCTTTGTTGAAAGTTTAAAGCCCATGATTAAAGAGCCACTAATAGTGTCCCTCCTGGAGTACCCAACCATGTCCCCGGTCGTGATACTCCAAATAGCCAAGGTTGTAGAGGCAACCAATGCCCTGAATAACAAGGCAAAAACTTGGTCACGAGCCCCACTTATTTATGACCAGACCCAGCAAGGGGACCAGACCAAGTAAGGATGAAGAAACCTTACGTGCTATAATTGTGGAAAGCCTGCACACAGAAAGAGAAATTAGAGGCTCCTTCCTAGACCCAAAAGAGGGCATGATAACTCTTCTCCACCTTCTTCAGAAGGGGAGTCGGTAGTTTACTCAGAAAATGGCAAACCAAAGTCAGTACCTGCGTGTGTAATGTCCCGCAGTAATTTTTGTCTTGCATCTGTGGCGCCCCTGAGGGTTCAGTCGCCACAGAGGTACTGCACCACCTCCTGAGGTGTGGTGCCCCATCATTCAGGTAAGGTGGAGACACCTGACCACACTCCAACACCTGCATCCCACACAACATTGTAGTGTAGCAAAGCACCCTTTGGTGGCTCCCTGCTTGGAACACGAAGCATGCTGGGAGGCGGGTGGAGTTTAGTTTGCACAAAAAGAGCGGGAAGAGGATAGGATTTAGTCAGTTAGTCACAGGAGTCTGACGAGGTCAGTCTGTGAAAGGAGATCCCCTGAGTGGGATGGATGAAGGAAGTGCTGCAGCCGACCTCAGTGACCTGGGTCCACTGGCACAGGTGAGAGACATTGATAGAAAACCTGACTCTCCATAGGAAGGAAAGAATTAGTACGGAACGTGAGGAGAAGAAGAGAACTAAGGACCAGGGTTATAGGAGAACCCTTCCCAAGTTCTAAGCACAAGGTCCGGTCCATGAGGTTGTATGGATACTAATGGTCCTGCAGCAGACACCGGAGGAATAGAAGTTGTCACCACTTTATTCCCACACCAGACTTGGGGGCACAACAGCATCGATAGTGAGCCGGGACTAGGTAGTAAGGAGTCCCCGAAGCAGGCTACAGCTGTCTGCCATGCAAGTAGAGTTCATAGGAACATCTGACAAGAGGAACTCCAGTGTAACTCAGTACTGTGAGTACTTCACTAAAGGTGCTAAGAGGGAGATGTTCAGAAAAGGCACATATGTTGGCGGAGTGTTGGAAAGGAGTACTTCATCTTGCCTGGAAGTTGGCTGAGCTCCTGACCCGGAGGACATGGCACAGATGCGGGCACTTGTGCCACAACAGACTGTGAGTAAAGCTTTGGAACTACATGCCCTGGTGTCCTCCACTTATTCCTGCGTCAACCTGCCCGGAACTGCTACATCCCCTGCGCCCGACACTAGACCATCAGCGTGTCACTGCTCCTACTCTGCCCTGGGACTACAGCCCTGCCTGTGGAGGGCTATAACATCACTGCTGCACCACACCATCTGTCCCAGAGGATCTGTCTGCAGCGTCGGCTTAACATCTTCATTGCCGAACACCACAGGTGGCGTCACGACTCTAATCATCATAAGCACACTGAACATTTCCCCCTTTTACAATGGGCGCCCAGGGCCACGGGCCGGGTCCCAGCTGCCGTGACAACCCCCCATTGAAGCTCATCGGTCCCGGTACCGAGTACCCCACAGCCCTGGGAGGGCAACCTAACTTTGGCGTCACGAACAGGATGACGAAGCCCGGTGCCACCGGGTTCTGTGTGCCTAGGATTTATTGGACTTAAACCTTGCTGAGAATGTGCAGAATAACCAAATTGATAGAATGTAAAATGGACTCGGGCGGAGGCCAGAAGAACGCGACGGGGAAAAACCATTTGCTCCCAGGCAGACCCTGCGGGGTATATGACTGCTGCGATACCATCTACAGCGCCCACCTCCACCTCCAAACCGGTGTCGCCACTGGATGCGGCCTGCCCGAAGGAGGTACATGAGAGTCCCGGAGCAGGCGGTGGAGCAGGGGCTGAGGCCCTACCCGGACCTAGAGCGGCCACGCATATCCACCCTGGAGGCCTTGGCAGGAGTCAACCCTGCACCAGTACAGACCCAGCTGCCGTCCATCTACCAGGCGGCCTCGGGGGTTATGGCTGCCATTGTTCGCCCCCCTGTACCCGCGCAGGAACCGGAGCTCTATCGGGAAGCACCAGGTACGGTCACTGCCCCGACCATGATCCTGGTGTTAGGGACGGCGCCCGTAGACAGAAACGGTCCAGTGATTGCTCAGGCATCAAGCGACAGCACCCAAATGGCGCTATACCGGCAACAACAGATAGTAGTGCTGCTAACTGCAGTACTGCCTGAAATTGAGGAACCATATCCATTGGTAGCAGCTGCAACTTCTGCAGAAGTACAGGCAGCAGAGATACCACCAGCAGCAGTTAATGTGTTACCCTCACAGGCAGCAGTTACTTCGGCTGCCATCCCATCTACGCAGGCAGATGCCAACATCACTCCAGGAAAAAAGGAGTATCTGCAATTTGTGGCCAGTCAACAGGAAGATGTCCAGAAGTTCTTCCCTGGATGCAGCCCAAGTCAACAGCTTCCAGCATCCCTGGAGGGGACCACCAACACTAAAAATACCAAAAACGAACTTTATTACTCAGGAGGGTATTTGCACCATTGTGCTTGTTTGCTATTTTGCTATTTTTCTATTTTTGTTATCATGATGTTTCCAGTTTTGTTGCCGAGTTTTATTGGCAGCATTTTCCTTATTGAACTGTGGAGATCATGGACACTGAATGATCCAGAACTGTAATGTAAATAGTTGCACCTCTTTAGGTGCCCTTTCTTGGTTTTACATAAGTCTTTTAAGAATAAGGACTACCTCATTGATAATAAGGACATTTCAAGACATCTTGGCTGGATCAATGTCTATATTGCATTTATTAATAATGTCTAGCATTTTTGATAGAAAAAGTAGATAGTGAATGCTTTATAGAGTTTAGACTAATGCCTTAATATTTGCATAAAGATTTAAAATTGATAGGTGACGAACCAGGCATCAGCAGTTATCACTTAAGATTAACAAAAGGAAGTAGAAAATGTGAAAGAAGAGATGATGAAGAGATGTGTTGATGAAGAATACTTGAAGTGGTAGTGAATTACTGCCAATAGCACTTTTGAAATAGATACTATATTAGAACATAGATAGTTAAAATTGTTTGCAACGTTCAAGAACGAGTGCCTCCCACATTGGGAAGTTTAGATAAGAACTGTTTATTTAGCATTATAAAAATTTTGTATGTTCCTATATTTGTCCATCTTTGCTTTTTTTACAGCCCGCGGCTGTGCTGTGTTTAACGGGGGGGGGTATGTGGTGCCCCTGAGGGTTCAGTCACCACAGAGGTACTGCACCTCCTCCTGAGGTGTGGTACCCCACCATTCAGGTAAGGTGGAGACACCTGACCACGCTCCAACACCTGCATCCCACACAACATAGTAGTGTAGCAAAGCAGCTTCGGTGGCTCCCTGCTTGGAGTATAGCAAAGCACCCATTGGTGGCTCCCTGCTTGGAACACGAAGCGTGCTGGGAGGCGGGTGGAGTTTAGTTTGCACAAAAAGATCGGGAAGAGGATAAGATTTAGTCAGTTAGTCACAAGAGTCTGACGAGGTCAGTCTGTGAAAGGAGATTCCTTGAGTGGGATGGATGAAGGAAGTGCTGCAGCCGACCTCAGTGACCTGGGTCCGCTGGCACAGTAGAGAGATATTGATAGAAAGCCTGACTCTCCATAAGAAGGAAAGAGTTAGTACGGAACATGAGGAGAAGAAGAGAACTAAGGATCAGGGTTAGAGGAGAATCCTTCCCAAGTTCTAAGCGCAAGGTCGGGGACCGGTCCCCAAGGTTGTATGGATACTAATGGTCCTGCAGCAGACACCGGAGGAATAGAAGTTGTCACCACTTTATTCCCACAACAGATTTGGGGGCACAACAGCATCGAAAGTGAGCCGGGACAAGGTAGTAAGGAGTCCCCGAAGCAGGCTACAGCTGTCTGCCGTACAAGTAGAGTTCATAGGAACATCTGACACGAGGAACTCCAGTGTAACTCAGTACTGTGAGTACTTCACTAAAGGCGCTAAGAGGGAGACGTTCAGAAAATGCACATATGTTGGCGGAGTGTTGGAAAGGAGTACTTCATCTTGCCTGGAAGTTGGTTGAGCTCCTGACCCAGAGGACACGGAACGCATGCGGGCACTTGTGCGACAGCAGACTGTTAGTAAAGCTTTGGAACTACATGCCCTGGTGTCCTCCACTTATTCCTGCGTCAACCTGCCCGGCACTGCTACATTTCCTGCTCCCGACACTAGACCATCAGCGTGTCACTGCTCCTACTCTGCCCTGGGACTACAGCCCTGCCTGTGGAGGGCTATAACATCATTGCTGCACCACACCATCTGTCCCAGAGGATCTGTCTGCAGCGTCGGCTTAACATCTTCATTGCTGAACACCACAGGTGGCGTCACGACTCTAATCATCATAAGCACACTGAACATTTCCCCCTTTTACAATGGGTGCCCAGGGCCACAGGCCGGGTCCTAGCTGCCGTGACAATTCCCATTGAAGCTCATCGGGCCCGGTACCGAGTACTCCACAGCCCTGGGAGGGCGACCCACATCCATTGTCCCTATTTTCAATTGCAGGCTGTGATCCCTTTTTCCTTTCCCAATCTGCTCATAAAAGGTAAATATATTCATCGGAGCCCACAGGTCATGAACAGGTTGTCATTTCATCACATACTCACAGGTGAGAGGAGGTTTTTGGTTACATTGAGTATTGTCATGGGATAGATTTATCCTTTTTTTCCTCCTTATATTAGGTGCATATGACACAAACACACACGTGATAGTGACTTGGTGTCATTTTTAAAATCTGTACCGACAACCTTGGAGGCAAAGACAGGTGGTGTGCCAACAGAAAGACCAAGAGAGGTTTAGGGGTGAAGGTATGCCTGTCTGAGCAGGATGCAGACCAGCACCAGAGTTTTACTTTTAGTGACTCATTATTTTGTCGGGTTGCTCCATTTTGCAAATGCATGTTAGCGGAAAGCAAAGACTAGATTGTTAAAGGTAAATACGTGGATATTTGGCCTCAACTTTCTGTTGATTGTGGTAAAGCAGGTAAACAGGATGCAGTGACGAGCCGCGAGACTAAGTATACTTTTGGAAAATAACTTTTATCAATGAAAGCCGCTAGGGCTATACTAAGCAACCAGAACAAGTAACATCAATTGTCCAAGCAGGGACTCAATACAACCAAACACTATTAAAGGGAGCACGACTAACACGGCAAAGGCCGGTTACTATAGGGCCGCGATATGGCCGACTTCGGGTCCTTATTTCCTATAGTGTCACTTATCCGTCTTGACGTCCCTCGGCGTCTCTGATGAAGCTGCTTTGGTGTCGCAGCCGCTGGGCCCAGCTGCTGAAGATCTGGAGTAGTCTTCGGGCGCCCCTTTATCCAGGAGGAGGCCCTGAAAGAGTCCTTTGAAGAGGTAACCCCCTGTAGAAACAGCGGGGTTCCGCTCGGGAGCGAGTTCATGGAGATTCCAGTCCCCAAGCAGGGTTGTGTCGCAGTTACCAGGTGTAGAAGTTGGCAGGCCACATGCACGGCCTGGGCCTGGGCAAAGTGCCTCTCTGTAGGCGGGGAGTAGGCCCCAACTGCCGACTGCAGCGGGGTGATGTCAGCTGCAGACAATGATGAACAGGCCACAAACACGGGCTGAAGCGGGGCGGCAGTGGGCAGGCCGCAGCCGCGGGCTGAAGTGAAGCGGCGGCGGACAGGCCGCAACAGGCTGGAGCACAGCGGCAACGGATGCGGGTGACCGTGGGCAGGTCGTGACCCCGGATTGGAGTGAAGCGGGAGTCTCTTGTCGGTAAGCTCAGCGCTTCTTCTCTGCAGGCCACTGTAAATCTCCCCTCTGATGCTGGTCTCCTCTCTGGTCACCGCCTGTCACTCTGGCTTTCTCACACTTCCACAGTCTCTTGCTCCGTGTCTGCTGTACCGCCAACTGCCTCCCCTGCGCGCTCCCTGTCCCTTTTATACTCACCCCTCCCCTTGCTGCTCTGTCACTCTCAGCCGTCCACCTCCCTCCCCGGGTACAGTTCCCTTAGGAACCTAGATGGCAGTCCTCTGGGTTCTGGCCCGGACACTCTGCGGGGGTTCCTCCTCACCAAACTTGTGAACATGGAGTGTGCTTTTGAGAAAGCTACAAATTGGAAGCCAAAGGTTCAGTTTAGTGTCCAGTGGCATAGCTAGAGTCCGATGGGCCCTGGTGCAAAATTTGGACCTCGGACCCTGCTTGGATGTTGGTCAAATGTTTAGTTCCTTGTAGCGTTCTAGATACTATAAAGACATGCGTGTTCCCCCCCATATAATAATCTCCCCCATCCTGGCCCCTTCTTGTAATTATGTCCCCATCCTGGGCCACTCCAGTTATAATGCTCAAAATCCTGGGCCCCATGCTATACCAATGTCCCCCATCCTGGTCCCTTCCTGGTACAATGTTTCCCATCATATAATAATGTCATTGAGTTCTTTATTTAATAATATACCCTATCCTGGGCCTCTTACTATAATAATGTCTTCCATCCTGGATAACTGTCAGTAATAATGTCTTCCATCCGGGCCCCTTTCAGTAATAATGTCCCCATCCTGGGCCCTTCCAGTAATAATGCATCCCATTCTGGGCCCCATACTATATCAATGTCCCCCACACTAGTGTAATGTTCCCCATCCTGGTACAATGCCCCCCATTCTGGGCTTTTTCCTGGTATAATGCCCCCATCCAAAGAGGAACATCCAGCTGAAATTGATGCTGGTGTCAACGGGTATTCCTCCTACACGGGGCCAGTTGCACTCTCTGTTACTGTCACCATTATGCCCCTATTAGTGGCGTTACGATGAAGATTGTAGGTGGACATTGGTTTTGTTCCCTTGGGTTGGATGGACATGGAGGACTACAGATTCATGTATTCAACTGAATTTAGTGAAGCGGCCTCAGTGACCCTTTCAAGAGGGAGCCAAAGTGTTCACCAAACAGCAGGGAGCTACGGCTGCCAAGATTATTGGGACATGTAAGTTGTATAACAAAGGCCACGGCTGCTTCTAAGCTAACTGTAAATTCTGGAAGAGTCATTCATCTGTGGTGGACCACACTTGGCTATCGAGCATTACCGCTAGGTTAAACAGGTGGTCACTGATGGCATGGAAGAGTACACTGGTGAAAGGTTGCATATTGTAACGTTGGCAAAACCTGTAACCCAGGAGACGGTAGGCAAAACTAATTGGAGAAGGTTTTGAGTGAGTTTTCGAAAATCAGTAAGGAAAGATTTAACATGGAATACAGAAAAAAAAAACTTGTCCTCATAAATTATGGTACCTGTCCTTTTATATTGGTGGGCAGCCCGTCTGATCTAATTTTATGGGTGTAATTCCAATACTAAGCGTCCACCCCCTCCATGAATGGTAAGTGTGTGAGTGCTTAATTCATCAGTATTTTGTACCTGTGTACCCTTTATCTTTATCAAAGGGGCCTGTAGGTGCATTAGTTTTGTGACCTGTGTGAGTAAATATGGTTGTTTTTTGGATAGAGAAAAGTCAATGAAAGAATATTTAGTTGGATCTCATGGAAGACGCCTTTGATGAGGCTCGTTTCAAAATTTTAGGGTGTCACCTTTGAGTCTTGTCCCAAAAAAAGAGTCTGATAAATTTAGATTGATTTACTATCTAACCATCCTGAGGTCAATGATGGTATCTTCAAGTAGAAATCTGCAGTCCCGTATACGTCTTTTTTCCAGTTCAGTTTTAGTAATAAGACGTCCAGGGACTTTTTTGGCCAAGTCAAATATTGAAGCAACCTTCTGTCTGCTGACTGTTTCCATTTGTTGGAATGACGTTTAGAGGATCAATATTTTATTGAGATGTGCCTTCATTTTGGGTATTCAATATCTTATGATTTTGAAGTGTTTACTTGTTCTCTTCATTGTTTTGATCATTTTGATGAAGTATTATCATCATCTGTGTTTAACTACTTGGATGACTTTGTGATTGCTGATCCTGGGGATTCTCCTATTTGTGGTAATTTGCTCCAAGTTTTTAAAGGCCTTACACAGATAACAGGTATTCTGAAGTGAAGACGGATTAAGTTATCCATTCTGGTATTGAGATAGACACAGCCAATACGGGTATCCGACTACCGCAGGACAAGGTTGCTGTCAGTGGTGAATCGGTTTGTTTTTTCCAAAAAGGTGACTCAGGTGCAGGTCTTATAGGTTTGCTAATATTTGTTAGGAAAATCATACCCATAAATAAGGTTTTTTTTTCTAGATGATTGTCACTCACTACCAAAGAGCTGGCACCACTTGATTAGAATTAACAAACATATGACAACAGATTTGATGGTTTCACAGGTATTCTTGTAGTTGCTTAATGGTAGAGTTACCAGTCGGAGAAAGTGTCGAGCTCAGACCTAGAATTATTTATAGGTGGGAGAGCAGCTATATTGAGCACAAGATGGTGTTGGGAAAAATGGCCGGTCTTATGGGATCAGGTTTAGTCAGGAATCCAACAATGAGTTTTTCCAGATTGTGGCAGCCAACAAATTTTAGAATCCCAGCATAGCTAATGTGAGGATGTTTTTGGACAGATCGCATGGCTGTTTTTCAGGTGGTGAATAAATAGTCTTCGACATGTGATGTCACTTATTCCTTCAATATTAACAATGGAACATCTGGTTAACAATAATCATGCTCCGGGTCTTCAGAACGTCATTGATGCCCTGTAAAGTTGGTTGAGATGGACTGGATCTGTATACAGAAGTCCAAAATGGAACAGTTGAATAGAAGACCATGATTGACCAAACATGGTTCCAAATCATTTCTTGTGTGGGTGGTGGTTTTATTTTTCCCAGTTGCGTAAAATGGGAGACAATTTCCCTTCACCTGCATCAGGGTTATCTTTACATTTGATTTAATTGGAACCAAAGTTAGATGAGTATTTCACAATGGTGGAGTCTTGCCGTATTATTGATGAAGGGGTGAAACCATTGGAAGTTTGAGTTTTTCTCCTGTTTGGGACCTGATTTGCTCTTTATTTGATGTTTTGTGAGTAATACGTCCCCCCTTCTGTCTCCATGTTGGTGGGTTTTTTTTTCTTCCAGATCCCAAGTGTCATCGTGTTTGAATCTTTAGATACGTCTTCATTTTCTAAGTGGAGAGCAGCCGTCCACCCATGTGAAACATCATTGGGTATCGACAATGTGGATAGTATATGGAAAGGGGTGAAGAGCATGAGGTGGGAACAGGTCCTACCTGAAATAGTTGCAGCAAGTCATCTTGCATAAGGAGAAGTCATAATATTAATCCTCACCAGGGGGAATTACTTAATATGGGTTATGGTATTTGTGATGGTGTGATATGCTATGTGGATGTCATTTTTTGTATATTCCTATTTTTCTATTTCAGTTATTTTCACAATGTTTTTCTTATTACATTGTAAGTCTACAGCCTCACTGTATCTGTCTCTTGATGACCCCCCTGTAGTGCATTAATCCCTAAGGCCCTTTGTTGTCCTCTGGGGGGCATGGAAACCACCCCAACTTGTTTGGGGAAGAGTCTTGAGGAAGAGTCTTGAGGAGATCATTTGCATATTCCCAGTGCCTTCTGGGATAAGTGAAGAGTCTCCGCGAGCTCAACGATCACTGGGTTTTGGCCGTTGCAGCTGAAAAGAGGAAATCGGAAAACCAGGGGAAGAGTCTTGAGGAGATCATTTGCATATTCCCAGTGCCTTCTGGGATAAGTGAAGAGTCTCCGCGAGCTCAACGATCACTGGGTTTTGGCCGTTGCAGCTGAAAAGAGGAAATCGGAAAACCAGGGGAAGAGTCTTGAGGAGATCATTTGCATATTCCCAGTGCCTTCTGGGATAAGTGAAGAGTCTCCGCGAGCTCAACGATCACTGGGTTTTGGCCGTTGCAGCTGAAAAGAGGAAATCGGAAAACCAGGGGAAGAGTCTTGAGGAGATCGTTTGCATATTCCCAGTGCCTTCTGGGATAAGTGAAGAGTCTCCGCGAGCTCAACGATCACTGGGTTTTGGCCGTTGCAGCTGAAAAGAGGAAATCGGAAAACCAGGGGAAGAGTCTTGAGGAGATCATTTGCATATTCCCAGTGCCTTCTGGGATAAGTGAAGAGTCTCCGCGAGCTCAACGATCACTGGGTTTTGGCCGTTGCAGCTGAAAAGAGGAAATCGGAAAACCAGGGGAAGAGTCTTGAGGAGATCATTTGCATATTCCCAGTGCCTTCTGGGATAAGTGAAGAGTCTCCGCGAGCTCAACGATCACTGGGTTTTGGCCGTTGCAGCTGAAAAGAGGAAATCGGAAAACCAGGGGAAGAGTCTTGAGGAGATCATTTGCATATTCCCAGTGCCTTCTGGGATAAGTGAAGAGTCTCCGCGAGCTCAACGATCACTGGGTTTTGGCCGTTGCAGCTGAAAAGAGGAAATCGGAAAACCAGGGGAAGAGTCTTGAGGAGATCATTTGCATATTCCCAGTGCCTTCTGGGATAAGTGAAGAGTCTCCGCGAGCTCAACGATCACTGGGTTTTGGCCGTTGCAGCTGAAAAGAGGAAAAAATTTGGCTCATCTTTCATCGTTTTTAAGAAATCTCAAGATGGAAGAGGCCAGGAGCCATTTGGTGAGCTGCATTTCTTGCTACATGTTCACAGATTTACCAGTGGAAAAGCCAAACTTCACATGCCACAAATGCAAGCTTGTGTCCCTGTTGGAGGAAAAGTTGCAAAATCTCGAAGAGAGGTTAGCTACGTTGAAGATCATTAAGGAAGGTGAAGAGTTCTTGGACAGAGCAGAATTATCTCTTCATGTTACAGAAAGAGAAGAAATTCGAAGTGCACCTGAAGAAACAGAGGAATGGAGACATGTGACCCAGAGAAGCAGGAGGATCAGGAGGCAGTCAGCACCCATACTGCTCAGAAACCAGTACCAGGCTCTCACGCAGGAAAACGATGAAGAAATACATCAGGATAAGACTTTGCCAACAAACAGCAACCTTGTACGCCTTCAGAGTCCTCCTGGATGGAGAAAGAAAAATGTTGTGAAGAAGAAACGGAGAGTGGTGGTCATGGGGGATTCCCTGCTGAGAGGAACAGAGGCCGCTATCTGCAGACCGGATATAACTACAAGAGAAATGTGTTGTCTTCCAGGTGCAAAAATTAAAGATGTGTCTGACAGGATATCAGGACTCTTCAGACCTACAGATGACTACCCATTCCTGCTACTACATGTGGGGACAAATGACACCGCAAGAAACGACCTGGAAACCATCTGCAGAGACTTTGAAGACTTAGGCAAGAAAGTGAAAGAACTGGGAGCGCAGGTGGTCTTCTCTTCCATCCTCCCAGTGGATGGCCATGGAACAAGGAGGTGGAATAAGATTCTGCAGGTGAACAACTGGCTACGTCGATGGTGCCGTCAGCAAAGATTTGGATTTCTGGATCACGGAGTGAACTACTTATACGATGGACTACTTGCTAGAGATGGGGTGCACCTTACGAAGACTGGAAAGCATGTATTTGGAAGTCGCCTTGCTACACTTGTAAGGAGAGCTTTAAACTAGAACAACATGGGAAGGGAAGCAAAAGACCAGAAAAAGCCATACACCTGACAAATGCTATTGAGAACTCTGCTATTAGAAGTGGAAAGGAAGAACAAAGACGAAAGAATCTAATTAATAAAAATATTGGAGAAAGAGAAACCAATCACAAACTAAAATGTTTCTATACTAATGCACAAAGCATGGGCAACAAACAAGGAGAATTGGAGCTACTAACACAGGAAAAGAAATATGATGTCATTGGAATCACTGAAACTTGGTGGGACAATACACATGATTGGAATACAAGACTAGAAGGATACAACTTATTTGCAAGAAACAGACTTGATAAACGAGGAGGGGGTGTCGCATTGTATGTTCGAAACGCGTATATCTGCACAGAGATTGAAGCTTCAGAGACTGGGAGTTCTGTGGAAACTGTTTGGGTAAGAATACAAGGACAGAACAATGGAAAGGACACCATTGTAGGCATTTACTACAGGCCGCCTGTGCAAGCCGAAGATATAGATGAACTCTTTATGCATCAGATGGCCAAGTTCTCCAAAAAATATGACATGGATGTCATGGGAGATTTCAACTATCCAGACATTTGTTGGGAATCTCTCTCAGGCAAAACTAACAGGTCAAGGAAATTCTTATCCTCTCTTGCTGACAACTTTATCTTCCAAAAGGTAAGGGAGAAAACAAGGGGAACTGCTACCTTGGATCTAATCCTTATAAACAGGGAGGAAATGGTTGAGGAGGTAAAAGTGGCTGGGACCCTAGGAGGTAGCGACCATGCTATTTTAGAATTTTGGATAACTAGAGGTGGAAGACCTGTGAAGACTCAGACGTCAAGGTTAGATTTCAGAAAGGCAGATTTTAAGGAATTCAGAAAGAGAATTGGAGGGATCCAATGGCTGGATATCCTTAAAGACAAAAATGTCCAGGAAGGATGGGAAATCTTGAAAAATGAAATTCTCAATGCACAGTTGTTAACAATTCCGAAAAGAGGGAAGAATAGGAAGCATTTAAGGAAACCAGGATGGATGAACACAGAACTTAAGCACATGCTAAAAAGGAAGAAAAAAATGTTTATAAAATGGAAAGAGGGAGGCATATCTAAAGAAGAATATAATGCTGTCTGCAGAACCTGCAGGGCACAAATCAGATTAGCTAAAGCTGAAAATGAACTGAGGCTTGCAAGAGATGTCAAAAGCAATAATAAAGGATTTTGGCGATATGTCAAAAGTAAAAGAAAAGTCAAAGATGCTATAGTATTTTTACAGGATGAAAATGATGAAATGGTAAGACAGGATGTTGAGAAGGCTGAACTTTTAAATTCCTATTTTGCATCTGTTTTCTCTCAGAAAGGAAATGCAACATCAACTGTTATTCACTGTCCTATTAAGGGAATAGAAGAATCCAGGATATCTATAAACAGAAAGATAGTGAGGAAACACTTAGCTAACCTAAATGAATTCAAGTCTCCAGGTCCAGATGAATTACACCCCAGAGTACTGAAGGAGATAGCAGAAGAAATTTTTGAACCCCTCTCCATAATCTTTGAAAATTCTTGGAGAACAGGAGAAGTGCCAGAAGACTGGAGAAGAGCAAATGTTGTTCCTATCTTCAAAAAGGGGAAGAAGGTGGACCCAGGCAACTATAGGCCGGTGAGTCTGACTTCTATACCAGGAAAGATCTTTGAACAAATTATTAAACAACATGTATGTCAATACCTGGATAAGAATGAAGTGATTAAACAGAGTCAGCATGGGTTTGTAACTGATAAGTCATGTCAGACTAACTTAATTTCCTTCTATGACGGTATCACTGATTGGGTGGATCAAGGAAATGCTGTAGATATAGTATATCTTGACTTCAGCAAAGCATTTGACAAAGTCTCTCATACAATCCTTATTGAAAAAATGACTAAGTATGGAATGGACAAGGCAACTGTTAGGTGGATTCATAACTGGCTTAGTGATCGGACCCAAAGAGTGGTCGTAAATGGCTGCACATCCAGTTGGAAGAATGTCTCAAGTGGGGTACCACAGGGCTCTGTCCTGGGCCCTGTATTGTTCAACATCTTTATCAACGATTTAGATGAAGGAATTGAGGGTAAACTGATTAAATTTGCTGATGACACAAAGCTAGGAGGGATAGCTAATACTAGAGAGGAGAGAGAGATGATTCAAAAAGATTTAAATAAACTGGAGAAGTGGGCAGCAACTAACAGAATGGTTTTTAACAGGGAGAAATGCAAAGTACTACATCTGGGCAATAAAAATGAAAAAAGCATATATAGAATGGGAGGAATAGGGCTAAGTGACAGCACATGTGAAAAAGACTTGGGTATACTAATAGATCACAGACTGAATATGAGTCAACAGTGTGATGCAGCAGCAAAAAAGGCAAATGCAATTCTAGGATGTATTAACAGAAGCATACAGTCTAGATCACGTGAAGTCATTATTTCCCTCTACTCCTCTTTGGTCAGACCTCATCTGGAATATTGTGTCCAGTTTTGGGCACCACATTTTAAAAAAGACATCAACAAACTGGAGCAAGTTCAGAAAAGAGCGACCAGAATGGTGACCGGTCTGCAAACCCTGTCTTATGAGGAAAGGTTGCAGGATTTGGGAATGTTTAGTTTGCAAAAGAGAAGACTGAGAGGAGACTTAATAGCTGTCTACAAATATCTAAAGGGCTGTCACATTGTAGAAGGATCAACTTTATTCTCATTTGCACAAGGAAAGACTAGAAGCAATGGGATGAAACTGAATGGGAAGAGACACAGATTAGATATTAGAAAAAACTTTTTGACAGTTAGAGTGATCAATGAGTGGAACAGGCTGCCACGAGAAGTGGTGAGTTCTCCTTCAATGGAAGTCTTCAAACAGAGGCTGGACAGACATCTGACTGGGATGATTTAGCGAATCCTGCTTTGAGCAGGGGGTTGGACCAGATGGCCCAGGAGGTCCCTTCCAACTCTAAGATTCTATGATTCTATGACTTTCCCTGGACAAGGAAGGGGGTGGAGAGAGACCAGGAGCTGGGCAAGTCAGTTCCGGTGTGGACAGGATCGTGTAAAGACTGCATTTCAGAGAGAAGGACCCATTTTATCCTCTGGTGCTAGAGTTTTGGAATCTCGTTTCCCTGGACATTTTATCCTGTTACTGGACTGCATTCTTATTCTGGACTATCTTATCCTTTGTGTGGTGGACTGAATATGGACCTTTTCGTATTTTTGCCTGAATAAAGGTCTTGGTATTGTTCACTCTTCGCTTGCTCTGTTGATTGTGTGATACCAGAGAAGGACCCCATGACAACTGGTGGCAGCGGTGGGATCAACAGAGCATAACCCAATGGAGAACCACCCACAGAGTGAGTACAGAAATTGGACTATATGCAGTTTACAGGAGAGAGCCAGAGACCTGGGCCTGAACTACCAGGGACTGACTAAAGAGGCCTTAATCGATCTACTGGTGGGCGCTAGCCTGGCCACCTCCTCCCAGATGTCTGAAGGACGAGCACTGGAGACAGGGATCCCCTTCCAGAAAAGCCAGTGGTTGGTGTGGTACGAAGAAGAGATGGCGGTTCTGGGCCCCGGCGTCTCTCAGGAGTATGTCGTAGCTATTTTTGTTCTGACCAAAGTCAGTTCGCCAGATCACCAGTGAGTCCGAATTGTGAGGTTTTTCACCCTTCTGATGACAAGCGCTTGGAGACAAAGGGACTCGACACACAAGCCGTGGTCAAATCAGTTTATCTGACGTAATGAAATACAAGGAATGTTTTATACCATTTACAGCAATATGTGACTCTATGGAGCTCATTTGGCCCCCACCATCACCTCAGGGTCATACCTTGTTTACAATGTACCCAGAACATGTTGTTGAGAACAAATATGATAAAAAGTATAGTTTCCTTGAAGACAGAGACTAGAGTTTAAGCCATTTGATGAGGCTTCCGGAGATGTGGAGGGGTTCTTCAAGGACTTTGAGCAGCAGTGTGCTGTGATGGAGGTGCCCCACTCTAGCTGGATGCGTTTGTTAGTGGGGCTCCTGAACGGAAGCATGGCGGAGGCTTACCGAACCATTGATTCACTGCGGAATCGGGATTATAACATTGTAAAGCGGACTATCCTGGATTACCATGCTATCACCCCAGACTCATATAGGGCCAAGTTCCGAGACCTCCCATGCACCACGGGGGGATCGTTTAGGATGTATGCACATAAGATGTCCGAGCAGGTCGGAGATGGCTGGAAGCAGAACATGCCTTTACTGTGGAAGATGTTATACAGGCGTTCCTTATAGAACAATTTGTTGCCAAGTGCCCTGCAGAGGTACGGGAATGGGTCCGGGAGCGCAAGCCCTGTACCGTGGATAGAGCTGCAGCCCTGGCCGATGAAACCCTTACTATCCGGCTGCAATGGAGGAGGCTTCTGGACAATGAACCACGGCCTGCTCCCGCGCCCCGTCCCCCTCCAATTATATCTGCCCTTCCACCTAGTCGCAAGCCGATGACAATCACGCCTCACAATCCTAGGCCCCAACAGTTCCGACCACGACCTGTGGGTATCACAGAGAGGAGGTGTTATAGGTGTGGGCAACCTGGACATTTGCAGTCTGGCTGTCCCTCCAGGATTCGGAGGGAGCCCCACGCAGCCCCACCTCGTCCAGTGCATCTTGTACACTTCATCACCCCTGAGGAAGAGCTACCACCACCCCCACCAGAGTGGACCACCGACCATGGCACCATAGATACCCCTCCTGGAGTGTACAGACTCCGGCCTCTGTCCTTTAGCTACTCAGAGCAACGGCAATGCCACCTGCAGGATGTCTTTATTGATGGATACAAAGTGTCAGGATTTAGAGACACGGGGGCATTCTTGACTATCGCTGACCTCCGTGTGGTTCGACACGAGGCAATTTACCAGGGTCCGGGAATTCCCATTGTCCTGGCGGGGGGTGCCCGCAAATATATACAGCGAGCTTCTGTGCGTTTGAATTATGGTTGTGGAGAAAAACTGTGTTGGATTGGAGTTAAGGGAGGACTTCCTGCAGATATCCTCCTTAGGAACGACATTGGGGAGTTACAGTGCCAATTTGTGGGAGCAGTCACCCGACTACAGGCCCTTCAAGCACTACGTCATCCGGACCCCACCGGGGAGCAACCACCACGAACCGCATCAGAGTCGGTAAGCAATACTTTCGCTGCTACTACATTGGGAGAGTCTTGGGACAGAGAGGAGTTTAGGAGAGAAATAGAGGGGGACACTACCTTAGCAGCCCTTAGGCGAAAGGCAGAAACTGGGCACTTGGGAGATAATGGGGATGGCTTCACTCGAGAAAACGGACTGTATTATCGTGTAACAAAGGGCAGTGACCAGGGCAACCCTGACGCAACGACCAGGCAACTCATTGTCCCTCTGAAGTACAGGGCACAGCTACTTCAACTGGCCCATGACATCCCCTTGGCTGGGCATCAAGGGAGAAAAAGGACTGAAAAGAGTCTCACCCAAAGTTTTTACTGGCCGGGCGTCTCGCAGTCGGTAGCCCATTATTGCCGCACCTGCGATGTGTGCCAGCGAATGCGGCATCCAGGAGCTCGACATAAGGTACCCCTGCAATCCCTGCCCATAATTGAGGAACCATTTCAACGTGTAGCCGTCGACATCATAGGTCCTCTGGCCCACCCCAGCAGGTCAGGGAAAAAATATATCCTGACCGTGGTGGACTATGCCACTAGGTATCCTGAAGCTGTGGCCCTGTCCAGTATTACAGCAGTAAAGGTAGCCGAGGCCCTTGTTACCATCTTTACCCGGGTAGGGTTTCCTAGTGAAATATTGTCGGATCAAGGCACTCAGTTCATGTCAGATCTGGTCCAGTCCCTATGGCATACCTGTGGTGTTCGAGCCATTCGCACCACCCCATACCACCCGCAGACCAACGGACTATGTGAACGCTTTAATGGAACCCTAAAAAATAAATTGAGGGCTTTTGTTGATGTTGAGAAAGACTGGGAAAAGTACCTGCCACATCTCCTCTTCGCCTATCGGGAGGTTCCCCAAGAGTTCACAGGGTTCTCTCCCTTCGAACTACTGTTTAGCCGGAAGGTCCGTGGGCCTCTCACTCTTCTGAAAGAACATTTGGAGGGAGACATCTCAGATATCGGAATGCCCATCGTTCCCTATGTTCTAGAGCTCAGAGACCGTCTCGCCCAGCTAGCTACCTTCGCTAAAGAACATCAGCGAATGGCCCAGTCCAGACAAAAAACCTGGTATGACCGTAATGCCAGGAACCGGGAATTTATGGAAGGACAGCAAGTGCTCATGATTACTGCTTCCCCTGCCAACAAGCTTCAAGCAGTGTGGGAAGGCCGTTATCAGGTTGTCAAGAAAATTAATGACACTAACTATGTTATTGCCCTGGACTCTAGTGGTCGACGACAGAAAACTGTCCACATTAACATGCTGAAAGACTACCACAACCGATCTCTGCCTGTTCTAGCTGTCTGCCACCCCCCTAGTGATACCGCCGCCGACGAGTATCTCCCAGATCTCCTCCAGGTTGCCCAAGCGGTAGGATCACTGGAACAAGTGCCCCTGTGCTACCATTTATCGGATTTACAAAAGGACGATATTGTCGCCGTACTAAGGCCGAGGGCTGCTGCTTTCTCCTCAAAGCCGGGGAAGACTACTCTCACCAGTCACCATGTGGAAACCCCCGGACAATGCCCCATCCAGCAGGCTGCCTACCGGGTTCCAGAGGCTGTTCAAGGCATGATAAAGAACGAACTGGAGGAGATGAAACAGCTGGGAGTTATTCAGCCATCTCACAGTTCTTGGGCCTCTCCTGTCGTCCTGGTCCCCAAGAAGGATGGTACAACACGATTCTGCATTGATTACAGACGACTAAATGATGCCACCAAGAGTGATGCTTATCCCATGCCCAGGATTGATGATCTATTGGATCGTCTGGCCAGTGCCCAATTTGTGACCACGTTAGACTTGAGCAAGGGGTACTGGCAGATACCCCTAACGGAGGACGCTCGGGAGCGCTCAGCCTCCATTACTCCATTTGGGCTTTATAAGTTCCTGGGAATGCCCTTTGAGATGAAAACTGCCCCAGCTACTTACCAGAGACTGGTGGATCGACTGTTTCAACAATGTCAGGACTTTGCCTGTGCTTACTTAGACGACATTGCCATTTTTAGCACAACCTGGGAGGAACATCTTAAACACTTGGGCATAGTGCTGGACTGTATTCTTACTGCAGGACTGACCATTCGCCCTGATAAGTGCCAAATAGGGATGGCTGAGGTGCAGTACCTTGGGCATAGAGTAGGGGGTGGGACACTAAGGCCTGAGCCTGCCAAGGAGGAAGCCATTAGCAACTGGTGTAGACCCCAGACTAAAAAGCAGGTACTTGCATTTTTAGGAACTGCTGGTTACTATCGCAAATTTGTTTCTAACTTCAGCACCTTGGCCAAGCCCCTAACCGACCTGACCCGCAAGAACATGCCTAGGAATTTGACGTGGACGACGGCATGCGAGGATGCCTTTTCAGCATTAAAGACTGCCCTCGTCACTGCTCCTGTCTTGGCTGCCCCGGATTACAAATGCAGGTTTCTCGTGCAGACAGATGCTTCCACCTTTGGGATTGGGGCAGTACTTAGCCAAGTGAACACCGCCGGAGAAGATCATCCTGTTGCTTTTGCCAGTCGGAAACTACTGGATCGGGAAGTTGCCTATGCCACTAATGAAAAGGAGTGCCTTGCCATCATATGGGCGCTAAAAAAATTGCAGCCATACTTGTATGGCAGAGACTTTACAATCGTTACAGACCACAACCCCCTCACATGGCTGAATCGCGTATCAGGGGTCAGTGGAAGATTGCTGCGGTGGAGCTTGTCCTTACAACCCTACAGCTTCTCCATCCAATACAAGTGGGGAAGCCAACACCAGAACGCCGATGGACTGTCTCGACAAGAAGAACCATAGGCTCCCCAGGCCGACGTACCCATGCCACTGTACAAGGAACTATAAATAACTGAGCAATGTGGACTAAAGTGAGCAGGCCAGAGGTCTGTGTAGACCTCATGGCGTGCTCACTTATTATGGGGGGGAGAGGTTGCGATGGTGTGATATGCTATGTGGATGTCATTTTTTTGTATATTCCTATTTTTCTATTTCAGTTATTTTCACAGTGTTTTTCTTATTACATTGTAAGTCTACAGCCTCACTGTATTTGTCTCTTGATGACCCCCTGTAGTGCATTAATCCCTAAGGCCCTTTGTTCTCCTCTGGGGGGCCTGGAAACCACCCCAACTTGTTTGACTTTCCCTGGACAAGGAAGGGGGTGGCGAGAGACCAGGAGCTGGGCAGGATCGTGTAAAGACTGCATTTCAGAGAGAAGGACCCATTTTATCCTCTGGTGCTAGAGTTTTGGAATCTTGTTTCCCTGGACATTTTATCCTGTTACTGGACTGCATTCTTATTCTGGACTATCTTATCCTTTGTGTGGTGGACTGAATATGGACCTTTTCGTATTTTTGCCTGAATAAAGGTCTTGGAATTGTTCACTCTTTGCTTGCTCTGTTGATTGTGTGATACCAGAGAAGGACCCCGTGACAGTATTTCAAGCAGATTTTATGTTATTTTATGGATTTTTTTGACATTTGGTTGATGCAGTCTGAGGTAGTTACTCACAGGGTATTGAGAGGAGTCAGAGATCCAGCCAGTATGACGTGGAGTAGACTGTATAATGATCATATCTTAAAATGAGTGTGGGGGGGTCATTGTAGGGTTACACTGATTTCTTGGTGGCGGTGATTTACCCATGCACTTGGAGGCTGAAAGTTGATCCACATGCCCAATGTCTAACACCGTTTACATTTCCTGTTTTCAGAGACGAGAAGAAAAAGTATCCAATGCCTAGGCATTGAGAGTGTTCCTTGAAGTGGTTGGGACTCAAGTCTGCAGTTACTCTATGTTACTAAAGACTTGTGGATCTTCACAGCGTGCAATGTGGGTGCTGTCTGGATTCTCCAGTGCCGCACCAGGAGAAGGCGGTACCGCAAGTATGTGATTTGCATACTGCTGGTCACATTCCGACTAGCGTTCACTTGTATTGAGCGAGGCCACAGACGTCTAGTCAGCATGTGACTGCATGTATGCAAATCGCATACTTGTGGTTAGGTGCCTGCTGCAGGCATCAAGGAATTCTGACAGCGTTCACTGTGCACCCTGTGAGGATTATCAAGTCTTTCAGTATTATGGACATAGAGTTACTGCAGAACTAAGCCAAAAGCCTGGACAAGACTTTTGAGTACATATGTTTAAGTTTTTATAGATAAAGCTGTGCCAATCTCCACTTGACTCACCAGAAGTTTTGTGTCTCTGTTTCGAATTAGTTTTTGGTCTCCAGATAGTTTGGATAATAATTTCTTGTTCTTCCAGTCTAAACTAATTTTTATTCTTGAACTTTCCCTTCTCTTCTCTCTGAATTACATGATTCTGTAACACATTTTTTCGTGTTTTCACTGGTTACACTTATTGAATGTCGCAGTATAGGAGTAGACGTGGCTGTATATGAAGAGCGCTCAGAGCCCATTATATTGTATACACAAGATACATTAGAGGCTGCATTTCCCTCTTACTATTCACCTGCAGTCATCACCCAGATACAGTGGAGGCAGCAATTCTGCAAACCATTGCTACATTGTCTATTTACTAAGAAATAGACAGACATTTGAAGCCCCAAGATGCCTATTATTACATTTTTCAAATTCCTTGTGATTCACGTGGCTATGAGGAATCCTCATAAGTACTGACTCCTACTTATTAGGGACATAAAAACATCATTGTAGGGGTTTACAGGGTTAGGAATACATGGCTGTTCTTTTTTTAAAGAAAAACAGTGCCACCCCTTTCCGTAGGTTGTGTGTGGTATTGCAGTTTAGCTCATTCACTTCAATGTAACTGAGCTGCAATACCGAACACAACCCATGGACAGGTGAGGATCTGTTTTTGGAAGACAGCATACATGACCATGGTGTGTGCTTTGCCTCACAGAAGAAAAAGAAATGCAGTGCAGCACATACCTGTACCCATGTTTGCACTATTTGAGTAAAAAATATATATTTTTTTAAGGACTGAAAATTCCTTTTTATTTTACAGTTTGTTATAGTGAAGCTATGTTCATACTTTTTTTTTAGGTTGGTGAAAAAATCTGACCTCATACAGACTGGACAAGAACTATCAAGATTCAATAAGGTTGTTGAGATTTACCCTGTGCGTATGTTCACATGTTGCGTATTTGCTGTGGATCTCCGTGCAAAATGTGAAGTGCAAAATAGACTATGAGATAAACAGATGAAAGTTGAAAAAATCTCATTGCGCGTTGCAAAAAAGTTTTTCTCCGAAAAATCTCAGTATGTGAGTTCTCCGTGCGGAATTCATCCCAGGTTTCACCCTTTGGAATGTAAAGGGTGCTGTCTGCCGAAACTTTACAATAAAATCATTTGCAGATTTTTCTGCAGATATACTGTGAAAAAATCAGCTATTTTCCAAGTGAACAAACTTACAACTTTGGGCCATTTAGAACATTAAACAACCGCCGGCTGACAACATGTTTGCTAGTCGGTGGTCGTACTAGACCATTCAGTGCATAAAGGCTACCATTGTTCTAGGCAGCACAGGTCCCGTCTACACAGGACAATATGCTGCCGAGAATTATACAAAAGATAATTTCACCTGTTGAACTAGCTTTTTACTTGTTTTACATGGTGATTGGCAGCCTTTTAAGACTGCACAATTATCGTGAAACAAACGTTTCTAGGAAAGACAGTGCTGGATGCTAGGATAGGGCCCCAATGACTAGCGGCTTTATTGTTATAGAAATAGATCTCTCCTTAAAGTGGTTGTTTGGCTTTAGGCTACAAGTCTGCAGTCACTCTATGTAACTGCAAACTTGTTGATCCTCATATCATAAGTACTGCGTGCTGGGAGGATGAACATGTAACTTAATCACTTGTTCAAAAGGAAAAAAGAGATGTATATCAAATGGAAAGAGGGGGCATATCTAATGAAGAATATAATGCTGTATGCAGGGAATGCAGGGCAAGTGTAAGAAAAGCTAAAGCCAGTAATGAAGTGAGGCTTGCAAGGGAGACCAAAGCAGCAAAAAAGGATTTTGGGGGTATGTCAAAAGGAAAAGAAAAGTCAAAGACACTATAGGATTTTTGCAGGATGAATAGGCTGAAGTAGTCGAAATGATGTTGAGGAGGCCAAAGTTTTAAATTCCTATTTTGCATCTGTGTTCTCTAGGAAAGCAAATGTAACATCAATTGATCTTTACAGTGCCATCGAAAGAATCAAATAATCCACACTATCCATAAACAGAGAGGTAGTGGGTGAACACTTAGCTAATTTTAACCAATTAAAATATCCTGGTCCAGATGAAATACGCCCTAGAGTACTGAAAGAGTTAACAGAGGAAATTACAGAAGCACTAGCATGAGTCTTTGAAAAAAGTAGAAATCCCAGGAGATTGGAGAAGGGAAAATGTTGTCCTTATCTTCAAAAAAAAAGAAGACGAGCCATGAAATTACAGGCCAGTGAGCCTTACTTCTATACCAGGAAAGATATTTGAACAAATTATTAAACAGCATGTATGTAAGTACTTTGATAAGAATAGAGTAATTAACCAGAGCCAGAGTGGGTTTGCAGCAAACAAGTCATGCCAGACTAATCTAATTTCCTTCTATGATGGAGTCACGGACTGGGTGCATCAGGGAAATGCGGCAGCTATAGTAAATCTCAACTTCAGCAAAACAATTAATGAAGTATCTCATACTATCTTTATTGAAAAAATGACCAATTACGGGATTGACAAGGCTTCGGTTAGGTGGATTCATATTTAGCTCAGTGATCGTACTCAAAGAGTAGTAATAAATGGTTGCACATCCAAATGAAAGAGTGTTTCAAGTGGGGTACTAGAAGGCTCTGTCCTGGCCCCAGTGTTGTTTAAGATTTTTATAAATGATCTAGATAAGGGAACTGAAGGTAAACTGATCAAATTTGCAGAAAATACAAAGCTAGGAGGGATAATAAACACTAAAGAAGATAGAGAAAGGATTCAGAAGGATCTAGATAAGCTTGAACAATGAGCAGCAACTAAGAGAATGGTATTTACCAGGGAGAAATGCAAGATTCTACATCTGGGCAAGAAAAGCAAAAATTACATCTATAGAAAGGGAGGAATAGAACTAAGTAACAGCACGTGTGAAAAAGACTTGGGTAAACTAATAGATCACAGACTGCACATAAGTTAACAGTATGATGCAGCAGCAAAAGAGACAAATACAATTCTGGGATGTATTAAGAGAAGCATAGAGTCTAGATCACGTGAGGTAATTATCCCCCTCTATTCCTCCTTGGTCAGGCCTCATCTGGAATACTGTGTCCAGTTCTGGGTAGCACATTTGAAAAAAAGACATTGAAAAACTGGAGCAAGTTCAGAGAAGAGCTAACAGGATGGTGAGTGGACTGCAAAGTACTGTATGTCCTACAAGGAACAGTTTGAGGATCTGGGAATGTTTACCTTGCAAAAAAGAAGGTTAAGGCTAAGTGCACATATAGCAGAAAATTTCTGCTTGAAAACAGGACTCCCTTACCAGAAACCGCGCGTTTTTTTCTGCGCGTTTTGCCGCGTTTTTTGCGTTTTTTTTCCGCGCGTTTTCCAAACGCATTGAACTAATCGGAAACGCGGAAAAAAAACGCAAAATTAATGGGCATGCTGCGTTTTTTATGGCGATGCGTTTTTTCGCGGTAAAAACGCATCAATGTGCACAAAAAGTGCAAAATGCATAGAAATGAATGGGAAGCTTCTTTTTCACGGTTTTCCCACGGATTTTTTGGCAAATCCGCGTGAAAAACCGCGAAAAAAACGCTGTGTGTGAACACAGCCTAAGAGGAGACTTGATAGCTGTCTACAAATATCTCAAGGCATGTCACAGTGCAGAGGGATCATCATTATTCTGATTTGCACATGAAAACACGAGAAGCAATGGAATGAAACTGAAAGGGAGATGATACAGATTAGATATTAGAAAAACTTTTTGATAGTGAGGGTGATCAATGAGTGGAACAGGCTGCCATGAGAGGTGGTGCATTCTCCTTCAATAGAAGTCATCAAACTGAGGCTGGACAGACATCTGTCTGCGATGGTTAATGAATCCTGCATTGAGCATGGGGTTGGACACGATGACCCTGGTGGTCCCTTCCAACTCTAACATTCTATGATTCTATGATTCCAGTGCCGGTATAAGGGTGTGACAAAAACTCTTGTCTACCTGCCCCTGAAGAAAACAAATTGTGCAGTGTGAATATTGACATGCAGTTTTATTGAGTTTTATTATATGTAAAATGTATTGAGTGTGTTATACAGTGGCTACGGAAAGTATTCAGACCCCATTAAATTTTTCACTCTTTGTTTCATTGCAGCCATTTGGTAAATTCAAAAAAGTTCATTTTTTTCTCATTAATGTACACTCTGCACAACATCTTGACTGAAAAAAAACAGAAATGTAGACATTTTTGCAAATTTATTAAAAAAGAAAAACTGAAATATCACCTGGTCATAAGTATTCAGACCCTTTGCTCAGTATTGAGTAGAAGCGCCGTTTTGCGCTAGTACAGCCATGAGTCTTCTTGGGAATGATGCAACATGTTTTTCACACCTGGATTTGGGGATCCTCTGCCATTTTCCCTTGCAGATTCTTTCCAGTTCCGTCAGGTTGGATGGTAAACGTTGGTGGACAGCCATTTTCAGGTCTCTCCAGAGATGCTCAATTGGGTATAGATCAGGACTCTGGCTGGGCCAGTCAAGAATGGTCACCGAGTTGTTCTGAAGCCACTCCTTTGTCATTTTAGCTGTGTGTTTAGGGTCATTGTCCTGTTGGAAGGTGAACCTTCGGCCAAGTCTGAGGTCCAGAGCACTCTGGAAGAGGTTTTCATCCAGGATATCTCTGTTCTTGGCAGCATTCATGTTTCCTTCAATTGCAAACAGTCGTTCTGTCCCTGCAGCTGAAAAAAACCCCCATAGCCTGATGCTGCCACCACCATGTTTCACTGTTGGGATTGTATTGGGCAGGTGATGAGCAGTGCCTGGTTTTCTCCACACATACCACTTAGAATTATCACCAAAAAGTTCTATCTTCCTCTCATCAGTCCAGAGAATCTTATTTCTCATAGTCTGGGAGTCCTTCATGTGTTTTTAGCAAACTCTATGCGTGCTTTCATAGGTCTGGTACTGAGGAGAGGCTTCCATTGGGCCACTCTGCCATAAAGGCCTGACTGGTGGAGGGCTGCAGTGATAGTTGACTTTGTGGAACTTTCTCCCATCTCCCTACTGCATCTGTGGAGCTCAGCCACAGCGATCTTGGAGTTCTTCTTTACCTCTCACCAAGGCTCTTCTTGTTAGGAGTGGCGGAAGGCACTAAATAAAAATATAATTAAAGTGCCTTCGCCACTCAGGGTCCACCATGCGGAAGCTGGGAAAACCGCAGCTAAGTGAAGGCAGAGCAATGTGGCAGTAGTGTGCAAAGGGTTAAACTGCACCCAATTGCACTAAGCAAGCTCTGTTGCAATCACAGAGGCTGCATGCAAAACAAAACACAGAAACGCTGAGTCTGTTTGAGGTCACAGAATCTCAGCGATGCACATGCGGTATTTTTGGTCACAGGAGTAGCCTTAGACAGCAGGACTACTCCGTCTAGACCTACCGTAGACACATGTGCGTGGCGTCGCAACTGCGAACGCCCGGCAGAACTGCAATCGCAGTGCGGCGATAATTGCGCCGCTGGCAAAACACCGCTATCACGCTGGCGCAATGCAGACGCTAAGCTGCTGAGAGATGGAGCAAATGCGCGCTGGTGCTAGCGCTGCTACTGACGGAACTCAAACAGTCACACAGACGTAATATCAGAGGAATGGGGGATTCAAATGAGTCATTCACCAGTCGAAGCATCCATCAAGAAACATACAGCAGCAAGTATGAATATATTAGCGCATGACGGAACAGCCATGCACGCTTTTTATAGCGAACGGGACCTTCCGGAAATCTCCAAGGCTCCAGGAAGAGCCAATGGGATTCGAAACAGGACCTGAGCACCTGACTCCCGAACTCCAATGGGAGTTCGTCCCATGAGCATGCTCAGATGAGGGAACAAAGGACTTAGCCTCTGGAGAGAATTGCCGCAGGGCAATCTCCTCTGCAATCTCCTCTGCAGCAGGAAAAGCGCAGGAGACTGCAGAATGTGAGGATCTAGATTTCAGCAGAAATCTGACTCCTAACACTTCTCCCTCGATTGCTCAGTTTGGCTGGACGGCCAGGTCTAGGAAGACTTCTGGTGGTCCGAAATTTCTTCCAATTAAGGATTATGGAGATCACTGTGCTCTTAGGAACCTTGAGTACTGCAGAAATTATTTTGTAACCTTGGCCAGATCTGTGCCTTGCCACAATTCTGACTCTGAGCTCCTTGGCCAGTTCCTTTGACCTCATGATTCTCATGTGGTCTGACATGCACTGTGAGCTGTGAGGTCTTATATAGACAGGTGTGCGCCTTAACAAATCAAGTCCTATAAGTTTAATTAAACACAGCTGGACTCCAATGGAGGAGTAGAACCATCTCAAGGAGGATCACAAGGAAATGGACAGCATGTGACTTAAATATGAGTGTCTGAGCAAAGGGTCTGAATACTTATGACCATGTGATATTTCAGTTTTTCTTTTTTAATAAATTTTCAAAAATTTCTACATTTCTGTTTTTTTCAGTCAAGATGGGGTGCAGAGTGTACATTAATGAGAAAAAAATGAACTTTTTTGAAATTACCAAGTGGCTGCAATGAAACAAAGAGTGAAAAATGTAAAGGGGTCTGAATAATATCCATACCCACTGTATGTATACACACTCGCACACATTATAGATGAGTACAAACACACATACAGTGTCACATGTACATGCAGTCACATGGTCAAATTTGTACATAAGACACATATACATGATAAATATTTTCAGTTTTTCAAACACATATGCGTTACTCACTTTATGCAGGATTGCTGGATGTATTAAAAAATCAGCATCTACATGACTTAGAACCATTCAGACATCCTCCCCATACTTTCTGCACAGACAGAGGTTTCGTTTGTGAGGAGGAGTTAAAGGGAATCTGTCACCTATTTTTTCGACTATCAGCTGCCGGCACCGCCATCAGGGGCTTATCTACAACATTCTGTAATGCTGTACTTAAGCCCCCGATGTAACCAGAAAGAGAAGAAAAACGAGTTATATTATACTCACCCAGGAGCGGTCCGGGTCCGGTTTTTGACCGATGGGTGTCACGGTCCGGTCCAGCGTCTCCCATTTTCTAGCGATGAAGTCCTTTTGTTTGCTTCCCGGTCCGGCGCCTGCACAATGCAAGCAGAGCAGTGCTTCTGCGCAGGAGCCACGACGGGAAGCAAAGAAGAGGATGTCATCTTTAGAAGATAGGAGGCGCCGGACTGGATCGCTACACCCATCAGACCAAAACCGGACCTGGACCGCCCCTGGGTGAGTATAACTCGTGTTTCTTCTCTTTCAGGTTACATCGGGGGCTTATCTACAGCATTACAGGATGCTGTAGATAAGCCCCTGATGGCGGTGCCGGCAGCTGATAGTCGAAAAAATAGGTGACAGATTCCCTTTAAGGAAGGGTTTAAGGAAGTAATGTTAAAGCAGCACACAAACCTTTGTTAAGGAGGCATTGGGAGCACACTATATTGATGCAGCAGTTTGATGCATTCACCAGCTATGTCAGTGATTGTGGCCCACCGGGGGATGCTCCAGTCCTCCAGTGTGCCAGTACACATGAAAACGCATGGCCTAGTCATCACTAAAGATGTCAGGATAGAAGAAAAGGCTCCACTGGAGCAAAGAAAAAAATGGACTACAGTGGGGCTGCAGGTCTACCTTATATAATACAACTGTCTGACTGTCATTTTGCTGGGTTTGCATGAAGCCCATCACAAAAAATTTGAATTCATATGCACTTTTCCAAAATTAATGGCCACATTTATTCACTCATCTCTAATATCTATCTGTAGTGTGGCTTGAAACCTGCGGCCACAGTGCAAAATCTCGAACAGGACCCCAACCAGGACCATGTCGATGTGATAAGTCAATCCTTTTTGCTGCTACTTTAAAGCCAAGTGAATCAATACCGCCATTTCTATTCTCAGTCAGCAATCAAATCTGCTGTATTTGCCTGAAAAAGTCATCAGACCGGCTGTAAAATGTTTCCCTCATGAAGACAGTTCTGAATTGGGTCAAAGAGACCAAATAGCCAAATACCATTGGTTTTCTTATAAGGGATATACAGACCTTTAGGGTCCTCCTACCTCCAGGACCCAGATATGTCTGCAACAACTGCACTGCACTACACTTGATGCGCAAAGCTCTAAGATGTAACCCAATAAGGCCTCTTTCACACATTAGGTTTTCGCCATCAGGCGCGATCCGGCTCTTTCGACAAAAACCGGATCCGGCGAAATGTAATGCCGGATCCTGTTTCCCCCCCATTGACTTGCATTTGTGCCGGATCGCGCCAGATGGCCATGTGTTTCGTCCGGTTTTCGCCGGATCCGGCAATGTGTCGCAATCCAAAAAACGGAAACTGTAACGTTTTTTGTCTCCGGCGAAAAAGCCGGACCCGCCGGATCCGGCACGTCCGGCTTTTTCACACAATAATAAGTCTATGAGCGCTGCAATCCGGTGGCCAGATCCGGTTTTTTGGGTCTGAGCATGCTCAGTAGCTCTGCCCACAGCACACATATATAAAACCATGACAGTGGGACCCTCAGCCACACCCAACATGCCACCCAAGACAGGAACCAGGTGCAGGAGAAGGCAGGAGACCACTGCAGCACCATCAGCACCACCACCACCCCAAATGGAGCAGCAAAGGGAACATGCTGAACAACGGGAGGGGAGTCCAGCAGCAGATGAGAGACGGTAATTATCAAATCCCCCATTCCTCAAAACTAAGAACATGGAATATCAAGATATTCATTGGCCCTTTGTTTCTCTTTTTTCAACAGCCGTCCAAGAGATGCAGCAGCAGCACTGGCAGCACTGGCAGCAGCAGCAACAGCACCACCCACAGGCATGGAGTCTGGCCAGCAGGAGGACACCGCATCTTCTTCTGGGAGCCCTCCCTCGCATCGTCAGCATTTGATGGTAAGTTTTTATTCCCAAAATCCATCATCTCTGTAATATATGTCTATTCATTGCCTTTTATTTCAAAACAGGAATCACAAGCTGAAGAGGAGCTCCCAGAAGAAGAAGGAAGGGGTGGACAGACACCTGGAGTGGGCTCACAATTGGTAAGTTTTTTGCATCAAACGCAGAAACACAACATCACGCTACACACAACACATAGAAAACAATGTACCGCAGACATCACACAGCAAACAAATACCAACATCCAAACACATACATTTTTTTCTTTTCTTCTCTAGTCTTCCCAATCTGGTGCTCGGCCAAGAGGTCCTCGCAGTGCCTCCCAGGGTCATCGGCGACAGCAACGCGGCGGTCGCCAGCGTGTAAGTATAATATTTAAGTTAAATTTTGGTACACTTTTTATTTCATGTCTTAAAGTGTGGTGCCTAATTTTGCTATTTTTCTCTTTTACTTTAACAGCCTTCACAGCGTGCTCCCGACTCAGACGGTGAGGATGGAGGAATAGATGTGGACCACCTCATCGATCTCGTCAGAGAAAGGGAGCCGCTATGGAATATGGCTGACCGCCGCTATGCTGACCTGATTGTTACCCGACGACTCTGGGAGGAAATCTGTTCGCTCCTTGTGGACCGCTGGGAGGACCTCGATGCTCGGGCCCAGATTAAAGAGCGTAAGTATATACAGTACCAGTTGCTTGATGTAAACCAGTGTTTCCCGAACTCCAGTCCTCGTGGTCCCCACGGATCATGTGTTCAGGATTTCTATTTACTATGGAAATCCTGAAAACATGACCCCTGGGGACCATGAGGACTGGAGTTTGGGAAACACTGATGTTGTATACTAACCACTTTGTCCTTTCTCGTTTCAGGGGACAGAATTGTGAAGCGGTGGCGGTCTGTGAGGGATCGTTTCAAGAAGGAGTTCAATAAAGAGATGCGGGCCCCGAGTGGATCTGGAGGACGCAGGAGCAAGTACAAGTACGCACGAGCCCTGTCGTTCCTCCGGGATACAATGGTCACCAGAAGGTAAATATTACACACCACATGTAAAAAAAAAATGTTTAGATGTAAAAAATTTTATCGGTCGTCCATGACAGCACCACCTGAGAGAGGGGATCCGCCCTTCAGGAACAGGAAACCTACAGATACAAAAGGGCGGCACCTCTCCCACGCATCAGTTGGTTTCCTGTTCCTAGAGGACGGGACTTCCTTCAGATCGTCCATCATGGAGTCGCCGAGGGATTCCCAGGCCGGCTGACCGACCCAGGTAGCGAGGGGGTCTCCTACCTCGCTCAAGCTCGGGTCCCTGGAAGCGCCACGGTGGGGCCGGGTAGGTCTCCACGACGGTGGTGAGAGCAGGTGGAGCCAGTGGTCCGGTGGACAGCTGCCTCCATGTTGCCGCACCAGGAGGTATGTATGTCCCGGGCCCCTCCTGGTGCGCTCTCCCCGTGGTCTGCTCTCCCCTCTTCCGGCCGGGTCGGCGGTGGCGCCCGGTCGGCGGGCGCGGGTCGGCGCGCGTGGGGGCTGTGGCCTGGCCTGAGCCGGGGGTGCCATGCCGGCTCCTTCTGCGCGTCCCCGCAAGCCTCAGACGGGCGGCGGAAGTGACGCGGTGGAGGGGGCGGGGCCGGGGACGCCGAAACCAGAAGTCGGGTGCCGGCCGGCTTCCAGCGTGCGCCGCGTGTGCACGGCGATGCGGGGCAGCGCGCGGTGGCCGGGGCGGGGGGGGAGGATGACCGGAGCTTGCGGGGGGAGGGTCGCGGGGGGGTCCCGGGTGGGAGGTGCGCGCCAGAGCCCTGCTGATCCGGACAAGGAGGCCTTAAAAGGCAGGAGATGACGCTGCTGGGGTGCTTCTGAAGGCCAGCGATGGATACGACAGAAGCCCCCATAGAGCAGCTGGACGAGGTGCAGGAGCACCCACAGAAACAGGCCACAGTGAAACCACATGCGAGTGGCCAGCAAAAGAAACAGAAACGTCCGAGCGAACAGAGCCACAGAAGTTCCTCCAGGACAAAGGACCCTCCTGCCTCACTCCGTGATCCGGTACCTGCCTCATCTGCATGGGTAAGAGATCTCCGTGAATGTACCCTGATGCAGTGTTCCCTTATGTTTTTTTCGCAGGGGAGGAAAGCTACGGGAAAACAGAAGCACAGGGAATGTGCCCTCTGTAGTTGCCCCTTGCCGAACGGCCACCCTAAAAAGTTGTGTCAGCCATGCGTGAGACAAACGGTAGGGGTGGAAGGGGACGTTAGCCCTGGGGTAGATTGACAGGCCCTTACACTCTCCCCCGTCCATACAGGTAGCGGAAGAAACGCCGGACTTCACCACGAGCCTGAGGGACATAATCAGGACAGAGATAAAGGCCCTATCTAAAAAGGACTCCTCTAGGGGAAGAGAATGTAGTTTCTCAGGTTCAGAGTCCTCGACCGCCCTAAGGATCGATGACTCTTCAGATTCTCCGGCCTCCACTTCATCTTCTTCGGAGGAAGACTCGAGTCGATTCTGCTTCCCCTTAGACCAGATGGATAAGCTAGTTAAAGCAATAAGGTCCACCATGGGGGTAGCAGACACAAAACCAGAACTTTCAGCTCAGGACGTGATGTTCGGGGGTCTAGATCCCAGGAAGCGGAAGGCCTTTCCATTAAACGATAAGGTCCAGAGCCTAATAGATAGGGAATGGAAGAGACCTGAAAAAAGAGGCTCCTTACCTCCGGCCTTCAAGCGGAGGTACCCGTTTGACGACCCAGTGGTAGACAGATGGGATAAAGCCCCTAAACTGGATGCGGCAGTAACCAAAGCCTCCAAAAAATCCTCCATTCCCTTCGACGACATGGCCTCCTTAAAAGACCCGCTAGATAAGAAAGCAGACTCCTTTTTGAAAGGAACTTGGGAGATGTCAGCAGGTGCTCTAAGACCAGCGATAGCGGCCACATGTACGGCCAGATCCATGATGGTCTGGCTAGACCAATTGGATTCCCAACTAAAGGAAGGAGTCTCAAGAGCTTCTATCCGAAAAACGCTGCCAATCATCCAAAGTGCTGCAGCTTTTTTGGCGGATGCTTCAGCGGACTCTGCAAGGATGGCAGCCAGAACTGCGAGTTTATCTAACGCAGCTCGAAGGGCCCTTTGGTTAAAATGCTGGCCGGGAGATATCCAGGCCAGATCACGACTCTGCTCCATTCCATGTGAGGGTGAATATCTGTTTGGGCCAGTCTTGGATGAACTCCTAGAGAAAGCCGGGGATGATAAAAAGAAGTTCCCCAGTCTACCGAATCCTTCTTACAGACGTCCCTTTACCAGGAAATGCTATTTCCGTAGAAGGCCGTCCAGAGATCAGGGCAGATGGGAGGACAAAAGAAGGAGAGGTACAGGTTTCATGTTCGGAGGAGGGGGGCGTCAAGAAGGTCCAGCACGTGACACTAAAAAACCTCCCCAATGACTAGTTGCCCCGGTAGGGGGGAGACTAGCTGCCTTCTACCCAGCCTGGTCCTTGATTTCCAATAGTAAATGGATACTGGGGGTGATAGCTGCGGGTCTACGCCTAGAATTCGCCCGGGTCCCCCAAGATCGATTTAAAGTCACCCCGCTCAGGTCTTCCACACCAGAACAAGCTGCCCTGGAGGCCGAGGTGCATGATCTCTGCCATAAGAGGGTCCTAACGGTGGTCCCAGAGGGAGAAACGGGGAAAGGGTTTTACTCCCCCCTGTTCCTGGTCCGCAAACCAGACGGGTCCTTCAGGACTATAATAAACCTTAAATCCCTCAATGAGTTCCTGGTCATATGCCCGTTTAAGATGGAGACAATTAAATCAACAATAAAATTACTGTTTCAAAACTGTTTTATGGTGGTGTTAGATTTAAAAGACGCTTACTACCATATTCCCATTCATGCGGCTCATCAGCTGTTTCTCAGAGTGGCGGTTCAGCTGGATGGGTCAGTCCAACATTTCCAATATGCGGCCCTCCCCTTTGGGGTGGCAGTCGCTCCCCGTGTGTTTACCAAAGTAGTAGCTGAAGTTATGGCCCATCTACGTGAATCGGACATTCTGGTGATCCCCTACTTAGATGACTTCCTGATCGTAGGGAAAACAGCAGAACATTGTCTGGAACAACTACAAAGGCCAATGTCTGCCCTAGAGGGGTTAGGATGGCTGCTTAACATTAAAAAGTCTCGGTTACAGCCGGTGAGAGTCCAATAATTCTTGGGCCTGATCCTAGACTCTGAGAAACAGGAATGCCGTCTGCCCCCGGAGAAGCTTGTTCGCCTACACTATCAGGTCCTGAACGCTTCCAATAACCCTACCATGTCCCTCAGGAAAGCCATGTCCCTTCTGGGTTCCCTCTCGTCCTGTATCCCGGCAGTCCAGTGGGCACAGTTTCATACAAGAAAACTGCAGGGCGAGGTCTTAAGGCATCAGAGAATCCTTGAGGGTTACTTAGAGGGCCAGCTAACCTTGTCCCGAAACACAAGGGAATCCCTAGAGTGGTGGCTAGTCAAGGATAACTTATCCAAAGGGGTCCCCTGGGAGTATGACATATCCCGCATAATCACCACGGATGCTAGCCCTTCCGGTTGGGGGGCTCATATGGGGGAGATTCTGGTACAGGGCCTATGGGAGCATCATCAGATAGAAATCTCATCTAATCTGAAAGAGTTGACAGCGGTAGAGCAGGCAGCTAAGGAGCTACTTATGTATCTACAGGGCTATCATGTGCGAGTGTTCTCCGACAATCAGGTCACCGTGGCTTATATCAACCACCAAGGCGGGACTCGTTCCAAACCCCTGATGAATGTGGCAGAGTGGCTATTCCAGCTAGCAGAGCAGCATTTTCAATCTTTAACAGCTCTACATATAAAAGGGAAGGAAAATATCACAGCAGACTTCCTGAGCCGCAATCCACTAAAACAAGGAGAATGGTCCCTAAACACCTCCATCTTCGACCTAATTGTACAAAAATGGGGACAACCAGAGGTAGACCTCTTCGCTACCAGGGAAAAGAGAAAATTAAAACAATTTTGCTCCCTAAATCCCAGAGAAAACCCCCTGGCGGTAGATGCCTTTCTGGTAAAGTGGGACTTCAGGCTAGCCTACGCCTTCCCTCCCCTATCGCTACTGCCCCTGGTGATGAAGAAAATCAGGAGAGACAGAGCAAGGGTGATAGTTATCGCTCCATTTTGGCCCAGGAGGGCTTGGTTTTCTTGCCTCAGGACCATGTCGGTGTCCGACCCTTGGGTCCTTCCAGACATTCCGGATCTCCTATCCCAGGGCCCAGTGTTCCATCCTCAGGTGGCTGGCCTTCATCTGACGGCGTGGAGTTTGAACGGACACTGCTGAGAGATAAAGGCTTCTCCCCAGGCCTGATTAACACCCTACTTAAAAGTAGGAAAGTCAGCAGGCTGTAGTCCCTCCCTAAATAGTTTTACTCTCTGTAATTCTCTCAGGTGGTGCTGTCATGGACGACCGATAAAGTCTTAGTTACTCACCGGTTAACAGTGTTTTTCGGAGTCCATGACAGCACCCGTATATTCCCTCCCTTTAGTTTAAATTTGGGTGTGCACTTCTTCCTCTTGTATGTACACTGGTAAGGAATAGTTGTGTAAAAGTACTGTATATAAATTTTGCCATTAACCATTGTGGTCCTCTTGTGCTCTGTAATCCAACTGATGCGTGGGAGAGGTGCCGCCCTTTTGTATCTGTAGGTTTCCTGTTCCTGAAGGGCGGATCCCCTCTCTCAGGTGGTGCTGTCATGGACTCCGAAAAACACTGTTAACCGGTGAGTAACTAAGACTTTTTTCAGCCAGGGCCATACCATGTCACTATTTTAATTGTTTTTTTTTCTCTTTATTCCACAGCACAGTGAGCAGCACTCGGGAGCCTGCACGGTTGGACCCTTCTGAGGCGATCCCTGAGGAGACCGGCACCGAGGGACACTTCGACCGCCCCAGTACATCTGCACCTTCACAGCCTTCCCACACATTAGACCCATCTGTCCCATCCAACAGCAGCGGAGCATCGTGGCCGACAACATTACATGAAGCTGCTGGTGAGGAGATCGCTTTCCCTTTACCCCACCCTTCTGCCCCTGCCACCTCTAGTACACCTGCGGGTACTGGGCAGCAGCGGCAGAGGGGTCAGGAAAAGAGTTATGCGCCAGAGTTCTTGCATCTGAATGCATCTTTCCAGAACTGTCTAAAAGTCTTGTCAGAGCAAATCTCCGCAGACTTTCAGCAGATCAACTCCAGCATTCTGGAGGTGAAGACACTTCTGCAAACCGTGCATTCAGAAGCAAGATCTTCGCCAAACCACACCTTTTTCAGGTCTGTTGTGGAGCGCATGGAAACGCTCTCTCCTACCCAGCAGATGCATGTAATGCATTCATGCCACGGTGCTCAACCTCCTCCTCCCACCCCAGTAGTTCCTCCACCTGCACCCCCTCCAGCCACTTTCCATCCTCCCCCTCCTATTACATACCAGCCACCTCCCCAGTACCAGCAACCTCCCCAGTACCAGCAACCTCCCCAGTACCAGACATCTCCTCACTTCCAGCAACCTGCCCCATACCAAACTCCTTCCCCGTACCACTTTCCATCCACATCATCTGCTCCTACAGTCCCTGCCCAACCCTCCACTCCACCGCCCACCACCTCTTCTGCCTCCCACATGACATGTCCACCCATTCTCTAGCTTTTTCCACACCTTCACCTCTAACTGTTCCTTCCCCACCACGATCCCAGTCCTCTCTCCACACTCCCAGTGTCGAAGTGTCCCACAGCCCCTCCAGCAGTATTTCCACCCCACACTACACAAATTTATAATATGTGTGTATTTTAATAAAAATGACCAGTTTTATGGTTTCAAAGCTTTATTAAAAAAGTTTATTTAAATTTAAAAACAGTTTACTAAAAAAAAATTTTTTCAATAAAAGTTAAATTATTGTTTAAACTGGTTGTCTGTCATTTCTTTCTGCGGCGAAATATGTTATAAAAAAAAGGTTAAATACAGGGTATTTAAAAGGTAAAAAGGTATTCAAAACTAGGTATATAACTGTGGGTAAATTTTAGCTTTTTGCCTCAGTTGTGTTCCTGGTTGTGTTTGAAGCAAAGTATTTCACCTAAAAAGTTGTGTTTATTGTTGGTGATTTCCTAACAATGTACACAACTTTTGTTAAAAGGTGAAATACTTTGCATAAAACACAACCAGGTACACACCTGTGGCCTAAAGGTAAAAATAGTAAGGCCATGACAAGATAGCCAACTTTGGTTGGCAAAGGTATATACTGTTGGTACAGAAGGTACACAAGTTTGGTTAAGGGCACAAATCTTTCACACTCTGTCATCCTGCCAGTGTACTCTGCCTTGAGGTGACATAAAGTATTGTGCAAAATTGTCCCTCATTACTGAAACCGTCACAGAACTTCTAGTGGTAATGTCATGGTAATCTTGCAAGGTGGTTTCTTCAGCGGTGTCCTCAATGGAAATGGGTTCCTTGCAGATAACAAAATTGTGGAGTACCACGCAAGCTTTGATCACCTCGTCCACAGTTTCTGTCTTGAGGTTGATCGCAGTCAATAGGACCCGCCATTTGGCTGTCAGAATACCAAAGGTACATTCAACCATTCTTCTTGCTCTTGTGAGGCGGTAATTAAAAATGCGTTTTGTTCTTGACAATCCTCTGCTACCGTACGGTTTCAAAAGGTGTTCTGACAGCTGGAAGGCTTCATCCCCTACACAGACAAATGGCATAGGTGGACCAGATGTTGGCAGCAGCGGTCTAGGGGATGGGAACTGGAAGGTGTTTCCATACAGTTTACGCCCCATGGCAGACAGTTTGAAAACTTGAGAGTCATTTGAGCGACCATAGGCCCCAATATCAACCGCAATAAATTTGTATTCCGCGTCAGCGATGGCCATGAGGACAATGGAAAAATATTTCTTGTAATTGAAATATTCCGATCCCGATCCAGCTGGCTTTACAATGCGGATATGTTTCCCGTCCACAGCGCCCAAGCAGTTCGGAAACTGACATACAGTCATATGTTAAAGTTTGGGCACCCCTGTTAATGATAACCTTTTTTCTTAATAACAATTTTGGTTTTTGCAACAGCTATTTCAGTTTCATATATCTAATAACTGATGGACTCAGTAATATTTCTGGATTCAAATGAGGTTTATTGTACTAACACAAAATGTGAAATCTGCATTTAAACAAAATTTGACCGGTGCAAAAGTATGGGCACCTCAACATAAAAGTGACATTAATATTTCATAGATCCTCCTTTTGCAAAAATGACAGCCTCTAGTCGCTTACTGTAGCTATTAATGAGTTCCTGGATCCTGGATGAAGGTATTTGTGACCATTCCTGTTTACAAAACAATTCCTGTTCAGTTAAGTTTGATGGTCGCCGAGCATGGACAGCCCCTTCAAATCATCCCACAGATGTTCAATGATATTCAGGTCTGGGGACTAGGATGGCCATTCCAGAACATTGTAATTGTTCCTCTGCATGAATGCCTGAGTAGATTTGGAGCATGTTTTGGATCATTGTCTTGCTGAAATATCCATCCCCTGCGTTACTTCAACTTCGTCACTGATTCTTGCACATTATTGTCAAGAATCTGCTGATACTGAGTTGAATCCATGTGACCCTCAACTTTATCAAGATTGCCGGTGCCGGCATTGGCCACACAGCCCCAAAGCATGATGGAACCTCCACCAAATTTTACTGTGGGTAGCAAGTGTTTTTCTTGGAATGCTGTGTTTTTAGCCTCCATGCATAACGCCTTTTTGTATGACCAAACAACTCAATCTTTGTCTCATCAGTCCACAGGACCTTCTTCCAAAATGTAACTTGCTTGTCCAAATGAGCTTTTGCATACCTCAGGCGACTCTGTTTGTGGTGTGCTTGCAGAAACGGCTTCTTTCGCATCACTCTCCCATACAGCTTCTCCTTGTGCAAAGTGCGCTGTATTGTTGACCGATGCACTGTGACACCATCTGCAGCAAGATGATGCTGCAGGTCTGTGGAGGTGGTCTGTGGATTGTCCTTGACTGTTCTCACCATTCTTCTTCTCTGCCTTTCTGATATTTTTCTTGGCCTGCCACTTCTGGGCTTAACAAGAACTGTACCTGTGTTCTTCCATTTCCTTACTATGTTCCTCACAGTGGAAACTGACAGGTTAAATCTCTGAGACAACTTTTTGTATCCTTCCCCTGAAAAGCTATGTTGAATAATCTTTGTTTTCAGATCATTTGAGAGTTGTTTTGAGGAGCCCATGATGCCACTCTTCATAGGAGAATCAAATAGGAGAACTACTTGCAAGTGGCCACCTTAAATACCTTTTCTCATGATTTGATACACCTGGCTATGAAGTTCAAAGCTCAATGAGGTTACAAAACCAATTTAGTGCTTCAGGAAGTCAGTAAAAATTAGTTAGGAGTGTTCAAATCAAGAAAATGATAAGGGTGCCCATACTTTTGCACCGGTCAAATTTTGTATAAATGCAGATTGCACATTTTGTGATAGTACAATAAACCTCATTTGAATCCAGAAATACACTCACTGGCCACTTTATTAGGTACACCATGCTAGTAAGGGGTTGGACCCCCTTTTGCCTTCAGAACTGCCTCAATTCTTCGTGGCAGAGATTCAACAAGGTGCTGGAAGCATTCCTCAGAGATTTTGGACCATATTGACATGATGGCATCACACAGTTGGCGCAGATTTGTCGGCTGCACATCCCTGATGCGAATCTCCCGTTCCACCACATCCCAAAGATGCTCTATTGGATTGAGATCTGGTGACTGAGGAGGCCATTTGAGTACAGTAAACTCATTGTCATGTTCAAGAAACCAATCTGAGATGATTCGAGCTTTATGACATGGCGCATTATCCTGCTGAAAGTAGCCATCAGATGTTGGGTACATTGTGGTCATAAAGGGATGGACATGGTCAGCAACAATACTCAGGTAGGCTGTGGCGTTGCAACGATGCTCAATTGGTACCAAGGGGCCCAAAGAGTGCCCAGAAAAAATTCCCCACACCATGACACCACCACCACCAGCCTGAACCGTTGATACAAGGCAGGATGGATCCATGCTTTCATGTTGTTTACGCCAAATTCTGACCCTACCATCCGAATGTCGCAGCAGAAATCGAGACTCATCAGACCAGGCAACGTTTTTCCAATCTTCTACTGTCCAATTTCGATGAGCTTGTGCAAATTGTAGCCTCAGTTTCCTGTTCTTAGCTGAGAGGAGTGGTACCCGGTGTGGTCTTCTGCTGCTGTAGCCCATCTGCCTCAAAGTTCGACGCACTGTGCATTCAGAGATGCTCTTCTGCCTACCTTGGTTGTAACGGGTGGCAATTTGAGTCACTGTTGCCTTTCTATCAGCTCGAACCAGTCTGCCCATTCTCCTCTGACCTCTGGCATCAACATGGCATTTCCGGCCACAGAACTGCCGCTCACTGGATTTTTTTTCTTTTTCGGACCATTCTCTGTAAACCCTAGAGATGGTTGTGCGTGAAAATCCCAGTAGATCAGCAGTTTCTGAAATTCTCAGACCAGCCCTTCTGGCACCAACAATCATGCCACGTTCAAAGGCACTCAAATCACCTTTCTTCCCCATACTGATGCTCGGTTTGAACTGCAGGAGATTGTCTTGACCATGTCTACATGCCTAAATGCACTGAGTTGCCGCCATGTGATTGGCTGATTAGAAATTAAGTCTTAACACACAGTTGGACAGGTGTACCTAATAAAGTGGCCAGTGAGTGTATAACTGAGTCCATCAGTTATTAGATATATGAAACTGAAATAGCTGTTGCAAAAAACAAAATTGTTATAAAGAAAAAAGGTTAACATTAATAGGGGTGCCCAAACTTTAACATATGACTGTATCTGTAGAAACTTTTCAGAAATTTCAATCCACCTCTCTGTTGTGGGCTCTGGTAAAAACTCTTCAGCTAAGGAGTCCCACAGTGCACGGCATGTGTGCTTCACTATTCCAGATATGGTGGAAATCCCGAGTCTGTACTGGAAATGCAGTGACGAAAGGGATTCTCCAGTTGCAAGAAATCTGTGGGGAATTAAAAAACAATCAATTAGTTTAAAATCACAGCATTACATACCAAAACTGACCTAACACTTGGAGATACAAATTACCACCAACAAGATTGCAGTGAAAGTGTGCTCTGATGCGAGCACATCCAATAAATGTGGCTTACCTTAAAGTCACCATCAGACGCTCTGCGGGTGAAACAGAGAAGCGGCAATAGGTGTCCGCTTTTCTTATGAGGTGTGCAATGCGCTCCACCAAGTAATCAAAATTCTCCATTTTCATCCGAACATATCCAAAAAATTTCTCCGGGTTTCGTCTAAGGTCCATGCAGAGTGTAGAATAGACCCCACGCGTCATTCTCTTGGCTGTGATGGGGTGGATCCACAAACGTCGTCTACGATGCCTGATGCGCTGCTGTCTCGCTCTCTCCTTCTCCAGAACAATCACCCTCAAACGATTCGCCTCCGCTATAAAATCCGCCAAATTCTTCAAACTATTTCCAATGACAACATCCATCTTCGCCAGTAACTTGCTCTTCTCTCCAACCTGCACTTTCTCCTCTACAACCTGTCAAAGAAGGGCTGTAGGAACACGCTATATATAGTTTTCCAGTAGCCAATCCCGTTCGGAAGGCCACAAGGGGCCTTTTTAAAAACCGAATCTGGCGTAATCGTCGAAAAACGGATCGAAAACCGGATGAACAGGATGAGACGGATCCGGTTTTGGCTGTCATGCGCAAGACGGATCCGGCAGAAAACCGGATCCGGCACATCAGGTTTTACAAAACATTTGCCGGGTCCGGCGCTCCGGCACGACGCCGGAGCGCGCCTGACGGCGAAAACCTGATGTGTGAAAGTAGCCTAATTTACATAAAAATCCCCCAAAAATATATTTAAAGTCTGCCAAAGACCGTCAGATCAAGGAAGCTGTTTCAGACAGACTTGGCGCATGCTACTCCGAGTATGAAAGAAGACTGGGACATGACCCTTTAAAGAAGTTTTTCAGGACAATTTATTTTTTTAATATGTGCTAAGAACTAACAGGCAAGGAGTTTCTAACTACTTGTCTGTTTTTCCTGGCGCCAGTCTCTGTTTTGAAACCGCAGCAAATCCGCGTGGAAAAATCCGCACCGTGTGCACTGCGGTTTTTAGTTTCCATAGATTATAAAAGTACTGTACACCGCAGCAAAATCTGCTGCAGATCCGCAGTGTGTGCATACACCCTTAAAAAAGCCTAAGGCTATGTGCACACATACTTTTGAGAGCTGCGGGTTTGTCCCCGCGGATTTGTAAAAAACCGCTGGTAAATCCGCAGATTAAAAAGCCTGCGGTTTTGCCCTGCGGTTTCACACCTCATAATGGATAAGGTGTGAAACCGCAGCGGATTCCGCACAAAGAATTGACATGCTGCGGATTTTAACCCGCAGAAAATCCGCAGCATGTGCACAGCGTTTTTGGTTTCACCATTGAAAACAATGGTACTGTACAGCTGAAAACTGCTGCGGACCCGAAGGGCCAGAAACACTGCAGATCCGCAGCAGAATCCGCACCGTGTGCACATAGCCCAAGGGATTAAAGGCTCTTTCAAATGTCTATGATCATTGGTCCGATCTCGGATCGCAATGCTGAACTGGCCGCCCATCTCCCGTCCCCGAGCATGACAGCTGCATAGAAATACTGTATATGAAGCTGTCACTCTCTGGGTCGGGAGATGTGTGGCCAATATCTGGCAATTTCCAGCCAGTAAGGCGCGGTACTGCCCCAATGGCCATAGCAGGAAGCTGATTATACTGGTTTGAAAAAACCACTATATTGTAATCCGAACGCTGCTAACTTATTCTTCTTCTTCTTATTTTCCAGTTGATTTCCGCAATTAATATAGCACGAACCGCTACACGCACAGACTCCGTTGAGGTGTCGTTTTGAAGCCAGCGTCCATGAGAGGTGTGCTAAGTATTTTTCGTGTCGATCGGATTTGTAATTTTTGCGCAATTTGCGTTTGAAATTTTTTTTTCCCGTCATTGGAATGCACTGTCTCCAATGCTTTTCAATGGGAAATGGCAAAACGTGCCCTGAGGCGATTGAAATGACAGTTGAGCTCATTGATATGCGCAGGCAGACCCAGTTACTATGCCAACACCTACGAATGTCACATGACATCCCAAGGACAGAGCTTCTGCCACATAATATCAGCTCTTAAAGCGAAACCCACAGCACTAATGCAAATCTAGCTTCATCACATGACACATGCCCCTGAGAGAGAATGTCCGCCAAAGTGGATTTAGAAGAAGCCCAGTGAGCCAAACTAGCTCTTAAAGGGCCGACGCGCCAAAGTGATTGTTAAAGGGCCGGCGCACCGAAGTGAGTCTTAAAGGGCCGACACGCCAAATCGAAAGCTGAGCCACCCCAGGCTCCAAATCGGAGGCTGATGGACCCCGGCCTCCAAATCGGAGGCTGATGGACCCCGGCCTCCAAATCGGAGGCTGATGGACCCCGGCCTCCAAATCGGAGGCTGATCGACCCCGGCCTTCAAATCGGAGCCTGAGCCACCCCGGCCTCCAAATCGGAGCCTGAGCCACCCCGGCCTCCAAATCGGAGGCTGATCGACCCCGGCCTCCAAATCGGAGGCTGATCGACCCCAGCCTCCAAACCGGAGGCTGATCGACCCCAGCCTCCAAACCGGAGGCTGATCGACCCCGGCCTCCAAACCGGAGGCTGATCGACCCCGGCCTCCAAACCGGAGCCTGAGCGACCCCGGCCTCCAAACCGGAGCCTGAGCGACCCCGGCCTCCAATTCGGAGACTGAGCCACCCCGGCCTCCAATTCGGAGGCTGAGCCACCCCAGCCTCCAAATCGGAGGCTAAGCCACCCCGGCCGCCAAATCAGAGGCTGAGCCACCCCGGCCTCCAAATCGGAGGCTGAGCCACCCCGGCCTCCAAATCGGAGGCTGAGCCACCCCGGCCTCCAAATCGGAGGCTGAGCCAAACCATCCTCCAAATCGGAAGCTGATTGACCCTGGGGTCTAAATCGGAGGCTGAGCGACCTCGGCCTCCAAATCGGGTGCTGAGCCACCACGGCCTCCAAGTCGGAGGCTCAACAACTCTGGCCTCCAAATGGGAGGCTCGACGACCCCTGCCTCCAAATCGGAGGCTCAACGACCCTGGCCTCCAAATCGGAAGATCATCTACCCCGGCCTCCAAATCGGAGGCTCTTTGACCTCGGCCTCCAAATCGGACCCAGAGTGGTCCCGCCCACCAAATCAGACCCTAAGGGGCCCCTGCCACAAAATCGGACCCTGAGGGGCCCCTGCCACAAAATCGGACCCTGAGGGGCCCCTGCCACAAAATCAGACCCTGAGGGGCCCCAACAAAATCGGACCCTGAGAGGCCTCGGCCAGAAAATCGGACCCTGAGGGGCCCCGCCCACCTAATCAGACCCTGAGGGGCCCTGCCCACCAAATTGGACCCAGAGGGGCTCCGCCCACCAAATCGGACCCTGAGGGGACCTGCCCGCCAAATCGGACCCTGAGGGGCCCCGCCCACCAAATCGGACACTGAGTAGCCCCGCCCAACAAAACGGACCCAGAGTGGCCCCACCCACCAAATCGGACCGAGTGGCCCCACCCACAAAATTGGATCCAGAGTGGCCCCACCCACAAAATTGGACCCTGAGGGGCCCCGGCCACAAAATCGGACCCTGAGGGGCCCCACCCACAAAATCGGACCCTGAGGGTATCCAGCCACAAAATCAGACCCTGAGGGGCCCCACCCACAAAATCGGACCCTGAGGGGCCCCACCCACAAAATCGGACCCTGAGGGGCCCCACCCACAAAATCGGACCCTGAGGGGCCCCACCCACAAAATCGGACCCTGAGGGGTCACAACCACAAAATCGGAGCCTGAGGGATCCCCGCCAACAATTCAAGCCCTGAGGAGCCCAGGCCAAGGAATCAGATCCTGAGGCGCCCCACCCACCAAATCAGACCCTGAGGCCAAAGTGGCCCCTGAGAGGCACTCACAGTTAAAACGGATCCTGAGTTGAAAGTCTTGCAGAGGCAGCAGGCAAGTCTCTCTTAAAGGGGCAGCCCGGGCACCATTTCAAACCACTATCTGTACTTCCTTCAGGAAATACACATCTAGTTACTCTTGCTGAGCTGCTGGACAGCACACACATTCCTCCCAGTAATATAAGCCATGACATCTTCCCCACCACCAGTGTGCTGCCTGCAACTTAAACATGGAGGTGCCTGATGACAGAGGCAGACATCAATGGAGCAGGTCCAGGTCAGGATGAAATAGTTGGCAGCAATATACCGATATACTTGAGCCTTCGTCAAGCAATCTGTCTGTCTATTTGTAAAGCAGCTAAAAGGATGCAGTAACACAGAGGCGCAGAGCAAGGGTTAACAAGGCTGCGGTTTACTTAACACTAGAGGGATTATTCTCGCAGGGAGCCAAAGAGGGGTTAAATAACTTAAACAGTGTAATGGTTATTTTTAACTCAACAGTCTTTTTTATCAGGTTCAACTTATCGTGACTCTGCTGGCCTTTACACACTAGCGGTCCGATGGGTGATGGGAGGCCGGCGGAGGCCGGCGCTGCGTCTTCAGGCTTCCCCACCCAACACACGGTCCCGCTTCAGGCGGCAGCGGACGGTGCCCGCTGAGACTCTAGTTCATTGCACTGCAGAGCCTAAGAGTGCATCTCTGCACAAGTCTCTACTCAGCGTGTGCTTTCCTGTGCACCCGCCAATACCTGGATGCCCGCACCGCAATACTTCACTTGGCGCCAGACTCTCAGCACACCAGCTAGTACCTGCTTTGTCACACCGCAACGCTTCCCTCGGTGCCCGTCTCTCTGCACATTCACTGGTACCGAGAAGTCCCCCCCTGCGCCCGTCCTGGGTCTCTGCTCTGCAGTCTGTCTCTCTCCGCGGCACGCAGCAGTTCCCTGCTCTCTCTTCCCTGCGGCGGGAACTCTCTGCCTTTTCCCGCTCTCGACTCTCCCTCTTCTCCACGCTTACAATGCCCCTTCTCTGCAAGTCAAGGGTCCTCTCCGGCCGCAACAAGAGGAGCAGCAGTTCCGGAGCCCAGTGCTCTGTCAGCACCTACAGCCCATATTTATCATATATCTATCTACAGTCAGAGATAAGTCAAGGGGTTAAATACACAGATAATTTGGCGAATTAGGTTATGAAATATATACAGTATGGTCTCAGCAAGAAATTCACAACTCAAGTCAATCTTATTTGCTGCTTCTATAAAGCTAAGCGAATCAATACTGCCATTTCTATTCTCAGCCAGTGATCAAATCTGCTGCATTTTCTAGAAAAAAGATATCAAACCGGCTGGAAAATGTTTCTCTGATGATGATTGTGCTGATAGAATTGACACGTGTAAACTGGATCAGCAAAGTTGTTACTAAACCTTGTTTTTGACTATTTTGAACGTGAGAAACAGAAAATGGTTTATATTACTATAGGAAATCAATGCGAATATTAAACTGCAGCTCTGTTATCGACTTGTGTCTTCCTTCTGGTCTGCTTTGTATTTTATGTTTATATCATATTAGTTTATATTCATTCTGCTATCATTCTACATTGTAAAAGATTTAGTTTTCTCTGAAATCCAACCTGCAGGATATTTGCACTATATTTTTTTTTAGAATTTTCAATTTATATTCTAGTTATGGTGCTATAGTGGTAATTAAGAGTTTAAAATGCAAATAACTTATTTAAAAATAAAAGAAGATGTCTAGTGAAAGAGGTTCTCCAAGAATGTAATAAAAAGGCCCCTATTACGTAATTCAAATGGCAACCAGTCCTAGTCATGTGCCAGAAAGAGCTAAGTCTGAAGAAGCCCTGCCCCTGAGACCTGTGTCTCAACTTATGGGAGTTATACCATAAGCATACATCACTCACTTAGAAAAGTTAAGAGCTCTTCTCCTCAGATGACTGTGGCTGGATAAAAAAAAATCCTTTGTGATCAGTCAGTCAAGGTGATTTATTTCTTCTGATGCCACAGTCCCCCTCGGCTCACAGAGGTATGTGTGCTTAGGACATAGCTCCTTTGTCAGTTTAGACACAGGTTTCCAGAGTTGTGCTTTTTTATACTGCAGCCCATTCTGACACGTGACTAGGATGGGCTGCTGCTTGAATTATGTAATGGGGCCATTTTTTTTACATTCTTTGAGAATCCCTTTAACTAGACAACCCTTTTATTTTTAAAAAGTTATTTGGATTTTAATCGCTAAATTGCCACCCTACCCCAATAGCTGGAATATATATAGAAAATCCTAAAAAAAAAAAGATAATGCAGAAATCGTGCTTGTTAACGTTTTTTTTTCTCCACTGCTCAAAATAAAAAAAAAAATGGAAACATTTTCTTCTGTTTGAGAACCCCTGCTGTCCTCTACTTGTCTGCAATTGAAACCCATCCTACCATTTCACAAATCAGAACTGTCATACGCTACTTGGAAAACATTATCCTATGGGGTCATTATTTCTATGATGTCTTTTTCTGCAAGGTGTTAGTAGAATGCACATTTTCTGCATCTAATGCAATTTTTATGAGGAAAATCCGCACATGAAGCTCGCAAGAAAAATTGATATAGGCAACATTAAAAACTCACCAAAAATTAATTATAGGAACTCAATCTAAGCTGTTGAAAAGAAGTCAGAACAGGCATCAAACAGCAATCAGGGTGAGGAATACAAGTTGACTCTGCAATGAGTAGCTAGTACTCAGAAGCAAACTTCAACAAATACAGGAACTATTGGAACCTTTTGCTCAGGTAGGGAAGAAATAAGGAAGGGTACTGTAAGAAACTTGGCCTCCTGGGAGATTGGAAGGAGAAGATGCACATGGACATGGACTGATCCTTTGAAGGAATTGCTAGCATGCACCCTAGAAGGACAAAGCAGGAACAGCAGAGGAGGAGTCAGCATTGATTGTGACAAGACCCACCTACTGATTGTGAGCCGTCAGTCACTGGCTCTCAGGGCTGTCTTGCAAATTTTTAATCTATTGATAAGTATGATATAAATAGAATACGGTAATTAAAAGAAAAAAGAAAACCGCTAACCCTATTTTTACCCTACTCTCATACAACTCTGTAGCATGTTAATGTTTCCTGCTATAAGAAACTAGCTATGAACCTGTTCTACGCCCGGGTGGCGAGCATTTTTATTGGTATATGATCTCCCATCCTGGTATGTGCTGCCACCCTCCTATCCTGGTATGCATGGCACCCCTCATCCCTATCCTGCTATGCATGGCCCCGTCATCCCTATAATGGTAAGCATGGCTCTCTCATTCCTATTCTGGTATGTATGGTCCCCTCACCCCCCCATCCTGGTATGCATGGCACCCCATTCCTCATCCTGGTATACATGGTCCCCTCACCCCTCAATCCTGGTATGCAGGGTACCCCCTCATCGATATCCTGGTATGCATGGTACCCCCTCATCCCTATGCTGGTATGTATGGTCCCCTCATCCCCCAATCCTGGTATTCATGGTACCCACTCATCCATATCCTGGTATTCATGGTCCCCTCACGCCCCAATCCTGGCATGCATGGTCTCCTCACCCCCCAATCCTGGTATGCATGGTCCCCTCACCCCCTTATCCGGGAATGCATGGTCCCCTTACCTACCAATCCTGGAATGCATGCTACCCCTCACCCCCCAATCCTGGTATGCGTGGTCCCCTCACCCCCCAATCCTGGAATGGTTGGCCCCCTTACCTACCAATTCTGGTATGCATGGTACCGCTCATCCATATAATGCAAAAAGTTATAGTCTAATCTTGCAGTCTCATTTATCTCCTGTTTCTTAATAACGCACATATGATATAAGGCCAAAATAACAAAAAGTAGGGGATGAATGTGAAGAGTATGCTGGATATGATCTGACTACACAATGTCTGTAGTCTGCTACCATGGAGATGCCCAAGTCTGCACAGGCATGAAGTGCAGGTAGAAATAGTGGCCCAATTTTCTCCGTGTCCCTTTAATCCTTGGAGAAAGAGTGCACAAGGAAGATGCTACAGGACCCTTGGTGAGATGACCCAGTGCCGGTCAGACCTATTTCTTTTGTTATTTTTGCAGGACTTCCCTACCAAGAGGATCTACGCTTTCAGTAAACACTGGGGTAACGCATTTACCTTTGGGGTAACGCATTTACCTTTGGGGCATGGAAAATATACAAAGGGTAAACAAACATCTGACCCTTCTGCTCTGGTTGTAAAATCCAGCACCATTATGGTTATCCATTTTGAGTTCACATATGGGCCAACTTTTTCTTCTATGTAAGGATATGTATACAAGGGTCAATCTGGCAAAACTCCATATTAAGGAGTTGTAATGACCAATACGTCGGTCGTTGTTTGAGAATGGGATACGGCGCTGCTATGAACGACTCTGACCACGATATGCTTCTAAACCAACTTTTCTTTATAACTTGTGCAATAGATAACAGGATTCTACTTCTCAACTAAATATGGGCCGCAACAGCCACAAACCACACAATACAAATGATGCATCCTGAGAGATCCTAAGCACCAGCTTCACAGACAGGAGAAAGACCACCCCAAGACTATGCCACTCCCTCCCTTATCCGGTACAGGGCCTATACGTGGTTCTACCGTGACACGTGGTCCTCTCAGGAAATATAATCTTACAATAGATTCCGAGTACCCTGTTTTAACCTGGATATATGTATATATATTTACACAACTAATCACTTGAACCGACACAACATGTACACAGTGCACTGTCCTCTCTGCGAGTGCTCAAAGCGGACGCCCTGACAGAATATACTCAAATGGAAAACAACTGGACTTGTTGTTCTGACGTCCGGCCACTAGATTTAATCAGCTTTCTAGGTCACCAAAACCTCTGATACAGTTGCAGGTGAAAATTCAGATCAGTCCCAGTAGTACTTCATGGAGCTCTCCTATGGCATTCACGTTTTGCCAGAATCTTGATACACAGGAATTCACAGAGTCTCCATCAGTCCACAGGCAATCTCAGTAACAGGACTGTTTTTGAAGATGCTGAAAATTCTATCTAACTATTCCTAACCAATCAGTCAGTGCTTCCAGAATTTTGTCCTCTTGTTTGAAAGAGACCTCTATTGGCAGAACAAAATTACTGCAACATCATCTATAATATAACGCGCTAAGCGTCACTCTGTCCAAAGCCTTTATAGACTGCACAAGCACGACGCACCTGCGCCGTCTGGCTCCAGACAGAGTGACCCACCCCTCACGAGACTGCGGTAGACGCACCCCCTCAGGAGATCGCGGTATGCGTAAGCACTGAACGCATTCCGCGATCTCCGGCACAACACCTTACCGATTCAGTGTTGCCATGGGGTCTTGCGTCTGGCTGTGATGACAGGAGAGGGTGGGTTGTTGGGCCGGGATCGGCGCATGCGCAGTCCGCGCTTTCCGGTCAGGAGAGGGTGGGTTGTGGCGCCATGCATACCTGGATAGGGGGGTGAGAGGACCAGTCTCTTGGTATGCATGGTCCCCTCATCCCCAACCTTGGTGTGCATGGTACCCCTCAGCCCCAATCCTGGTATGCATGGTACCCCTCACCCCCCTATCCTGGTATGCATGGTACCCCTCATCTCCCAATCCTGGTATGCATGGTACCCCTCACCACCCTATCCTGGTATGCATGGTACCCCTCATCTCCCAATCCTGGTATGCATGGCCCTGTCATCTCTATAATGGTATGCATGGCACCACATTCCTCATCCTGGAATGCATGGTCCTCTCACCCCCTAATCCTGGTATGCATGGTCTCCTCACCCCCTATCCTGGTATGCATGCTATCCCTCACCCCCCTATCCTGGTATGCATGGTCCTCTCACACCCCTATCCTGGTATGCATGGTCCTCTCACCCCCCCATCCTGGTATGCATGGTCCTCTCACCCCCCTATCCAGGTATGCATGGCCCCCTCACCCCTCAATTCTGGTATGCATGGTTCTCTCACCCCCCTATCCTGGTATGCATGGTCCCCTCACCCCCCCTATCCTGGTATACATGGTCCCCTCACCCCCCAATCCTGGTATGCATGGTTCTCTCACCCCCCCATATCCTGGTATGCATGGCCCTCTCACCCCCAATCCTGATATGCATGGTCCTGTCACCCCCAATCCTGGTATGCATGGCACCCCATTCCTCATCCTGGAATGCATGGTCCTCTCACCCCCCCTATCCTGGTATGCATGGTCCTCCCACCCCTAATCCTGGTATGCATGGTCTCCTCACCCCCTATCCTGGTATACATGGTCCCCTCACCCCCCTATCCTGGTATGCATGGTCCCCTCACCCACCTATCCTGGTATGCATGGTCTCCTCACCCCCTATCCTAGTATGCATGCTCCTCTCACCCCCCTTTCCTGTTATGCATGGTACTCTCACCCCCCTATCCTGGTATGCATGGTCCTCTCACCCCCCTATCCAGGTATGCATGTCGCCACAACCCGCCCTCTCCTGACTTCACGGTGAATACCCGATCAGTAATCTTTGTGCCGTGATGTGAAGAGAGGGCGTGTTGTTGGGCTGGAATTGGCGCCTGTGCATTCCTCTCTTTCTGGCACCATTTTCTTGAAGACAGTGAAGACACTGCAGTGTGTCTTCCTCAAAATGGTGCCGGAAAGCGCGGACTGCGCATGCGCCGATTCCTGCCCAACAACCCACCCTCTCCTGTCATCACAGCCAGACGCAAGACCCCACGGCAACACTGAATCGGTAAGGTGTTGTGCCGGAGATCGCGGTATGCGTTCAGTGCTTACGCATACCGCGATCTCCTGGGGGGTGCGTCTACCGCGATCTCGTGAGGGGTGCGTCACTCTGTCTGGAGCCAGACGGCGCAGGTGCGTCGTTCTTGTGCAGTCTATAAAGGCTTCGGACAGAGTGACGCTTAGCACGTTATATTATAGATGATGTTGCAGTAATTTTGTTCTGCCAGTAGAGGTCTCTTTCAAACAAGAGGACAAAATTCTGGAAGCAGAAAGTGTTTTGGAGATTAGAGCTCATGAATGTAAAATGAAGAGGAGTCCTGCCTGCCTGAGAGACTGAGAAGGGTCGAGAGCCTGAAGTGATCCAAATTGGACAGTGTGATCCAGAGGGAGCAGCTCCCATGAGCAAACTGAGATTTGTGACCGGTCACTGACTGATTAGTTAGGGAGAGTTAGATAGAGTTTTCAGCATCTTCAAGAACAGTCCTGTTACTGAGATTGCCTATGGACTGATGGAGACTGTGTGAATTCCTGTGTATCAAGATTCTGGAAAAACGTGAATGCCATAGGAGAGCTCCATGAAGTACTACCGGGACTGATCTCAATTTTCACCAGCATCTGTATCAGAGGTTTTGGTGACCTAGAAAGCTGATTAAATCTAGTGGCTGGACGTCAGAACAACAAGTCCAGTTGTTTTCCATTTGAGTATATTCTGTCAGGGTGTCCGCTTTGAGCGCTCGCAGAGAGGACAGTGCACTGTGTACATGTTGTGTTGGTTCAAGTGATTAGTTGTGTAAATATATATATATATCAAGGGTAAAACAGGGTACCCGGAATCTAATTGTAAGATTATATTTCCTGAGAGGACCACGTGTCACGGTATAACCCCGTATAGGCCCTGTATTGGATAAGGGAGGGAGTGGCATAGTCTTGGGGTGGTCTTTCTCCTGTCTGTGAAGCTGGTGCTTAGGATCTCTCAGGATGCATCATTTGCATTGTGTGGTTTGTGGCTGTTGCGGCCCATATTTAGTTGAGAAGTAGAATCCTGTTATCTATTGCACAAGTTATAAAGAAAAGTTGGTTTAGAAGCATATCGTGGTCAGAGTCGTTCATAGCAGCGCCGTATCCCATTCTAAAACGACGACTGACGTATTGGTCATTACAACTCCTTAATATGGACTTTTGCCAGATTGACCCTTGTATACATATCCTTACATAGAAGAAAAAGTTGGCCCATATGTGAGCTCAAATTGGATAACCATAATGGTGCTGGATTTTACAACCAGAGCAGAAGGGTCAGATGTTTGTTTACCCTTTGTATATTTTCCATGCCCCAAAGGTAAATGCGTTACCCCAAAGGTAAATGCGTTACCCCAGTGTTTACTGAAAGCGTAGATCCTCTTGGGAGGGAAGCCCTGCAAAAATAACAAAAGAAATGGGTCTGACCGGCACTGGGTCATCTCACCAAGGGTCCTGTAGCATCTTCCTTGTGCACTCTTTCTTCAAGGAATAAAGGGACACGGAGAAAATTGGGCCACTTCATGCCTGTGCAGACTTGGGCATCTCCATGGTAGCAGACTACAGACATTGTGTAGTCAGGTCATATCCAGCATACTCTTCACATTCATCCCCTACTTTTGTTATTTTGGCCTTATATCATATATGCGTTATTAAGAAACAGGAGATAAATGGAAGAGACTGCAAGATTAGACTATGACTTTTTTTTGCAGTCTCTTGCCATGGATATGAATAGATGGGCATGGGAGTTGTAGACACAAAATGGTAGAACTTTTTTTAATCAAGACCTATTATAAATAATCTGTTAAATTTTTCACTTTAGATGCATTGAGACAATACAAAAACTTGGCTGCAATAGTGGACACTGGATTTTAATATAACATCAGAAGAAGTAGATTTCCAGGGAAATATTCCAAAATAGACAAAAGGAGCGTTCAGACAAGTTATAAAAAGAATAAATATATAAATAATGGAGTATATAGCCTGTTCTGACGTGGAAAGTATGGAAATGATTTATGAAGATGGGAGCTCAAGACAAGCTGTCAAAAGAAGCGTCCCCTGAGGGTCTCAAGCCGCGCTGTCGCTGACTCAGCACAATGGGAAGAGATACAACAATCTGTTTTGGATGTGAGGAATATGAATGTCAACAGTGACACAAGATCCTTTGAGAAAGCAGATATCGTCAGCTCGGATTTTACTTTAATGAGAACCTGAAAATGAGACAATATTCATAACCACAAACTACACAAGTAACTCATTTACTATAGGGAACTCCGGGAATGTTTATTTATAATTAGTAAAATTAAGCCTTTAGGATCATGTAACGTACCGGTATGTAGCTGGTGTTTCTCCTAAGAGGTTTTCCAAAAATTACAATGCATGAAATAGGAAATAGGTCACTTATTGGATCCACACGTATTGCTAGAATTTTCACGCATGCAGACTACTATTTCATTCACAGTCTACGGGACTGACGGTGACAACCAAGGACAGTCTTTGCTTCTCCAATCCTAATGATAATGGCAGTGCTCATGATGGACTGCAGCTCCATTCCAATTTGGGAAACTGGACCCCCTGTTCTCACGATTGCTGGGACCCACAGTGACCAAATCATGATTACTTGTCCTGTGGATAGATAATAAGTTGTGGAATTGTGGACCAACGCCACAGATGCCAGACATGACCTGATCAACTGATGAGGCTCCACATGCTAAAAAGATTGGCTGCATTGAGACAACCTCTTTAAAATTCATGAAGTTGGATCAGATTTGTCCAAAGTATCCAAAAGAAAAACTGTCTTTGTTGCCAACAGAACCAATCATAGTGTAGTTCTCATTTTTCCCGAGTTGCTTCAAAAAATAGCAGGATGGGTTACAATAAAAAGTAAAAACACACACAAGCACACACACATGCAAAAAGAGGGTAGGAAAGGTCCAATGGCCGGATGTTCTAAAGGACAGAAATGTCCAAGAAGGATGGAAGATTTTGCTAAATGAAATTCTCACCACACAATCGGTAACAGTACTGAAAATAAGAAAGAACTGGAAGCATTTAAAGAGACCAGGATGAATGCACACAGATCTTAATCACTCGTTAAAAAGGAAAAAAGAACTGTATATTAAATGGAAAGGGGAGGGCATATCTAAAGAAGAATATAATGCTGATGCAGGAAATGCAGAAGAGCTAAAGTCAGTAACGAAGTGAGGCTTGCAAGGGAGACCAAAAGCAATTAAAAAGGATGTTTGGGGTAAGTCAAAAGCAAAAGAAAAGTCAAAGATACTACATGATTTTTGCAGGATGAGCTTTTAATTTCCTTTTCTGTATCTGCGTTCTCTAAGAAAGCAGATCCACACTATCTATAAACAGAGAGGTGGTGAGGGGACACTTAACATAGTAACATAGTTATTAAGGTTGAAGGGAGACTTTAAGTCCATCTAGTTCAACCCATATCCTGCCCTAACTTGCCCTAACATGTGGATCCAGAGGAAGGCAAAAAAAACCCATGTGGCAAACAGTAAGCTTCACATTGGGGAAAAAAATTCCTTCCCGACTCCACATACGGCAATCAGACTAGCTCCCTGGATCAACGCAATATTAAGGAAACTAGTGTATATACCCTGTAATATTATACTTTTCAAGAAAGGCATCCAGTCCCCTCTTAAATTTTAGTAGGGAATCACTCATTACAACATCATATGGCAGAGAGTTCCATAGTCTCACTGCTCGTACAGTAAAGAATCCGCGTCTGTTATTATGCTTAAACCTTCTTTCCTCCAGACGTAGAGGATGCCCCCTTGTCCCCGTCACAGGTCTAAGAGTAAAAAGATCATTATAAAGGTCTTGGTATTGTCCCCGCATATATTTATACATTGTAATAAGATCACCCCTAAGCCTTCGATTCTCCAAACTAAATAACCCCAAGTGTAATAACCTGTCTTGGTATTGCAGACCCCCCAGTTCCCTAATAACCTTGGTCGCTCTTCTCTGAACCCGCTCCAGTTCAGCTATGTCTTTCTTATACACCGGAGACCAGAACTGTACACAGTATTCTAAGTGTGGTCGCACTAGTGACTTATATAGAGGTAAAATTATGTTCTCCTCCTGAGCATCTATGCCTCTTTTAATGCATCCCATTATTTTATTTGCCTTTGCAGCAGCTGCCTGACACTGGCCACTAAATGTGAGTTTGTCGTCCACCCATACACCCAGGTCTTTTTCAGTGACAGTTTTGCCCAGTGTTTTACAATTAAGCACATAATTATACATCTTGTTCGTTCTACCCAAGTGCATGACCTTACATTTATCCCCATTAAAGCTCATTTGCCATTTATCAGCCCAAACTTCTAGTTTACATAAATCCTCCTGTAATATAAAATTGTCCTCCTCTGTATTGATTACCCTGCAGAGTTTAGTGTCATCTGCAAATATTGAAATTCTACTCTCTATGCCCCCTACAAGGTCATTAATAAATATGTTAAAAAGAAGCGGACCCAAAACTGACCCCTGTGGTACCCCACTGCTAACCGTAACTCAGTCCGAGTGTGCTCCATTAATAACCACCCTTTGTTTCCTATCCCTGAGCCAGCTCTTAACCCACCTACACATATTTTCCCCTATCCCCATTGTTCTGATTTTATGTATCAACCTTTTGTGTGGCACCGTATCAAAAGCTTTTGAAAAGTCCATGTACACCACGCCCACTGCATTCCCTTGGTCCAGTCCGGAACTTACCTCTTCATAAAAGCTTATCAGATTAGTCTGACAGGAACGGTCCCTTGTAAACCCATGTTGATATTGGGTCATAAGGTTATTCTTCTCCAGATACTCCAGTATAGTATCTCTTGGAAAACCCTCCAGGATTTTTACCCACAGTTGAAGTTAAACTCACTGGCCTATAATTTCCAAGTTCAGTTTTTGTCCCCTTTTTGAATATTGGCACCACATTTGCTATACGCCAGTCCTGTGGTACAGACCCTGTTATTATGGAATCTTTAAAGATTAAAAATAATGGTCTATCTATGACTGTGCTTAATTCCTGCAGAACTCGGGGGTGTATCCCATCCGGGCCCGAGGATTTGTCAATTTTAGTGATTTTTAGACGCCGTCGTACTTCCTGCTGGGATAAGCAGGTGACATTTAATGGACAATTTTTATCCCTGATCATGTTATCCGTCATGGGATTTTCTTGTGTAAACACTGTCGAAAAAAAAGTCATTTAGCATATTGGCTTTTTCCTCATCCTCCTCCACCATTTCACCCAGACTATTTTTAAGGGGGCTAACATTATCATTTTTTAGCTTCTTACTATTTATGTAACTAATTTTAAATGAATTTAAATCTCCTGGTCCAGATGTATTACATCCTAGGGTACCGAAAGAGATAGCAGAGGAAGAGTAATGGAGTGATGACAACTTTTCTCTTCAGAATTCCCCATTGGTGATCCGTTGAGGCCAGATCACGAGACATTTGGCCACTGAAGCACTTTCTCCCTGTTCTTCAGAAATGCAACAGATGTGTGTTTTGGATCATTGTTATGTTGGAGAAGTGCCTGTTTACGAAGGGCACGGAGTGATAGCGGCAACTTCTCTCTCACTATAGAGCAGAACATCTGTGAATTTATCAAGATACCATCAATGACATGTAGCCCCAAATACCAGTAGCTCATGCAGCCCCACAATAGGACACTGTCACCACCTTGTCTCACTGTAGGCACCACGCGTTTTGCTGAATTCATCTTTCTAAATGTTTGGTGCCTATAGTGACACATGGTGGTGGGTGTTTCCTAATGTGGGACTGCATGAGCCACATTTCAATGATAATCTCTTGAAATCATGGATCTCTATTGAAAGATGGCGGATTCCATCTCTCTCACACTCCTCGCCCCAGCAATAAACGTGGTGGAGGAGTTGGCTTGCTCCTCTCCGATACCTGCTCCTTTACCCCAATTCCTTTGCCACCCTCCGCTACAGCATGTATATCTTGAACTGTCCTCCCACCTCTCCTCCTGTTCCCTCTTTGACCGGTTACAATCTGGCTTCCGACTGCATCACTCAACTGAAACTGCCCTAACTAAAGTCACTAACGACTTACTAACCGCCAAGAGCAAGCGACACTACTCTGTCCTCCTTCTCCTGGACCTGTTCTCTGCCTTCGACACCGTAGACCATTCCCTCCTGCTACAGACTCTCTCATCTCTTGGCATCACAGACTTGGCTCTATCCTGGATCTCATCACACCTAACAGACCGAACATTTAGTGTCTCCCTCTCACGCACCACCTCCTCACCTCGCCCCCTGTCTGTTGGTGTTCCTCAAGGCTCTGTCCTAGGACCCCTACTATTCTCCATCTACACCTTTGGCTTGGGACAGCTCATAGAATCCTACGGTTTGCAGTATCACCTCTATGCCGATGACACGCAGATCTACCTATCTGGACCCAACCTCGCCTCCTTACTGACTGAAATCCCACAATGTCTGTCTGCTAGCTCAGCCTTCTTCTCTGCTCGCCATCTCAAACTGAACATGGACAAAACAGAATTCATCATCTTTCCCCCATCTCACTCTACCCCTCTACCAGACCTATCCATCAATGTCAATGGCTGCTTTCTTTCCCCAGTACCGCACTCTTGGTGCCTTGGGGTGATCCTCGACTCTGCGCTCTCTTTCAAACCACATATCCAAGCCCTCGCCTCCTCCTGCCGCTTCAAACTCAAAAATATTTCCCGGATCCGCTCATTCCTCAACCACGAAACCACAAAAACACTAGTGCATGCTCTTATCATCTCCTGCCTTGACTACTGCAACCTCCTACTCTCTGGCCTCCCCTCTAGCACTCTGGCTCCTCTCCAGTCCATCCTATACTCTGCTGCCCGACTAATCCACCTGTCTCCCCGCTATTCCCCAGCTCCCCCTATGCCAGGTCCTTCACTGGCTTCCTATTGCCCAGAGGCTCCAATTCAAAAACCTAACCATGACATACAAAGCCATCCATAACCTGTCTCCTCCATACATCTGTGACATGGTCTCTAGGTACCTACCCGCACGCAACATTCGATCATCTCAAGATCTCCTTCTGTACTCCCCCTTATCTCTTCTTCCCACAACCGCATACAAGACTTCTCCCGTGCTTCCCCCATACGCTGGAACTCTCTGCCACAACACATCAGACTCTCACCATCAACGGAAACCTTCAAGAAGAACCTGAAGACCCACCTGTTCTGACAAGCCTACAGCCTGCAATGATCCTCTGTCTACTGAACCACCGCCCGACCTGCTCTACCCTCTCCTACTGGATCCTCACCCATCCCTGTAGACTGTGAGCCCTCGCGGGCAGGGTCCCCTCTCCTTATGTACTTGTGTGTCCCTTGTCTTACACATGTTTATTATTCTTGTCTATATTTCCCCTTTTCACATGTAAAGCGCCATGGAATAAATGGCGCTATATAAATACATAATAATAATAATAATAATAAAGAGAAGATGCCACCATCACTCAGTGCACTTGGTAGACGAGCAGTTTTGCAAAATGAAAATAATCCAAAACACACATCTGATACAATTTTGAAGACGAACAGTGTGAAAGTCATTCAGTGGACAACTATTTCCTGATCTGACCCCAACCGAACACCTATGGAGTATTCTAGAAGACATGGTGCTGTCATTAAATTTCATGGAAGTCATACAAAGTACTAGATGTAGTCATTCTTGATGTGCAGTGAATTCACTGTGGCATCAATTAATTTGAGTAAGACTGAAGATTTTGTAATGAAAGTTATTTTATTAATCTTACTTTCATCTTATGGGTTAAAATATGTTTTAGGAAACTACAGTCTTGTCACAATTTTGGAAATTGTTCTAGTGTTCAGTTAGATATTGATTACAATTTTTTATTGAATATCTACCAGAACAACCTTTACAAATCATGTACTGGTTTATGCTGGGGGGTGTACTGATTTTTTATTTGTGAATGAAACAGTAGTGAGCATGTGCGATCACAGCTCCATTCATTGTCTATAGGAGTGTTGGTCGCATGATGTCACAGCTCACCTCATCCCCCTCCTGTATGAGGACTGATAACACTTCTATATACAGAATATAAGAAAGGTTCCATCATTCATAATAGGTAATTTCACAGCTCATCTTCTTTCTCTCCCTGTACGTTGACCTCTGTACAAGTCACAGAGTATGCCCACAACTCTCTGTCATAGAAGTCAATGAACATCTCTAAACTACAGGTTTCTATGATTCATGTGGCTTTTGTAAAGAATATATTTGAATGCTGTAAGCCGTTTAAGCAAAATGGCTATGTCTATAGATGTCGTATTGCTTGGCATTTGACCCAAGGGATCCCCACTAATCATAGGAACAGAGGTCTCAATGTCTCCTTTGTGAATTGAACAGCAGAACGCATGTGGAGCGCGCCGTGGGGATACTCGGTACCGGGCAGTTCTTAAAGGGGAAGTGTCACAACAGTGGTGACCCGGTCCGTGGCCCTGGGCATCCAATGAAAATGATGATATTAAAAGGGGAAATAAAGTTTATAAGAGATTTGTGACACCACCTGTGGTGTTCGGCAGTTAAGGTGTTAGCCGACGCTGCAGATTTATTCCACTGGGCCAGATGATGATGCAGCAGAGTTGGTTCAGCTCTCCACAGGCAGAGCTATTCCCCAGGGCAGTTATAGTGTAAAATGATGGTGATGATGGTTGTAGTGCAGGGCTGAGGTGATGCAGGAATAATTCAGAGGACACAGCTCGGTGCAGTTTTCAACACTTTACTCACAGTTCTGCAGATTGCTGTCTCCAGCCGTGTGCTGTGTCCTCCGTGCCTGTGGTCCAGCCAAGCCCCAGATGATTTGGTGTACACTTCTCCAGGACTCCTTTCTTATGTTCTTTTCCTGGCCGTCTTACTGCGCTGGTTCCCACTTCTCCTGCCCTGCGCCTTCACACACAGTGTCCCAAGCCAGTAGACTCGGATATTGTCGGGCGACGTTGGTCAGACCCCTGATCCTATATGTCTGCCTTTTCAGAGAATGTATGTGGAGTTGGCTGTAGCACTTGCAATGCCTACCACCTCTGGTTTTCTAGCTGAGTCCTTAGTTTCTCCACTAGTTATGGAGCCGTTCACCTAACTGTGACCTGGTCTCTCCACCGACCACGCTGATGGATGCGGGCCCCACGGAAGGATCTCTCACTATCCGTGTCCCTAAAACCTCTTCTTTCTCTAGCTCCCTCTGACAGGGAGCTGATTTCTGCACATCTCACTTCATCTCCTTCCTCTCTCAGACTACTCACTTTACCTCCTAATTAGCTCCTCCCCTCTTGTTTCCATGACATCTCTACTCTCTCTACCCTCACACTCTACCTAGTAACCCTTTCCAGACTGGGATGAGGCCATCCTCCCATAGCGTACGCCCAGGTGCCCTGACTGGAGTGGTGAGGTGTTGGATGCTGGTGTTAGAGTCCTGGGTAGTGCCCCCTCCTTACCTGAGAGTGGGATACCACACCTCTGGATGAGGTGCAGTACCTCTGTGGTGACTGAACCCTCAGGGGCGCCACATATATACAACCATAGCTCTATTCACTATGTATAAGAGAAGTGGTCGCACCTGCTCACTACAACTCTATTCACATACAGTGGTTTGTGAAAGTATTCAACCTCACTGGCATTTTTCATATTTTTCTACCTCACAACCTAGAATTTCACTGTTTTCTTTTAGGGGGTTTACATCAGTTCATGTAAAGAGCATGCCTATGACTGTGAATATTTTTTTTCTCTTTAACAAACAACTAATAGGACAAAATAACAGAAAACTTCAGAGTGCACAACTATTCACCCCTCTAAAGTCAGTACTTTGTAGAGCCTCCATTTGCAGAAATTACAGCTGCAAGTCCCTTTGGATAAGTCTCTATGAGCTGTCCTCATTAGTGTTGAGCGATACCACCCGATACTGAAAAATATCGGATCGGAATGGATCGGCCGATCTAAAAAAAAGTATCGGGTATCGCCGATTCCGATCCCGGAAGTCCCATTCAAGTCAATGGGACAGAAATATCGGAATTAAAAAAAACCCCTTTCTTGCCTTGTACAGCCTGTTCGGAAGGGGGGAAGAGTGTGGGCGGTGCGTGGGCAGACACTGTGCGTGTCTGTGTGTGCGGGCGGGGTCTCTACGGGCCTCTCGGTGGTCTGTACAGGCCTCTCGGGGGCCTGTGCCGACTGTCGATGGTCTTTACGGGCCTCTCGGGGGTCTGTACAGGCCTGTCGGGGGCCTGTGCGGCTGTCGGTGGTTTGTATGGGCCTGTCGGGGCCTGTGCCGGCCTGCCGGGGGCCTGTGTCGGCTGCCGGGGGCCTGTACGGGCCAGCCGGGTGCCTGTGCTGGCTGTCGGTGGTCTGTGCCGGCTGCCGGGGGTCTGTGAGTGCCTGCTGGGGGTCTTGTGTGTGTGCAGGCATTGTCCAATGGGACTACAAGTCCCATCGGGCGATGCCTGCTTCACTGACAATGATTGACACATTAGCCAATGATAGGACAGTAGTAGTCCCATCATCCGGCTAATGTGTTGAATGTAAAAAAAAAAAAACATACTACATACATGCTACATATATACTACATACATACTACATTCATACAACATACATACATACATGCTACATATATACTACATACAACATACATACATACTACATAATACATACATGCTTCATATATACTACATTCATACAACATACATATATACTACACGCTACATACATGCTACATATATACTACATTCATACAGCATACATATATACTACATACTGCATACATGCTACATATATACAACATACATATATACTACATTCATACAACATACATACATGCTACATACATGCTACATATATACTACATACATATATACTACATTCATACAACATACATACATACTACATACATGCTACATATATACAACATACATATATACTACATACATACATGTATACTACATTCATACAACATACATACAGTCATATGTAAAAGTTTGGGCACCCCTATTAATGTTAACCTTTTTTCTTTATAACAATTTTGGTTTTTGCAACAGCTATTTCAGTTTCATATATCTAATAACTGATGGACTCAGTTATATTTCTTGATTCAAATGAGGTTTATTGTACTAACAGAAAATGTGCAATCTGCATTTAAACAAAATTTGACTGGTGCAAAAGTATGGGCACCCTTATCATTTTCTTGATTTGAACACTCCTAACTACTTTTTACTGACTTTCTGAAGCACTAAATTGGTTTTGTAACCTCATTGAGCTTTGAACTTCATAGCCAGGTGTATCAAATCATGAGAAAAGGTATTTAAGGTGGCCACTTGCAAGTCGTTCTCTTATTTGATTCTCCTATGAAGAGTGACATCATGGGCTCCTCAAAACAACTCTCAAATGATCTGAAAAAAAAGATTATTCAACATAGCTTTTCAGGGGAAGGATACAAAAAGTTGTCTCAGAGATTTAACCTGTCAGTTTCCACTGTGAGGAACATAGTAAGGAAATGGAAGAACACCGGTACAGTTCTTGTTAAGCCCAGAAGTGGCAGGCCAAGAAAAATATCAGAAAGGCAGAGAAGAAGAATGGTGAGAACAGTCAAGGACAATCCACAGACCACCTCCACAGACCTGCAGCATCATCTTGCTGCAGATGGTGTCACAGTGCATCGGTCAACAATACAGCGCACTTTGCACAAGGAGAAGCTGTATGGGAGAGTGATGCGAAAGAAGCCGTTTCTGCAAGCACGCCACAAACAGAGTCGCCTGAGGTATGCAAAAGCACATTTGGACAAGCCAGTTACATTTTGGAAGAAGGTCCTGTGGACTGATGAAACAAAGATTGAGTTGTTTGGTCATACAAAAAGGCGTTATGCATGGAGGCTAAAAAACACAGCATTCCAAGAAAAACACTTGCTACCCACAGAAAAATTTGGTGGAGGTTCAATCATGCTTTGGGGCTGTGTGGCCAATGCCGGCACCGGGAATCTTGTTAAAGTTGAGGGTCGCATGGATTCAACTCAGTATCAGCAGATTCTTGACAATAATGTGCAAGAATCAGTGACAAAGTTGAAGTTACGCAGGGGATGGATACTTCAGCAAAACAATGATCCAAAACATCACTCCAAATCTACTCAGGCATTCATGCAGAGGAACAATTACAATGTTCTGGAATGGCCATCCCAGTCCCCAGACCTGAATATCATTGAACATCTGTGGGATGATTTGAAGCGGGCTGTCCATGCTCGGCGACCATCAAACTTAACTGAACTGGAATTGTTTTGTAAACAGGAATGGTCACAAATACCTTCAACCAGGATCCAGGAACTCATTAATAGCTACAGGAAGTGACTAGAGGCTGTTATTTTTGCAAAAGGAGGATCTACAAAATATTAATGTCACTTTTATGTTGAGGTTCCCATACTTTTGCATCGGCGTGGGACATGCGTGGATTTCTGCGGATCAGGGAGTATATGGCTTGCTTGTTATTTTCATATTTTTCCTTAGATGACACTGGCTTCGGGGAACAATGTGACAAGTAATGGTGAGTATGTACTCTATGTTATATGTACTGTATGTCTATATGTATGTATTGTATGTAGTATGTATGTATTTTGTATGTATGCAGTATGTAGTATGTATGTATGTTGTATGTCTGTTGCATGTTGTATGTATGTAGTATGTATGTAGTATATATGTATGTTGTATGAATGTAGTATATACAGTATGTAGCATGTATGTAGTATGTATGTATGAATGTAGTATATATGTAGCATGTATGTAGTATGTATGTTGTATGAATGTAGTATATATGTAGCATGTATGTAGTATGTATGTATGAATGTAGTATGTATGTATGTATGTTGTATGAAAGTAGTATATATGTAGTATGTATGTATGTTGTATGAATGTAGTATATATGTAGCATGTATGTAGTATGTGTGCTGTATGAATGTAGTATATATGTACTATGTATGTAGTATGTATGTAGTATGCTTTTTTTTTTTTTTTTTTTTACATTCAACACATTATAAGGATGATGGGACTACTACTGTCCCATCATTGGCTAATGTGTCAATCACTGTCAGTGTAGCAGACATCGCCCGATGGGACTTGTAGTCCCATCGGACAATGCCTGCACACACACAAGACCCCCGGCAGGCCCGCACAGACCACCGACAGCCGGCACAGGCACCCGGCTGGCCTGTACAGACCACCGGCAGCCGGCACAGGCACCCGGCTGGCCCGTACAGACCACCGGCAGCCGGCACAGGCACCTGGCTGGCCCGTACAGACCCCCGACAGTCGTCACAGACCCCCCGCAGTCGGCACAGACCGCGCATCATGATGCGCACAGACCGCGCATCATGATGACGTCATTTCAGCAGCCAATCACAGCTATACCAATAGTTAACATGCCTAACAGGATGTGCCCACACTTCTGAGGATTCCCATTGGCTGAATCAAATCGAGCGGGCTGATAGCATTATGGGAACTTCCGATTCCGGTATCCGATATGAAAAAATATCGGAAGTAAGTATCGGAATTCCGATGCAGCTAATATCGGCCGATACAAGATACTTGCGGTATCGGAATGCTCAACACTAGTCCTCATCTTGTTACTTGCATTTTTGCCCATTTCTCAAGGCAAAACTGCTCCAGCTCCTTCAAGTTAGATGGTTTTCTTTAGTGAACAGCAATCTTCCAGTCTGACCATGGATTCTCAATTTGATTAAGGTCTGGGCTTTGACTTTGCCACGCCAATACATTTACATGTTTTCCCCTTAAACCACTTGAGTGTTGCTTTAGCAGTCTGCTTTGGGTTATTGTTTTGTTGGAAGATGAACCTCCGTCCCAGTCTCAAATCACTGACAGACTGAAACAGGTTTTGCTCCAGAATACTCCTGTAATTCACACCATCTATCTTCCCCTACGCTTGGACCATTTTCCCTGTCTCTGATGATGAAAAAATCCCCATAGCATGATGCTGCCATCACCACCATGTTTCACTGTGAGGATGGTGTTCTTGGGGAGATGAGCTTTCCGTTTAGCAGCAGACACAGCGTTTACCTTGGTGGCAAAAAAGTTTAATTTTGGTCTCATCAGACCACAGCACCTTCCTCTATATATCTGGGGAGTTTCCCACATATCTATTTGTAAACTCAAAACAAGTCTTAATGGTGTTGCATCCTCTGTGGCCTTTCAGAAAAGGTAAAGTGTTTATTCTGACAGACAAAAGCGGGTGTATTTTTTGTAATATTTTTTCTGCCAACATTTTGTGTTTTTTTTTTTTTTTGCAGTAGAAAAATGTGCTATAAATACTAAATACTAAAACTGTGCCCATACCCTAATAGGTTTAGAACTTTCTATTGCAACATTTCCAATTCTAAATTTTTTCAAGAATACTAATTATCTGAAGACGGCATACCATGATTAAATAGAATTTCTCCTAAATGTATGAAATGTCGCCACGATGCAACTTTCATAAATAACTAAGACATTGCTACTGGAGGTCGCTGCAAAATCGCTTGCAAAACAAAATGCTTACAAAATTCCGAGGTGCAAATGAAGAAATAATAAGCTCTGATAATCCTAGGCGGTGAAAGCCGATATTCCAGGCAATTATCACATATTATCTATGGGAATTGACTCTGAGATACATAACCTCATAGAAATATTTGTACATTGTTTTCTGTCTAAACTAATTAATGAGAAAATCACAATAATGTCAGGATAACGCATCTCTATTAACAGGCTGATGGTTAAAATCATCGTGATGAATAATTAATACAAAAAGTATTTAGTGTCAACATTTTTCGAGATTCTACTCTAATTAAAGTCGGGGAATCAACGGCTTGATATAAGCATTAGATTACATGAAATGAGAGACGGCAATAGTTCAGATTTTTAGAGGCAGAAATCAGGTGCCAATCACATGTAGGAGAATATTCTCGAAACTGGTGGCACGGAAAAGAGGCTGAGCGGGGCATTAAATATGAAAATACATCAAAATCATTGCATTAGGGCTCAAACTTGAAAAGTGTGGGGTTTTTTTCTTGCTTACTTGTCTAAGTAGTTCTGGATCAAGGATTTTCTTTTTATTTATAATGCATTTAAAGACATAATGCAGTTGTAAAATCATAGAAATGGTCGTACATAACAGAGCACAGAAAATAGTACAGAGCATAAGCAGCCTTGTTACCACTCCAGTATCTCTATCATGTCTAACTAGTCGATCTGCATGAGCCGCTGATGCCTTACAAATATGATCCATATATCAAGAATTATACCTTTTGTCTTGAGTTAACGGCTTCTGTGCTATGCTCTGTTGCTCTGTAGGGATACCTTCCATTGGCACCTTGTAGGAGGTGGTCATCAAATGTCACTGTCACTATTCCTCCCGTCACTGTGACCTGTGCACAGTGAATGACAGCTCAGCCGTCCAATCTGAGACAGGAGTGTGCTGAGCTGTCAGTATTGTGAGTAACAGATCAGCCTCCAATCAGAGCAGGCGCGCACTAGGTTTCTTCCAGGTGTCTCCCATTCTGGGTGATTACCTGGCTTTTTAGCTGGCTGTCAGTAACTGATTATTGCCAGTCATAGGCAAGCTTTGTGTTGTGTGTGTGCCTTGTTTTCCAGGGCTCTGTTTCTGATATTTTGCTCCCCATCCTTGGACCTTGCCTTTGACCGTCCATTTGCCTAGCCCCTTTGTCTTGATCAGCTACTTTCCAGTAATTCTGACATCGGACTGTGACCTGACTACTCCTTTGTCTCATCCCTCTGTTTATGACAAGGCCTCTTGGTATCTGACTCCAGACCTCTTGACTACCTTGTCTCACAGCTCATTCATGAGTAGTTCACTCAGCATCACAATTGTGACTCAGCATCACAGTTACCAGGTCATTCATAAAGTGCCTGAGTGTCAGTTCCTTCTGTGCTGTGGTATTTTGCTTTGTAGGAATACATTCTATTAGTAGCTTCTATAATGTAGTCATCAAATGTTACCAGTTCATTCATGAAGTGTCTGGGTGTAAGTTCAGGCTCTATTTCTTGACTCTGCCTATTGTCTAGCTCCTTGGATTTGTTTGCTATGATATGTAGTACTGTAAGCAGAAGGACTGGGCTGGGAGTACCTTTCTTGTGCCGGGTCCGGAACTGTCGGGGCTGTCTCCTCTGTTTTCCGGAGGAAAGCTTAAAGAACCAGACCAACCTTTGCACTTAGCAGCAGGGGGCGTGTCTAAGACTAAAAAGGGAAAGCGTGCGCGGAAGCAGGCAGACTTGGCGGGAACTGACAACATGCAGCAGGGGGAGGTGAGTGCTCCTTCCCTCGAGCACTATAGCAGCGCAGGCCTGCGTTCCAGCAAACCCGCCCCCACCCGCACAGACTGTGAACTGAGGAACACTGTGTGTCTGTTGGCCCACACAAAGCAAGGTGCCAAACGCTCCGGGCTCGCCAGTACCGCACGCGTGCCGCCTATGAAGTACCGGGTGTGTGACTGTGAACTGAATCCTGACCCCCCGATGCATGTTTGTCGGGCCACGTTGGGCTCCAACATTGCTGTGGCCTGTGCTTTACCCTCCACAGCACCCATTGGACTGAGGATCCCACAGGAGACACCAGAGACTCCCAACTGCCGGAAGGACACAGCTCGTCGTTGTCTTCAGGACTACACTGGATAATCCCCGCGCTGACCGATGTCGGCGCCAACGCTTGTTTCTTGGACTCTACAGTCTGGAAGTTGTCAGAATGGATAAGTGATACCTTAAGAACTGCTACCATCATTGCCCCCCCATTTTGTCCAAACTGCATACCCTTTATTACCTACCACCTACATTATCCCCATTTAACCCTATATCTCCCTGTGTGGAGTACATATCTGTTAAAGTAAAAATACGTTAACCCTTGCTCTGTCTCCTGTCCGGCACTGCATCCCGCAACCTGCTCACAGTACTACACCCAGATCCTGACCTTGGTGTACTCATGACTGCACTCTTGACTTTCCCTTTGGAACTTGTAGTTTTACCCTATTGATTCTAAAGCCTGACTTTCTCCAACCTCATCCCAGTCATGTGTGCTGTTATCACTGCAGCATCCATCTGATAGCTACCCTGCCTATATGTAATCCAACATACGTGAACAAAATCAGAACATTTATGACCTACCTAGGAATGTAATCAAACCACCAAGAAATGTTAACAAAACACTCAACATATGAGCTAAGCACAAGTTTAGCCTCTTTTAGGGATTGTCCTGGAAAAATCAAGACTGTTAACAAGAATAACTTGTGTACCAAGATCTGGGGATATGGAGCACCCTGAGGGCCGTGGGTTACTCGGTACTGGGCCGGTGTCTTAAAAGGGATGTGTCATGGCAGCAGTGACCCGGTCCGTGGCCCTGAGTGTCCATGTAAAATAAGAACTGATGATGAATAAAGTCTATGTGCAGATAAGTTTGTGATGCCACCTGTGGTATCTGGTCAGAGGTGACCAGCGCTGCAGCACAGATCCTTTGGGACTGATGGTGTGATGCAGCAGAGTTGTAATAGCTCTCCACAGGCAGCGCTTTTGTCCGTGGGCAGATGTATGTTGTAGAAGATAGTGGTGGTGTAGTATTTGGCAAGAGATGTAGCAGGGCTGAATAGATGTTGCAGAAAGAATTCAGAGGACACAGCTAAATGCAGTTCCAAAGCTTTACTCACAGTTCTTGCGTGCACGGATGCCCGCTTGGTGCTGAGTCCTCCAGGTGAGGGGTCCAGCAAACTCCCAGGCAGATGGAGAACACCTTTCCAGAACTCCCTTCAGTGTGTTCCTTTCCTGGCCGTCTCCCTGTGCTGATTTCCTCCCTCCTTCCAGCACCTTCACAAACAGTGTCCCAAGCCAGCAGACTCAGATCTTGGCGGGTATAACCTCTAGGTACCTGGATCCTATGTGTCTGCATTTTCAGCGAATAATTGTGGATTTGGCTGCAGCACTTGCAATGCTTGGAGCCTCTGGTCTATCTAGCTGAGTTCGTTGCCCACTCCACTAGTTTTAGGGCTAGTCCCTAAACTGCCACCGATCCCTCCACCCAATGTCAGCTGGCGTATGGTCGCTGTACCATGCCTGTAGGATCCCTTCTCTCTTCAGGGAGCTTCCTTCAGTCTCTTTCCTTCTCTGCAGCTCCTCCTGACAGGGAGCTGCTTCACACACATCTGCTTAGTTTCACTTTCTCCTCATGACTCCCAAACTGCACTGTCTTCTGGCTCTCACCCTACTAGCTCCACCCACCTCCCAACACCTTTTATCACCCAGGCAGAATTGAGATCCTCCTCCCATAGGGTACATCCAGATGCCCTGCTGATATATGGTGTGTGTTGGGTGCAGGTGTTAGAGTACTGTTAGGTGCCTCCACCTTACCTGGGAAGTGGGAAACCACACCTTTGGATGAAGTGCAGTACCTCTGTGGAGACTGAACCCTCAGGGCACCACAGATATTCCTACAAAGCTAAGTCCATATCTCCATACTATGGTCGAAGGATGAAAACCAGGGTTTTCTCAGATGTCACGCCTCAGTATAGCCAGGGCATTGCCAGTTGCAACCTTCAGGCAGGTGATGTAGAAATTTATATGGGTAGATATACCCTTGTGTGTGCTGTGTCCTGCCCAAATTAGACAGAGTCTTATTGAGCGCTCAAATGGAAGAAAATAACTGTACACAGAGACGGCAATCAATTCTTTCAATGCTCTAAATAATATAAGAAATCTCCAATTCATAATACCTAATTAGTGGTGGAAAAATACCACCATGTTCAAACAAGAACATAAAAGCAACGACTCTGAATACAATTAGAACAGATAAAAAAAAAAAAAATGAGTCTAAGCTAATATACAAAAATAGCAAATTTTATTTAATCATAAAAAGGCTGACATGTACAGACATTAGTACAAGCAACATGAAATATCAGACATGAGCAGAACGAATAAAAGCGGGTCTTTTTCCCTGCCCCTGGGAACTACATTATGACGGGTAATTATTCTTACTTTTGTATTTAGTTATTCATTTTTATTACCAGGCTTGTTTTGAGTATGCGGCCAACTATTTTGGTGATCTATACTCCTTGTATTTTACTCTTTCTGCATTCAGACAGCTGGTAATATTTACTGGTATATTTTCCATCCTATATGTACTTCTACCATGGGTAGGGTATTTGTTACTATCTAGGGTTTACAGGTCACTATATTGAGGTTTGATCCTCGACCCGCTTTTATTCGTTCTGCTCATGTCTGATATTTCATGTTGCTTGTACTAATGTCTGTACATGTTAGCCTTTTTATGATTAAATAAAATTTGCTATTTTTGTATATTAGCTTAGACTCATTTTTTTTTTTTTATCTGTTCTCTTTCAATGCTCTGTAGCTTTATTAAGCATACCTATATTTATGGATACATGTAGGAAAGGGAGGTTATCTGATTAACATAAAGGCTGAACTTCTAGTTTAATTGGTCAGTTTGAATACATGAACATATATGGAAGAGTTTACCCAAAAAAGCTGATTCTAGCAGTATAATTTACGGCCTATTGTTCTGTAGTGTCAGCATGTTCTTGTATCGACTGGCACATCTGGCCTTACTTCCTCATTCCCTATGTCTGCTAGATATTTCTCAAGTCACAAGACAATGCTATCATGTTGATTGTCCAGACAGACTTCATGGGGTTAGGTCAGCTCCAGTAACTAGTTACAAAGTTCAAGACAGCTGTGAATATATCTCTAAGTGCGCATATAGGAATATATACTTTAGAGTGTATATGGGTACATAAGTATATAGCATATGGCCTATAGCAGGCAAGTGAGATCTAGATGAAATACATATACATATATATTTCCATAACAATCCCCCCTTAGATATCACTTGCCCTAAAATCCTGCTCCTGGCCCAAAGTGCTGCAACTCTTTTGTGCTGCCAGTGAACTGACATACGCCAAACGCATACATCCTCCTCTGTACAGACTTTCGCAAATGGGCGGTCAGAAGATCTGTCCCTAACGGGGGTTTCGTGCAATGTAATCAAAGTCTCTTAGTTAGCAGTCTGTGCAGTCAGTGCATGTGTATTCTCTGTCAGGTAGGTAATTTATTCAGTCAGGTAGGTCATCCGCAGCATCATTCCAGCTCAGGTGTATCTTCTGGTATGAAGGCCTTTTTCCGCAATGCGGTGCGTGGATCTAGGTGGAGGTTTTCCTTCCTGGTTGGTGGCATCAGCACTTGGAGAAGGGCCATCGGATCTGGGATTGAGTGCTTCTCTTTACGAACTTTTTCCACCAACACTCAGCAGTCTCCTGACTTCAGGGCGTGCATACCAGGCACCGAATCTGGACCTGGCAATGAAGGAAAACTCGAGAATGGACATTAGCAAGATTCTTGATCAATTCAATTACACATGCAGACAAAGTATCATTTTGCATAGTCAACTGCTAAGTAACGAATACCCCTAAACTGGGTTTTTGACTCAAATAAAGTTTCATATTGGTGACAGCTTTTTCTGAGCCTATGGGAGCGTCTAATGCCAGGGTTTGTCTGTCTCTTGGGCAAATTTTTTTTTTTTTAGCATGCTGCTCTTAAGTGTCCCACCTAGTCTATGATGCGGGATGGTGGGTAGTGTGTGTAGGCCTAAGTCTGACCCTACTGCTGATCAGATCTCTTGTGTCAGGTTTGCTGTGTATGTGGGTCCCTGATTACTTGCTATTGCTTCTGGAACCCCCATATCTGCTCACTATTTTTTGAGAGTAGCTTCTTTGCAGTAGTCTTCGCCAACCGGTTCCTTACTGGAAAGTCTTCAGGCCGGACGGCGTGGGTGAGCTTTTCCCGCTTGTCCGATGTTGAATTCGTCGGAGGCCAGACAGCTGCTAGGAATTTGGCTGTTAAGGTGGGAGTCCAGTCTAATCAGGTCATTCATCTGTGTCTTCAATTCTGTGTGGGGTCCATGTGCCCATTGAACCACTGTAGGGTACACACTTTGAGGTAGACTGGGTCTGTCTTGAGGTAGACGTTTTGAGGTAGGTAGACGTTTTGAGGTAGACAGGTTTCTTGGAGCCCAGTGCTTTTGCCCTACAGCATCCAGCTTTCCTTCTCCTTCCGAGTCTGATCCTGCTACTTCTTGTACAGGTTTCGGGAAGTCATTTTGTCAGGTTTTCTTGTCTTCAGTCGTCATGTAGTAGCCGTCCGACTCTACGACCTCTCCCATCTTCCATATTGTCTTCCTCTGGCTGCTTCTTTGGCTGCCACGTCTGCCATGTTGATGCCCCGTGTCTCTACTGTGTTCAGTTTTCCGTGTGCCTTGACCTTCAACACTGCCACCACTTTTAGTAGTGGAAGAGTGTCTAGCAAGTCTCTGATGGCTCCATGATGCTTCATGGTCGACCCGCTTGCTGTGATGAAGTTTCTTGCAGTCCTGATGGGTCCGAAGTCAGGTGCCATGCCATGCGAGTACCTGGAAGTTTTGTTCTTCGCAATCTGGTAGGCCTTTCGTCAGCTCTATCAGTTCCGCTTCTTGGGCTCTTTGGCTGACAAACTTCTGGACCATAGGATGTCTTGATTGCTGGTCACAGCACATCCCGTGTGGAATCTTCCTTCATCATTTGCAAAACTGGAGTCATCTACGGTATCCTGCAGATTTTTCATCTGAGGGTCCATATCCGCATCCCCCCTTGGGAGTGGAGACAGGTAACGGCTGAGAGCACTGAAGAGTGGTGGAGAGCAGCCTTGTCAGGAGGGCGTGTGCTGCAGATATTGTTTTCATGCAGGAGGGCCCCCCTTGCAACTGGATCCAGGCCGGCTGAGAGGCCTCTGGTTTTCCTCGGCGGGGTCTGTTTTAGGACTGGCCAGTAGCATGACCTTCTCCATCTTTGTCCTTCCTTTTCCGTTCGGCCAAGACGGGATGGCTTCTCGTAGTCAGTGAGGCCTAGAGCTGGCGCAGAGACCATGAAGTCTTTCAGTTTCCTGCACGAGACGAAGGCTGTATTAAGCCTGGAGCACCAGGGATCCAAGTTCTGCAGTACGAGATTAGACCACCAGGGAGGCCTGCATCTTCGGAGTTGTTGAGGGAGCCATTTTCTCCTCTGCGGTCCTCCGGTCATCTGTCAAGTGTTACGTCTAGTGAGCGATACGATGTCTTCAGGAACTTGCTTTTGACACCACTGGACTCTGTTTTTGCAGAACTTACGTTGCTGCTCCGCCAGGCAGAGTAGAGGAGACATGGAAAGCGCTGTGCAGGTAGCGATGTCGATGACTTCTGCATGCTGCGCAATCCAGTTAACGGGGATGGAGGACAATGCTCTGGCGAGCTGTGAAAGGCTGTTCCGGGTCCTCTTGGGCATCACTGTCCATTTGTTCTGCACCCCCCTTGTGCGATTTCAGGAACTGGTCATCCAGGTGAGGGGGAACATTGAGGGGAGCTTCGGGCAGATCCATTGTCGTGAGCACCGTTGCTGTGCCTGGCACGTTTGTCAGCAGAGTGTGCAGATCTGGCACAACTGGGGTTTCAAGCACGGTTGCTTCGCTCACAGCCCTCAGGTTATGTACCATTCAATCCAGTCTGATTCTCCTTTCACAGTCTTCCTCTTGATCGAGAAAAGCTGGGACTGCACGATGATTCCCGTGGGTGAGGCGTCTCAATCTGGCCTTACTCTTCACAGTGCCGTGAGGGACTCCCATCTTCTGGCACAGGGCCAGTAGGGAAGCAAGCCGTTTGCTGGGGTCTTCCTTATCAGAGATGACGTCCAGCTGAGCTTTCTTGCTCTCACAGGGGGTCTTTTTGCTGGGGCGTTTTCTTTACCAGCCAGCAGCAGTTCCTTTCACCCAGCTTGATCTCAGGTCAGCATCTTGTTAACCAATTTGAGGAGCTGAGTGGCTGTCTTCTGGTCCAGGGACTGGATTAACTTCAGGGAGCATCTTCAGAATCTTGTCCAAGATGATCCTCTGGCACTGGAACCGAAAGCAGTGCAGCCATTTCACGAATTGGATGTGGTCCCCCTGGGTTGAGAGTTTTCCTGGCCCATGCCAAAGTTCTTAGGCCGTTTTTTGAACCGCATTCCACTTAGACTTCCAGTTGGTCAGAGGCAGTTTGGCTCTGGGTGATGAGCAGTGGATGCTGGGCCTTCTGAGTGTCCGGGATTCCAGACGTGAGTGACTCCCGCACTGGCGCAACTTGAAGTCTCCCTTGGACCATAGGCTTCCAGGTGCTATGTCCAGCACCTCCTTGGGTAGGCTTGCACCGGTTGTTCAAGCGAGGCTCTTGTAGGGCCACCAGCATGGGCATGATTGATTCTTCTTGGGTCTGGGGTGGAGAAGAAGTCAAGGTCACATTTTCATGGGACACTTCAGTTCCTGCAGAAGGTCTGCTCTCATCAGGTGTGGTGGGCAGGTCTCCACCATAAACTGGAACAGGATGGAGTGTCCTGGCTGTGTCCACATGCTCAGGGGCTTGCAAGTTGGGGGATGTCTGTCTTGTCCTTTAATCCCCATATGAGACACACAGTGCTCTGATAGACTGGTGGGGTCGGGGATTTTCACTTCTGACTGCACGAGTGTCCACCAGGAAAGATATGACAGCCCCTAGTGATTTGAGGTATTGGGTCCACTGATGGGGTTCACATGTCAGGGGCGTGACGTCTGGCGGACCTGGTTTGCCTCTGTCTTATGGACAGGGTTCTTCATTGTCTTCTGTGTTTCTTTCTTGGCCTATTCCTCTGCAGGATGACCTGGGTTGCCGGGGTGCCGTGCACTGGTTCTGGAAATGGCCAAGGTTGCCACAGTTGAAACACCTGCCAGCTCTCCTAGCTCTGTGTGATAGTTGCTCCTCCATGTCAGTGGCCACCACAGGAGGGCCTGTCCTCCGCAACCCTGGGAGGGACTCAATTCTTCTGGCTTCTGCAAGCAGGACATCTACTGCTATTGTCCTGTACTCAGGCCTGGCCACTATCAGTAGTGTCTTGATTGGTTCTCTTAGTCCATGCACAAAGGCCTGTGCCAACATTTGTCCGTGCATCTGATCATGAATAGTGAAGCCTAAAATTTGGAATACTTGCCTCACTCTGCCATGAAACTCGTCTACAGACTCTGTCTCGGCTTGGCTCATGTTATGCAGGCTGAGTGCTTGTCTGGCTTTTTCCCACTCTCTGAGCTGTTCAATTAGCTTTGATCCTGATTCCCAGGAATGCAACTCTAATTCTGGTGGAAGCTTGAAGTGTTCCTTCATGATTGGCCAGAGTGTTTCACCTGCTTTTATCTCCATTATGGACCAGAGATCACTCCAGGTTTCAGCATATGTCTGCTGGCTCTGCTGCATTCTTTGGTAAAATGGCATGGGGTCCATATCTGGGTCTGGCAGATTTTTTAGAATACTGAACACCTGACTAGGGGTGAAAGGCACATAGTGTAAGAGTTCTGGTTCTATCTTGCCCTGCCTACTTGGTGTCTGTGAGTTTCTCCTAGTACTATGCAGCATGTCTGTCCCTCCTTCATTTTCATCAGAGGAGGAACTGTGCCATTGTGTGATTGTCTTTCTGTGTGTGGGTACTTCCCCCCCTGAGACTGCAGCTCCATGTGGCACATGGGATCTTCAGTCTCAGACTTAGCAGGTGCAGTGTCTGATGGCACCCACCTCCCTTCTGCTAGCTGTTGTATCGGGAGGTCTAGTCTGGAGGGCACCTGTGTTGTTATGTGTGGGGAGTGATTCCCTTTCTTCTCCTGGTGTCATAGCTATCTCTTTAGAGAGGGTGCCCTGTGGAAATAGGGACACATCATTGTCTGGATCTGGTACTGGGCCAGCGGGTGACGATGAACTGAGAGGTGGGTGAGGAAAAGAAAGAGAGGGAAGGATGGAGGAAAGATTTGGAATAGGAGGAGAAGTGAGAGATAGTGGAGGAGAGTGGGGAGGAGACAGAAGAGGGGGAGAGAGTGAAGACGAGGGCAATGACGAGGGAGGGGAAATGTGAGAGAGTGAAGGTGGAGAGATGGGTGTTGGAGAGGGAGGAGAGATGAGAGAGAGAAGGGGGAGAGATGGGCGGAGGTGAAGAAGATAGAGGAGGGAGAGGGAGAGATGGTGAGGGAGGATGAGGTATAGGAGGAGAAATGTGAGAGAGGGGAGGTGGGAGTGAGAATAGTGGAGATAGAGGGAGGAGAGAGGTGAGAGGGATGGGAGGAGGGAAGAGTCAGCTGTAGATTCTCTCTCATCTGAGTAAATGGGGTTGATTATGCAAATGACACTCTAACCAGGGTTTGATCAGAGTGTGATCTGATTCTCTCACATGTTGAGCAGATGGAGCAAAAAAAAATCTCAATCTTCTCCATTCTTTCAGTGCACGGAAATTAGACTGCATTCAAGTCATCCGAGTGCAGTATGATTTTTTCCATGCACTCATTGAATTGCATGGCTTAGTGCGATCCAAATATCGGATCAAACTTGGACTAGCAGCAACTTTCAGAAAGTCTTATTCCGAGGAAAAAATAGGAAATGTGTAAATTCCCATAGACTAATATTAGTCTGTGTTTGATCTGATGTTTTGTTGGATCGCACTCGAACCGAAAATATGCTCATATGCACAGACTTGCAGCAGAATGTCTGTGTCTGCCTTTAGCTCCTCATTCCTTCATAGAACTTTTAAGCACCAACTGCCATCTCCAGACTTTGCTCATGAATTGAAAATATTGAGAATGAAAGATCAGTCCAAGAGAAGAAAGAAGCAGATTTCTCTGATAAGATATATTACAAAGTTTCTTATTTTATTAGGGATGAGTGAATGTTCTCGGTGGTACTCGGATATCACTCTAGTATCTCTGTGCTCAGATGTGCTCGGCCCTCGGCGAGCATTAGTCGGCACTCGATTTCAAACACAAATCCCGCCCTGCATGTTTGCTGACAGTTACATAGCCAATAAGCATGCGTGAATTGCCTGCGAGCCACTGTAATGCCGTAGCCATTTTGTTAGTGGAATTTCTGTGATTGGCTGGACGTGTGACATCATCAGGGGTTATAAAAAGACAGGTGCTGCCCGGCTCGGCACACTGACGCTATTGCACAACTCTGTGAAAGCTCGTATTGGAGGGAGGGAGTGCTTGTCAAGGCCTGTGCATGCACAGCATAGCTAATCAAAGGCCTGTAGTGTAGGTACTGGTGCTGAAGCTGAACCATCATACTAGCAGTCCTAGTAAGGGCTAATCTTGAGGTTTGCTCTTTGTATCATACACATTCCATATTTAGCCTAGAGAGAGAGAGTCGCAGTAGCAGGGACAGTGGCTGAATAAGCTATCTAGGCAGGAATTAAGACTTTGCAGTCCGTTGCTAAATATATAACTGCAGCAGTTGACCACATTTTTATTTTTCGAGTGAAAAAATTCACTATATTGTCATCCATAGAGTATTAGGTGCTTTGTGGTACATTTCATTGTTATGTTGTAGGAAGATGGACCGGGCCGGTGGTACCTCTCTCGCGTCGGTTCCAGAACTATCGGGGCTGTCACCAATGTTGCAGGGGGGAAAGCTTTCTGACCCGGACAGATCTTTGCACTCAACTGTAGGGGGTGTGTCAGGGATAAAAGGGACGGTGCGCGGGAAAGCAGGACACTTGGCAGGAAGACAGTGCGCAGCAGGAGGAGGTTGATTCACTCTCTGTGGAGGGACATGCAAGTACAGGCCCGCGCCGCAGCTCCCCAGTCCATGCGCACACTGACTGTGAGCAACGTAAATCTGTGTGCCCGATCACCCCTGTCACCGAGGACTCATCCCGCACCGTTCCGCTTACTGCCGCCAGCGCGCAGCCTAAGTCTGACCCGGTGAATTATATAGAGCCAGGTAGCATCACCCCTGCCTCCGCCACTGAACTGAGTCACACTCTAGCGGTACCACATACTGTGTCACACCACGGATGTTGCCCAGGTAACACAAGACCTCGCCTAGAAGTGCCAGGATACACCGCTTCCATCAGGAGACAGTGCCTCAACTTTCTGCAGGATCAGGCCAGAGATTTCATGATTCACTTGTGGCACCACCGTGAGATTTCAAGCTTCCACAGTCCGGAAACCATCAGACTGATAAGTTTGCCTGTTTCATAAACCATTGTTCTTATCTTGACACAATACCCAGTATTGCTCCCCCCAAAACTCTTAAGGCCCTTTTACATTTAGCGATGCACCAGCGATCCGACCAGCGATCCGACCCTGTCAGGATCGCTGGTGCATCGCTAAATGATTGCTGTGAGCTTTCACACAGAAAGATCTCACAGCGATGCAGCAGCGACGCAGCGCACGATACTCACCTTTCACACACAGCGATCCAGACATCCTCCCGCCCGCCTCCACGCGTCGCTCGTCTCACACAGCAGGAAGCCCAGCAGGAAGCAGATGACGAGAAATGGAGCCGCCCGATCTCGCGCGATCAGCGATGGACAGCGGGGGAGCCGGTCGGAGGTAAGTATCACACATAGCGATATCGCTATAACGTCACAAAATCAGTGACGTTTTAGCGATATTGCTAGCGATATCGCTATGTGGAAAAACCCCCTTTACTCTACCTGCATGGAGTATATCCTGTAATAAATCCTTTAACTCTTGCTCTGCCTCCTGCTCATCACTGCATCCCGCGTACCTGCAATTCTACAATGTAACACTCCCAAAAAGTGCTAAAACATTTTTCAGTATTCAATCTCATCTATATAGTATTACGTGGTCTGTGGTACATTTCTGTGTTATATATCACTCCCAAAAGGCATTGAAACATTTTTCTGGAATTAATTACTCTTCTATATACTTTTACGTGGTCTGTCGTACATTTCGGTGTTATATAACAGTCAAAAAAGGCATTGAAACATTTTTCTGTATTCAATTACTCATCCATAAACTATTACGTGGTCTGTGGTACATTTTGGGGTTACGTAACAGTCCAAAAAGAGTTGAAAACGTTTTTTGTATTAAATTACTCATCCATTTACTATTATGTTGTCTGTGGTACATTTCGGTGTTATATAACACTCCCAAAAAGCATTGAAACATTTTTCTCTGTATTCAATTACTCATCCATATACTATTATGTGGTCTCTGGTACATTTTGATGATATTTAACAGTCCAAAAAAGTGGTTTTCTGTAAGAAGCACTCCTTCTCTGCACTCAATACCTGTATTAGTTGCACCTGTTTGAAGTTGCAACCTGTATTAAACCTCTCCCCCCATAGCCAAGATCAAAGAGCTGTGTAAGGACACCAGGGACAAAATTGTAGACCTTCACAAGACTGGGATCGCCTACAGGACAATAGCCAAACAGCTTGGTCAGAAGGCAACATCTGTTGGCACAGTTATTAGAAAATGGAAGAAACACAAGATGACTGTCAATCTTCTTCGGTATTGGGCTCCATGCAAGTTCTCAACTTATGGAGTAAGGATGATTCTGAGAAAAGTCAGGAATAGCACAGAACTACTTGGGAGGACCTGGTCAATGACTTGAAGAGAGCTGGGACCACAGTCTCAAACATTACCGTTATAAACACACTATGCTGTCATGGATTAAAATCATGCAAGGCACACAAGGTGCCCCTCCTCACATCCACACATATCCAGGCCCATTTGAAGCTTGTCAATGACAGTCTGGATGATCCAGAAGAGACATGGGAGAAGGTCATTTGGCCAGATAAGCTCAAAATAGAACTTTGTGGTATCAACTCCATTTGCCTTGTTTGGAGGAAGAATAAGAATAAGTACAACCCCAAGAACACCATCCCAAACATGAAGCATTGTGAAGGAAACATCATACTTTGGTGGTGCTTTTCTGCAAAGGTGAGAGGACGACTGAACCGTAATGTAAGGGAGGATGGATGGGGTCATGTATCACAAGTTTTTGGCCAACAATCTCCTTCATTCAGGGAGAGCATTGAAAATAGGTCATAGCTGGGTCTTCCAGCATGACAATGGCCTGAAACACACAGCCAGGGCAACTAAGGAGTGACTCTGTAAGAAGTATTTTAAAGTTCTGGAGTGGCTTAGCTAGTTTCCGGACCTGAACCCAATCTTTGGACCTAGATTGAACTCAATATTGATCAGTGATAGCTCCAAAACCTGAAAGATCAGGAGAAGATCTGTATGGAGGAGTGGGCTAAAATCCCTGCTGCAGTGTGTGCAAACTTGGTCAAGAACTACAGGAAATGTCTCACCTTTGTAATTGCAAAAAAGGATTCAGTACCAAGTTTTGTTTTTCTATTGTGTCAAATACTTATTTTAGGCAATGTAATGCTACTTAAATATCTAAAATTCATACAGTGTGATTTTCTGGATTTTTAAAGACTTTGTCTCTCACAGTTGAAGCGTACCTACGATAAAAATTACAGACCTCTCCATTCATTGTAAATGGGAAAACTTGCAAATTTGCCAGTGTTTAAAATACTTATTTTCCCCACTGTATCGACTCACAAATTGTTGGAGTTTGCAATAACACAATATTGATGTGAATGTATAGCTTCTCAAAATCCAAAGGCACGCCTATGCTCTTCCTGCAAGTTTTTACAACGTTTATATTTCAAGAATTTGCTTGGCATTTAGAAACTTATGAGCAATTCCTCAGCTTTGGTCATTGCAAGGGGGTGGTGCACTCCTGAAGAGCTATCATGAAAATAATCCAACTTCCACAAATAATTGACATTGCTGCTAGACTGAGTAGTGCAAATCAATTCTTTCCAACTTTAGCTTTGATAATTCCTTCTGATTGGCTAAGCTAGTATTATTATTAAACCCCTCCCTCCGGCTGCAACTCAAGTCATTTGAATTGAATCGCAAATTGATGGAATTCCCAGTAGCACAGTATCGATATGTAGATATAGTTTCTCAAAATCTAAATTCCCGCCTATGCTCTTCCTGCAAGTTTTTACAATGTCTATATTTCACAAATTTGCTTGGAATTTAGAAACTTCTGAGCATTTCCACAGCTTGGATCATTGCAAGGGAGGCTGCACTCCTGAAGATCTATCCTGAAAATAATCCAACGGCCACAAATAATTAACATTGCCACTGGACTTAGTAGTGCAAATCGATTCTTTCCAACTTTAGCTTTGATAGTTCCTTCTGATTGGCTAAGCTAGTATTATTATTAAACCTCTCCGGCTGCAACTCAAGTCATTTGAATTTAATTACATATTGTTGGAATTCGCAGTAGCACAGTATCGATATGTAGATATAGTTTCTCAAACTCTAAAGTCCCGCCTAAACTCTTCCAGCAAGTTTTTACAACATTTAAAATTCCAGAATATATTTTGAATTTAGAAACTTCTGAGCGATTTCTCATCTTGTGGCATACATTAAAGGAAATGCATTAACATTTTGATCATCTGGAGGTAAAAATGTTTGAAGGAAATGGTATATTGGAATGATTGCTCTGGGAACTCTTATTTTCTTTCAGCAATCATCCCCGTCGGAGACTGACAAACGCTTTCTCCTGAACTTTTTTTCTACATTCATCATGATGTGAAATTAAATGTGCGATTCTGTGCATCTTACAGATCGGTTTATCATTAATAGGGCTATAAAAGGATCTGATCTTTACTATACTGTAAGCTTACAGTGCTAGATGGTCCTAGATCGCAGATCTAGAGAAAAACTAAAGGAAGGAGTTTTCTTGGTCTAATTAATATTTCACCTAGTGGTGTAAGTTTATATTCCAGAGATCTTACTCCAAAATACAACCCCCCTTTTATTGACTTCTGTAATGAGATGATGAATTTTTCATTGTATTGATGTGTGACAGATGTTTGTGTTATTACAGCTGTAGCTGATCTTTACTGTTGAAATCTATAAACATAATATATCGATTAATGATTGTTTTGCTGACCTGAAATGATCCGGATACCATTTCTCCCATTCTTATACCTGTGTAATCACCACTTGAAATGTTCCGTAGAATCTGGGACACGACATTATTGCGCACACATTCATTATTCTGTACATAACTTGGACACAATGGAGACATTCATTACGATGACATCTTTATAGGAGGATGTGCTGTAACGATCATTAATTAACTTCTTAATTGCTGTTCTAATCAGCATTGTAATATTACTAGGGCCGTATTTTATGAATTAGGTGACATATATAACCACATACAAAAAAAAAAATGAAACAAATGACCCCGTAAATTTAAAGGGCATCTCCAGGAAATTAATTAATATGGAACTAGACAGACAGCTCATACTTGTGCAGCTAGAATTAGGTTCTGGAGAAGTTATCTAAGAAGGTGGGGTTAGCTGAGGTAGTCGCGCCGCCATTCTGTGCCCTTCACCTACCAGGTAACTTCTGTATAAAATATTAACTATAATATTCATGTATCTTTATATAGTAGTGAGACCTGAGCCTTGACCCCTTAATCACCAGGGTCCAGGTTCTACACCCCATGGGATGGGAATCGGGATAGTCCAGCTTAACTATGTGTCTTAAGACCCCTATGAAGCTATAGTTTCATGTAAGGAGGCCCATGGTGTGTCCAAGCATTTTGGTTCATGAAGTGTGGCCATCTGATCCCGGACTTCTATATGGTCCTCAGAGCAAATATAATTTAGGTACGCACATGGCTTGTTTTAAGAGGAAGTCAATAGTTTCATTGAAAAGTGACTCCTTTTACTAGTAATACCCCAAAGGCTGAGACCCCTGGATCAATCCAAGGCCAACCCCATTAATTAGCACTGTATATTGGTCGTATTGTTTGTGAACTGATTTGCAGTATTAAATAGGAAATTTAGGGAATGTTACCTGGGCTCCTTTATGAAGTATCATCTGGATACTTTTTGTGTTATTTTTGGAAAAATTTGCTGCCATTATGTTGGTGGCAGAATTATTTTAGTACTTTAACAAAATATTATATAGGCTCAAATTCTTAAAACACTGGCCAACTGGAAAACCAATTTTCTTTTTGTACAGGGCTCCTACTTTCTATAAAAACAGAAATAAATTGTATGGCGGAAGTATAAAATATTTTGGATATCACTGGATTATGGTATTTTCGAAAGCGTTAGTTAAGCCCCCCAAAGTGATCACCTATACATAAGTTAGTTGATAACTTATAGATCGCTGGGGATTTGACCACTGGGATAAACAGTGATCCCAAGATCAGGTTCCGGAACCCCAAGAACGGATCTCTTTAGCTCTTTCTTACAGACATGCTCGACCTCTGCTGCATTTGTTGACAACTAGAAAACCATTTGCAGCAGTCTACTTTTCCCACAGTCCTGTAATAGTGAATGGAGCAGAAGACTAGAATGCATGAATCCTCTTCTTTCAGGATGGGGCTGCAAAACAATGTTCTTTGTTCCAAACTTCAATGTTGGGCTCACTGAGGTTCTCAGTTGTTGGACCCCATATACTATCCCCACATAACAAAAGAAACAGAAAAAAGCAGTCATGGAATCCAAAAAAAGGTACTAATGACTTTATTCAAAAGTAAAAAATATTTCACAGACAAACTGCAAAAAGTAGGGCTAGAAGATGGAACCTGATGGATCCCAACATCAAAGAAACTTGCCCAGGGTGGGTATGTCAAAAAAGGGCGTCCACAAGAGTATAGAAATAAACAAATACGTGCTGCGGTTCAGATGTCCAAATATGGCTTCATAAAGCTTCACTCATGCTAACGGACAACGTCCATAAAAAGATCAAATTATAGCGAAAATACCACATAAGTAACATAACAAGGGGAGCAAATGTTCTCAGTACATAATAAATTGATCATAGCAGCATGCAAGTAAATACCTGATATTCAGTGGAACACCTTCCAGGGCCGACCCACCCGCCCCGACGCGTGTTTTGGCGGTGCCTTTTTCAAGGGGCGTATGGCAGGGATAGGGCACCCAGTTTAAATATCCTTAACCAGAAAGCGGTGTGGCGCCATGTCGCTGCGATGACGTCATGTCCGCCAGATGGCGCACAAGCAGGCAGCCGAAAGCCGGAAACACGTGGGGCCCCACGTGACCCGGCAGTCGGCGCACCGCTATGACACAGGACCGCCGACACAACGGTGTCAGGGCACATGCGCCACACTGTCAGACAGCCGAAGGAGCCATAGACAGTACTGGCAAATGTGGACATAACATTGTATGCAAAAAATGGCAATAATAAATATAAATACATGAAAAGAAACATATAATGCATTACATACAATTAGGATGTATCAGGAATGCGTCATAGCATAGTATAAATATAATTGAATCCCAGCAAACAAAATTAAATAATGTGTACAGAGCTGTGTATAAAAAATACATGCCCCAAATCCACACTTGTCACTGCGCACAGATAATGCAGCAATATCAATAACCATAATAAATCACTAAAACAATAACAACATTAATTAATTAACATTATGCTGCATACCCATGCGCAAGCGACATATGATAAGAATAGCAAAAAATGAATATACACAGTATAAATAATCAAGTAGACTACAACCAGGGTCGCAATTACAAATAGGCACCCATACAATAATATAGCCATATTGTTGCATGTATATAGAAACTATGATACCAACAAAATATAAACCATATAAGGGTAAAACCCCCACAATTAGAAAGGTACAAACAAAATATGAAAAATAAGTACCCAAGATGCATACAGAAAAGAAAATAAATACCGTAGTCCATTCCATTTGATTGTAACATACAGTAGTTAGAAGTAAGGCCGAAAAAAGACATTAGTCCATCCAGTTCAGCCTATAAAATTCTGTCAGAATAAATCCCCAGATCTACGTCCTTCTAAAGAACCTAACAATAACTGTAAGATACAATATTGTTACGCTCCAGGAAGACGTCCAGGCCTCTCTTGAACCCTTTGACTGAGTTGGCAATCACCACCTCCTCAGGCAGGGAATTCCAGATTCTCAATGCCCTAACTGTAAAGAATCCTCTTCTATGTTGGTGGAAAAACCTTTTCTTCTCCAGACGCAGAGAATGCCCCCTTGTGACCGTCACCTTCCTTGGTATAAACAGATCCTCAGAGAGATATTTGTATTGTCCCCTTATATACTTATTCATGGCTATTAGATCGCCCCTCAGTCGTCTTTTTTCTAGACTAAATAATCCTAATTTTGCTAATCTCTCTTGGTATTGTAGTTCCCCCATCCCCTTTATTAATTTTGTTGCCCTCCTTTGTACCCGCTTTAGTTCCATTATATCCTTCCTGAGCACTGGTGCCCAAAACTGTACACAGTACTCCATGTGCGGTCTAAGCAGAGATTTGTACAGAGGCAGTATAATGCTCTCATCATGTGTATCCAGACCTCTTTTAATGCACCCCATGATCCTGTTTGCCTTGGCAGCTGCTGCCTGGCACTGGCTGCTCCAGGTAAGTTTATCATTAACTAGGATCCCCAAGTCCTTCTCCATGTCAGATTTACCCAGTGGTTTACCGTTCAGTGTGTAATGGTGATATTGATTCCTTCTTCGCATGTGTATAACCTTACATTTATCATTGTTAAACTACATCTGCCACCTTTCGGCCAAAGTTCCCAACTTATCCAGATCCATCTGTAGCAGAATACTATCTTCTCTTGTATTGACTGCTTTACATAGTTTGTATCGTCTGCAAATATCGATATTTTAGTGTGCAAGCCTTCTACCAGATCGGTAATAAATATGTTGAAGAGAATAGGTCCCAACACCGAGCCCTGCGGTGCCCCACTGGTAAAAGCGACCCAGTTAGAGAATATACCATTTATAACCCCCCTCTGCTTTCTATCACTAAGCCAGTTACTTACCCATTTACACACATTTTCCCCCAGACCCAGCATTCTCATTTTGTGTACCAACCTCTTGTGTGGCACGGTATCATACGCTTTGGAAAAATCAAGATATACCACGTCCAATGACTCACCTTGGTCCAGTCTATAGCTTACCTCGTCATAAAAACTGATTAGATTGGTTTGACAGGAGGGATTCCTCATAAACCCCTGCTGATATGGCGTTAAACAGTTATTCTCATTGAGATAATCCAGAATAACATCCCTCAGAAACCCTTCAAATATTTTACCAACAATAGAGGTTAGACTTACTGGCCTATATAGTTTCCAGGGTCACTTTTAGAGCCCTTTTTGAATATTGGTACCACATTTGCTATGCGCCAGGCCTGTGGAACAGACCCCGTCGCTATGGAGTCTCTAAATATAAGAAATAATGGTTTGTCTATTACATTACTTAGTTCTCTTAGTACTCGTGGGTGTATGTCATCTGGACCCGGAGATTTATCTATTTTAGTCTTATTTAGCTGGATTTGCACCTCTTCTTGGGTTAGATTGGTGACCCTTAATATAGGGTTTTCTTTGTCTCTCTGCATTTAACCTAGCATTTCATTTTCCACAGTGAATACTGTGGAGAAGAACGTGTTTAATATATTAGCTTTTTCCTCATCATCTACAACCATACTTTCCTCACAATTTTTTAATGAGCCTACACTTTCACTTTTGATTCTTTTACTATTGATATAGTTGAAGAATAGCTTGGGATTAGTTTTACTCTCCATAGCAATGTGCTTCTCTGTTTCCTTTTTGGCAGCTTTAATTACTTTTGTAGAACATAAGTAATGGCCGTCCTCCAGTCATCCGGGTATAGAAGTACACATAGACCGGAACAAAACACCTACGTATAAAATAAGAAAGAAATGTTAAAAAGAATAAAAACACTTGATGCGGAGATACATCATGACACAATGCAGTAGCGACTACAAGAACGGAACAAAGCTGATGTTTTCATTGAGCCCCAGGGGCTGGATAGTATTTAGGGTCCAAATCCAGCGAGTCTCCAACTGGCCAAGGCGTTTTGACAAATTACCCCCCCCAATAATAATATCCAAAGCATCGATCCCCCGCACTCTAAGGAGGGTGCTGTCAAACTTATGAAAAGATTTAAAGTGCCTTGGGATCGTTTTGAGGGTGGATATCCATGTGGTTCATAGCTGCCTGGATACCCAGGACATGTTCCCTGATACGGACTTTAAACTGTCTTGTCGTCATCCCAATGTAGATTAGCCCACAAGGGCATGTCGCAAAGTATATGGCATATCGGATTAGTGTTAGCCATGGGGGCGGCCATGGGGGCGGCCTTCGCGCCGGCCTATGCTAACCTGTTCCTGGGGCTGTGGGAGAGGGACCTTTTTCTGTCAGGCCGGCTGTTGTCGATAGACTGTATCCCCTTTTGGGCACGGTATATCGATGACAACCTGTTTATCTGGCAGGGCACGGTGTTGTGAGTTCATTTTCCCCTTCACTACTGAGGCCCGAGGAACTCCCTCTTCTGGTGAAGAAAGGTAGTCAGCCTGATTGTCCAACACCTGGGGCTGATGATGATGACTGGCTGAGTGGAGTTAGTGACTGGATATAAGGCTGCCGACGCCCTTTTGGCCTGCGGGTGATTTCTCTGTGGACTTCTAGGAAACCAGTCTGATTCCTGCTCATCTAAAGCTAAGATTTCTGCTTTGCCTTTTTGCATTGTGTTTTGTTTTCCTTGCTTTTCTGGATTCTGCCATTCCCCGCTGGGGTGAGCTGAATCTCCTTTTGCCTGTTGCTCTGTCTTCAGAATATTCCTGAGTACTGACATAGCCTTTTTTGAAGCCTAGCGTCTTCAGGGCCTTTTTTACTGTCAGTTTGTTGGCTCTTATTTTCATAATGTTTTTCACGGATTGCAGACAGCAGCCTTCCTGTCCTTTCCTATCTAAGCTAGCTTGGGCCCCATCTTTGCTCAGTCTATCTTTCTGTCTGTGTTTTGTTCTTTCTTCTTGCTTCACCGTCATTATATGTGGGGGGCTGCCTTTTGCTTTGGGGTCTGCTCTGGGGCAGTTTAGATTTCCCTTTCTGTTTTTAGGCTATGTAGTCCTCCGGCTGTGATCGAGGGGCCTAGGGCATCGTAGGAGCCCCCCACGGCTACTGCTAGTTGTGTTGATAGGTTCAGGGGTCTGCAATCCGATAGCTGCCAACTTCTCTGGTTTTCTGGACTTAGCTAGCATTTCTATTTTTGCCTCCTACGGTGACTCAATCATAACAGCACGGCCATTAACTTGCGCAATTTATTGAGTGTCTCAACAGTAGTGATCTGAATATTACCCTCTCGCTATACCACTAAAATTAATTTTCTGGATGTTTCAATAAGTAAGGATCACAGTGGTAATGTGCACACAGATAAATTTCGAAAACCTACATCTACAAATACATTGTTGCACGCTTCCTCATGCCATCCTCGTCATATGGTCTCCTCTATATCAGAGCTGAAGACACGGTTCCTCGACCGTGGGTATAGCAGGCGTATTGTTAAGAAGGCCTACCACAGGGCGAAATACTCAGTGCGTAATCTTCTGCTGTACAAACAACGAGGTGGAGAATCCGATACAGGGAATCTATGTAGGTTCATCACGACTTTTAATCCACATTCTGATAAGGTGAGATCCGCACTGGCCAAGGCATGGCCCATCCTACAAATTGACCCGGTTATTGGGAAATTTCTCCCAAAGCGCCCACTGATCACATTCAGGCACGCAAAAAACTTACGGGACTATTTGACTAATAGTCATTATGTGGGACAGCGATCTAAAACATTTTTGGACACTAATCCGATTGTGGGTGGCTGTGCTCCATGTGGTCGTTGTGTCGCGTGTCCCAATGTGGATAGATGCAGTGATTTTTGCAATTCTGGTGGTACAAGGAGTCATAAAATAAAGAAACGGATTACTTGTGCCACCAGATATGTCATATACTTTGCGACATGCCCTTGTGGGCTAATCTACATTGGGATGACGACAAGACAGTTTAAAGTCCGTATCAGGGACCATGTCCTGGGTACAACATGGATACAGCCACCCTCAAAACGATCCCAAGGCACTTTCATAAGTGTGACAGCACCCTCCTTAGAGTGCGGGGGATCGATGCTTTGGATATTAATATCAGGGGGGGTAATTTGTCAAAACGCCTTGGCCAGTTGGAGACTCGCTGGATTTGGACCCTAATTACTATCCAGCCCCTGGGGCTCAATAAAAAAATCAGGTTTGTTCCGTTCTTGTAGTCGCCACTGCATTGTGTCATGATGTATCTCCGCATCAAGTGTTTTTATATTCTTTTTAACCTTTCTTATTTTATACGTAGGTGTTTTGTTCCGGTCTATGTGTACATCTACACCCGGATTACTGGAGGACGACCATTACTTATGTTCTACAATCAAATGGAATGGAGTATTTCTTTTCTTTTTTGTATGCGTCTTGGGTACTTATTTTTCATATTTTGCTTGTACCTTTCTAATTGTGGTTTTTTTTACCCTTATATGGTTTATATTTTGATGGTATCATAGTTTCTATATACATGCAACAATATGGCTATATTATTGTATGGGTGCCTATTTGTATTTGCGACCCTGGTTGCAGTCTACTTGATTATTTATACTGTGTATATTCAGTTTTTGCTATTCTGTCGCTTGCACATGGGTATGCAGCATAATGTTAATTAATGTTGTTATTGTTTTAATGATTTATTATGGTTATTGATATTGCTGCATTATCCGTGCGCAGTGACATGTGTGGATTTGGGGCATGTATTTTTTACACACAGCTCTGTACACATTATTTCATTTTGTTTGCTGGGATTCAATTATATTTATACTATGTTATGACACATTCCTGATACATTCTAATTGTATGTAGTGCAATATATGTTTCTTTTCATACATTTATATTTATTATTGCCATTTTTTGCATACAATGTTATGTCCACATTTGCCAGTACTGTCTATGGCTCCTTCGGTTGTCTGACAGTGTAGCGCATGCGCCCTGACACCGTTTTGTCGGTGGTCCTGTGTCATAGCGGTGCACTGACTTCTGAGTCACGTGGGGCCCCACGTGTTTCCGGCTTTCGGCTGCCTGCTTGTGCGCGGTCCGGCGGATCTGTCGGTCGTCGCGGCGAAATGGCGCCACACCGAGCTTCCGGGTTAAGGATATTTAAACCGGGTGCCCTATCCCTGCCATATGCCCCTTGAGAAAGGCACCGCCGAAACGCGCGTCAGGGCGGGTGGGTCGGCCCTCGAAGGTGTTCCACTGAATGTCAGGTATTTACTTGCATGCTGCTCTGATCAATTTATTATGTACTGAGAACATTTGTTCCCCTTGTTATGTTACTTATGTGGCATTTTGGCTATAATATTATCTTTTTATGGACACTGTCCGTTAGCATGGGTGAAGCTTTATGAAACCATATTTGGAAATTTGATCTGCAGCACGTATTTGTTTATTTCTATACTCTTGTGGACGCCCTATTTGGACATACCCACCCTGGGCAAGTTTCTTTGATGATGGGATCCATCAAGGTTCCTTCTTTTAGCCCTACTTTTTGCAGTTTGCCTGTGAAATATTTTTTACTTTTGAATAAAGTCATTAGTACCTTTTTTTGGATTCCATGACTGCTTTTTTCTGTTTCTTTTGGTATTCTAGTATGCAGTTGTCCATATGTGTCTGGAAATTTGGGTGGTCATTTATGATACTTTTATCTTTATATTGATTGTTTCCACCCATAATGGTCTTCGGAATTTTCTTATCCACATAACACAAGTAGAACCACGTACTGCGTCTCCTCCATGTTGTCCTATGAGCAAATTGCTGTGAATAGAACAGGAGTGGAAACAGACAGAAGATGGCTCCTGTGCAAGTACAATATATGGGCCTTTTGCAGTCCAATTTTTATTTTTTTATTTACTTATTTTAAATATCCTGTTGCTTGATTATCAAGCCATGCCGACTTGATGGATGAATGAACAGTAGGAAGATTGATATTGTTCAAGCCTAAGTAGGTCCTCCAGGATCTTCTTCACCGTTATCTTGATTGTATCAAGCCATCTGGTTGCTGTTCTTCCTCTTTGCCTTGTTCTTTCTATTCTTCCGACCATGATGTCCACCTCTGGTGGTTGATCTCTTCATATGATGTACCCTAGGCAAGTCCTAGCTTGCTGATCCTTGCTTTGAGTGACAAGTCTGGCTTGATTTGTTCCAAAACTGATGCATTCATTCTCCTTGTGATCCATGGCATTGATAACACGCTTCTCCAGCATTTCGAAAGTGTTCATTCTTCTTCTGTAATAGTCCAATGCAGACCAATAGCTTATCATCATGTAAAATTCCACCTGCTTTGGAGGTCTTAAATCTTGATCCACAATGAGGTTGCACAGGTGGCATCAATGGTATTTCGGCTCCTGGAATTTAGAAGTGGCTCTACATGGGCGGTTCCCTTCATTCACTACTTGTGGATACGCCATAAATATCTGCAATGTGAAAACTCCATGCACAAAGTGCTCAAAATCCTGGATTATCCTGCTGAATCTCAGAAAGGGATATTCCCATGGGATAGAATAATAGCAAATCATTGTCACTACCAGAGAGGGTGATACACGGCTTTCAGAGGTTATTCAACACCTCGAGAGTGCGCTTATTCAGTAATCACAAGCCTTCCCTTTGTGTGGGCAGAAAGAAAAACTACTTACCAAGGAAGGAAACAAAAAAAAGACACTACCACAAATTGATATAATCCTTCTTCAGAAACCGAACAATAACCTTGAAATTGTATGTTGACTTTCTATTTCTTCTATGCAAATCACTTACTTGTTGTGTGTTATGGGAAATATGCCATGTAGCCTATCTAAAAAGCTAAAAAAACAATAGTGCATGAAAAGGTGTATTTCTTCCTGCCGACTTCTCTCTGCTTTTGGTGGTGTTTGGATGTTTTGACATATGGTCAAACTGATGATGTCACCAAAGTCAAACAAACCCGAAACATCTCCCTCTCCTTCGCTCATTTATGTCCTAATGACATCTACTTTCGACCGTTGCACGACATACAGTATCTCTGGCATCGTTATTATAGGTCAGAACTCCATGGCCAGAAGTCCTGGCCGATTGTTATGAGGCCGTAGAAGCAGCGTGCAATGGCAGAAAGAAGAGGACTTGAAAAATGGACGATGAGTGGCGGGCAACAGACGACCAGAAAGGTGAGTGGTGGCTTATTAAATTTTTTTAGTTTTTCATATTTGCCTGCCCTGTACAGTTCACCAAAAAATAAGCCAGCTACATGCTATTTACGGACTTTACACAGAGTGAATTCCGGAAAATCAGTATTCTGGAGAATACGGATTTTTGTAAACTTCATATAGAATTCAGTTCCAAATAAATACACCCATGTCAACTGTTTAGTGATATAGACCTCGCTTTAACCTCAGCATCATTTTCTCAAAATTCTTATCTTCAGAATTAATAGGCTATGGACATGTTCCACTTGGAAAGCTATTTTTTCGCACGTCAAGGGTTTCTGGTAGTAAAAAAATTACACTACAGTTGTGCTCAAAATCTAAAATTACGTGAAGACTGCAAACTGCAATTGAGATGTGATGATGAATTAAGGAAAGAAAATTACAGACTCAAACATACAGTTGTGCTCAAGAGTTTACAAACTCCTACAGAATTTTTGCTTTCTTGGCCTTTTTTCAGAGAATATAAATGATAACACCAAAACTTTTTCTCCACTCATGGTTAGTAGTTGGTTGAAGCCATTCATTGTCAAACTACTTTGTTTTATCTTTTAAATGATAATGACAACCCAAAACATCCAAATGTCCCTGATAAAAGTTTACATACCCTGGTGATTTTGCCCTGATAACATGCACAGAAGTTGACACAAATGGGTTTGAATGGCTACTAAAGGTAACATCCTCACCTGTGATTGTTTGCTTGTAATCAGTGTGTGCATAAAAGCTGAGCGAGTTTCTAGGATCCAGACAGACTCTTGCATCTTTCATCCAGCCACTGACATTTCTGGATTATGAGTCATGGGGAAAGCAAAAGAATTGTCAACGGAACTACGGGAAAAGGTAGTTGAACTGTATAAAACAGGAAAGGGATACAAAAAGATATCCAAGGAATTGATAATGCCAGTCAGCAGTGTTCAAACTGTGATTAACAAATGGAAAATCAGGGGCTCTGTAAATATAAAACCACAGTTAGGTAGACCAACAAGAATTTCGTCCACAACTACTAGGAAAATTGTTCAGGATGCAAAGAAAAACCCACAAATAACCAACTGAAATACAGGACTCTCTGAAAACTAGCGGTGGGGCTGTTTCATGATGCACAATAAGGAGGCATTGAAGAAAAATGGCCTGCATGGTCGAGTCACCAGAAGAAAACCATTACTGCGCAAATGTCTCAAAGTATCTCGCCTGCAATACGCAAAACAGCACAGAAGCCAGCCTCATAACTTCTGGAACGAGGTAATTTGGAGTGATGAGACCAAAATTGAACTTTTTGGCCATAACCATAAACGTTATATTTGGAGCGAGGTCAACAAGGCCTATGATGAAAGGGACACCATTCCTACTGTAAAGCATGGAGGTGGATCACTGATGTTTTGGGGATGTGTGAGCTACAAATGCACAGGAAACTTGGTCAAAGTTGAAGGAAATATGAATGCAGCATGTTATGAGCAAATACTGGGGCAAATTTACAATCATCATGCCGAACGCTGCACATGGGACGTACTTGGACATTCCAACATGACAACGATCCAAAACACAAGGCCAAGTCGACCTGTCCTTGGCTACAGCAGAACAAAGTTAAGATTCTGGAGTGGCCATCTCAGTCTCCTGACCTCAATATCATCAATATCTGGGGAGATCTCGAGCGCGCAGTTCATGCTAGACAGCTCAGGAATTTACCGGAACAGGAGGCTTTTTGCCAAGAAGAGTCGGCAGCTTTACCATCAGAGAAAATAAAGAACCCTATCCACAAGTACCACAAAAGACTTCAAGCTGTCATTGATGTTAGAGGGGGAAATACACGATATTAAGAAATGGGGTATGTGAACTTTTGATCAGGATCATTTGGATGTTTTGGGTTGTCATTATGATTTAAGAAGAGAAAACACAGTAGTTTGACAATAAATGGCTTCACCCAACCACTAACCACGAGTTTGACAATAAATGGCTTCACCCAACCACTAACCATGAGTAAAGAAAAAGTTTTGGCGTTATCATTCATATTCTCTGGAAAAAGGCCAAGAAAGCAAAAATTCTACCGGGGTATGTAAACTTTTGCACGCAACTGTATGTTTGAATCTGTAATTTTCTTTCCTTAATTCATCATCACATCTCAATTGCAGTTTGCATTCTGCACGTAATTTTAGATTTCTCTCATGAAGGGGGATACTGTTCCTCAAAAGTAATATAGGCTTGATGTGAACACTCAAAACCCAAGATAAAAGCAAAATGACATATAGTTCCCAACCACTCGGTGTATGTTAGAAGGAGGCATTCATGTTATTTGACATAAGGTAAGGTTTTAATACTAGAAGTTAGGACCATCCCGAATAGGGTCACCGTGATGTGGCAGGATGGCTTTTACATTTTTTGATCAAATTTACATTAACTAAGTACCCTATGTTATTTTCTTGCACTATTGCTATTTATTTTCTGCATGGTATTTGCTCATGTTGCTTTTATCTTAGGTTTTGTATGCTTAGTGGCCAGTATGAACATGCGCCTACACATTGCATGCATACCAACTTATATTCTAGTTCAACTCTTTGGGTTTTGATGTAAACACTGTGGGACAAGGATGCTGCTACCTTCGCTATCTCTTCTGGACCAGAAATTCCAGAACCAATTACTGTTCTCCACATCATGTGCTTTCCTCCCTATCTACAGCCTGTTTTCTTGGTCATCTCTGAGAACATAGATGTTTTCTCCCATCTCTCATTTCTGGTCTACTGTGTAAAGGCGCATCCTGTATACAGCTATCTTGAAAACTGAAGGAAGGATGGGAGAACAGAAAGAGCCATCGGGTCCAGGAGCAGAGCTCTGATGGATTTCTTACAGTTTTGTAGAGCAGATAGCTACACAAAGGACTTACAAATGCACCAGCAAGATGGTAGGATTTTTTCACAGGTATACTAGATATGCAGAATTCTCAGCACCCTAATGTTCACCTCTTCTTCTCTCCTTACTATTTTGATACCTTTGCCGAGCTCTGGATAAATTGCTAATGTACAGATTCTTCATTGCTTTTTGGATGGTAAAGAAAGACCGAAGAAAAAATATTTTTCTTATGTCGACATACTGGAAAAAAATAATTTAGGGCAAGTTAGGACAGGATATGGGTTGAACTAGATGGACTTTAAAGTCTCCCTTCAACCTTAATAACTATGTTACTAAATGGTTAAATGAAATAGGGAATTGTCAAATGATTTTTATTAAAATTCTACCTTAAATAATTTAGTAAATATTATCAATGCAAATTTTTATGCTGATTCTCAGAAAGGAAAAAAAAGGATTTGGGTCTCGCCATGAAATAGTTAACTGTGAGGTGTTAATATGACCTCAGCATCTGTATTTAGTGATATCATTTTGATATCTGATCTTTTTTTTTAAAGGTTGATATGATTTTCAGAATGAATCTTCCATCATTGATTTCTACTCTTAACTAGGACCGGATACCAAACAGCACCAGAGCTTATTGTGCACCTGCTTCCACACACAGCGTCCAGATGCTGCCCTGTGCCAGGACTTCTGTCTCTCTGCTGGAAATTGGTAAAGACTGGTTAGCGCCACACAACTGAACTGCAGACCCCTTATTCCACAGTACCTAATTATGGTTAATTAACAGGAGGCATCCATCACTGAGTACTTTGTTTCTTACATGGAGAAGCCACATCATCTATCGCTCTCTCTTCCTATCTTTTGTTAGTGACATTAGGAGAGATTAAAATTTTTTAGTCAGTATTATAGTAGTTATATTCTTGTACATAGGGGGCAGTATTATAGTAGTTATATTCTTATACATAGGAGCAGTATTATAGTAGTTATATTCTTGTACATAGGGGCAGTATTATATTGGTTATATTCTTGTATATAGGAGCAGTATTATAGTAGTTATATTCTTGTACATAGGGGCAGTACTATAGTAGTTATATTCTTGTACATAGGGGCAGTAGTATAGTAGTTATATTCTTGTACATAGGGGCAGTATTATAGTAGTTATATTCTTGTACATAGAGGGCAGTATTATAGTAGTTATATTCTTGTACATAGGGGCAGTATTATAGTAGTTATATTCTTGTACATAGGAGCAGTATTATAGTAGATATATTCTTGTACATAGGGGCTGTATTATAGTAGTTATATTCTTGTACATAGGAGCAGTATTATAGTAGATATATTCTTGTACATAGGGGCAGTATTATAGTAGTTATATTCTTGTACATAGGGGGCAGTATTATAGTAGCTATATTCTTGTACATAGGGGCAGTATTAAAGAAGCTATATTCTTGCACATAGGAGCAGTATTATAGCAGTTATATTCTTGTACATAGGGGGCAGTATTATAGTAGTTATATTCTTGTACATAGGAGCAGTATTATTGTAGTTATATTCTTGTACATAGGGGCAGTATTATAGTAGTTATATTCTTGTACATAGGAGCAGTATTATAGCAGTTAAATTCTTGTACATAGGGGCAGTATTATAGTAGTTATATTCTTGTACATAGGAGCAGTATTATTGTAGTTATATTCTTGTACATAGGGGCAGTATTATAGTAGTTACATTCTTGTACATAGGGGGCAGGATTATAGTAGTTATATTCTTGTACATAGGGGCAGTATTATAGTAGTTATATTCTTGTACATATGGAGCAGCATTATAGTAGCTATATTCTTGTACATAGGGGCAGTATTATAGTAGTTATATTCTTGTACATAGGGGCAGTATTATAGTAGTTATATTCTGGTACAAAGGAGCAGTAATTTATAGTAGCTATATTCTTGTACCTAGAGGCAGTATTATTGTAGTTATAATCTTATACATAGGAGCAGTATTATAGTAGTTATATTCTTGTACATAGGGGGCAGTATTATAGTAGTTATATTCCTGTACATAGGTGCAGTACTATAGTAGTTGTATTCTTGTACATAGGGGCAGTATTATAGTGGTTATATTCTTGTATATAGGAGCAGTATTATAGTAGTTATATTCTTGTACATAGGGGCAGTATTATAGCAGTTATATTCTTGTACATAGGGGCAGTACTATAGTAGTTATATTCTTGTACATAGGAGCACTATTATAGTAGTTATATTCTTGTACATAGGGGCAGTATTATAGTAGTTATATTCTTGTACATAGGAGCACTGTTATAGTAGTTATATTCTTGTACATAGGGGCAGTATTATAGTAGTTATATTCTTATACATAGAGGGCAGTATTATAGTAGTTATATTCTTGTACATAGGGGCACTATTATAGTAGTTATATTCTTGTACATAGGGGGCAGTATTATAGTAGTTATATTCTTGTACATAGGGGCAGTATTATAGTAGTTATATTCTTGTACATAGGGGCAGTATTATAGTAGTTATATTCTTGTACATAGGGGCAGTATTATAGTAGTTATATTCCTGTACATAGGGGCAGTATTATAGTAGTTATATTCTTGTACATAGGAGCAGTATTATAGTAGATATATTCTTGTACATAGGGGCAGTATTATAGTAGTTATATTCTTGTACATAGGGGCAGTATTATAGTAGTTATATTCTTGTACATAGGGGCAGTATTATAGTAGTTATATTCTTGTACATAGGAGCAGTATTATAGTAGATATATTCTTGTACATAGGGGCAGTATTATAGTAGTTATATTCTTGTACATAGGGGGAAGTATTATAGTAGTTATATTCTTGTACATAGGGGCAGTATTATAGTAGTTATATTCTTGTACATAGGAGCAGTATTATAGTAGATATATTCTTGTACATAGGGGCAGTATTATAGTAGTTATATTCTTGTACATAGGGGGCAGTATTATAGTAGTTATATTCTTGTACATAGGGGCAGTATTATATTAGTTATATTCTTGCACATAGGAGCAGTATTATAGTAGTTATATTCTTGTACATAGGGGGCAGTATTATAGTAGTTATATTCTTGTACATAGGGGCAGTATTATAGTAGTTATATTCTTGTACATAGGGGCAGTATTATAGTAGTTATATTCTTGTACATAGGGGCAGTATACAGTAGTTATATTCTTGTACATAGGAGCAGTATTATAGTAGATATATTCTTGTACATAGGGGCAGTATTATAGTAGTTATATTCTTGTACATAGGGGGCAGTATTATAGTAGTTATATTCTTGTACACAGGAGCAGTATTATATTAGTTATATTCTTGTACATAGGGGCAGTATTATAGTAGTTATATTGTTGTACATAGGGGCAGTATGATAGTAGTTATATTCTTGTACATAGGAGTAGTATTATAGTAGTTGTATTCTTGTACATAGGGCAGTATTATAGTAGTTATATTCTTGTACATAGGGGCAGTATTATAGTAGTTATATTCTTGTACATAGGAGCAGTATTATAGTAGTTATATTCTTGTACATAGGGACAATTTTAATTATAAAACCAAACATAAATACAGTTATAATAAAGCAAAAATCATCCAGCATTACAAAACACAAATCACTTAGGTAATATATACACACGCACTAAATAATCAAATCATATTCATAAATAAAGTGTCCACACCTGGGGATGGAAAAAAAAAGTTAGAGAAAAAAAAAAGCACATTTCCTAACTGAATTTTACGTTTCTCCATAATGTTATGTTTCTCGGACTCCTTCCAACTTCCAGTGATTTTATCCACCGGAGTTCTGACATAACCTGATTGGCGGCAGCGGTGTGATCGAACGGCTCATTGTGCAGTGACACCCGGGTTCTCATGTGCCAGTGATAGTATTTGATGACACTGATTATAATGTACATTGTCTCTCTGTCGATGTCACTAACAGTGGAGAGGACACCATAGATTATGTCAGGATACTTTAGGGTCCGCAGTCTGGGGATTTTTAGATTATCTGACACTTCCTCCCAGATCTTCCTCCCTCCCCAGCAATCACATATAAAGTGATCCATAGTCTCCTCCTGCTGACAACCAAGGGGACAATTCCAATCAGAGACACACAGATGTTTCAGGTTCCCCCTGACAAAGAGCCGACTATGCAGTGAAAGCCAAGTGACATCAAACAGTTTAGGAGGAAGCCGTTTCCTGTTTAGGAATCTAAGGCTTTCCTGCAGGGTGGTGGGGACACAATCTCTCAGGGCCAGTGGAGAGTAGAAGAAAGTCCTACATACATGAGCATACAGGTATCTTCTGGTATTACTCTCAATGTAAGACTTCTCCAGTCCCCACCACCAAACACACTTCAGACTATAGTCCAGATACTGGGGGAGGTGGTCACCTGTCCATCTCCTCCTCTTGAGACTGCCGCCTTGCACCCATGATTCTGCAAAAGGCAATATCCAGTACCTAATACTATTTACCCACAGGGAGCTACTGTTTGAGTCCATGTTCCCAAAATTCACCTTTAGAAACAAGGAGTCAAAAAAAACCCTTGGATTCTACACATCCAGCCGACCCTCTCTCCGCCGTAGGTACGTTATTCCCCTATTTATTAGGTTCAACCTATTCCTCCACAAGAGCAGGAAGAACAGGCTGAAGAGCCTCGCTGAGAAAGATTCTGGCAAAGGGAAAATGACAGAGACATACAAGAAAACGGGGACCAAGTAGGTCTTCAACATTGTGACCCTTTCTCTGTAGGTCAGCCTCCAGTTCTTCCATCGCTGAACCTTTGTCTTTCCGGTTTCCAATTTCTCCTCCCAATTTAGCGTGGCATTATCATCCCTCCCAAATTTAAACCCTAGGATCTTAATATGGGTGGAGGCTTTGGAAAACTGCGGCAAATCAAAGCTGGGCTCAGTATCTAATGTCCACAGAGCTTGACTCTTTTCAAGGTTGACCAGAGACCCGGAGGCCTCTGAGTAGCTTCTGATGGACGCAGATAACATCTGCACCTCTCGAGGATTGGAGATCACCAACGTCACATCATCCGCATAGGCAACAACATTCAGAGGCGGGCAATGGGGGACCGGCACCCCCTGAAAATTGCACTCCTGCAGTGACCTCAGAAACGGGTCTAGGGCAAAAACATACAGGAGCGGACTCAGTGGGCAAGCCCTGCCTCACCCCCACCCCAACTCCAAAAGTGTCACCCTGCCAACCATTAATCAGAGGAACGCTCACCGCCTCTCTGTACAGCGTCTTCAGCCAATCCACAAATTGTCCCGGGATACCGTACTTTGACAAAGTGGCCCACAGATAGTCATGATCAACCCTGTCAAAGGCTTTAGCCTGGTCCAGACTAACAACATATCTCCCACACCGCAGAGCTTTACATCTCTCAAACATCTCCCGTATCGAGATGACTGCTCCAGAGATGTTCCGCCCTTTTACTGTGCCAAACTGAGAGCCTGCCAACAGTGCTGGGGACAAACAGACTAATCTAGAAAATAGGATCTTTGCTAGAATCTTCCTGTCCACATTCAAGAGGGCAATCGACCTCCAGTTCTTGATGTCGCTCGGCTCTTTACCTTTAGACAGCAGAATTAACGAGGACACTCTCATGGATGGAGGCATCAGGTGATTTTCTAGACAATTTCTATACACATCCACGAGAATTGGAGCCAGGAGGTCTCTGAATTTCTTATAAAATTCTGCTGTTATACCATCTAGACCTGGTGCCTTCTTCAGATGCAACTTATCAATGGCCTCCTTAACTTCCTCCACTGTTAATTCTGCTGTCAAAGGAGAAAAGTCCAGATCATTAGTATCAGGCACTGGAGTGGCCTCCAAGAATTGAGCCATCTTATCTTTATCCAAAACTTTCCTCTGAAACAAGTCAGCATAGTAAGATCTCACCACCTCCAGGATACCCTCCTGTGAATCCTGCAATACACCCTGGGAGTCAATGAGACCAGTGACCATTATTTTGGCCACCCTCTCCCTGCAGTTCTCAAAGGGATCAGGGGCCCCTAAGGACCCATAATCCCGTTCAAGAACCAGGGAGGTATACCTGCTATAATGATACTGCCTTATCTCAGATTTCAGCCAGTTGATCTTCACTTTGTCATCCCCGCCCGCCGAATACAGTGACTCCAATTCTTTGCGCAGCTTTAGGTACTGGCTGTACTTATTCCTCCCTTTATTAACTGACAGTCTCTTTAAGAGGGATCTGATATCCTCCTTGACGTCCTCCCACCAGTCGGTCATGTTGTCATAGAAGTCAACCCTGTCTAGATGGAGCTGGATAAGGGAGTGAACACGGCTCTGAACATAGGCATCATCCAGGAGACTGGAATTGAGCTTCCACAACCCCCACCAATGTCCGGACGGTTAGAGGTCCCCAAAGAGAAGCACAAGGCGAGGTGATCAGAGTAATGTACGACCTTCTCACCCAGGGCGCCGACAGCCTCAGTAGGACTGACAAAAGCAAAATCTATCCTACTGCTCCTGTTGGAACATGAATACATGAATTTTGGCTGTCGCCCACCCTGCGTGAAAACGTCAGTCAGTCCTGCTGCATTATGACGTTATGTAGGACCTTACCGTCCCTGGTCACTGTCCTGCCTGAGGAGCTGTCACCTGATGTCAGTATGGCATTAAAGTCCCCCGCCATCACTACTGGAAGAGAAGTGAAGAGGTAAGGCTTGACGTCATTAAACAGCTGGATCCTGTCAGTCACCGTCTGTGGCCCATAGATGTTAATAAGCCGGAGTCGCCTCCCATGGATAGTGACTTCTAGGACCAAACATCTTCCCATGGCCACCTCCGTCATCCTATGCACAGTCACATCATTGGTGTTAAACAGGACAGCGACCCCGGCGTAAGGCTCCACAGCCAGTGACCAGAAAGAAGGACCGGAATGCCATTCCCTCTCAGCCTCTCTCATAAGCCCCAGAGATGTCAGTCGTGTCTCCTGCAGGAAGATGACATCTGTGTCCAGATATTTGAAATGTTCATACACCGCGTGTCTAGTTCTCCTCAGCTTAATGCTATTCACATTACTCGAGGTCACTGTAAATGAGAATCCCGCCATCACAACACAATATAGAAGGAGCAGAGTAACAGCCATCATCATGAGTCAGAGATGTTCTGTCCACCACCGGTGTCCATGTCAGACTCTACCTGTGGATCTACAGATAAGGGCTTCCGCTTTCGCGGGGGATGGTCCTCTATGTCCCTGTCACACTCAGCATCAACTTTCCTCAACTCTTTCTCATAATCATCATCATTAGACTCAGATAAAACTCCATACTTGTTGGACACGACCATCACTCCTGCAGAATTCTGAACCTTCTTACTAGCACTCTGACCAGTGTCATATTCTGCTTCAGGTTTACGGGAGGATGTGTTCTTTTTCTTCCTTTTATTTTGATTAATGCTCCAGTCATCAGATACAGACAGCGATGCTGAAGGGGGGGCTATCTGAGGCTGCTGGACCTGATGGACGACCTCCATGTTCCCCTCTGCACCCTGCTTCTCTGGTGCTACATGAGTGGACTCCTGGTGGGCATCTGAGCTGGTCAGCATCTCTCCTGACATTAAATCCTCCTTCTCACGTGTCCCTGCCACCACATCCTCATCCTCCTGAGCCTCTGCCCCTGCCATCACTAACTCATCAGGGAAGACTCTGCAGATGTTGTGCCAGGCGTCTGGACAGTCCCTGTGAGGGTGGCCCATCCTACCACAGAGGTTGCACCTGACGTCCCGGCAGTCTGCAGAGACATGGCCGATTGCCCCACACAGACTGCACTTCACCACAGTACAGGCGTCAGCCAGATGACCTTTCCCACCACATTTGAAACACTTTCTGGGTTGCCCAGGATAATAACACCTTCCCTTCTCCCTCCCAATGAAGAAGGAGTTGGGTAAGTGGGCAATGATGTTATCACATTGCCGCAATTTTACCAAGACCCGCCACCCCATTGTCCAGATACCATCCTCATCTCTGACCTTGGTGAGTCCAGAGACGAGGTCACAGTGTCTCCGGAGCCACACCTCGATGTCCTGTGGAGGAACGGCCTCATTCCAGAACGTGATGTTTACTGTGACTGTGTCTGGCCTGGAGATAGGAACCAACACAAACTTATTCCAACCCTCAATATATCTGAACTTGGGGTAATTGGCCCAGAGTTTATCCAGGTCAGACATGAGCTTGAAGCTGACCTCGTAGCCCTGCCTGTCCTGAAGATTAGACACCGCCAGTATCTCATTTGCCACAAACCCCATCTGGCCGCAGAGCAGCTCTCTCACCACATACCTGCGTTGTGGCAGATCCTCCCTGGCACCTATGTATTTAAACCGCACCACATTAATGCGTTTGAATGTCTGGCCGGTATACCTGGCGCTGGAAGTGAAGGATGGGGCGCCGCGGCTCCAGGCATTCCTGGGGGGCACCTGCCGGGTCATACTGGGCTGACAGGTAGAGGGTCTGCAGAAGGGGGGCTGTCACACCTTGTGGACTGGAAGGCAAAGGGGGATAGTCATCATTATCATCAGAGAGTGCGACGTCCATTACAGAAAGGGAAACCCCTCCAACCCTCGACCCCATGGTCACAGCATCACAAGCCACAGTCTGTGTTTCAGCCTCAGCCTCAGCCTCATCAGCACAAACAGTCTCACATACACTGTCCTGCTCCTGTGTGGGGCATTCTGGGACCTGTGGTGCCTCAGATGGAGTCTGAAGTGTATGCTCCTGTTCACACTGAGCTGCCTGCTGCTGCAGATGTTTTCCCTCCTGGAAGCAGAAGCGGGCAGCCTGTAACACTGGCCGTGTCCGCTGCTGGGGGGTCCCGTCCTGAACATCAGGGGTCCTGGCCTCTACAGCACAGCCCTGCTTATAGGAGACGAACCGCTCTCGGTTCCTGTAGGTCTCTGCCAGGGGCCCCATGCTCTCCAGCACAGATTCAGTGTCCTGCACAACACTTGCCAGCTGTACACCCAGTGTGTTCAGTCTCAGGTCATACGCATCATTACTGGCAGGATTAGGGGTCTTTAGGTTATAGATAAAGTCTGGTCAGGCAATGTGTGGAGGCCATTCCTGATATGTCTGTGTTCAGACCTGGTTGGCCTTCATCTGCACTTGCTTCATCTGGCTTCATGGGAGCGATCCAGCAATGTTCAGGTACAGATTGCACTTGATGTGGTCATGCTCTAAATGTATTTAGGAGGCCGTAATGGCACAGCATTTATTAAAAATATATAGAGTAGGACCCCCCATATGAGATTGCCTTGGCGCGGCGGGGTGGCTCAATTGAATTGATCAATTTTTTTGCTAAATATCTCATTTTTGAATACAGCTAGACATTATGTGCATATACACTCCAATTTATGCGTTCTAACCTTAAGCAGTGCTGGCTTCCCCCTCTATTTTCTTATAGATGAAGTCTACCTCCATTTGCAGCGCTTTTTTTTGCTGCTGTAACTCACCCACTTTTCGGACAAGTCCCGGTATCTCATCCGCTAGCTGCAGCTCGGGTGCACGCGCCGGCTCCACAGGCTTAGTCTTGACCACGGGTACAGGGGTTTTGAACACATTCTTGTGCGGTTCCACCATAGATGGTTTTATGGCCCCTTGCCTGGATGCAGGTTCCGCAGAAGGTTTATCGCTGCCACCTGATTGCGACCGTGTTCGTCCTGACCTCGCCATACTGCCATGTTGCTGTAGGTTTTCCTGCATTGTCTGTCTTTCCAAAGACTTCCGTCTCTGCCTGGAAGCAGGAGAGGTGATATGCATAGCTGGGGCCGATCTCACCTGTGCACCAGGCTGGAGCTGCTTACTGACTGGGGAGCTACAAGACTTCACATTCAGCTGGTTTCCATCACTCACCAACACTTTTCCTTCTTGCTTCTTTGCTGGAACTGGAGAAGGTTTTCCTCCCAAAACTTTACTCACAGCTTTTTCCTCTTTCACCAAACTGCTGCAGCTTTGACTCGCTGCATTCACTGGTCTCACAGTGGCTTTGGGATTAACATTCCCATTGGTAGAAGCCTGGGAGGCTTGTCCCAGTGTAGGCCAGGAAGCCTGGGCCTTGCCTGGGGAGCTTCCACGCCCAGGGTGGCCCCTCCCCAGGCTTGCTCCAGACATGAGGAGAACCACTGACACACAACCTCACAGCTAGGAGGCAGTATTATAGTAGTTATATTCTTGTACATAGGATCAGTATTATAGTAGTTATATTCTTGTACATAGGGGCAATATTATAGTAGTTATATTCTTGTACATAGGCGCAGTATTAAAGTAGTTATATTCTGGTATATAGGGGGCAGTATTATAGTAGTTATATTCTCGTATATAGGGGCAGTATTATAGCAGTTATAGTCTTGTACATAGGGGGCAGTATTATAGTAGTTATATTCTTGTACATAGGGGCAGTATTATAGTAGTCATATTCTTGTATATAGGAGCAGTATTATAGTAGTTATTTTCTTGTACATAGGGGCAGTATTATAGTAGTTATATTCTTGTATATAGGAGCAGTATTATAGTAGTTATATTCTTGTACATACTGTAGGAGCAGTATTATATTAGTTATATTCTAAAGGGGCAGTATTATAGTAGTTATATTCTTGTACATATGGGCAGTATTATAGTAGTTATATTCTTGTACATAGGAGCAGTATTATAGTAGTTATATTCTTGTACATAGGATCATTATTATAGTAGTTATATTCTTGTACATAGGGGCAATATTATAGTAGTTATATTCTTGTACATAGGCGCAGTATTAAAGTAGTTATATTCTGGTATATAGGGGGCAGTATTATAGTAGTTATATTCTCGTATATAGGGGCAGTATTATAGCAGTTATAGTCTTGTACATAGGGGGCAGTATTATAGTAGTTATATTCTTGTACATAGGGGCAGTATTATAGTAGTCATATTCTTGTATATAGGAGCAGTATTATAGTAGTTATTTTCTTGTACATAGGGGCAGTATTATAGTAGTTATATTCTTGTATATAGGAGCAGTATTATAGTAGTTATATTCTTGTACATACTGTAGGAGCAGTATTATATTAGTTATATTCTTGTACAAAGGGGCAGTATTATAGTAGTTATATTCTTGTACATATGGGCAGTATTATAGTAGTTATATTCTTGTACATATGGGCAGTATTATAGTAGTTATATTCTTGTACATAGGAGCAGTATTATAGTAGTTATATTCCTGTACATAGGAACAGTATTATAGTAGTTATATTCTTGTACATAGGAGCAGTATTATAGTAGTTATATTCTTGTACATAGGAGCAGTATTATAGTAGTTATATTCTTGTACATAGGTGCAGTATTATAGTAGTTATATTCTTGTACATAGGGGCAGTATTATTGTAGCTATATTCTTGTACATAGGAGCAGTATTATAGCAGTTATATTCTTGTACATAGGTGCAGTTTTATAGTAGTTATATTCTTGTACATAGGGGCAGTATTATAGTAGCTATATTCTTGTACATAGGTGCAGTATTATAGTAGTTATATTCTTGTACATAGGGGCAGTATTATAGTAGTTATATTCTTGTACATAGGAACAGTATTATAGTAATATTCTTGTACATACGGGCAGTATTATAGTAGCTATATTCTTGTACATAGATGCAGTATTATAGTAGTTATATTCTTGTACATAGGGGCAGTATTATAGTAGTTATATTCTTGTACATAGGAACGGTATTATAGTAGTCATATTCTTGTACATAGGAGCAGTATTATAGTAATTATATTCTTGTATATAGGAGCAGTATTATAGTAGTTATATTCTTGTACATAGGGGCAATTTTTATTGTATAAAACCAACAAATACATTTAAAATAAACAGAATTCTTCCTTAATACAAAACATAAATTCTCATGAATGCATCAGACAATAATTATACAACTAAATTAATACATTAGGAATAAAGGTAACTTAGAGTTCACTCCTGTGGAAGGAAGAATATGAAATTAACACTTTTAGTAACACGATCATGTTATTATCCCACAGACACATTCCTCCATAGTTTCTCATTACTCTGACTTTTCTTTATCTCTAACGCTCTTATCCATCTGAGCTCGGACAGTATCTTTGTGGCTGCGGTGACGGGATGGAAGGGCTCGCTGTGGAGGGACACTCGGGTTCTCATGTGCCAGTGGTAATATTTAATGGTGGTAATGATCAGGTACATTGTCCCCCTGTCGATGTTACCGTCAGTGGATGGGACTCCATAGATAATGTCAGGGTATTTCAGGGACAGCAGTCTGGGGATTTTCAGCCTGGTCGATACTTCCATCCATATTTCCCTACCTCCCCAGCAATCACAAATAAAATGTTCCATGGTTTCCTCCTGATGACAACCAATTCAAGTTCCCCCTCACAAAGAGTTTCCCATGTAGCGACAGCCAAGCAATGTCAGAAAACTTTGCTGGAAGTCGCCTCCCGTTGAGGAATCGGAGACTGTCCTGAAGGGTCCTGGTGGCACAATCTCTTAGGGCCAGTGGAGAGTAGAAGAAAGTCCTACATATATGAGCACACAGATCTTTCCTCGCATTACTCTCAATGAAAGACTTCTCCAGTCCCCACTTCCTGACACACTTCAGACCATATTCCAGATACTGGGGGAGGTGGTCACCTGTCCATCTCCTCCTCTTGAGACTGCCGCCTCGCACCCAAGATTCTGCAAAAGGCAATATCCAATACCTGATACTATTCTCCCACAGGGAGCTACTGTTTGAATCCCTGCTCCCAAAATTTACTTTCAGAAACAAGGAGTCAAAGAAAACCCTTGGATTTAACATATCCAGCCCGCCCTCACTCCGCCGTAGGTACGTTATTCCCCTCTTTATCAGGTTCATCCTGTTCCCCCACAAGAGCTGGAAGAACAGGCTGAGGAGCCTCGCCGAGAAGGATTCTGGCAAAGGAAAAACGACAGAGACATACAAGAAGACGGGGACCAGGTACGTCTTCAACATAGCAACCCTTTCTCTGTAAGTCAGCCTCCAGTTCTTCCATCACTGAACCTTTGCATTTCCGGTCTCCAATCTTTCCTCCCAATTTAAGCTGGCATTATCTTCCTTCCCAAATTTCACCCCTAAGATCTTAATATGGGTGGAGGCCTTAACAAACTGCGGCAGATCAAAGTCTGGGTCAGATTGCAATGTCCACAGAGCTTGACTCTTCTCAAGGTTGACCAGAGACCCGGAGGCATCTGAGTAACTTCTGATGGCCGCAGACAACATCTGTACCTCATGAGGATTAGATATCACCAGCGTCACATCATCCGCGTAGGCAACCACCTTCAGAGGCAAGCAGTGGGGGACCGGCACCCCCCAAAAGTTACACTCCTGCAGTGACCTCAGAAACGGGTCTATGGCAAAAACATACAGGAGTGGACTCAGCGGGCAGCCCTGTCTCACCCCCGCCCCAACTCCAAAAGTGCCACCCTGCCAACCATTAATCAGAGGAAAGCTCACCGCCTCTCTGTACAAGGTCTTCAGCCAATCCACAAATTGTCCTGGAATACCGTACTTTGACAAAGTGGCCCACAGATAATCATGATCAACTCTGTCAAAGGCTTTAGCCTGGTTCAGACTGACAACATATCTCCCACACCGCAGAGCTTTACGTCTCTCAAACATCTCCCGTATCGAGATGACTGCTCCAGAGATGTTCCGCCCTTTTACCGTGCCAAACTGAGAGCCTACCAACAGTGCTGGGGACAAACAGACTAACCTAGAAAACAGGATCTTCGCCAGAATCTTCCTGTCAACATTCAAGAGGGCAATTGGCCTCCAGTTCTTGATGTCGCTCGGCTCCTTACCTTTAGACAGCAGAATTAATGAGGACACTCTCATGGATGAGGCATCAGGTGATTTTCTAGACAATTTTTGTAAACATCCACAAGAATTGGAGCCAAGAGGTCTCTGAATTTCTTATAAAATTCTGCTGTTATACCATCCGGACCTGGTGCCTTCTTCAGATATAACTTATCAATGGCCTCCTTAACCTCCTCCACCGTTAATTCTGCTGTCAAAGGAGAAAAGTCCAGATCATTAGTATCAGGTGTTGGAGTTGCCTCCAAGAATTGAGTCATTTTATGTTTATCCAAAGCCTTCCTCTGAAACAAGTCAGTATAATAAGATTTCACAACCCCCAGGATACCCTCCCGAGATTCCTGCAACACACCCTGTGAGTCAATGAGACCTGTGACCAATTTATTGGCCACCCGCTCCCGGCAATTCTCAAAGGGATCAGGTGCCCCTAAGACCCCATAATCCCGTTCAAGAACCAAGGAGGTATACCTGCTGTACTGATACTGCCTTATCTCAGATTTCAACCGGTCGATCTTCTCTTTGTTACCCCCGCCCTCCGAATAGAGTGACTCCAATTCTTTGCGCAGCCTTAGGTACTGGCTATACTTACTCCTGCCCTTTTTAACTGACAGTCTCTTCAAGAGGCATCTGATATCATCCTTGACGTCCTCCCACCAGTCGGCCATGTTGTCATAGAAGTCCACTCTCTGTAGATGACCCTGCAAAAGGGAGTGGACACAACTCTGGACAGAGACATCATGGAGGAGGCTGGAATTGAGTCTCCATAGCCCCCTACCAATCAGCTCGCTTAGTGGCCCCCAGGCAGAAATATAGGGCAAGATGGTCTGAGTATGGGACGACTCTCTCACTCATGGCACCAGTGACTTCCATGGGACTTACAAAAGCCAGATCTATTCTACTGCCACTATTGGAGCAGGAATAGGTTAATTTTGGCTTTCGACCTCCCCGTTTAAAGACGTCCCCTAATCCGGCCTGCAGGACTATGTTATTCAAGATCCTACCATCCCTCATCACGGTTCTACCTGAGGAGCTGTCACCTGATGTCAGCATGGCATTAAAGTCCCCCGCCATTATCACTGGAAGAGAGGTGAACAGATAAGGCTTGACATCATTAAATAACTGTATCCTGTCAGTCACCGTCTGTGGCCCATAGATGTTAATAAGCCTAAGTCGCCTCCCATGGACAGTGACTTCCAGGACCAGACACCTTCCCATAACCACCTCCGTCATCCTATGTACTGTCACATCCCTGGTGTTAAACAGAATGGCGACCCCGGCGTACGACTCCACAGCCAGAGACCAAAAAGAGGGACCAGACCGCCATTCCCTCTCAGCCTCCCTCATGAGCCCCTGAGTCGTCAGCCGCGTCTCCTGCAGAAAGAGGACATCTGCGTCCAGGTATCGGAGATGGTCATAGACAGCGTGCCTCGTCCTCCTCACCTTAATGCTGTTCACATTACTGGATGTTATTTTTAATGAGAAATCCGCCATCACAATGCCACAACAGAGGAGCAGAGATGTAAAAGCCGCCATCATAAGTCTGGGTCACAGATGTTCTGACTACCACCGGTCTCCATGTCAGACTGTATCTCAGTGTCAGCAAGTACGGGCTTCCGTTTTGTAGGGGGATGGTCCGCTATGTCCCTGTCATACTCAGTCTCTATTCTTTTTATCTCTTCCTCCAAGTCCCCATCAGACTCAGACAAAGCATCAAACTTATTGGACACGACCATCACACCTGCCGAACTCTGGACTTTTTTCCTGCCACCCTGGCTAGTGACATACTCCTCCTCAGGTTTACGGGAGGCCTTGTCCTTTTTTTTCCTTTTTACCTGAATACAGCCACTTTCTTCAGCTAGAGATGGTGATACTGAAGTGGCGGCTACATGTAGCTGCTGGACCTGAGGGACGACCTCCATGCTCCCCTCTGTGCAAAGCTGCTCTGATGTTACCTGAGCGGACCCCTGGTGGACCTCTGACCTGGTCAGTACTGTCCCTGACATTAAAGCCTCCTCCTCCTGAGCCTCTGTCCCTGTCACTAACTCCTCATCAGGAAGGAGCTTGCATATATTGTGCCAGGCATCAGGACAGTCCCTGTGAGGGTGGCCGATCTCCCCACAGAGATTGCACTTGATGTTCTGGCAATCTGCCGCTAAGTGGCCGACTTCCCCGCACAGGCTGCACTTTACCACGGTACAGGTGTTTGCCAGGTGACCCACTTTACCACACTTAAAACACTTTCGTGGCTGCCCAGGGTAGAAGCAAACCCCCTTCTCCCTCCCGATAAAGTAGGAGTTGGGTAAGTGAGCCGTGATATTGTTGTGCTGGCGCAGTTTCACAGCACCTTCCATCCACCGGTCCATATACCGTCCTCATCCCTGTTTTTGGTGAGGTCGGAGACAAGGTCACAATGCCTCCGGAGCCACACCACAATGTCCTGCGGGGGAACAGCCTCATTCCAAAAGATGATGTTAACCGTGGCGGTATCCGGCTTAGATATTGGAATGAAGCTGAACTTATTCCAGCCATCAGCGTCCCTGAACTTGGGGAAATTAGCCCAGAATCTGTCCAGATCAGACATAAGCTTAAAGCTGATATCATAGCCCTGTCTGTCTGGCAGATTGATGACCGCCAAGATATTAACCGGCGCAAACCCCATCTGGCAGCACAGAAGCTCCCTGACCACCAGCCTCCTCTCTGGCAGATCCTCCTTGGCACCTCTGTGCCTGAACCGCAACACATTCCTCCTTTTGAAAGCCTGCCCGGTGTAATTGGCGCTGGAGGTAAAGGACGAAGCGCCGCGGCTCCAAACATTACTGGGAGGGACCTGTGGGGCCACACTGGGCTGACTGACAGGGCGAGGGTCTGCAGTGCAGGGGTCTGTTGCACCTTGTGTGCTGGAAACCAAAGGGGGGAAATCACAGACATTTTGCACATTATCATCATCAATCTCAATAGCATCATCAGGATGCGCAATGTCCACCACAGTCTCTGTGCCCCCTTCAGCCCCCAACCACACATGAACAGTATCAATATCCCCAGAATTAGTGCTCTCCTGGGCTCCAACAGTAGATGCAGTCTCATGTCCACTGTCTTGCTGTTGTGTTGGGCATGTTGGAACTTGTGGTACCGCTGGGATCTGAGCCTCTTGCTCCTTCTTGGGGTCTGCCGCAGGTAGTTGCGGCTGCTGGTGCAGTATCTGACCCTCCTTAAAACAGAAGCTAGCGGGCTGCAGCACCGGCCGTACCTGCTGCTGGGTCCCACCTGGGACAATGTCTGTGCGGGAACCAGCAGAGTCCTGCGTGCAGGACCTAAACCGCTCCTGGTTCCTATATGTCTCTGCCAGGGGCCCCATCCTCACCAGCACACAGTCTATGTCCCGCACCACAGTCGCCAGCTCTACCCCCAGTGCATTCAGTCTCTGGTCATATGCAGAGTGATCCCCAGGATTAGCAGCCTTCAACTTGTAAATACAGTCAATTTCCATTTGCAGAAGATTCCTCTGCTGCTGCAACTCACCCATCCTCCTGACCAGTCCTGGTATCTCCTATGCCAGCTGTAGCTCTGGGGCACGTGGCGGCTCCTTCTGGGGTCTTGCTTTAGGGGTTGACACGTTGGTTTTTAATGTCACTGGTTTTGTGGCTCCAGCCTCCGCAACACTTTTACCACTGCCACCAGCCTGCAATCTCGTGCGTCCAGAGCTCGCCATGCTGGTCACCACATGTCCCAGCTGAAGGTTCTCCTGGAGTGTTTGCTTCTCCAGAGATGTCCGTCTGTCTGCCTGGAGTGAGCTGCACACCTGAAGCTGATGATGGACTCTGCCTCACCTTCTGTGCAGCCACCTGCCCTCTAGCACTCAGGTTCTCAGCAGAAGATGCCTTCTGGGATTTCCTTCCAGGCTCTGGACACTGTTTGCCTTGACTGGCCGACTGTTTAACAGAAACATCCTTGCACACAGACAAAGCTTTCTCTTGTTTCTTTCCTGTGCTGAACTTCAACACATGATCTTTCTCCATGCTGCTGGGACTTCCATTCCGAGGTTTATTTTCCACAGAGGCAACTCTGGGATTTCCATCCACATGAGAAGGATGGGAGTTTCCTCCCAGTGTAGGCCTGGAAGCCAGGGCCTTGCTTGGGGAGCTTCCCCGCCCAGGGTGGCCCCTCCCTAGGCTTGCTCCAGACATCAGGAGAACCACAGACACACAACCTCACAGCTAGGAGGCAGTATTATAGTAGTTATATTCTTGTACATAGGGACAGTATTATAGTAGTTATATTCTTGTACATAGGGGGCAGTATTATAGTAGTTATATTCTTGTACATAGGGGCAGTATTATAGTAGTTATATTCTTGTACATAGGGACAGTATTATAGTATTTATATTCTTGCACATAGGGGGCAGTATTATAGTAGTTATATTCTTATACATAGGAACAGTATTATAGTAGTTATATTCTTGTACATAGGAACAGTATTATAGCAGTTATATTCTTGTACATAGGGGCAGTATTATAGTAGTTATATTCTTGTACATAGGAGCAGTATTATAGTAGTTATATTCTTGTACATAGGAACAGTATTATAGTAGTTATATTCTTGTACATAGGGACAGTATTATAGTAGTTATATTCTTGTACATAGGAACAGTATTATAGTAGTAATATTCTTGTACATAGGGGCAGTATTATAGTAGTTAGATTCTTGTACATAGGGGCAGTATTATAGTGGTTATATTCTTGTATATAGGAGCAGTATTATAGTAGTTATATTCTTGTACATAGGAGCAGTATTATAGTGGTTATATTCTTGTACATAGGAACAGTATTATAGTAGTTATATTCTTGTACATAGGAGCAATATTATGGTAGTTATATTCTTATACATAGGAACAGTATTATAGTAGTTATATTCTTGTACATAGGGGCACTATTATAGTAGTTATATTCTTGTACATAGGAGCAGTATTATAGTAGTTATATTCTTGTACATATAGTATCATTTCTCCTTGCGGAGAATAACATGCTAAGCATGCTTATCATGTTATTCTCCGCAAGGAGAAATGATACTTCTTGGATATCAGTCAGACGCCTCTCTCACAGCCAAACCAGATCTTCTCCCACTTTGCACTGATGAGGGGCAGTACCCCGAAACACAGTGTCTGCAAATGGAGATTCTGGCTTGGTTTTTATCCTAAGTCATGTAACTAGGCTCGTTAAAGGGTCAACATTGACTTTTAGGATTGCTACCTCCAATAGGTGGCACTAGAGTTCTAGTCCTCTTCCTCTCTGAAGAGAAAATTTGCATAATTAGCATTCTTGTACATATGGACAGTATTATAGTAGTTATATTCTTGTACATAGGGGCAGTATTATAGTGGTTATATTCTTGTATATAGGAGCAGTATTATAGTAGTTATATTCTTGTACATAGTAGTATTATAGTGGTTATATTCTTGTACATAGGAACAGTATTATAGTAGTTATATTCTTGTACATAGGAGCAGTATTATAGTAGTTATATTCTTATACATAGGAACAGTATTATAGTAGTTATATTCTTGTACATAGGAACAGTATTATAGTAGTTATATTCTTGTACATAGGGGCACTATTATAGTAGTTATATTCTTGTACATAGGAGCAGTATTATAGTAGTTATATTCTTGTACATAGGAGCAGTATTATAGTAGTTATATTCTTGTACATAGGGACAGTATTATAGTAGTTATATTCTTGAACATAGGAACAGTATTATAGTAGTTATATTCTTGTACATAGGGGCAGTATTATAGTAGTTATATTCTTGTACATAGGGGCAATTTTTATTGTAAAAACCAAACAAATACAAATAACATTCCTCCAATAATACAAAACTGAATTCACTAGGATTGTACATACATTCATTACATTTCTCCTTCGTCTCATTGGGGGACACAGAGACTGTGGGTGTGTGCTTCTGCCGTCTGGAGGCCGACACTAAGTGTACAAAAAAAGAGTTAGCTCCTCCTCCGCCGCATACACCCTCGCCCCTAGGCCGGGCGTAACTCAGTTTTTGCTTAGTGTCTGATGGAGGCACACGCAGTCTGGAGTTCCAGACTAGATTTTTTTTTTTTTTTTTTTTTCTCCCTTTTTTCTATGAAGATAAGATAGGGGCGACGGATCCTATAGAGAGGATCCGATCTCCCCAAATCACCAACGGGCGACCACGTGTGAGTAACCCTCCACGTGTCCTCTCCCGCACCGAGGGACACATCTGGGACTTTTTTCCAGACATCTATTTTTTATCGAAAGAGGGGCAACGCGTCCTGATTAGAGGACTCGGTTTCCCCACAACTTCATCAGGCGCGTGTGAGCAGAACCAGGGGTCAGCCTCCACGTTGTTCCTCTCCTACTACAGCAGTATGGAAGCCCCGTCCACCCCTTGATGTGAGTCCAGGGGGCTGAATCGGAGGCGCAGGTGAGAGCGGGAGCGGGGGCGGCGATAGAAGGGGGGAAGAGGCCGTGAGTAAGACCGACAGAGCACCCCACCCCCCCCCTCCCCCTCCGGCGGTCCTGCTCACCTTTTTCTATATGGGGCGATCCGTCCCTGCAGCACACCGCAAGCTGGCGCTGGTGACCCGGGCTCCGCACGCCGCGTGTATCCAGGCACGGAGCGCGGCCGGAGGCCCGTCGGCGGCCGCAGCCGCGCTGCAATCGCGCGTGGCCGCGCGCCGACTTCCGGTGGTTGCCGGAAGTCCCGCCCGGCTGACTTCCGGTGGTAGCCGGAAGTCCCGACCGCTGACGTCCGGTGGTAGCCGGAAGTCCCGCCCTCTGACGCGGCGGGGGCAGGCGGCAAATGCGGAGACGTGCGATATAGGTGCCGGAGAGACTTCCCCCTAACGCCTCGCATCCACGCAGGGGACTGCGGACAGGAGCCGGTGGGTGAGTGTAACTCCGTTTTGGAGAACCACGCTGCCTGTCAGGGAAGAGGTTACCCTCCTCCTCCTTCTACTCTGCCTTCAGCCTGTGCAAGTATGTCTGCCAAAGGGAAAGCTCACTCTTTCCTTTACGCGGTTTGCGTGTCCTGTGGGGCTGAGCTCCATAAGGCTTGGGTAGAGTCGCCAGTAGTGGACCCTCCGGTATCACGTTTAGCATCAAGATCGCTATTGTCGATACCCAGTGTTTCCTCTATAAAGGACCCAACTGATCGCCTCATGGACGGGCTTGCCCGCTCGGTATATGAGGCAGCAGGGTCGGCTCTGGCCCCCTCCTTTGCGGCGACTTGGGTGGCTAAGGCCATGGTTTCGTGGGGGGACGCTCTGTATAAGGCCCTCCAGGACAGGGATCTCCCCGCAGAGGTCTTAGAGGTGGCAAATCAGATGTCAGGAGCAAGTGATTATCTTGTCAGCGCCTCACTGGACGCGGCCGAGTGCTCGGCGGTGGCGGCGGCGAATGCGATCGCCATTAGGCGTGCATTATGGCTGAGACTGTGGAAAGCGGATTCTATCTCTAAAAAATCCTTAACCTCATTGCCTTTCCAGGGCAATCGACTGTTCGGTGAGAAGCTGGATAGGCTCATCTCAGAAGCCACAGGGGGGAAAAGTAGTTTCCTTCCGCAGCAGAGAAGTTGCCCGGCTTTCAGGCAAACGCAAAGGCGTTTTCGCCCCTTTCGTAGCCCCTGGGGGGGGTCTTCGGCCAGGGCGTACTCCTCCGCAAACGATGGCCAGAGTAGGGAAAAACAAGTCTCTTACAGGGCCAATCCGCTGGGTAGAGGCCGAGGCCATTTACCCAGAGCGAAGGGGGCCAGGCCCCAAAAGCCTCCAGCTAAATGACTGGAGGCACTCCGTACCTACGGACGACAGAGTGGGCGGACGCCTACTAGGGTTCAGCCACGTTTGGGTCGCAGTGACTCGCGACACTTGGGTGGCAGAACTTGTATCGTCCGGGTACAAGATAGAGTTTGTCGGACGGCCACCGCAGCGATTCTTCCGTTCGCGACTTTCCAAAACAGATGCGCAGGCAGAGAGTTTGTTACAGGCGGTAACATCGCTACAGCACAAAGGGGTCATCGCCCCAGTGCCGCAGGGCGAAGAGTCGCAGGGGTTTTACTCCAATCTTTTTTCGGTCCCCAAAAAAGACGGGACTGTGAGGCCGGTTCTGGATCTAAAGATCCTAAACAGATTCATCAGGGTCAGGCGATTCCGGATGGAATCCCTCCGCTCGGTCATTGCAGCCATGGATCCAGGGGAATTTCTGGCCTCAATCGATGTGCAGGATGCATATCTGCATATTCCGATATTCCCCCCACACCAGAGGTTCCTGCGATTTGCGATCGGAGGACGTCACTTCCAATTCGTGGCTCTGCCCTTCGGTCTGGCCACTGCCCCCAGAGTCTTTACAAAGATAATGGCGGTGGTTATGGCCATCCTGCATGCACGGGGCATAACGGTGTTACCTTACCTGGACGACCTTTTGGTAAAGGGGCCGTCGTTTCAGGAGTGCCAGGACAATGTCAGTATTACTCTGGATACCCTGGCCCGTCTGGGCTGGCTGATCAATTGGAACAAGTCGTCTTTAGTTCCAGCCCAAAAGATCGTGTTCCTGGGCATGATTTTCGACACCTCCCGGGGGCTGGTGATCCTCCCTCAGGACAAGGCGCAAAAAATCAAGCAAGGGATACGGAACCTTCTACAGCCGGGCTCCAGATCCATCCGGTATGGCATGAGTGTTTTGGGCAGAATGGTGGCGGCGATAGAAGCAATCCCGTTTGCCCAGTTCCATCTCCGTCCGCTTCAGCATGCGCTCTTGACAGCATGGGACCGGAGGCTGCTGTCTCTCAGTCATCGGTGCAAGTTGTCTCCGCTGGTACGGGGTTCGCTCCGGTGGTGGACTCGCGACTCGTCTCTGGTCCAGGGGAAACCCTTTCCCCCGGAACAATGGTTGGTGGTGACAACCGATGCAAGCCTGCAAGGTTGGGGGGCAGTTTTCCAGAGTCACATAGCCCAGGGGCGGTGGTCCGTCCAGGAGATAGTTCTCCCGATCAACATTCTGGAGATACGGGCAATACGATTGGCACTACAACATTTCCAGTGTTTCCTGAGACACCGGCCGGTGCGCATCCAGACGGACAATGCGACAGCAGTAGCATATGTCAACCATCAAGGGGGCACGCGCAGCCAGGCAGCCATGCGCGAGGTCGGACTGGTACTACGTTGGGCGGAGAAGAACCGCGTGGTAATTTCAGCGGTGCACATTCCAGGAGTCGAAAACTGGGCAGCAGATTTTCTCAGCTGACAGGGGGTCGCGGCAGGGGAATGGTCCCTGCACCCCGAGATCTTTCAGCAGATCTGCCAACGGTGGGGGACACCAGACGTGGACCTTATGGCATCCAGAGAGAATGCCAAAGTACTAAGGTTTGTCGCTCGATCCCTCGATCCGCAGGCAATCGCAGCAGACGCGCTGGTGCTCCCGTGGAGCCAGTTTCGTCTCCCGTACTTGTTCCCCCCGCTGCCGCTGCTTCCAAGAGTTATCAGGAAAATAAGGAGAGAGAGAAGGTTCCAGCAATTCTGCTGGCCCCAGATTGGCCCCGGCGGGCCTGGTACGCAGATCTGGTCCAACTAGTGGTGGACGTACCCTGGCGTCTTCCAGATCGGCCGGACTTACTGTCCCAAGGGCCGATCTGCCATCCGAACTTAGGGGCCCTGTGTTTGACGGCGTGGCCATTGAATCTTGGCTGTTAACACAGGCAGGATTCAGACGCGATGTGGCGGCCACGATGGTGAGTGCCCGAAAGCCTTCCTCAGCAAGGGTGTATCATCGGACTTGGGAAGTTTTCTTCCGTTGGTGTAGGGATCGTGAAGTGGCTCCTCTGGTTTTTTCGATCCCCAACGTACTGGCTTTTCTACAGGCAGGGCTGGACGCAGGGTTGGCCCCGAGTTCCCTCAGAACGCAAATCTCGGCCCTGTCGGTACTTTTCCAACGAAAAGTCGCTTCCGTCTGGCAGGTTAGGACGTTTATGCAGGGGGTCGCACATTTAGTACCCCCCTATAAGGCGCCGATGGAATCATGGGACCTGAATTTGGTGCTCAGAGCCCTTCAGGAGGCCCCTTTCGAACCATTGCAAGAGGTCTCTTTACCTTACCTGTCCAGAAAGGTCGTTTTTCTAGTAGCCATAACGTCTATTAGGCGGGTTTCGGAATTGGCGGCCTTATCTTGTAAACCACCGTTCCTAACCTTTTATAAGGATAAGGTAGTTTTAAGGCCAGCTCCCCCCTTCTTGCCGAAGGTTGTGTCTGCGTTTCATATCAACGAAGACATCGTCTTGCCCTCGTTTTGCCCGGCACCGGTGCACAGGGTATAGAAGGCTTTGCACACCCTGGATCTGGTAAGAGCTCTTAGGAGGTATGTGACAAGGACGGCGCCATTCCGCCAGACAGACGCTCTATTCGTGGTTCCAGAGGGTCGGAGGAAGGGGCTCGCTGCGTCCAGAGCGACTTTGGCCAGATGGGTTCGCCTGACGGTCCAAGAAGCTTATCAAATCAGTGGCACGCCGGTTCCGGCAGGGATCAAGGCTCACTCGGCACGGGCAGTGGGTGCCTCATGGGCACTACGACACCAGGCTTCAGCGGAGCAGGTATGCAAAGCAGCTACCTGGTCCAGTTTACATACGTTTGTCAAACATTATAACGTACATACCCAGGCATCCTCGGATGCAAGCCTGGGAAGAAAGATTCTCCAGGCAGCAGTTGCGCACCTCTAATCAGGGGCGCAAATTAGCAGGGATTGGGTGAGCTAAGATCCCGCCCAGAGGACTGCTTTAGGACGTCCCACAGTCTCTGTGTCCCCCAATGAGACGAAGGAGAAACATGGATTTTTGTGAGTACTCACCGTAAAATCCTTTTCTCCGAGACGCTCATTGGGGGACACAGCACCCACCCTATCAGCCAGTTGGCATTTACTTATTTTGAGTTTTTACAAATCCTTGTACAGGGTTTAGGGTGGCCCCTTTTTCAGACATATAGTTTCTTGCCTGAGTTTAAGGCGCGTTCTCCTACTGCTTATGCACTAAACTGAGTTACGCCCGGCCTAGGGGCGAGGGTGTATGCGGCGGAGGAGGAGCTAACTCTTTTTTTGTACACTTAGTGTCGGCCTCCAGACGGCAGAAGCACACACCCACAGTCTCTGTGTCCCCCAATGAGCGTCTCGGAGAAAAGGATTTTACGGTGAGTACTCACAAAAATCCATGTATCCAGTTTATACATATCAAATTAACTTAGAGTCCATACTCCTAGTTTGAGGAGAGAAAAAAAAAAAAAATACTTTGCAAGCAGAGCTCATCATGTTCCTACCCAGTGACTCATCTTTCCATATCTTAACATTTCCTAATTTTTCCTAATGATTTTCCCTATCTGAGTTTGGACATTATCTGGTTCACAGCTTCACAGATCTGAGTCGGAGTTATTCTGTTCACCACCGGTCTCCATCTCAGACTCTACTCGAGTGCCCTCAGGTAAGGGCTTCCGCTTTGGCGGAGGACAGTCCTCTACGTCCCTATCACTCTCTGCGTCAATTCTTTTATGATCATCTTCAAAAACGCCGTCAGACTCAGACAGAACATCAAACCTGTTAGATACGACCATTACACCAGCAGAACTCTGGAATTTCTTCCCGGCTCCTTGGCCAGTGTCATACCCCTCAGGTTTACGGGAGGCCTTGTCCTTTTTCTTCCTTTTCTGATTATTGCTATTCTCCTCAGACACAGATGGTAGCACTGAAGTAATGCCTTCCTGTGACCGCTGCCCCTGAGGTACAACCTCCATACTCCCCTGTTCTCTCTCTGAACCCTGCTGCTCTGGTGTTAGCTGAGTAGACCCCTGGTGGACCTCTGGTCTGGTCAGTATTTCCCCTGACAGTAAAGCTGCCTCCTCCAGAATCTCTGCACCTGCCACCAAGTCCTCGTCAGGAAAGTCCTTACAGATATTGTGCCAGGCGTCTGGACAGTCCCTGTGAGGGTGACCGATCTTCCCACAGAGGTTGCACCTGATGTTCTGGCAGTCTGCAGCTAGATGGCCGACCTCCCCACACAGGCTGCACTTCACCACACTACAGGTATTTGCCAGGTAACCTGCCTTGCCACATTTAAAGCACTTACGAGGCTGCCCAGGATAGAAACACACACCCCTCTCCCTACCAATAAAGAAGGAGTTGGGTAAGTGGGCAGTGATGTTATTGCATTGGCGCAGTTTCACCAAAACCTGCCACCCTCCCGTCCAGATACCATCACTGTCTCTGCTTTTGGTGAGGTCCGAGACCAGGTCACAATGCCTCCGGAGCCACACCACAATGTCCTGCGGGGGAACAGACTCATTCCAGAAGATGACATTTACGGTGACAGTATCTGGCTTAGAGATAGGAATAAAGCTGAACTTACTCCAGCCCTCCGTGTCTCTAAACTTGGGGAAACTAGACCAGAATCTGTCCAGGTCAGACATGAGCTTAAAGCTGACATCATAGCCCTGCCTGTCTGGAAGATTAATCACTGCCAGGATGCTGACTGGCACAAACCCCATCTGGTGGCACAAGAGCTCCCTGATGACAAACCTCCTGTCTGGCAGGTCCTCCTTGGCACCTCTGTGCCGGAAACGCACGACGTTTCTCTGTTTAAACGCCTGGCCTGTATAATTGGTACCAGAGGTAAAGGACGGAGCACCACGACTCCAGGCATTACTGGGGGGACCGTGCGGGGTCACATTGGGTTGACTGACGGGGTGAAGGTCTGCAGCAGGAGGGGCAGCCACACCTTGTGTGCTTGAAATTAAAGGGGGGAAATCACAGACATTATCATGCACATTGTTATCAGCATCAATGTCATTATCAGACTGTGCAGCATCCACCAAAGATACTGTGCTCCCCCAAGCCCCCGACCCCCCAGATATAGTGCGGTTATCCCCAGCATCAGCGCCCTGCTGGGCACCATCAGTAACTACTGGCACATGTCCACTGCCCAACTGTTGTGCTTGGCATTCTGAGACTTGTAGTCCCTCTGCTGGAAAGTGCAGTCCATGCTGCTGCTTGGAATCTGCTGCAGGCTGCTGTGCTGGGCATTCTGAGACTTGTGGTACACCTGCTGGAATCTGCATAACATGCTGCTGCTTGGGGTCTGCCGCAGGCTGCTGCGGCTGCAGTATTTGACCCTTTTGGAAGCAGAAACTTGCAGGCTGCAGCACTGGCCGCACCGGCTTCTGGGGCTCACCTGGGACAATGTCTGAGCTGGAACCTGCAGAGTCCTGCTTGTGTGACATCAACAGTTCCTGGTTCCTATAAGTCTCTGCCAGGGGCCCCATCTTCTCTAGGACACAGTCCATGTCCGTCACCACTTTTGCCAGCTGTATGCCAAGCATGTTCAGAGTCTGATAACAAAAGGTGTGATCCCCACCAGGATTAGCAGCCTTTACATTATAGCCCATGTCTATTTGTTTCTGCAGCAAGTCTTTGTGCTGCTGTAACTCACCGAGCCTCTTGACCAGTCCTGGGATCTCCTCTGCAACCTGAAGCTCAGGTGCACATGGCGTCTCCTCCTGGGATCCTGCTTTCAGCAATGTCCCTGGATGCTTGAAACCAGACGTCTCCTTAACGTTCACCACCGCTGTTTTCGTGGTTCCAGGCTCCGCAGCACTTTTACTGCTGCCACCTGACTGCAACCTTGTGCGCCCAGAGCTCGCCATGCTGGCCACCACATGCTTCTGCTGCAGGTTCTCCTGGAGCGTCTGTCTCTCCAGTGAGGTTCTCCTCTGCCTGCTGGGAGTCAGCTGCACACCTGAAGATGGTGATGGCACCTCCTGAGCTGCAGGCTGCTTTCCTCCATTCAGCTTCTCACCAGTAGATTTCTTTTGGATTTCTCCTAGTTGCACTTCACTCTGCTTGCCTTGGCTGGCCGACTGCTTAACTGGAACTTTCTTACCCACAGCCATGGCTTTTCCTTGTTCTGTTACTTTTTGCACTTTCACAGCTTCATCTTTCTTGCTGCTGCTACTTCCATTCTGAGCTTTCTTTCCCTCAGAAACAACTTTGAGACTTGCATCCGCCTTAGACACAACTTGAGCGTTACTTCCAAGTGTAGGCCTGGAAGCCTGGGCCTTGCTTGGGGAGTTACCCCGCCCAGGGTGGCCTCCCCCTGGGCTTGCTCCAGACATCAGGAGAGCTACAAACACACAACCTCACAGCTAGGAGGCAGTATTATAGTAGTTATATTCTTGTACATAGGATCAGTATTATAGTAGTTATATTCTTGTACATAGGGGCAATATTATAGTAGTTATATTCTTGTACATAGGCGCAGTATTAAAGTAGTTATATTCTGGTATATAGGGGGCAGTATTATAGTAGTTATATTCTCGTATATAGGGGGCAGTATTATAGCAGTTATAGTCTTGTACATAGGGGGCAGTATTATAGTAGTTATATTCTTGTACATAGGGGCAGTATTATAGTAGTCATACTCTTGTATATAGGAGCAGTATTATAGTAGTTATTTTCTTGTACATAGGGGCAGTATTATAGTAGTTATATTCTTGTATATAGGAGCAGTATTATAGTAGTTATATTCTTGTACATATGGGCAGTATTATAGCAGTTATATTCTTGTACATAGGTGCAGTATTATAGTAGTTATATTCTTGTACATAGGGGCAGTATTATAGTAGCTATATTCTTGTACATAGGGGCAGTATTATAGTAGTCATATTCTTGTATAAAGGGGCAGTATTATAGTAGTTATATTCTTGTACATATGGGCAGTATTATAGTAGTTATATTCTTGTACATATGGGCAGTATTATAGTAGTTATATTCTTGTACATAGGAGCAGTATTATAGTAGTTATATTCTTGTACATAGGAACAGTATTATAGTAGTTATATTCTTGTACATAGGAGCAGTATTATAGTAGTTATATTCTTGTACATAGGAGCAGTATTATAGTAGTTATATTCTTGTACATAGGTGCAGTATTATAGTAGTTATATTCTTGTACATAGGGGCAGTATTATAGTAGCTATATTCTTGTACATAGGAGCAGTATTATAGCAGTTATATACTTGTACATAGGTGCAGTTTTATAGTAGTTATATTCTTGTGCATAGGGGCAGTATTATAGTAGCTATATTCTTGTACATAGGTGCAGTATTATAGTAGTTATATTCTTGTACATAGGGGCAGTATTATAGTAGTTATATTCTTGTACATAGGAACAGTATTATAGTAATATTCTTGTACATAGGGGCAGTATTATAGTAGCTATATTCTTGTACATAGATGCAGTATTATAGTAGTTATATTCTTGTACATAGGGGCAGTATTATAGTAGTTATATTCTTGTACATAGGAACGGTATTATAGTAGTCATATTCTTGTACATAGGAGCAGTATTATAGTAATTATATTCTTGTATATAGGAGCAGTATTATAGTAGTTATATTCTTGTACATAGGGGCAATTTTTATTGTATAAAACCAACAAATACATTTAAAATAAACAGAATTCTTCCTTAATACAAAACATAAATTCTCATGAATGCATCAGACAATAATTATACAACTAAATTAATACATTAGGAATAAAGGTAACTTAGAGTTCACTCCTGTGGAAGGAAGAATATGAAATTAACACTTTTAGTAACATGATCATGTTATTATCCCACAGACACATTCCTCCATAGTTTCTCATTACTCTGACTTTTCTTTATCTCTAACGCTCTTATCCATCTGAGCTCGGACAGTATCTTTGTGGCTGCGGTGACGGGATGGAAGGGCTCGCTGTGGAGGGACACTCGGGTTCTCATGTGCCAGTGGTAATATTTAATGGTGGTAATGATCAGGTACATTGTCCCCCTGTCGATGTTACCGTCGGTGGATGGGACTCCATAGATAATGTCAGGGTATTTCAGGGACAGCAGTCTGGGGATTTTCAGCCTGGTCGATACTTCCATCCATATTTCCCTACCTCCCCAGCAATCACAAATAAAATGTTCCATGGTTTCCTCCTGATGACAACCAAGGGGACAGTTCCGATCCGAAACACTTAAATATTTCAAGTTCCCCCTCACAAAGAGTTTCCCATGTAGCGACAGCCAAGCAATGTCAAAAAACTTTGCTGGAAGTCGCCTCCTGTTGAGGAATCGGAGACTGTCCTGAAGGGTCCTGGTGGCACAATCTCTTAGGGCCAGTGGAGAGTAGAAGAAAGTCCTACATATATGAGCACACAGATCTTTCCTCGCATTACTCTCAATGAAAGACTTCTCCAGTTCCCACTTCCTGACACACTTCAGACCATATTCCAGATACTGGGGGAGGTGGTCACCTGTCCATCTCCTCCTCTTGAGACTGCCGCCTCGCACCCAAGATTCTGCAAAAGGCAATATCCAATACCTGATACTATTCTCCCACAGGGAGCTACTGTTTGAATCCCTGCTCCCAAAATTTACTTTCAGAAACAAGGAGTCAAAGAAAACCCTTGGATTTAACATATCCAGCCCGCCCTCACTCCGCCGTAGGTACGTTATTCCCCTCTTTATCAGGTTCATCCTGTTCCCCCACAAGAGCTGGAAGAACAGGCTGAGGAGCCTCGCCGAGAAGGATTCTGGCAAAGGAAAAACGACAGAGACATACAAGAAGACGGGGACCAGGTACGTCTTCAACATAGCAACCCTTTCTCTGTAAGTCAGCCTCCAGTTCTTCCATCACTGAACCTTTGCATTTCCGGTCTCCAATTTTTCCTCCCAATTTAAGCTGGCATTATCTTCCTTCCCAAATTTCACCCCTAAGATCTTAATATGGGTGGAGGCCTTAACAAACTGCGGCAGATCAAAGTCTGGGTCAGATTGCAATGTCCACAGAGCTTGACTCTTCTCAAGGTTGACCAGAGACCCAGAGGCATCTGAGTAACTTCTGATGGCCGCAAACAACATCTGTACCTCATGAGGATTAGATATCACCAGCGTCACATCATCCGCGTAGGCAACCACCTTCAGAGGCAAGCAGTGGGGGACCGGCACCCCCCAAAAGTTACACTCCTGCAGTGACCTCAGAAACGGGTCTATGGCAAAAACATACAGGAGTGGACTCAGCGGGCAGCCCTGTCTCACCCCCGCCCCAACTCCAAAAGTGCCACCCTGCCAACCATTAATCAGAGGAAAGCTCACCGCCTCTCTGTACAAGGTCTTCAGCCAATCCACAAATTGTCCTGGAATACCGTACTTTGACAAAGTGGCCCACAGATAATCATGATCAACTCTGTCAAAGGCTTTAGCCTGGTCCAGACTGACAACATATCTCCCACACCGCAGAGCTTTACGTCTCTCAAACATCTCCCGTATCGAGATGACTGCTCCAGAGATGTTCCGCCCTTTTACCGTGCCAAACTGAGAGCCTACCAACAGTGCTGGGGACAAACAGACTAACCTAGAAAACAGGATCTTCGCCAGAATCTTCCTGTCAACATTCAAGAGGGCAATTGGCCTCCAGTTCTTGATGTCGCTCGGCTCCTTACCTTTAGACAGCAGAATTAATGAGGACACTCTCATGGATGAGGCATCAGGTGATTTTCTAGACAATTTTTGTAAACATCCACAAGAATTGGAGCCAAGAGGTCTCTGAATTTCTTATAAAATTCTGCTGTTATACCATCCGGACCTGGTGCCTTCTTCAGATGTAACTTATCAATGGCCTCCTTAACCTCCTCCACCGTTAATTCTGCTGTCAAAGGAGAAAAGTCCAGATCATTAGTATCAGGCGTTGGAGTTGCCTCCAAGAATTGAGTCATTTTAAGTTTATCCAAAGCCTTCCTCTGAAACAAGTCAGTATAATAAGATTTCACAACCCCCAGGATACCCTCCCGAGATTCCTGCAACACACCCTGTGAGTCAATGAGACCTGTGACCAATTTATTGGCCACCCGCTCCCGGCAATTCTCAAAGGGATCAGGTGCCCCTAAGACCCCATAATCCCGTTCAAGAACCAAGGAGGTATACCTGCTGTACTGATACTGCCTTATCTCAGATTTCAACCGGTCGATCTTCTCTTTGTTACCCCCGCCCTCCGAATAGAGTGACTCCAATTCTTTGCGCAGCCTTAGGTACTGGCTATACTTACTCCTGCCCTTTTTAACTGACAGTCTCTTCAAGAGGCATCTGATATCATCCTTGACGTCCTCCCACCAGTCGGCCATGTTGTCATAGAAGTCCACTCTCTGTAGATGACCCTGCAAAAGGGAGTGGACACAACTCTGGACAGAGACATCATGGAGGAGGCTGGAATTGAGTCTCCATAGCCCCCTACCAACATCAGCTCGCTTAGTGGCCCCCAGGCAGAAATATAGGGCAAGATGGTCTGAGTATGGGACGACTCTCTCACTCATGGCACCAGTGACTTCCATGGGACTTACAAAAGCCAGATCTATTCTACTGCCTCTATTGGAGCAGGAATAGGTTAATTTTGGCTTTCGACCTCCCCGTTTAAAGACGTCCCCTAATCCGGCCTGCAGGACTATATTATTCAAGATCCTACCATCCCTCGTCACGGTTCTACCTGAGGAGCTGTCACCTGATGTCAGCATGGCATTAAAGTCCCCCGTCATTATCACTGGAAGAGAGGTGAACAGATAAGGCTTGACATCATTAAATAACTGTATCCTGTCAGTCACCGTCTGTGGCCCATAGATGTTAATAAGCCTAAGTCGCCTCCCATGGACAGTGACTTCCAGGACCAGACACCTTCCCATAACCACCTCCGTCATCCTATGTACTGTCACATCCCTGGTGTTAAACAGAATGGCGACCCCGGCGTACGACTCCACAGCCAGAGACCAAAAAGAGGGACCAGACTGCCATTCCCTCTCAGCCTCCCTCATGAGCCCCTGAGTCGTCAGCCACGTCTCCTGCAGAAAGAGGACATCTGCGTCCAGGTATCGGAGATGGTCATAGACAGCGTGCCTCGTCCTCCTCACCTTAATGCTGTTCACATTACTGGATGTTATTTTTAATGAGAAATTCGCCATCACAATGCCACAACAGAGGAGCAGAGATGTAAAAGCCGCCATCATAAGTCTGGGTCACAGATGTTCTGACTACCACCGGTCTCCATGTCAGACTGTATCTCAGTGTCAGCAAGTACGGGCTTCCGTTTTGTAGGGGGATGGTCCACTATGTCCCTGTCATACTCAGTCTCTATTCTTTTTATCTCTCCCGCGGGTTGGAGTCGGGCAGTGGCGGCCGCGGGAGACCGTGGGTAGGCCGCGACCGCGGACTGGAGTTGGCCGGCAGTGGACGAGGACGGCAGCGGGTAGGCTGACGGGAGTGGGTGCGCGGTCATTTGGTCGGCGTCCCCCTTCTGGACCGTCTGGGGCTGTCTCCCTCCTGGCAGTCGTGGATCTCCCTCCGTCCTCTTTGGCTGCCATTCACTCCTGTGGGCTCTGGCTCTCTGGTGCCGTCTAGACCTCCTGCTCCTTCTCTCCTGTTTTGTCAAGTGCCCCCTGCTGGCATCCACAGCTCCTTTTATATTGGCTCCGCCCCCACTCCTTCTGGAACTGTCTCTGGTCCGTCCTCTCCATATGTCCCCCGGAAACAGTCTCACTGGGAACCTTGGTGACAGTCCCCTTGGTTCCGGTCCGGTTACACAGTGGGCTCCCTCCTACACTCCCCCATCCTGTATGCTCACCAGAACTCGGGTGAGGGCTTAGAAGGACTTGGGCCTGCTTCTTGATGTGAAAGTCTTTTTTGCCACACAAACTGGTCTTGTTCGTAGCGTTCGGGGGGATTTCCAGCTGTGGACCACTCGGAGCGGTGTGGTTCGCCTATGGTGGAGTCTTCTGGGGTGGTGGAAGGTGGTGGATCGACTGGGGTTGCTGGATTGACTGGGGTTGCTGAGGTATCAGTTCTTGAAGTGTCTGTTTGTACCGCCGGAGGATCTTCCTCGTCATCGTCATTCCACACTGGCGGCGGAGGTTCTGGGACCTGAGGAGGGGCCTCGGGTTATTCAGGGCCCGTGGAAGCACAGGGGCGCAACATATTGCGGTGCACAGTTTGGGTAGGGTGGTCCCCTTCTTGCTCAGTTTGTATTTCGTACACCGGTCCATCTGGGCTTATTCGGCGCAGTACTCAGTAGGGACTTTCTTCCCAGCGGTGCCCTAATTGGGGGCGTTGGTCTCGTACGAGTACATGATCTCCGGCCTGAAATTCAGTGAGTTGGGACAGAGTCTTCCCTGTGTGTTCCAGGTCCTGAAGTTTTGTGTGGACAATTCAGTGCAGAGTTTGCAGCCGATACCGTTGGTTCCGGACCCACGAGGAGACTCCAGTCCATGGTAGTTCTTGCGGGTTTAACTCCACTTCGGTGATCCCATTGCTCTCCCGGCCGAACAGTAGCGAGTACGGGGTATAGCCGGTGACTCGGTGAATCTGGTTGTTATTGACCCAGACCAGTTCGGGGATGTATTCGGGCCAGCGGGCTTTCCGGTCGCTCTCCAGGGTGTGCAGCATCTGAATTAGTGTCCGATTAAATCACTCGCAGGCCCCATTTCCTTGGGGACGGTATGGATGGTATGGCGTCGTTCGGGATTTATCGATCCCATATAAGCGATAAATTACCTTCCATTACCTTTCCCAGAAAGCACGCACCCTTGTCTTAATGAATCCACTGGGGGCAGCAGTACACTTGAATAAAGTTCTTACAGATCGCATAGGCGGCCGACTCCGTTATCTGATCTCGAGTAGGGGTTACCACGGCGAATTTGGTAAAATGGTCCACCATGCTCGTACCCCTGGTGAGTGGGGCCAATGGTTAAATAGTCTATCATTAGGAGTTCGAGGGGTGCTGATGCTACTATTGTTTGCACTGGGGCCTGTTGCTCAGGTGGTTTAGTTAATTCGCACAGACGGCATACATGGCAAACTTCTTCCACCCCGGCTTGCAGACGGGGGTGGTAGGCCATTTGTTGTAGCCACTGGAAAGTCTTTTGTGCCACGAAGTGAGCCCCCTTTTCATGGGCCTGGAGAGCAAGTTCAGTGAACTGCACTCCCGGAATGACGACCTGCCAGGCGGTCGTCGATGTGCGCAGCACTGCCTTACGGTACAATAGTCCTCCTTTGGTAACAAGTTTTTCCCACTGGCGTGGCATTAGCAGAGTGTCTCGAGTCAATATCCTTCTTTGGGTGTCGCTGGGTAGCTGCTTCATGGCCACCCATTGACGCAGGGGGCCTATCTCCCCATCTTCTTGTTGCTGTTGTATCCATTCATCTCGGGATTGTTCTAGCATGCCCCTAGCGTGTCCTGTGTGAGATTGCTCCCGGGTTACAGCCGTGATTCCGACGGGGGCCAGAGCGAACGGCGTCTCTTCTCCTTCCAGCTCGTAGTCTTGGCTTTGCCCAGGGGTTGCACATCGAATTCTGGAGAGGGAGTCGGCATGTACATTTTCCGCTCCCCTTTTGTAGATGATTTTATATTTGAATTTGGCCATCTGTGCCACACACCGCTGTTCAAGGGCCCCCAATTTGGCATTGTCGAGGTGGGCCAGGGGGTTGTTGTCAGTCTGTACCACCACCTCAGAGCCTGCCAGGTACTCCGCGAGGAGCTCTAGTTTAAAGGAGCTGTAATTGTCAGGATTGTGTTTGGAATCGTGGAGTGATCGGCTACCATAAGCGATCACCCTTTCCCGGCCGTCTTGGACTTGTGATAATACAGCTCCCAGCCCGTGTAAACTCCCGTCAGTGTGCAGTATGAATGGCTGCGAGAAATCCGCGTAGGCTAACACTGGGGCTTCCAAGAGTGCGGTTTTAAGATCTTGAAAGGCCTCTTGCTGCGGTTCTCACCACTGGATTTTCCAGCCATTGGCCCCGGCAGGGGCCCCCTTCAACAGGTCCCATAGGGCTCAGACCCGGCGGTAGAAGTCTTTTACGAAACGACGGTAATATCCGGCTAACCTCAGAAAAGCTCGTACATCTTTTACCGTATCGGGAGCAGGCCACCCCTGTATCGCGGCGATCTTCTCCATGGAGGGTCTGACGCCCTCGGCTGAGACGGTATGCCCTAGGTATTCGATCTGCGTATGGAACAGGTGGCATTTCTGGGGTTTTACCTTCAACCCGTACTTTTGCAGTCGACCAAGCACCTGACCCAACCGCTGCTAGTGGTCTTCAAACGTGGCAGCGCAGATGATATCGTCTAGGTATATCAAGGTGGCCTCGAAATTGAGATCTCCTAGACATCGCTCCATTAGCCGTTTGAACGTCCTGGGGGCGTTGGCTAGTCCGAATGGCATACGATTAAACCCGAACAGTCCCATGGGTAGAATGAATGCGGTCTTGGCACTGCCGTCCTCCAACATTGGCACCTGCTAGTACCCGGTGGCCAAATCTAACGTAGAAAAGTACGTAGCCTTCCCCAAGGCGGATTGGGATTCCTCTATACGGGGCAGCGGGTACGAGTCTTTGATGGCACAGGTGTTCAACTTTCGTTCCTTTTGTGGTAGCTAACTGCTGCTTTTTGTCAATATTTTTTTGCGTCTCTTCATATGGCAGGGATTTATTGTAATTCTGCCAGTCCATCTTTGCACTATTTAAAGCACTTAGTGACCTTCTTTGAATTGGGTGAAGAACGGCGGACCGCTGCCACCAAATTGTGACGGACAGCGGACCCTGTGCCACCAATATGTCACGATCCCACCACCGACACGGGTTTGTCAGCGGATGGAGGGACGCAACGCACTGCCGGCACAGGACAGTGGGGGCTTATCTTAGTTATCCCACTACCGGCACCACGTGGCAAAAATACAGCAAGCTAATCTTGCTCTAACAATTTACCGCAGGGGGGTATTTTGGATGCCCCACCACTGCTAACAACCTTCCAAGAACTGCGGGGATTTATGTATATCCAACTTTCTCAGTTCCACTTTGGAGCTCGCAGCTCTCCGGCGCCCCCCCTTACCCTCAGGTCAGTCAGGGAACTGCACCTAGGGTAAATAGTCGCCGGATGGGCTGCTTGCTGTGCACGGGCAATTAGACTACTGCAGTAAGGAAATTATCAATGCTGTGGCCGCAGCCCCTCATTCAGCATGTAAGACCAGTCTGTACTGCCAGCTAGCCTAGCCAGCCGTGCACACCACGCTGCCACCAGCTCCTGGTTTCTCCACTTAAGTTATAGACTTAATGGAGGGGTTCGAAGCCAACCCGAACAGTAGTGTAATTATCTAAAAAAGGCGCATAGTTTGTTTCTTAGGGCATGGAGGAAAACTAATAGATTTTTATCATTTATTCCCGAAAGGGCAGTGATTATACAGATAAAAGTTGCTATAAAGTTGAGACATTAAATATGCACAAATACAAATATAACATAAAGGGGTTAAAAGAACAGAAAGTGACACTCACATGTCCTTATTCGGTTTCAGGCATCCCATGGGGCTGGGGGAGGGGCACTTAGCCAAACATCCCCACTCATCTGCACGTCTTTCTGGCATGAGGACTTCAGCTTAACTGACTGGAATTTGGCAGGGAATACCTATAGCCTAGGGTCTGTGACCTCACGAAATGGGCAGTCTGGTGAGGTCCAACCCCCCCTTTCTCTAAGTTATGATTTGGCTACAAAACTTAGAATAACTATATCTAAATGACAGAAGCCCGTACCAACACACATAGGGCATCATGGTTTGTGATTTATCGCATAGAATAGAACAACACCATGCATGCCATACTTAGGACACTCCATTTGGGAGCAATCCATATCTCAGTTTCTGGAGGTCCGAGAATCGTGAAACTTAGGGGTTTAGAAAGCTGGCTTCGTGCCCTTTGCAGAAATGTGGGTTTCATATCTCTGTCACAAGCGAAGTGCGCGCTGGAGCTTCTTTTAATATTTCCTATACCTGTATGCAAGCCGCATTTTTCAGAACAAAGAAATGCTTTCCCTTGCAGGGGGAAGGCTGTGAGAGGAAATGGACGGTTTCATGTTACCAGCAAGCACAGAGCTGATAAGGAGGGGGGTTGCAGCTACATGACAGGCTCGTCTCCTCAGTGTGTAGCAATGGGAGAGTCTAGAAAGTTCTGCAAAATCATATCTTACATTACAAATTGTTATATGCCTTTTGGCTGGGATTATCTAGCATTATATACTGTAATTTTCTATCTAGGTCTTGCTAGATCTAGCAAATAATTATTTCAGTACTTTACTGTTTTTAAAAAAGGTGCCAAAAAATTGTTATTTGTATTGACTGATACTTTCCTTGGGTCTGTGGGGCTCAAACCCATGTCTTTTTTCTGAGCATATGGTTTTTAATTGCTTTTAATGGACTTTGTGTGTTTTCTGCTTTTGCCAAATAAAATAATCCACACAGAACTGCAAGGTACCGTCTTTCTTACGGACCAACACAATGGGGGCCGCCCAATGACAATGGCTTTCCCGGATAACCCCTTTTCGCAGCATTTGGCCCAGCAGTGTTTTTACTTCTTGGTACAGCTGCGGCGGAATCTGACGATATCGCTCTCTGATAGGGGGCGTCCCTTCGGTGGGAATGCCGTGCGTGATGGCCGTGATGCATCCGAAGTCTTCTTCATGGTTAGCGAATACCTCATCGTACTGGCCCAGGAGTGCTTCTACTTGCTGTATTTGGGCTGGGGTTAGGCCAGAGAGTTCTGCCCGCATTTTCTCTAGGATAGTTCGGCCCTTCTCTCCGGGCGAGGCCCCGGCGGTTTGGATGGAACGAATAGTCACCGCCCATAGGTCCCCCACCTGCACTTTTAGCTGTAATGCCGGGGTCGGAAGCACCTCCTCCAAAAGTTTCACCAGTTTTGCCATTTCGGTGCACAGTTTTAGGACGACATCTTCATCTTCCAGGTTAATACAGCGCACAAGAATGGCCCCCTTTCTCATGGTGACCAAGGCACGGGCCACTAGGACTCCAGGGGGTAGGCGCTCCAAGAAGCACGGCTCCACCTGCACCTCTACTCCCTCCAGAGGCATATGGGCCCGGATGGGCAGGGCTACCAACGTCTGCCCTGGTGGCAACGTGAGTTGAGGGGTCGCCGGTGCGATCACTCTCCCCAGCACCTCTCCCTCCTGGCAATCCAGTAGGTCCTACGCCCCCAGCACCAGCTGTTGGAAACCTGTCCTTGGGGAGTGCAGGAGCCCCATTGTCTCAGAGTCTCTTGCGTAGGTTCACTAAGGAGTAGGCTGCCTAATTCTCATCCCCAGGGTGAAAGGGTGTTTTTCGTTCGCATCTCCCTTGGTCAGGATCACCCCTCAGTGGCCGATTTGTTTGCCGTACAATGAAATTTGCATCTAGGCTACTCCGACAACAGGGACTGGTAGCTGGTTGGCGGCTAGTAACTTTATCATGGACTCCCACTGGGGCCTCACAGCTTCGGGAAAGTGCTGTCGGAAATACGTCGATGGCATGTTTGTAACTTGCAACCCCGTATCTACCAGGCAGCTCACTGCACGTCCTTCGAACTCTGCCTATATCACTGGACACTTTGCAACCAGGTCTTCGGGACCTCCATCACCCCGCGTTGTGGGTTTTGGCTCCGAGTGGCATCCCCCCAGCTCAGAGCCCTTTAGCTTAATGGCTGCCAGGGTGGTTATCTCCCACGCCACGGACACTCTCGGGCAAAGTGGCCCAGCTCGCCACATCCAAAGCATTCCCATGGCTTCAGAGTCCGACCGCTCCTGGTATTACGAGGGCCCCAGGGCGCTGGGCCCGGTCCAGGCTGCCCACTTGTGGTCTCGGCCATTCTCTTCACCTCAGCCAATTCACCTCTGATGCTCTTCAGCTCCTGCTACATTTCTTCAACCCATTGAGGCTCTCCGATGGCGTTCACAGAGACTTCAGTGCTCCGGACCTTTCCCACGGGGACTGTCATCCCCTGTTCTTGCTTCCGGGCACGTGCCTGGCTCCCTACCTCGGAGAAAGCCATACGTGGGTTTACCCGGACCCGTTCCCTTGCTTAGTCAGGGGGTCTTGGAGCCTGGTCACTAAGAGGTCGCGTAGGGTTATGTCAATGGGCCCTACACCTACACCGTCTTTTCGTTCAATGGCCGTATACAACTCCTGAAGGACATTCATGTATTGGGTGACCATCTCCTTTTCCCCTTGCATGCGACTGAATAACCAGGTCCTCAGCTCTACCACATCCGTCGGGTCCCCATGGGTCTCCTCCAAGATCTGCAAGACCCTGACAAAGGTGTTTCGCTGTCCCGGGGGCCTCAACATCACAAAGTTCCAGGCCTCCTCATCTATCGCCATTAAGGCCACTTCTGCCTCTAGGTCAGGGGTCATCGGATGCATCCTAAATAGCCCTCGCATCCGTTCCGCCCAGCTCCACAGCATGGTGTTGCTGCTAGAGAACCGGGGCAGGTTACTCAGCATAGCCCCAAGGATAAGCTGGACCGGGGGCCTCCATCGCCCCCCTGGTCCACAGCATCGCTCGCGCTCAGAGACTGCATCGTGTTGACTACGCCAAGTGTAGTAATCGCAGGCACGCGGGATGCAGTGACGAGATGGGAGCCGGAGTAACCTTTAACTGTAACTTTTAAATAGATATATATGTATTTCCCTTTAGGGCTATCTCAAGTAGCCAGCAAATTAACAAACGTTATCCTCGCAGGGATCAGAACAACAATACACAGGTAACACACTAATAACTGCCCGGTTAGAACTGGTACCAATAAGACCGTGGCGCGGCCGACTATCGGTCCAGAAACTATGATTATACAACTATGGCATGTCACTTATCCTCCTCTGACGTCCGGCAGAGTGGTGATTGATGTCCAGTCAACATCCCAGCTGCTGGGCCCAGCCGACGAGGAGCTGTCACAGGCTTCTGGCGTTCCTACGCCCAGGTGGAGCGAGGGCACAACAGGCTCCTGTAGAGTTCCTTTGCATGGCATTTCCCGGCGATGGCGATGTGATCGTGGTCGGGGCCTGGAGCGTGCAGGCCATGACCGCGGGCTGGAGTTGGGCAGTGGCGGCTGCGGACGGCAGCGAGTAGGCCACGGCCACGGGCTGGAGTGATGGGAGCATGTGCACGGTCGTTTGGTCGGCGTCCCCCTCCTGGACCGCCCTGGGCTGTCTCCCTCCTGGCAGTCGTGGATCTCCCTCCGTCCTCTCTGGCTGTTGTTCACTCCTGCGGGCTCTGGCTCTCTAGCGCCGCCTAGACCTCCTGCACCTTCTCTCCTGTTCTGTTGAATGCCCCCTGCTGGCGTCCTCAGCTTCTTTTATATTGGCTCCTCCCCCACTCCTTCAGGAATTGTCTCTGGTCTGTCCTTTCCATATGTCCCCCGGAAACAGTCTCCCTGGGAACCTTGGTGACAGACCCCTTGTTTCCGGTCTGGTTACACAGTGGGGACTCTCCCTCCTACACATATATGATGTTTCTGTCTCAGTTTAGACCTTCTTCAGATACATGGATGGCCATAGAAGAATATAGGAATATAGGCCTCAATGCTGAAGCTATACAGGATGCAGTGCATCTGGAAAGTGGGAATGCTTGTTGACTTCTATACAGTAGGTGCCATACCTTTAGCGGTATTGCCACTTTCCAGACACACTGTATCCTGTATACTTTCAGCATCGAGTCCTATATTCTTCTATGATAATCTGTACATCAGAAGAAGGCCTAAACTGAGACCGAAACATCATATATGATCACTGTGGATTGCAAACAAATCATCTTTTTTTCTCCATCAAATGGGTGCCAAGTTCATCATAGAAATTATACTACAGATTGGGCTCTTACTTGAGCACCTGCTGCAAGGAGTGCCGTGCTCTACTACTACATAATTTATTTAGGTGTCTGTATTAATTTTGGAGTGTTGTGAAGGGGATAATTTGCACTTTTTGTGATGTAAATGTCTCTGGGGACGTGTCCATTTGTATTTCGACAGGGCATGTGGTGTAACATGTAGTAGTAACATATGGAGGCAAAACCTAGTTAATAAAGAAACAAGTCAGAAGAAGAATGGACGTCTTCGAAGTGTTGTGCTGGAGAAGGATGTTATCAATATCATGGAGCAAAAAGAGCAAATAAATCAATTTAGGAACAAATCAAGCCTGACATATCACTGGAAGCAAGGTTCACCAAGCTACGACTTGCCTACTGTGGACACATCACATGAAGAGAGCAATCACTGGAGAAGGACATCATGGTCGGAGAAATAGAAAGAACAAGGCGAAGAGGAAGACCAGCAACTCGATGGCTTCATACTATCAAGATAACGAAGGAGAAGACCCTGTTGGACCCATCTAGGCTTGCACAAGATCGATCTTCCTATAGAGTGTTCATCCATCAAACTAGAGGCCGAGCTGAAGACCGTTAATAAAAAAAAATCTATACAGGTGGTGAAAAAAATTGTCCTCTTCTTGATACATCGCTTGTTGAAGTTTTTTCTTGACATTTTAAAATAGATAATTTGTTCTAAATCGTCAGGTAATGAAGATTGTCAGGTAACACCGCACACATGGAAATAAGGGGGGTCCCCTATAAATAAAGTATGTTCTTATTATCACCTGTAAGCAATGTTATATCTACAACTGCGATCTATGAGGCCTCCTGGAATATCTCCGTAAAATATGATATTCTCCGGTCACAGCAGCTGCAATCTGTAATAAATGCTCCGACAGTTCTGCTTCTGCTGCGGCGAGTAAATCTTCCCGGAGCAGATTTCTCCAGTATTCTACAAAAAACAGATAAATCTCCCGGTGTGAACTCCAGTGGTGACTGATGCTGCACTTTGCACAGACAACAACTCCATTTATTTGTATTGCAATAAGTCGCCTTGATCTGCGGCGCACGTGAAAATCAGATTATGCACAGTTTACTGAGATAATGAAATCTATAGTAGGACCCGAACAGATGAAATAGACAGAATTTGGTTTATCACACATAATCCACTTTCACAGGCGGCATCCTTTAATGAATATGTATTTAGTCTTAGCAGAAAATAAAAGTTCATATCTGTGCTGAAGACTGGCGCAAAGGTCACAAATTGACACTTAAAGGGACACTTACAATCTATGGGTCCGAATCATTAGTATGTGCCGTTTTTTTCTACCTGTTTTTAATTTGCGCCTTATTCTTCTTTTTCGGTTTTGCCCCTTTTTTTTTAAAGTCATTTTATTCGTGCTCGCTTGTTTGCTTTTTGTTTTATGTTCACCATTGAGGGAGTGGTTTTGAGTTTTCAGATGTTTTTCTCCAGTTCATTTGTCAATTTATGAAGTCGGAAAAAAAACTAATTGTACTACAGTCCCCTCCTGGAGTAATTTTATGTCCCTACCACTAATTTTGGCACATTTTTTGAGCCGTTTTACAAAACGTTACCACTAGAGTTGAGCGAAACGGGTTGAACAATTTCAAAAGTCGACGACTTTTGGCAAAGTCGGGTTTCATGAAACGAAACCCGACCCTAGGATGAGGTCGGCCACGAGGTCGGCGACTTACGCGCCAAAGTCGCGTTTCAAAAGTTTGTTTTGCGCTCTTTTTCAGCCAATCAGGATCCACGGACACTGTGGGCAACGTGATGACATAGGCAGGGGTCACCACCATCTTTCAGAAGGGCATGCAAGTGATTGGCTTGCTTTGGTGGGCATCACAGGGGGTATAAAAGGGCGTGCACGCCGACCGCCATCTTACTTCTGCCGATCTCAGTATAGGGAGAGGTTGCTGATTCTGTAGGGAGAGCGTTAGGCAGGGAAGAAGACAAAAAAACTGCTTCTGCTGCTAGCGATTTGGCCTGCACAACACACCAGTCACTGTGTGTGCAGTGCAAGGGGAGGCTATATAGTGGTGTATCAGTGGTGTTGGTTGTTGGGCTGCCTTCTAAGGCTTCCTGACATTCCTGCATTGCTGTTTACCCACTGCTCCGCAAACTGCTTTTTTAAAAGCAATCCAATCTCCCTTATCCTCTAGTCACTTTTGTCACAGCTGTGCCATCGAGCCTGTGACATAGCGCTCAGATATCAGTGGGCCTCACACAATCCAAAAGTGTCCAGTGTCCAAAAATGTGTGCAGAGATTCAAAATCTCCCTTATCCTCTAGTCACTTTGGTCACAGCTGTGCCATCGAGCCTGTCACATAGCGCTCAGATATTCATTGGGCCTCACACAATCCAAAAGTGTCCAGTGTCCAAAAGTGTGTGCAGAGATTCAAAATCTCCCTTATCCTCTAGTCACTTTGGTCACAGCTGTGCCATCGAGCCTGTGACATAGCGCTCAGATATTCATTGGGCCTCACACAATCCAAAAGTGTCCAGTGTCCAAAAGTGTGTGCAGAGATTCAAAATCTCCCTTATCCTCTAGTCACTTTGGTCGCAGCTGTGCCATCGAGCCTGTGACATAGCGCTCAGATATCAGTGGGCCTCACACAATCCAAAAGTGTCCAGTGTCCAAAAGTGTGTGCAGAGATTCAAAATCTCCCTTATCCTCTAGTCACTTTGGTCACAGCTGTGCCATCGAGCCTGTCACATAGCGCTCAGATATTCATTGGGCCTCACACAATCCAAAAGTGTCCAGTGTCCAAAAGTGTGTGCAGAGATTCAAAATCTCCCTTATCCTCTAGTCACTTTGGTCACAGCTGTGCCATCGAGCCTGTGACATAGCGCTCAGATATTCATTGGGCCTCACACAATCCAAAAGTGTCCAGTGTCCAAAAGTGTGTGCAGAGATTCAAAATCTCCCTTATCCTCTAGTCACTTTGGTCACAGCTGTGCCATCGAGCCTGTCACATAGCGCTCAGATATTCATTGGGCCTCACACAATCCAAAAGTGTCCAGTGTCCAAAAGTGTGTGCAGAGATTCAAAATCTCCCTTATCCTCTAGTCACTTTGGTCACAGCTGTGCCATCGAGCCTGTCACATAGCGCTCAGATATCAGTGGGCCTCACACAATCCAAAAGTGTCCAGTGTCCAAAAGTGTGTGCAGAGATTCAAAATCTCCCTTATCCTCTAGTCACTTTGGTCACAGCTGTGCCATCGAGCCTGTCACATAGCGCTCAGATATTCATTGGGCCTCACACAATCCAAAAGTGTCCAGTGTCCAAAAGTGTGTGCAGAGATTCAAAATCTCCCTTATCCTCTAGTCACTTTGGTCACAGCTGTGCCATCGAGCCTGTGACATAGCGCTCAGATATCAGTGGGCCTCACACAATCCAAAAGTGTCCAGTGTCCAAAAGTGTGTGCAGAGATTCAGAATCTCCCTTATCCTCTAGTCACTTTGGTCACAGCTGTGCCATCGAGCCTGTCACATAGCGCTCAGATATCAGTGGGCCTCACACAATCCAAAAGTGTCCAGTGTCCAAAAGTGTGTGCAGAGATTCAAAATCTCCCTTATCCTCTAGTCACTTTGGTCACAGCTGTGCCATCGAGCCTGTCACATAGCGCTCAGATATCAGTGGGCCTCACACAATCCAAAAGTGTCCAGTGTCCACAAGTGTCTGCAGAAATTCAAAATCTCCCCTGTCCTATAGACACCTTGTACCTTGTTTTACATTACTATATAGTTTGTTGGATTTTGTCTACATTTCTACCAAAAATGAGGAAGGCTGGTGGAAGAGGCCGTGGAATTGGGTGGGGGTTGGCAGCTGGTAATGATGGTGTTGGTGGTGGATCTGATGGTAGTGGCAAGAGCAAAATAGGACCGAATGCAGGAGGTGTTGAGCCTGCGTCATCGTCTGGCTACATAAGGCCTCGAACGCTTAGTTTTCTAGGAGTTGGCAAACCGCTTTTAAAGCCAGAGCATCAGGAAAAAGTTTTGTCTTACATTGCTGACTCAGCCTCCAGCTCTATCGCCTCCTCTTCTTCAGTTGTAAAAAGTAAAAGCACTGAGTCGTCATTGGAGGCTCATGTTCATGAACCACACCTTTCCTTGTGTCCTTCACCCCAACCAAGATTGAAGGATGACGGAGGCCATACTACAGATTACTCCATGGAGCTGTTTTCACATACCATGCCTGGATTATCAAGTCAAATGGTGAATTACCCAGGCCAAGATGAATCTGACATGGAGTGCACTGATGCACAGCCGCTGATGGATGATTCTGCTGGTACATTCACTCAGAGCACTACATTGTCCTCGCAGTGTACAGAGCCAGATTCTGACCCTGATGAGACTCAGGTGCCCCTTCCCGCACACTATACCACCATACACGGTGACACAGAGGAAGGTGCACATGACATAGAAGAGGAGGTGATGGATGACCCAGTTGTTGACCCAGATTGGCATCCATTGGGGGAAGAGGGTGCTGCTTCCAATAGCTCAGATGAGGAGCATCCACAGCAGACATCGACATCGCAACAGCTGTTATCTGGCAGGCCCGGAGCACTCCAAAGACAGGTTCCAAACATCAAAAGAGTTGCTGGACAGCTTGTCCAGAGGGTCAAAAGATCACAGCGTGCTAGGCCGCAAAATGTCTGCCAAAGTAGGAAGAGTGCAGTGTGGCACTTTTTTGAACAAAATCCTCATGATCAGGCCAAGGTTATCTGTAAGAAGTGCGCAAAGACCTTTAGCCGAGGGAAAAATCTGAAAAATTTGAATACCAGTTGCATGCTTAGACATTTAACCAGCATGCACTTGCAAGCGTGGACACAACACCAAACCTCAAGTGCCACATGTGCAACTGATCACAACGAAGGTAGTCAGCAACGCTACATTGTTTCCCCCACTGTAAGCCCACCGGTTAGCACAGCAGCAAATGTTGAGGTGTCGTTGCAAGGCCACAGCAGTCAGGGAATCCCACTGTTATATCAACGAAAGACTGATTCTAGGCCATCAGAAAGAACACCAACTCCATCACCATCATCAACCCTCTCTCAGTCCGCCCTGTCCACCGCTACTTCCACCATATGCAGCTCTCAAGTCCAGCTCACCCTCCCAGACACTATGAGTAGGTCAAGAAAGTACTCAGTCTCTCATCCGCGTACACTGGGTTTGAACGCCCACATTGCCAAACTAATCTCGTTTGAGATGATGCCCTTTCGGTTGGTGGAAAGCACAGCTTTCCGCGAACTCATGGCCTATGCAGTACCACGCTATGACCTACCCAGTCGCCACTTCTTCTCTCGCAAAGCCATCCCAGCCCTCCACCATCATGTGAAAGACCGCATTGTCCATGCACTCAAGCAGTCAGTGAGCGGAAAGGTGCACCTCACAACTGATGCATGGTCCAGTCGGCATGGCCAGGGCCGTTACGTGTCCATCACTGCGCACTGGGTTATTGTGGTGGATGCAGGGTCCACAGGGGACAGCGGTGGTGGGACAGTGCTGCCTAGCCCACGGTATAGGAAACAGTTGGCTGTAGGCGTTCGACCCTCCTCCTCCTCCTCCAGAAGCGAAAGCTCGTCCACAGAGCGCAGTCGTACGAGCACTCCATCTGCAGCTGCCACTGTTGCACACGATGTGTCCCCCTATCGAGCAGCTAGTGGAAAGCGTCAGCAGGCTGTGTTGCAGATGATGTGTTTGGGCAACAGACACACCGCCGAGGTGCTGGCCGAGTACTTGAAGCGACAAACTGAGTCATAGCTGGGCAGTGTACATCTTGAGGCAGGCAAGGTAGTTAGTGATAACGGCCGTAATTTTGTGGCAGCCATAGCCCTTTCAAAACTCAGCCACATACCTTGCTTGGCTCACACCTTGAACCTGGTGGTGCAGTGCTTCCTCAAAAATTATCCGGAGTTAACAGCCCTGCACCAGAAGGTGCGAAGACTGTGCGCGCACATCCGCCGGTCGCCTGTACACTCCGTTCGTATGCAGAAGCTGCAGCGATTGCTCCACCTTCCCAACCACCGCCTCATTATCGACATTGCAACAAGGTGGAACTCCACCCTGCACATGGTGGAGCAGCTGTGCGAGCAGAGGCAGGCCATAATGCATTTGTGGGAGGATACACGGCCAGGCACTTTGAGAGCAGACATGGAGTTGACAGGTGTGCAGTGGTCGAAGCTGAAAGACCTCTGTAAAGTCCTTCAGTGTTTTGAGGAATGCACACGGCTGGTAAGCGCAGACGACGCCATCCTAAGCATGAGCATCCCACTTATGCGTCTGCTCATGCAAACTTTGACGCACCTTAAGGAGCAGGCGTCTGCAGCCAATGTTGATGAGGAGGAAGAGGAGGAGGGAATCCTTGATGACATTCAGCCATTGTCTGCTCAGGGACCTCTCCTGGACGAGGTGGAGGAAGAAGAGGAGGAGGAGGATGATGATGGGGATGATTACTTAGGGGAGGAGGATGCATCTCGTGGGGCAAGTGAAAATGTTGGCGTGGCAAGGTCTGGTACAGGGTTTGTGCGTGACTGGAAGGATGTGGATTTGCCAGAAAGTGCTCCTCCACCCAGCACTCGCAGTGCATCATTGACACCGGGAACATTGGCCCACATGTCAGATTATGCCTTGCAGATCCTAAAAAGGGACCCCCGCATTGCCAAAATGATGAACGATGACGACTACTGGTTGGCCAGGATCCTGGATCCACGCTATAAAGGCAAATTACAAAACATCATGCCACAGGAGAACCTTGACCTAATATTGGCTAATAAACAAGCAACTCTGGTAAATCGGTTGCTTGAGGCATTCCCAGCACACAGCAGCGGTGATGGTTCTCACACGAGCCGTACGGGCCGGGGGCAGCTTGGCAGAGGTGTTCGTGGTGTACACAGCAGAAGTGGCGTTGGAGACAGGGGTTTCATGACAATGTTGTGGACTGATTTTTAAAATACCGCTCACACAACTGGTAATACTGCATCGATGGAAAGTGACAGGAGACAGCAGTTGTCAACTATGGTTACAAACTACTTTTCCTCCCATATCGATGTTCTCCCACACAGGTCATTCCCCTTTGACTATTGGGCCGCTAAACTGGACACCTGGCCTGAATTGGCCCAATATGCCTTACAGGAGCTCACTTGCCCAGCTGCAAGTGTGCTATCGGAAAGAGTCTTCAGTGCAGCTGGATCAATCCTGACAGAAAAAAGGACCCGTCTGTCAACCCAAAATGTGGATGATCTAACCTTCATTAAAATGAACCATGCATGGGTTTCCAAGGATTTTGTCCCACCTTCCCCTGATGACACATAGGGTGACAGAAAAATGGCTTGCTTTGGTCCACCTCTTCCTGGGACTTCACTTATTTCGCCTTTTGCATCAGCTGAATGTCCAACATCAACATATGCCACTTTCTAAAACTCCCTAACTGTGCTGCCTCCCCCCCGATGGCCGGGGTCACCACCTAGCGCATGACACCGTGCGAGTGCCGTTGCCCTGGACAGGTGGGTAGGCCGACTCTTGGGCGCGGGCACTGGCACAGGGTCCCTCATAGTGCAATCAAGTGTCTCTGACGGTGGTGGTGCACACCCGCCGTCAGACACACCGCTGTACTATGAGGGGCCCAGTGCCAGTACCGACGCCCACGAGTGGGCCCCCCTTGCTTGGGCAGGACCCCAGCATTTGCAATCTTTACCTCTCCCTGCTCCTCCGCTGTGTAATCTGGGCCGTCAAATCCATACTGTGCCTGACACCGTCTGAGCCTGCCTCCTGATGTATAGACATATATTTTGAATGTGTACGCTATCCATACATGTTATCTGGGGATACGGTACCCTTTCTAACCTTTGTGCAATCACGTGCAATCCATACTGGGCCTAACACCGTCTGAGCCTGCCTCCTGAGACATATATTTTGAATGTGTACGCTATCCATACATGTTATCCGGGGATACGGTACCCTTTCTAACCTTTGTGCAATCACGTGCAATCCATACTGGGCCTAACACCGTCTGAGCCTGCCTCCTGATGTATAGACATATATTTTGAATGTGTACGCTATCCATACATGTTATCCGGGGAAACGGTACCCTTTCTAACCTTTGTGCAATCACGTGCAATCCATACTGGGCCTAACACCGTCTGAGCCTGCCTCCTGATGTATAGACATATATTTTGAATGTGTACGCTATCCATACATGTTATCTGGGGATACGGTACCCTTTCTAACCTTTGTGCAATCACGTGCAATCCATACTGGGCCTAACACCGTCTGAGCCTGCCTCCTGATGTATAGACATATATTTTGAATGTGTACGCTATCCATACATGTTATCTGGGAATACGGTACCCTTTCTAACCTTTGTGCAATCACGTGCAATCCATACTGGGCCTAACACCGTCTGAGCCTGCCTCCTGAGACATATATTGAATGTGTACGCTATCCATACATGTTATCTGGGGATACGGTACCCTTTCTAACCTTTGTGCAATCACGTGTAATCCATACTGGGCGTGAGAATGGCTGGCGAGCTGTTAAGCAAGCTACAGCACCTGTGGTTTGCACACGTAAGTTTTTCATTTTTTTCAGGAATGACGGTTAGGCCTAATTCCGGAACTGCGGTTGACCTGCACTTACTGGGAAATCATTGTTCGTGGGTAATAATTGTAATCAGTGATCCCCATCACTAACGTTGTTCAGCGGGTTATCTGCACCTGTAAGCGACAAACGCTGGCCTTTTCAGTGTAGCGCACATGGAGCCACGGACATGTAAGGGCATGACACACCAGTTATTGGCCAATCTCATGTGCCAGAGCCTCACGTGTCCCTCTAGTTAGCCGGACTCGGACCGCGGGGCATGACGGAGTCTCGTTCGTTAACGGAATTAAGCTTGCAATGTGTGCATCTGTTCTGTAGCTGGCATGGTTGAGGTTTCCCAGGTGGAGTCGAATTTAACCGTAGGCTCCACTCCTGGTGGTGCCCTTCTGGACATTCCTTTAAGGTTCAGCTTTGCAACCATACTGCCCACGTAAAACAAACACTTTGCCTTCATGAACGCTGTTTGGAGGGTCATGACTCGTGGGAATAACGCCGCCCAATCAGTTAACCTGCTAGAGAGATCCTTCGTTGCTCCCAAGCATGACATCACACTCCCTAGGAAGAAGGTAATGCCACTGTGGCGACCGTACTCCTGGGGGCGACACAAGTGCACTGATGCCCAGCCACTGCTCGATGAATCTGCTGGTACATTGACCCAGACCACTACATTCCCCTCGCACGCTACCAGGCCTGAATCTGACCCTGATGAAACACAGGTTACCCTTCCCATATACAGTTCCATCTTACACGGTGACAAAGAGGAAGCTGCAGATGAAAGTGCAGGTTCGGCCCACCCGCCATCAGACACACCACTGTACTATCAGGGGCCCTGTGCCAGTGCCGTCACCAACGAGTGGGCCCCCCCTGCTTGCCCAGGATCACAGCACTTGCAAAGTTGAAATACTGTGCAGTGAGATGGAAGATGGGGACGACGAGGAGTCTAGACTAGTACAGGGATTCCCTAGCGAGGAGACTTATTTGATTGTTTTCAATGTTGGGACAGCAATTTTTGGGGAGCACTATACTCTGGAGAATGATAGATGGGGCCCACCATACACTGGAACATTCCAAAGGTGGACATCAGACACTGGAGCAGCATTTACAGGGCCCATTATACACTAGAGCATTAGAAATGGGGCCCATTATGTTTGGAGCATTATTTGGGCCCATAAGACAGTGGAGCTTCATCCATGGTGTGGGGATGTGGCTCGCTTAGGTGCAGCGGGAGACAAATGTGAGACAGGTTCTTCCACAGTGCTTGCAGTTTATTCACGGCATAAACGCACAAGGCAACGTAACAGCAAACAAATAGCCTTTTAGCTCAGGCAAAATAACACAATGTCCGTAGTTGTAGACTCAGAGCAGGAGTCTCAGCACACATGGGAGGTTTAGTCCTCCCCACACACAACTCCTTGGTTCAGGAGCAGGCCACATTATAAGGCTGTAGCCACACCCACGTTCCCAGCAGCTGACTGGTCACCTGACTGTGACCTCACCACAGGTCCTTCAAACAAAAACAATAACAATATCTGTTATGCTTTACTTCTGCCTTACATTATAGAGACAAGCCATTTATGAGACACATATCTCCCATCGATTACACGACCCTTAGCCCTGCCACATACCTCCCCCCTCTGCCTAAAGCCGTGGGGCATGGCACTTTCACCTACCAGGCAAGGGATTCTGGAGAGGGCATCGGCATTCCCATGTAGCTTCCCGGCCCTATGCTCTACATGGAAGCTGAAGTCTTGTAGGGCTAAGAACCAGCGGGTGACCCTAGCATTCTTGCCCTTGGTTTCCCTCATCCACCTGAGTGGGGCATGGTCGGATATTAACCTAAACTTCCGTCCCACCAGGTAGTACCGTAATGTGTCCACTGCCCATTTTATGGCCAAACACTCCTTCTCTACAACTCAGTAATTTCTCTCACAAGAAGTCAACTTCCTACTCAAGTAGAGAACAGGATGCTCCTCCCCACGTATCTCTTGGGAAAGGACAGCTCCTACCCCGACATCTGAGGCATCTGTCTGGAGGACAAATTCACGTTTAAAGTCTGCGGCCACCAAAACGGGTTGCTTACAAAGCGCTCCCTTCATTTCTTGGAAGGCTGACTCTGCTTCTTCGGACCAGCTGACCATCACTGACTTTGTCCCTTTAAGCAGATCAGTTAGAGGTGCAGCCATTGTGGCGAAGTTTGGGATAAACCTCCTGTAATATCCCACAATCCCCAGGAAGGCTTTAACTTGCTTCTTTGACAGAGGTCTCGGCCATGTTTGAATTGCCTCCACTTTATTGATTTGGGGTTTGATCTTGCCACGCCCCACTACATATCCGAGGTACTTGGCTTCTTCTCTCCCCAAGGCACACTTCTTCGGGTTTATTGTAAACCCTGCCTCTCTTAGAGCGTCAAACACTGCTTGGACCTTTTCCAGGTGAGTCTCCCAGTCCGGGGTAAAGATGACGATATCATCCAGGTATGCAGCAGCGTATAGCTTATGAGGTGCAAGGATTCTATCCATCGCCCTCTGGAAGGTTGCTGGAGCTCCCTGTAGGCCAAACGGCATCCGGACATACTGGAAGCACCCGTCTGGTGTGGAGAATGCCGTCTTCTCCTTGGCTTCCTGTGCCATGGGGATCTGCCAATATCCCTTGGTCAGATCCAAAGTGGTTATGTACCTGGCAGGTCCAAGTCTCTCGATGAGCTCATCAACGCGTGGCATGGGATAAGCGTCGAACTTGGAGACCTCATTCAGCTTCCGGTAATCGTTGCAGAACCTCCATTCACCATCAGGTTTTGGGACCAGGACAATCGGGCTCGACCAGCCGCTCTTGGATTCCTCAATGACCCCGAGCTTCAACATACGCTGCACCTCCTTGGAGATTACCTCTCGCCGGGCCTCAGGAATACGATATGGTTTCACGTTCACCCGCACATGTGGCTCGGTCAGAATTTCGTGCTCCACCACCTTCGTGCACCCCGGCAACTCTGAGAACAGGTCCCGGTTTTTCTGGAGTAACTCCCGGCACTGCTGCTTCTGGGCCTTCGATAGAGTCTCCGCTATGGTAACGGCTCCAACCTCCCCTTCTAGGTTGCCCAGCAAGCACGGAGTTACCGCTGGCTCTCTATCTTGCCACGGCTTGATAAGGTTAACATGGTAAACCTGGTATGGCTTCCGTCTTCCGGGTTGGTGGATCTTGTAGTTTACGTCTCCCAGTTTCTCCACCACCTCATATGGCCCTTGCCACTTGGCCAAGAACTTACTTTCCACCGTCGGGATTAGCACGAGAACTCGGTCTCCCGGATTGAACTGCCTCACTCTGGCTGACCGGTTGTAGACCCTGGCCTGAGCCTCTTGTGCCTGGCGGAGATGTTCTTTAACAATGGGCATCACCTTTGCAACCCTCTGCTGCATCAGTGCCACATGCTCAATGACGCTTCTGTGGGGCGTGACTTCGGCTTCCCAGGTTTCCTTGGCTATATCTAGGAGACCTCGCGGATGCCGGCCGTACAGAAGCTCGAAGGGGGAGAACCCCGTGGAGGCCTGGGGAACTTCACGGATAGAAAACAGTAAATACGGTAAGAGACAATCCCAGTCTCTACCATCTTCCTCTATGACTTTTCTCAGCATGCTCTTCAGGGTCTTGTTAAACCTCTCAACAAGGCCATCTGACTGTGGATGGTACACTGAAGTCCTCAGCTGGGAAATTTGCAAGACTCTGCACAATTCTCTCATCACCTTGCTCATAAAAGGTGTCCCCTGGTCGGTCAGGATCTCCTTCGGCAAACCCGTCCGGGAAAACACATGGACCAGCTCACGGGCTATACTCTTCGCAGAGGAGTTTCTCAGGGGAATGGCCTCAGGATAGCGTGTGGCATAGTCCAGGATGACTAATATATACTGATGGCCCCGAGCTGATTTAACTAAGGGACCGACCAAGTCCATGGCAATTCTCTCAAATGGCACCTCAATAATGGGCAGTGGCACAAGAGGGTTCCGAAAATGAGATGTGGGGGCAGTTAACTGACATGTCGGGCAGGACCTGCAATAGTTTACTATTTCCCGGTGACACCCAGGCCAATAGAACCTCTGTACAATCCGTTCCTGGGTTTTTTCCACCCCCAGGTGTCCCCCCAAGATGTGTGAATGGGCCATGTCCAACACTTTTCGTCTATAGGGGCCTGGTACTATTAACTGCTCTGCCACCTCCTCCCTTATTTTCGTGACCCGGTACAACAATTCCCCACTCAACATAAAATGGGGAAACCTTGTGTCTGCTCCCGGCTCTTGTGCAACCCCATTAATGACGGTGACATTGTTAAAGGCTTCCCTTAGTGTGGGGTCCCTATGTTGGGCAGTCCCAAAATTCTCCCCGGCCACCCCTAACTCCGGGATGTCAGGTACAGGGGACCCTTCCTCTTCATCCCCAACAAGGACACATAAAGGGAACTCGTCTGCCTCTGGTGGTGGCGATACCTCAGTGGGGTGGATTGGTTCCCTGCTCTTGCTAGCACACTCAGAACCCATCCCCCACAGATCCCAAAACAGACAGAAATCCCGGCCAATAATTATGGGATGCAACAAGTCTCGAACAACGCCAACTTCATGCGACTCGGTGCCATGCGCCGTTTCAATCTTCACCCTAGCCATAGGGTAGTCCTTTGCATCGCCATGTATGCACCGAACACCAATCTTTTTACCCGGGAGTATGTTTAGAGGAAAACTGGCCCTCACAAGGGTCACCAAGCTCCCGGAGTCCAGAAGCGCCATTACTGCTCGACCGTTCACCTTCACGGGACACGCTTGTGGCCCTTTGTTAGGTAGCGAGTTCACACTGCAAGCTGGATATGCGTAGTATGAACTACGGCGTCCCATGCTGCAGTCCATCTGCTCGGTGGTCTGGGGACAACGGGCCGCTATATGTCCTGGCCCATGACACTTCCAGCAAATAACACCCGAGGGGACCTTGGGCACCGCCTCCCCCGCCCCTTTTGACCTTGGACGCACCACCCCTTTTTGTGACTCCGCCCCCTGCTGGGACCCCCAATATGGAATGGGCTGCTTCCCCAAGGAACCTTCCATCCCCTGGTATCTCTCGACCAGCCCAACCAGTTCATCAGCATTTTGGGGATCACCCTGGGCAACCCAAGTCTGTAGAGGTCTCGGCAGAGAATGCACAAACCGATCCATCACAACTCGCTCTACCATCTGTGCAGGGGAAGCCGACTCTGGCTGCAGCCATTTCTGGACCAGGTGCAACAGGTCAAACATTTGGGAGCGCGGGGGTTTGTCCCGGTGATAGGCCCAACGATGCACTCTCTGTGCCCTGGTAGTCATTGTTACCCCCAAGCGGGCGAGAATTTCCGCTTTTAATTTGGGATACTCTCTGGCATCTTGTACCGTCAGGTCAAAGTACGCCTTCTAAGGCTCCCCCGTTAGGTAAGGGGCCAGTACCTCCGCCCACCGCTCTGGCTGAAGTTTTTCCCTCTCAGCCACCCTCTCAAACACCGTCAGGAAGGCCTCCACATCATCCTCAGGGGTCATTTTTTGTAATGCGCGTCTTACCGCCTTCTCCACGTCGGTGGCATCAGCCCGACCTGGGGTTGGGGCGCTCGTCCTGCCCTCCTGGATGGCGGTTGCCAGAAGCTGCATCTGCTGCCGTTGTTCCTGCTGGCTTTGCTGGAACTGCTGCCGCTGCTCCTGCTGGCTTTGCTGGATCTGCTGTAACAACAGCTTGTTGGTTTCCTGCTGCAGTGCCTGGGACTGGACCAGGTGTTTCATGAGGTCCTCCATGATTCCAGGCAATGCTTGTTGCCCCGCTGCAAACTTCACCCAGGACATGCAGCAACTGTCTCAAGTCTCTGCTGGGACCGCTGCCCGCACGTGTACCACCAATTGTGGGGATGTGGCTCGCTTAGGTGCAGCGGGAGACAAATGTGAGACAGGTTCTTCCACAGTGCTTGCAGTTTATTCACGGCATAAACGCACAAGGCAACGTAACAGCAAACAAATAGCCTTTTAGCTCAGGCAAAATAACACAAAATGTCCGTAGTTGTAGACTCAGAGCAGGAGTCTCAGCACACATGGGAGGCTTAGTCCTCCCCACACACAACTCCTTGGTTCAGGAGCAGGCCACATTATAAGGCTGTAGCCACACCCACGTTCCCAGCAGCTGACTGGTCACCTGACTGTGACCTCACCACAGGTCCTTCAAACAAAAACAATAACAATATCTGTTATGCTTTACTTCTGCCTTACATTATGGAGATAAGCCATTTATGAGACACATATCTCCCATCGATTACACGACCCTTAGCCCTGCCACATAGGGGACCAACATATACTGTAGCATTATGTGGAGCTCATCATATACTGTTTCAAACATTATATGGGACCAATGATTCTGTATGGAGAAATAGATGGGCCTTGTCATGAGATGTAAAAAGTGAGGTATTTTTCATTGTACTATACCGCTATTTCTCTGCCGTATCGGAGCATGATGAGTTGTGGTATGTGTTGAAGGGGCGCTCTTTCGCCCAGGGCACATTAAAACCTGGAGCCAGCCCTACCCCCCCACAACTTTAGCCAAATAACCCCCATTTTTCAGTGCGTAACTTGTATTATGAAGTTAATTAAGGTTGACAAGCTTAAGTAAGAAGAATTGATGCTTTTGGCATTCAAATGGGCACTGTAGGTGTGTTTCCTGTCCTCCTCTCACTGCCGACTTTTATTCCCCATTGACTTACATTGGGTTTCGTGTTTCGGGACGACCCCGACTTTTCCCTATAATCGGACGATCTTGCTCGACCCGACTTTTGGAAAAGTCGGGTTTCACGAAACGAAACGCGACCCTAAAAAACCAAAAGTCGCTCAACTCTAGTTACCACTTAGGCTATGTGCCCACGTATGCAGAAATTTCCTGAGAAAAACCGGACACCTTCCCTGGAAATCCGCATTTTTATTTTTCGCGTTTTTTGCACGTTTTTTTCCAGAGCATCCACATTCTCATTGAATATAGTTGGAAATGCGTTTTTTTCCGTAAAATTAATGAACATGCTGCGTATTTTTCCGCAATGCGCTTTTTTTGTGGAAAAAAACGCATCATGTGCACAAAAATTGCAGAATGCATTATAAGAATGGAATGCTTAATGTATGCATTTTTAAGCATTTTTGCAGGTAAAAAAATGCTCAAAAACACGAAAAAAACGCTTACGTTGGCACACAGCTTTAAAGTCGCAAAAAAGGTTGAAAATTTAAGACCATTTTTTGATTTTACACAAAACTCATGAACAACTATTTTGAAGAAAAGGTGCAAGAAAAACAGCAATATATATGGCAAGACAAAAAAGAAATGTGACATAAGAAAACAAAAACAACAACCTGCAAATGATTAATGACATAAAAGACAATAAAAAAAGAGTTTTTCACTGGAAGCTGTTTCAGGAAACATTTTTTGGGGAGTGTTTTTCGAGGACTTTTTCTTTTGTTATAGAATTTTTGCAGACTTTTGTAGAGTTTTTTTCCTCCTAAGTGTCCTTTGCAACCTTTTATTTGGAGCAGATTCCAGTAGGAATAACTGCGAAGTTACACGTCCTTTTTATTCCCCGCCACGCGCTTTTCCAAACCTCGTCAGGGAAGAAAAGAAACCCTCAAAAAACAATCCAGATGAATAGTAAAGTGGATTTCATATAAAAATTGAAAGAAGAGGTTTTTTTTTTACATTTCTTATCCGTTTTTACGGAGGATTGCGGAGAGTGTCAACTCCATAGTCTCCTAAAAAAACTCTGTGTGAACAAAGCCAACTAGGTTATCTCCCCTAAACAATTAATCTCCTATACACAGGATAGATAATCCATTATCTCTAGGGGTCCGACCCCTGGGGAACCCATCAATCATAGAAAAAGGGGTCTTATGTCTCCTGTGTAAATGGAGCAGAAGTGACCATGTGTGATTCACGTCTATGGGAGATATGGTCACCACTAGAGTTGAGCGAAACGGGTCGAAAAAATTCAAAAGTCGCCGACTTTTGGCAAAGTCGGGTTTCATGAAACGAAACCCGACCCTAGGATGAGGTCGGCCACGAGGTCGGCAACTTACGCGCCAAAGTCGCGTTTCAAAAGTTTGTTTTGCGCTCTTTTTCAGCCAATCAGGATCCACGGACACTGTGGGCAACGTGATGACATAGGCACAGGTCACCACCATCTTTCAGAAGGGCATGCAAGTGATTGGCTTGCTTTGGTGGGCGTCACAGGGGGTATAAAAGGGCGTGCACGCTGACCGCCATCTTACTTCTGCCGATCTTAGTATAGGGAGAGGTTGCTGCTGATTCTGTAGGGAGAGCGTTAGGCAGGGAAGAAGACAAAAAAACTGCTTCTGCTGCTAGCGATTTGGCCTGCACAACACACAAGTCACTGTGTGTGCAGTGCAAGGGGAGGCTATATTGTGGTGTATCAGTGGTGTTGGTTGTTGGGCTGCCTTCTAAGGCTTCCTGACACGCTGGCATTGCTGTTTACCCACTGCTCCGCAAACTGCTTTTTTAAAAGCAATCCAATCTCCCTTATCCTCTCGTAACTTTGGTCACAGGCAGCTGTGCCATCGAGCGTGTCACATAGCGCTCAGATATCAGTGGGCCGCACACAATCCACAAGTGTCCAGTGTCCAAAAGTGTACGCAGAGATTCAAAATCTCCATTATCCTCTCGTCACTTTGGTCACAGGCAGCTGTGCCATCGAGCGTGTCACATAGCGCTCAGATATCAGTGGGCCGCACACAATCCACAAGTGTCCAGTGTCCAAAAGTGTACGCAGAGATTCAAAATCTCCATTATCCTCTCGTCACTTTGGTCACAGGCAGCTGTGCCACCGAGCGTGTCACATAGCGCTCAGATATCAGTGGGCCGCACACAATCCACAAGTGTCCAGTGTCCAAAAGTGTACGCAGAGATTCAAAATCTCCATTATCCTCTCGTCACTTTGGTCACAGGCAGCTGTGCCATCGAGCGTGTCACATAGCGCTCAGATATCAGTGGGCCGCACACAATCCACAAGTGTCCAGTGTCCAAAAGTGTACGCAGAGATTCAAAATCTCCATTATCCTCTCGTCACTTTGGTCACAGGCAGCGGTGCCATCGAGCGTGTCACATAGCGCTCAGATATCAGTGGGCCGCACATAATCCACAAGTGTCCAGTGTCCAAAAGTGTACGCAGAGATTCAAAATCTCCATTATCCTCTCGTCACTTTGGTCACAGGCAGCTGTGCCATCGAGCGTGTCACATAGCGCTCAGATATCAGTGGGCCGCACACAATCCACAAGTGTCCAGTGTCCAAAAGTGTACGCAGAGATTCAAAATCTCCATTATCCTCTCGTCACTTTGGTCACAGGCAGCTGTGCCATCGAGCGTGTCACATAGCGCTCAGATATCAGTGGGCCGCACACAATCCACAAGTGTCCACTGTCCAAAAGTGTACGCAGAGATTCAAAATCTCCATTATCCTCTCGTCACTTTGGTCACAGGCAGCTGTGCCATCGAGCGTGTCACATAGCGCTCAGATATCAGTGGGCCTCACACAATCCACAAGTGTCCAGTGTCCAAAAGTGTACGCAGAGATTCAAAATCTCCATTATCCTCTCGTCACTTTGGTCACAGGCAGCTGTGCCATCGAGCATGTCACATAGCGCTCAGATATCAGTGGGCCGCACACAATCCACAAGTGTCCAGTGTCCAAAAGTGTACGCAGAGATTCAAAATCTCCATTATCCTCTCGTCACTTTGGTCACAGGCAGCTGTGCCATCGAGCGTGTCACATAGTGCTCAGATATCAGTGGGCCGCACACAATCCACAAGTGTCCAGTGTCCAAAAGTGTACGCAGAGATTCAAAATCTCCATTATCCTCTCGTCACATTGGTCACAGGCAGCTGTGCCATCGAGCGTGTCACATAGCGCTCAGATATCAGTGGGCCGCACACAATCCACAAGTGTCCAGTGTCCAAAAGTGTACGCAGAGATTCAAAATCTCCATTATCCTCTCGTCACATTGGTCACAGGCAGCTGTGCCATCGAGCGTGTCACATAGCGCTCAGATATCAGTGGGCCGCACACAATCCACAAGTGTCCAGTGTCCAAAAGTGTACGCAGAGATTCAAAATCTCCATTATCCTCTCGTCACTTTGGTCACAGGCAGCTGTGCCATCGAGCGTGTCACATAGCGCTCAGATATCAGTGGGCCGCACACAATCCACAAGTGTCCAGTGTCCAAAAGTGTACGCAGAGATTCAAAATCTCCATTATCCTCTCGTCACTTTGGTCACAGGCAGCTGTGCCATCGAGCGTGTCACATAGCGCTCAGATATCAGTGGGCCTCACACAATCCACAAGTGTCCACTGTCCACAAGTGTGTGCAGAAATTCTAAAACTCCCCTGTCCTATAGACACCTTGTACCTTGTTTTACATTACTATATAGTTTGTTGGATTTTGTCTACATTTCTACCAAAAATGAGGAAGGCTGGTGGAAGAGGCCGTGGAATTGGGCGGGGGTTGGCAGCTGGTAATGATGGTGTTGGTGGTGGATCTGATGGTAGTGGCAAGAGCAAAATAGGACCGAATGCAGGAGGTGCTGACCCTGCGTCATCGTCTGGCTACATAAGGCCTCGAACGCTTAGTTTTCTAGGAGTTGGCAAACCGCTTTTAAAGGCAGAGCATCAGGAAAAAGTTTTGTCTCACATTGCTGACTCAGCCTCCAGCTCTATCGCCTCCTCTTCTTCAGTTGTAAAAAGTAAAAGCACTGAGTCGTCATTGGAGGCTCATATGCATGAACCACACCTTTCCTTGTGTCCTTCACCCCAACCAAGATTGAAGGATGATGCAGGCCATACTACTGATTACTCCATGGAGCTGATTTCACATACCATGCCTGGATTATCAAGTGAAATGGTGAATTACCCAGGCCAAGATGAATCTGACATGGAGTGCACTGATGCACAGCCGCTGATGGATGATTCTGCTGGTACATTCACTCAGAGCACTACATTGTCCTCGCAGTGTACAGAGCCAGATTTTGACCCTGATGAGACTCAGGTGCCCCTTACCGCACACTATACCACCATACACGGTGACACAGAGAAAGGTGCACATGACATAGAAGAGGAGGTGATGGATGACCCAGTTGTTGACCCAGATTGGCATCCATTGGGGGAAGAGGGTGCTGCTTCCAATAGCTCACCCACCGGTTAGCACAGCAGCAAATGTTGAGGTGTCGTTGCAAGGCCACAGCAGTCAGGGAATCCCACTGTTATATCAACGAAAGACTGATTCTAGGCCATCAGAAAGAACACCAACTCCATCACCATCATCAACCCTCTCTCAGTCCGCCCTGTCCACCGCTACTTCCACCATATGCAGCTCTCAAGTCCAGCTCACCCTCCCAGACACTATGAGTAGGTCAAGAAAGTACTCAGTCTCTCATCCGTGTACACTGGGTTTGAACGCCCACATTGCCAAACTAATCTCGTTTGAGATGATGCCCTTTCGGTTGGTGGAAAGCACAGCTTTCCGCGAACTCATGGCCTATGCAGTACCACGCTATGACCTACCCGGTCGCCACTTCTTCTCTCGCAAAGCCATCCCAGCCCTCCACCATCATGTGAAAGACCGCATTGTCCATGCACTCAAGCAGTCAGTGAGCGGAAAGGTGCACCTCACAACTGATGCATGGTCCAGTCGGCATGGCCAGGGCCGTTACGTGTCCATCACTGCGCACTGGGTTAATGTGGTGGATGCAGGGTCCACAGGGGACAGCGGTGGTGGGACAGTGCTGCCTAGCCCACGGTATAGGAAACAGTTGGCTGTAGGCGTTCGACCCTCCTCCTCCTCCAGAAGCGAAAGCTCGTCCACAGAGCGCAGTCGTACGAGCACTCCATCTGCAGCTGCCACTGTTGCACACGATGTGTCCCCCTATCGAGCAGCTAGTGGAAAGCGTCAGCAGGCTGTGTTGCAGATGATGTGTTTGGGCAACAGACACACCGCTGAGGTGCTGGCCGAGTACTTGAAGCGACAAACTGAGTCATAGCTGGGCAGTGTACATCTTGAGGCAGGCAAGGTAGTTAGGGATAACGGCCGTAATTTTGTGGCAGCCATAGCCCTTTCAAAACTCAGCCACATACCTTGCTTGGCTCACACCTTGAACCTGGTGGTGCAGTGCTTCCTCAAAAATTATCCGGAGTTAACAGCCCTGCTCCAGAAGGTGCGAAGACTGTGCGCGCACATCCGCCGGTCGCCTGTACACTCCGTTCGTATGCAGAAGCTGCAGCGATTGCTCCACCTTCCCAACCACCGCCTCATTATCGACATTGCAACAAGGTGGAACTCCACCCTGCACATGGTGGAGCGGCTGTGCGAGCAGAGGCAGGCCATAATGCATTTGTGGGAGGATACAAGGCCAGGCACTTTGAGAGCAGACATGGAGTTGACAGGTGTGCAGTGGTCGAAGCTGAAAGACCTCTGTAAAGTCCTTCAGTGTTTTGAGGAATGCACATGGCTGGTAAGCGCAGACGACGCCATCCTAAGCATGAGCATCCCACTTATGCGTCTGCTCATGCAAACTTTGACGCACCTTAAGGAGCAGGCGTCTGCAGCCAATGTTGATGAGGAGGAAGAGGAGGAGGGAATCCTTGATGACATTCAGCCATTGTCTGCTCAGGGACCTCTCCTGGATGAGGTGGAGGAAGAAGAGGAGGAGGAGGATGATGATGGGGATGATTACTTAGGGGAGGAGGATGCATCTCGTGGGGCAAGTGAAAATGTTGGCGTGGCAAGGTCTGGTACAGGGTTTGTGCGTGACTGGAAGGATGTGGATTTGCCAGAAAGTGCTCCTCCACCCAGCACTCGCAGTGCATTATTGACACCGGGAACATTGGCCCACATGTCAGATTATGCCTTGCAGATCCTAAAAAGGGACCCCCGCATTGCCAAAATGATGAACGATGACGACTACTGGTTGGCCAGGATCCTGGATCCACGCTATAAAGGCAAATTACAAAACATCATGCCACAGGAGAACCTTGACCTAATATTGGCTAATAAACAAGCAACTCTGGTAAATCGGTTGCTTGAGGCATTCCCAGCACACAGCAGCGGTGATGGTTCTCACACGAGCCGTACGGGCCGGGGGCAGCTTGGCAGAGGTGTTCGTGGTGCACACAGCAGAAGTGGCGTTGGAGACAGGGGTTTCATGACAATGTTGTGGACTGATTTTTCAAATACCGCTCACACAACTGGTAATACTGCATCGATGGAAAGTGACAGGAGACAGCAGTTGTCAACTATGGTTACAAACTACTTTTCCTCCCATATCGATGTTCTCCCACACAGGTCATTCCCCTTTGACTATTGGGCCGCTAAACTGGACACCTGGCCTGAATTGGCCCAATATGCCTTACAGGAGCTCGCTTGCCCAGCTGCAAGTGTGCTATCGGAAAGAGTCTTCAGTGCAGCTGGATCAATCCTGACAGAAAAAAGGACCCGTCTGTCAACCCAAAATGTGGATGATCTAACCTTCATTAAAATGAACCACGCATGGGTTTCCAAGGATTTTGTCCCACCTTCCCCTGATGACACATAGGGTGACAGAAAAATGGCTTGCTTTGGTCCACCTCTTCCTGGTACTTCACCTATTTCGCCTTTTGCATCAGCTGAATGTCCAACATCAACATATGCCACTTTCTAAAACTCCCTAACTGTGCTGCCTCCCCCCCCATGGCCGGGGTCACCACCTACCGCACGACACCGTGCAAGTGCCGTTGCCCTGGACAGGTGGGTAGGCCGACTCTTGGGCGCGGGCACTGGCACAGGGTCCCTCATAGTGCAATCAAGTGTCTCTGACGGTGGTGGTGCACACCCGCCGTCAGACACACCGCTGTACTATGAGGGGCCCAGTGCCAGTACCGACGCCCACGAGTGGGCCCCCCTTGCTTGGCCAGGGCCCCAGCATTTGCAATCTTTACCTCTCCCTGCTCCTCCGCTGTGTAATCTGGGCCGTCAAATCCATACTGTGCCTGACACCGTCTGAGCCTGCCTCCTGAGACATATATTTTGAATGTGTACGCTATCCATACATGTTATCCAGGGATACAGTACCCTTTCTAACCTTTGTGCAATGACGTGCAATCCATACTGGGCCTAACACCGTCTGAGCCTGCCTCATGCTGTATAGACATATATTTTGAATGTGTACGCTATCCATACATGTTATCCGGGGATACGGTACCCTTTCTAACCTTTGTGCATTGACGTGCAATCCATACTGGGCCTAACACCGTCTGAGCCTGCCTCATGCTGTATAGACATATATTTTGAATGTGTACGCTATCCATACATGTTATCCGGGGATACGGTACCCTTTCTAACCTTTGTGCAATCACGTGCAATCGATACTGGGCCTAACACTGTCTGAGCCTGCCTCATGCTGTATAGACATATATTTTGAATGTGTACGCTATCCATACATGTTATCCGGGGATACGGTACCCCTTCTAACCTTTGTGCAATGACGTGCAATCCATACTGGGCCTAACACCGTCTGAGCCTGCCTCATGATGTATAGACATATATTTTGAATGTGTACGCTATCCATACATGTTATCCGGGGATACGGTACCCCTTCTAACCTTTGTGCAATGACGTGCAATCCATACTGGGCCTAACACCGTCTGAGCCTGCCTCATGCTGTATAGACATATATTTTGAATGTGTACGCTATCCATACATGTTATCCGGGGATACGGTACCCCTTCTAACCTTTGTGCAATGACGTGCAATCCATACTGGGCCTAACACCGTCTGAGCCTGCCTCATGCTGTATAGACATATATTTTGAATGTGTACGCTATCCATACATGTTATCCGGGGATACGGTACCCTTTCTAACCTTTGTGCAATGACGTGCAATCCATACTGGGCCTAACACCGTCTGAGCCTGCCTCATGCTGTATAGACATATATTTTGAATGTGTACGCTATCCATACATGTTATCCGGGGATACGGTACCCCTTCTAACCTTTGTGCAATGACGTGCAATCCATACTGGGCCTAACACCGTCTGAGCCTGCCTCATGCTGTATAGACATATATTTTGAATGTGTACGCTATCCATACATGTTATCCGGGGATACGGTACCCCTTCTAACCTTTGTGCAATGACGTGCAATCCATACTGGGCCTAACACCGTCTGAGCCTGCCTCATGCTGTATAGACATATATTTTGAATGTGTACGCTATCCATACATGTTATCCGGGGATACGGTACCCCTTCTAACCTTTGTGCAATGACGTGCAATCCATACTGGACCTAACACCGTCTGAGCCTGCCTCATGCTGTATAGACATATATTTTGAATGTGTACGCTATCCATACATGTTATCCGGGGATACGGTACCCCTTCTAACCTTTGTGCAATGACGTGCAATCCATACTGGGCCTAACACCGTCTGAGCCTGCCTCATGCTGTATAGACATATATTTTGAATGTGTACGTTATCCATACATGTTATCCGGGGATACGGTACCCCTTCTAACCTTTGTGCAATGACGTGCAATCCATACTGGGCCTAACACCGTCTGAGCCTGCCTCATGCTGTATAGACATATATTTTGAATGTGTACGCTATCCATACATGTTATCCGGGGATACGGTACCCCTTCTAACCTTTGTGCAATGACGTGCAATCCATACTGGGCCTAACACCGTCTGAACCTGCCTCATGCTGTATAGACATATATTTTGAATGTGTACGCTATCCATACATGTTATCCAGGGATACGGTACCCTTTCTAACCTTTGTGCAATCACGTGCAATCCTTACTGGGCGTGAGAACGGCTGGCGAGCTTTTAAGCAAGCTACAGCACCTGTCCAGACAAGTACAGGGATTCCCTAGCGAGGAGACTTATTTGATTGTTTTCAATGTTGGGACAGCAATTTTTGGGGAGCACTATACTCTGGAGAATGATAGATGGGGCCCACCATACACTGGAACATTCCAAAGGTGGACATCAGACACTGGAGCAGCATTTACAGGGCCCATTATACACTAGAGCATTAGAAATGGGGCCCATTATGTTTGGAGCATTATTTGGGCCCATAAGACAGTGGAGCTTCATCCATGGGGACCAACATATACTGTAGCATTATGTGGAGCTCATCATATACTGTTTCAAACATTATATGGGACCAATGATTTTGTATGGAGAAATAGATGGGCCTCGTCATGAGATGTAAAAAGTGAGGTATTTTTCATTGTACTATACCGCTATTTCTCTGCCGTATCGGAGCATGATGAGTTGTGGTATGTGTTAAAGGGGCGCTCTTTCGCCCAGGGCACATGAAAACCTGCAGCCAGCCCTCCCCCCCCACAAATTTAGCCAAATAACCACCATTTTTCAGTGCGTAACTTGTATTATGAAGTTAATTAAGGTTGACAAGCTTAAGTAAGAAGAATTGATGCTTTTGGCATTCAAATGGGCACTGTAGGTGTGTTTCCTGTCCTCCTCTCACTGCCGACTTTTATTCCCCATTGACTTACATTGGGTTTCGTGTTTCGGGACGACCCCGACTTTTCCCTATAATCGGACGATCTTGCTCGACCCGACTTTTGAAAAAGTCGGGTTTCACGAAACGAAACGCGACCCTAAAAAAACAAAAGTCGCTCAACTCTAGTCACCACTGCTCCATTCACATGAGGTAAATAAGACGCCTGTTCCCGTGATCTTTTGGGGTCCCAATGACAATATATTTATCATCACTTATCCTGTGATTTGGATTTGTGGATTTTTTTTCTATAAACTAGCCAAGACCTTCAACAGTGAACCTCCCTGATAGAGTCCAGCTTTATTTTATTTTTAGGCAATTTTTTTTGTGTCTGTCAATGTTTCTACAGTGGTCTAGGGTAATGTAGGGGGATCACGTTGTTAACCTGTTGGTCTATGATAGTCTACCTGATGGTCTACAGTATGGAAGGAGTTAATACCAGTTTTCTTGGGTTCTAGGCTATTAAAAACTGGGACATGTGTGGCGCCTCCAGGAGTATGGTCGCCACAGTGGCATTGCCTTCCTCCTAGGGACTGTGATGTCATGCTTGGAAGCAATAAAGGATCTCTCTAGCAGTTAATCACAACACACAACACAGTTTCCATTCCAGGTCAGCAGAGGGAGCTCTGAACCAAAACTGGGGGAGGAGCAACTCTCAGGGGGCCAGGAGGGAAAATTGGAGGCGTTCGTGTGAGGAGGGCAACATGTGTGGACGTGGAAGAGAAGAGCTGGGAGATTGAGCAGAGAGTTCAGACTCATTCCCAGCTATAGCGCATGATCTGGAGCCCGGTCTCCAAGGCTGTATGGACACTAATGGTCCTGCAACAGAAACCGGAGGAATAGGAAGCTGTAAATGCACTATTCCCACATAAGACTCGGAGGCACAACAGCGACGTGTGAGCCAGAAGAGGAAGGCTACAGCTGTCAGCCATACGAGGGAGTTCTAAAAAGAATAAGCAAGTGGAACCTTAGTGTAACACAGTACTGCAAGTACCTAAAAATAAGCGCTAGGAAGGAGACTACACAACCCATCTGCATAGACAGATTCCTAAGTTGCTTCCAGTCTAGCCAGCTCCTGTGCCATCTGTAATCTGGACCCTGGACTGCATTTGCCAAGCAAAGTAAAGGTAAAGAAACTGCACCCTGTTGTGTCCTTGCCTTCTTCCGTCAACATCCTCAGCACTGCTGCATCTCTGTGCCTGACACTGCACCATCTACGTCTCTCCCCTATCTCTTCATCTACACTGCCCTGGGACTACTGCCCTACCTGTGGAGGGCCACAACATCATTGCTGCACCACACCATCTGTCCCAGAGGATCTGTCTGCAGCGTCGGCTTAACATCTTCATTGCCGAACACCACAGATGGCGTCACGAATCATTCACTCATAAACTTTATTCCATCACTTATCCCCTTTTACAAGAGCGCCCAGGGCCAAGGACCGGGTCACCGCTGCTGTGACAATCCCCTTTGAGAGACCGGCACGGTACCGAGTACCCCACAGCCCTGGGAGGGCGTCCCATTTTGGCATCACGAACAAGATAAACGGAGCCCGGTGTCCCCGGGTCCTGTGTGCCAGAGACTGTGTTGTGTGCCACAGACTGTTGGCGCCATCGCCGCCATTACCCCGCTGCTTGGCGCACGCAGGAAACCAAAGGGGCGGGCCGACATGGGCGGAGCCAGCCGAAGAGTGCGAAAAAGTGAAGCGCCGCGCGGGAAGAGGCCAGTGCGCGAGAAGTGAGACGCAGAGGCCTGCAGCCCCGGGCGTTCCCCGATCGTCCAGCCGGTGGAGAGGTAACTGGTAAGCCAGCGCAACCCAGGGCCTGGCCAGTGTTAACTAGGGGGGGAAGAGAATGTCAGAAGCAAGAGCAGACACAACGGCGGACGCCACAGCAAACCCCACAGCACCACAAGATGCAGGGCCCAGCGCAGCTGCGGCTCCCGTAGCGCCACTGAATCCAGCAGTCAGCACTGCCTCCAGGGCACTGCAAGAATCAGCACCCACCGCAGCAGTCCCCATAATGCCGCTGTCCATGCCCTATATATCGGGAGCGGTCTGGCTACCGCAGTACTCAGGTGAGTCACATACCCTGAGTGAATTCAAAGAGAGACTGTGCAGTTTGTTCGAGGTGTATCCTCTGTCTGAAAACCAAAAAGTGAACATCCTTATTGGGCAGCAAACTGGTGCAGCACAGAGGGAAGTAAAAGCCTGGCAGGACACTGATAAAGAGACTGTTAAAAAGATCCTGGCAAAGCTAAAAAGCACCTTTGACACCAGCATTGCAGCTGAAATAAAGATGAGATTCTTTGGGTGTAAGCAGAGAGTGCAGGACAGTATACGGGACTATGCACTTAACCTGCAGGAGGCGCTGCGAGCCATAAAGCAGATTGATCCAGACAGTGTGAAAGATGGAGACTGTTAAAGGAGCAGTTTATTGAGGGACTCCTATCCAGTACCCACAGAGCACAGCTGCGCATCATAGCCCTACAGAACCCTGACCTAGACTTTGCAGACTTCAAGGACAGGGCTATTCGGGTGCTGCATGAACCAACTGTCAGCCACCCAGCGCCCAGCGATCACATACCATCAAGAAGCAGCATCTTTCCCTCTCAGCCCTGTGGAGGCTGATGCACAGACTCTGGACAAAGACCCATCTGCAGAACTGCATCTTCAGGTCCAGGAGTTGACCAAAAATATGGCTGCACTTGCTAAAACTGTGCCGTCCTTGCAGGTGTCCTCAAAGGAGAAGATCCAGCTGGTCTCCAGTCCAGAGGATGTCCCATGGCTCCGGAAGAAGAGGATCCTGCCACACCGAGGGAGAGACAACGATCGCTATGACCTGGACGGACGTCCCATCTGTCGTCGCTGCTGCAAGGCAGGCCACATCGCAAGATTCTGTTATTTAAACGAGCAACCCCTGAGGCAGAGGGCCAACCCCCAGGAGTAGGACCACAAGGCCCAAAGAACTGGCGAGCCAAGTATGTTGGAGGGCGAACTCTCCTCCTAGTGGTGATTGACGGCATCCCCATGATCGCTTTGCTGGACGCTGGCTCTCAGGTGACAACTATGCCATATATCCTTTACAAGCGGTATTGGGCTGACTCTGAACTTACCCATGGCCCAAGAGATAAACTGACAGTAGTTGCCAGCAATGGTCAGTCCTTGCCGCAAGTAGGATGTAAAGAGACTACTATTAAAGTGGGGCGAGCAGAGTTAAAATCTCAAGGTCTGATAGTTGTAGACATTGATCGACGAGAATGTAATCCAATGATGACCTTAGGTACTAATGTGATAGAAAATTGTCTTTCCGAGGTTATTGTTTTGTTGCAACAGGTGGCTGAGACTGCTGGTTCCAGTGAACAACGAGTCCTGCAGAAGGAGATCAAGGCCCTGATGCAAAGACAGCAGGTAGAACTGTCTGGCAGAGAAATTGGCAGTGTCAGAGTGAGTGATTCTTTCCCCATTGTGATACCCCCCAGATGTGAAATGTTGATTTGGTGTCGGGCAGCCATAGGCCTCAGAGGAAAAGTTTACCAGGCAATGGTAGAACCAGGATACTCTGATAGCAGGCCCACTGTCCTGACAGCCATAAGGGTAGTTGATGTTCGCAAAGGGAGAGTACCTGTACACCTCTTGAATTGTGGGGAAGAAGAGGCCATAATATCTCGGTATGCCACAGTTGCTAAGCTGCTTACTGTCAGCAACAACGCCATACAGGAAGCAGAGCCCTTGGTCTCATCCGACCAGGTGGAGGACTATGGCTCTGTAAAGCAGCTGGAGGAGTGGTGTCAGCAGCTGCATGTGGGAACTGACTCCACCCCTTCATACCAAAAGAGTGGGGTTTACAGAGTGACCCAGGAGTATGAGCGGGTATTCAGTAAACACCCCCTAGACTTTGGGAAGGCAAAAGGGGTTCAACACCATATCCGCACTGGTGATCATTCCCCCATTAAAGAAAGGTACCGACCTATACCCCCAACACAATACCAATGTGCCAAAAGTATGTTGCCGGAAATGAAGGAGGCTGGGGTGATCAGAGACATTTGTAGCCCCTGGGCAGGTCCAATAGTCTTTGTGAAAAAGAAAGATGGTACCATGAGAATGTGTGTTGATTACAGAAAAATTAACAGCATTACACATCAGGATGCCTACCCATTACCCAGAATTGAGGAGTCATTAGTCGCACTTAAAACTGCTAACTATTTTTCCACCTTGGATCTCACTAGTGGGTATTGGCAGGTTCTCGTGGCAGAGGCAGACAAGGAGAAAACAGCGTTTACTACACCAATGGGTCTCTGCGAGTTCAACTACATGCCATTCGGTCTTTGCACCGCCCCTGGGACATTTCAACAGCTAATGGAATGTTGTCTTGGACACAAGAACTTCAAGACAGTCCTGTTATACCTTGATGATGTCCATTTTTTCTCCAAGACTTATGAATACCATCTGAAGCACCTGGCTGAGGTGTTTGAAGCCTTGTCCAACTTTGGTCTGAAAGTGAAGCCATCCAAATGCCACCTCCTGAAGCCCAAGGTACAGTACCTCGGTCATGTAGTGAGTGCACAAGGTGTGGCACCGGCTCCTGACAAAGTCACTGTCATCCGGGACTGGCAGAATCCCAGCAACCTCCATGAGGTACGTCAATTCCTCGGGTTGGTTGGCTACTACCGAAGGTTCATCAAAGGCTTCACTGAGATAGCCACCCCTATGCCAAATCTTCTGGTGGGCCAGCCCAAGAAAGCCAGGAAGAAGAGTCCTACATTTGAATGGAATGAGGAACTGAAGAGGTCCTTCACTTGACTGAAGATGGCTCTCACAGGAGATGAAGTTCTGACCTACCCAGATTATGACCAACCATTTGTTTTGTGTAAACTGATGCCAGCAACGTGGGACTGGCAGCAGTACTGTCACAGGTACAGAATGGCAAAGAAAGAGTGATCTCCTACGCCAGCAGGAAGCTTCGTCCCACTAAAGGAACCCTGACAACTACAGTTCCTTCAAACTGGAGTTCCTCGCCATAGTCTGGGCTGTGACTGAACGATTCAAGCATTATCTAGCTTCAGCCAAGTTTACCATCTTCACGGACAACAACCCGTTGACTCACTTGGAAACTGCAAAACTAGGTGCACTGGAGCAGCGATGGATGGCCTGGCTGTCTATCTATGAATTCACCATCAAGTACCGAGCGGGGCACAAGAATGCCAATGCTGATAAGCTGTCCAGAATATCTAATCTCCCAGATGCAGGAGAAAACCCTGAGGCACTAGAAGAAATAGAGTTACCTGCCTTCCACTGGCCAATTGCGACCCAACGTGCCCAAGGAGTGAGAAACAGACGGTCTATCATGAAAGAGGCCACCCTAAATCCATTGCCTCATCATGACTGGGCAGAAACGCAGGATAGTGACCCCGCCGTCCGCCTGGTAAAGGAGCTACTGTCGCAAGCTGACTCACGCCCAGATCCATATGCTCCTGAAGAAACCCAGCAGTTGTGGAAAGAAAGAGGCAGGCTGTTCCTCTATGAGGGAAAGCTGTGTTGGAGGAGTATCAATGCCCGCACTCATGAGCTTGTCTGGCAGGTGGTAGTCCCAAAGAGGGAGGCATCAATGGTCTTGGAAGCATACCATAATGGAGCTGGACACTTCGGATGGAAGAAGTTGGAGGCCTTGCTCCTGGAGAGATTCTACTGGGCTGGAATGAGGAAGGCCATTGAAAATTGGTGCCGGGAGTGTGGACAATGCAATCTGCGCAGAAAGGACCGTAACAGCCAGCGAGCTCCTTTGCAGCCAATAATAGCCAAACAACCACTCGAGTTGGTAGCCCTGGACCATGTAAAGCTGGTTCCAAGCCGTTCAGGCTACATTTATGCTCTTACCATCGTTGACCACTACTCGAGATTCCTGGTAGTCGTGCCTGTCAAGGATCAAACAGCCAGGACAACAGCCAGAGCATTCCAACAGCACTTTTGTAGGCCACACGGATATCCTGAGCGAGTGCTTACAGATCAAGGTCCAGCCTTTGAGGCAGAAGTGTTCCAGGAATTCTGTAACTTGTATGGTTGCAAGAAGATCAGGACAACACCGTACCATCCACAGACCAATGGCATGTGTGAAAAGATGAATCAGGTGGTGATCGACCTACTGAAGACCTTGTCTTTGGAAGACAGGAATCTGTGGCCAGAGAAGTTGCCAGATCTGGTCGACCTCTACAATCACATACCTGTGAATTCCACCAACTGCACTCCAGCCTACCTAATGAGAGCGAGGCCTGGCAAGTTGCCTATTGATTTGGATATGGGAGTCCATACACCTGAGGTGACATCACCAGATGCTGACTGGGATACAGAGCGGCAGCAGCAATACCGACGAGTACAAGAGTGTGTAGAAAAGAGTCTAGCTCAGGCGAGACAAAAGCAGGAAAAGAACTACAATCAACATGCACCTGCAGTTCCCTTGTCACCAGGAGAACAAGTCCTAAAGAGGAAAAGAAGGATGCATAAATTGGATGACCAATGGGAAGTTGAACCCTACACCGTCTTACCATCAAACTTCGACAACACCAAAGTGTGCCTTATCAGTAAGGATGGAGGAGAAACCTCATCAGCAGTATCGAGGGATCATCTGAAACTGCCCTGACCAGCTAAAGGAAAGGATGGGAGAACAAAACAACCCTCAACCCATAGATGAAGAAGAAAAGGTCAGCACTGTACTCAGAGAATTTCCTGCAAACTGGACAAGAATGGATCAAGCCATCGTAGTTCCTGTCCTAATCTTTCCCCAGCCTACTGCAACTGAAGTAGCAGAGACTCAAGACAACTCTGAAAATCAGGAAGTTCAGGCAGTGGATGCCACACCAGCAGTGGAGTCAGAGAATCTTCGCTCTGCCAGTGGTGAATCTGTCATGCCCACAGTGAGTCTAAGAGTTCGCAGACGACTACTACCCAGTTTACCCATACCAGTGCTACGTAGGTCTGTCCGTAGTACCCAAGGTATTCCAACCCTAAGGTTCCGCATATAGATAAGTTTTGTAAATGTTAACCTGTAAATATGCAACGTTTCAAGTTTTGTGCCTACAGAAACTCTGTAAGACTTTTTGGATATTTTATTTTGTTTCAATGGACAATTGGACCACAGGACTATGTGTGGTCAAAACTCTACTTGTAAATAGTTTACCAACTTGCTCAGGAATTGGACAATGGACATTGACGCTTGGACTAGTCGTCATCAGGACTATTTTTGAGCTTTGGGTTTTTGTTTTTTGAATTTTTCACTTTTGGAAATCTTGTTATCTTTATAATTGTTTATATGTTTACCTGTTTTCTCTTCAGTCCGGGAGTACTGAATTGCACTAGGGGGAATGTGGCGCCCCCAGGAGTATGGTCACCACAGTGGCATTGCCTTCCTCCTAGGGAGTGTGATGCCATGCTTGGAAGCAATAAAGGATCTCTAGCAGTTAATCACAACACACAACACAGTTTCCATTCCAGGTCAGCAGAGGGAGCTCTGAACCAAAACTGGGGAAGGAGCGACTCTCTGGGGGCCAGGAGGGAAAATTGGAGGAGTTTGTGTGAGGAGGGCAACGTGTGTGGATGTGAAGGAGAAGAGCTGGGAGATTGAGCAGAGAGTTCAGGCTCATTCCCAGCTATAGCGCATGATCTGGAGCCCGGTCTCGAAGGCTGTATGGACACTAATGGTCCTGCAAAAGAAACCGGAGGAATAGGAAGCTGTTAATGCTCTATTCCCACATAAGACTCGGAGGCACAACAGCGACGTGTGAGCCAGAAGAGGAAGGCTACAGCTGTCTGCCATACGAGGGAGTTCTAAAGAGAATAAGCAAGTGGAACTTCAGTGTAATACAGTACTGCAAGTACCTTAAAAATAAGCGCTAGGAAGGAGACTGCACAACCCATCTGCATATAGAGATTCCTAAGTTGCTTCCAGTCTAGCCAGCTCCTGTGTCATCTGTAATCTGGACCCTGGACTGCATTTGCCAAGCAAAGTAAAGGTAAAGTAACTGCACCCTGTTGTGTCCTTGCCTTTTTCCGCCAACACCCTCAGCACTGCTACATCTCTGTGCCTGACACTGCAACATCTACGTCTCTCCCCTATCTCTTCATCTACACTGCCCTGGGACTACTGCCCTACCTGTGGAGGGCCACAACATCATTGCTGCACCACACCATCTGTCCCAGAGGATCTGTCTGCAGCGTCGGTTTAACATCTTCATTGCCGAACACCACATGTGGCGTCACGAATCATTCACTCATAAACTTTATTCCATCACTTATCCCCTTTTACATGGGTGCCCAGGGCCACGGACCGGGTCACCGCTGCTGTGACATTCCCCTTTGAGAGATCGGCCCGATACCGAGTTCCCCACAGCCCTGAGAGGGCGTCCCACATGCACACATGGAATTTTTCTTTTTTTTTTCTCGAGAGGGTCAACTTCAAGTTTTTTCCACTTCAGCTTTGAAAAATGCATGGTGGGAGGAAAGAACGTCGGTGTCACTAGTGATGAGCGAACGTGCTGGGATAAGGTGTTCTCTGAGCATGTTTGGGTGCTGAGTGTCTTCAGCGTGCTCGAAAAATATGTCCGAATCCGCTGCTGTTCAACAACCTGTTTGTTAGACAATCCCTGCATGAGTTGCTGCTGTCAAACAGCTGTGAGGGGGAGGTAGGGCCGCAGTCGTGGCTGAGAGTAAATGCTTTAATGCGCTCTGGTCTCCCGCTACATACAGAGGACATCTCATTGTCAGTGCACTTGCCTCTCTACTCTCCGCATCTCCAGGGTCTTCTCTATGTTGCTTAAGATCCCCTCTAATCGTTTGCACACAAACAGAGACACAGTCCAGTTTCAACTTCAAATGTAGAACTTTACTTCTTTCTTTTTGCAGCACATCCTAATTAGATACAACATCAGCATAGGGTTCCATACAGTCCACATTCTCCACTTTCCCGGCACTCTTTCCTATGTCCTCCAGTACATGCCTGGGTCGTACCGTCTCATCCAGTACCGCAGCATCCTCCCTGTTCAGACTCACTACACTCATTAGTTCCCTTGTCCGTTTCGCCCCAGACATGAGGGCATCTGCCCAGATAGTAAGCTGCCACATTTTGGAGCAACCTGCATTTCTGTACTGTTGTGACCTCTGTTGTCATTTCTGTTCCCACCACTGCTGCCTCAGTTGCACTTCTGGCCCACTGGCCATGGAAGGCTGGGTTCCTTGCTTTGAACATTATGGAGCTGTCCACCCTATACGGACTCTATAGCCCGTCTAACTAGGATTGGGAAAGCCCTCTGTCATATCCACAGTTGGCTCCGCCTAAACAATTATATACACTAATGTGCCCCATCTAGTGTTCAATTTGGGGTACTATGCTCTCCCTAAAATACAATATATAACATACATTCTAGCAGCATTATAAGACAACAATATACATTCAGATAAATAGTATATTTACATTCCGAACCTAAACATGTTTGGGATTTATAGGGAAGTCCCGGCGATCCACTACATAGCTGTAAGTGGCGGCCAGTACGGTAGTCATAGCCGAGGACACCGGGGCTCTGGTGTCCTGGCCTCCTCCCACTGAAAAATTATCAGCTTCTACCGGCGTACCTGTTCGAGCTGCTGGTCCATAGTCAGGGACTCCACTGGGGTGCAACCCAGCTTCTGCACACTTGGTTCCAGTGTTCAGGGAAGCAATAGTGGACACAGATACCGTTCTGATGCCAAATCAACGAGTTTACTTTTCTCTTCAACGGTCCCGGACACATCAGTTATATTACAGTCCACACAGCATTCCTCCTGCACTTTCCCTTTCTTACTTTCCTTGTCCTCACGCACATTACGGGGTAGTAGCGCCCTTAGCAGTACCGCAGCTTCACTACTGTAGGACCTTAGGATATAGGGGATCCCGCTCATCCATTTAGCCACGGACTTGTCAGCTTCAGCCCCATTAAAAATCTGCCACATGATGAATGTTCTGCGCCCTGCATGACTTTTGGACCACGTTTTCCTTTCCGTTCCTGCTGCTGCCATAAACTGTAATTCCCCGGGTGCTCAGGTCTTATCCAGCACCCGTCTGACTGTGCCCGTGTTTCTCTTCTTTAAACAACGTAGCGTAGCTGCTATGATGTCCTGGGCTTAGAGTGGACTTGTCGGGCGTGCTCGGACCTTTGACTAGTTCCTAACTCCTACACGTACTTAACCCATAGCAGCTCCTCCTACAATTAACCCTTGTGTGAACTACCTATCGGCTATACCTAGCAAGGCCCACTAGTGTACCGCCATCTAGTGGCCATTTATGGAACTACACTTACCCAGTCTATGAAACTATATACTACAAGTGCCCTCCTCTAATGTTCACAAAGGATGCACTAACTTACCCTAATCTATACAGAAATACAAAGGACATAATATGGCACAATATCTTATAATATCTACAACATGGTAACACATAATGTTCCAGTACCAATGAGATAGGCGGTAATACACAATAGTGTAGCAGTACCGAAGCATAATAATGTCTATACATTAATTTACAGTATATTTACATAAGAACTCCTTAAAGGGGAGGAGGCATTAAAGGGGTATTCTATTTCAATCCCCTAAACAGCCATGAGTCATGCAACTTCGGGGACTCGGACATATTATTCAAGTCACTTGGCTAGCACACAAGCATGCTTGGATAACACCATATCCCAGCACGTTCGCTCATCACTAGATGTCACTTATTTGAAGCGGTCCTGATTAAATGATTAAAACATGTTCCATACCACTTAAAAAACTGCTCCCGGAAATGAAAAATGTCTTAAAAAAGCACCTAAAAAGCAGCATTTTCCATGGAAAACTCATAGTTTTTGACTGCCCTAAATAAATACTCCTTGTGCACATACTCCTAAAGTGAACACATCATTTCTGATGACTTTTTAGAGTAAGCCGTGGTGTGCGCTGTTGAAGAACGATACAATTTCTGACTACATATCCTGCAATTTTATCAGTTTTCTCCCCCACATTAGAAGCTTCCATATTTTCTCTTTGGCTGTGTTCACACTGAGGATTTTGAGGAGTGGAAACTCTCTAAATCCACCTCAAAAATTCAAAACTTCTCTAAAACTTAGTTTCTGCTCTGTTTCTGTTCCAAAAAAACAGCAAAAAGACTCCACACTTTGTGTGACCCCCATTCCAGTTTCTCCCCACCCCCTCACCCATCCATCAGCTTTTATAGACCATGCAGTTAGATTTTAAGCAGTCATTGTCAAGGACATATGGGTCACAGCTCTCAGTTTCTCGTGGGGGCCCAGACCTTCTTTAAAGTTATACAAATTTGTGGGGTAATATGGAGTTAGAGAAAAGAATTTGTGTTTTTTCTAGAAATAGCGCCTCTCTTGTCCTCAGGCTCTGCCTGGTATTGCGACTCCATCCCATTCACTTTAGTTACACCTCCACATTGCTCTCTGGAGATGCCGCCTTTCTATAAGGACCATAGTTTTCAGTTTAAAGTTTCTTCAATGCAAATCAAATTTGGGAGATTCTCTATCTCCAATCCGTGTTCTCCTCCATTTCTGCATCGACAGCTTTATTTTACGATTAGATGTTAGTGAAATCAATAGGTCTGCCACTTAATCTCAGGATAGTTATCAGACTGGTGCAATAAATATCATTTCGGACTTAGACTGGAATAACTCCCAGCTAAACGGCCATTAGGTCACCGACGGAGGCAGCAAAACGCGTCGGTAATTTATGAATAAACAAGACGCGAGCGACCCCGGCCATTTCACAATAATTCCTGCTCATTTTTTAATAACACATTTCATCGACCCTGGATGAGGATTTATTAGGAGGTTAATAAGACATGTGACAGCGGAAATATGTTCCTGAATTCCAGCCTGAGATGGGAAATGACAGTAAATGCAAAAGCAGATGCCGAGGACGCGACGCTGGTTATCTCCGGTATTAATGAGCCGTGTGACTTGTGCGCTCTGCTGTAAAGGGAAACAAACTGGAAAGCAACAGAAACAAGACATCACTTACAGCCGGTGTGCGCGGAATTAGGATATTGATGAGCAAAATCAGCCGCATGATGGGTTTTTTAGTCTGCACCCAGCGCTATTCACGCCTCAGTGTATTCTCTATATCTATTTATGCTAATAGAGATCGGGTTTCATCATCTGGAGAACATCCAGGAGAACCGGACTCAACTCATCTCTGCGCTCTGTGAGAGACATCAATCCAAGATGGTGTCAATCCGTCTATTATCTATCATCTATCTATTAGAGTTGAGCGACTTTTGGTTTTTTAGGGTCGCGTTTCGTTTCGTGAAACCCGACTTTTCCAAAAGTCGGGTCGAGCAAGATCGTCCGATTATAGGGAAAAGTCGGGGTCGTCCCGAAACACGAAACCCAATGTAAGTCAATGGGGAATAAAAGTCGGCAGTGAGAGGAGGACAGGAAACACACCTACAGTGCCCATTTGAATGCCAAAAGCATCAATTCTTCTTACTTAAGCTTGTCAACCTTAATTAACTTCATAATACAAGTTACGCACTGAAAAATGGGGGTTATTTGGCTAAAGTTGTGGGGGGGAGGGCTGGCTGCAGGTTTTCATGTTCCCTGGGCTAAAGAGCGCCCCTTTAACACATACCACAACTCATCATGCTCCGATACGGCAGAGAAATAGCGGTATAGTACAATGAAAAATACCTCACTTTTTACATCTCATGACGAGGCCCATCTATTTCTCCATACAGAATCATTGGTCCCATATAATGTTTGAAACAGTATATGATGAGCTCCACATAATGCTACAGTATATGTTGGTCCCCATGGATGAAGCTCCACTGTCTTATGGGCCCAAATAATGCTCCAAACATAATGGGCCCCATTTCTAATGCTCTAGTGTATAATGGGCCCTGTAAATGCTGCTCCAGTGTCTGATGTCCACCTTTGGAATGTTCCAGTGTATGGTGGGCCCCATCTATCATTCTCCAGAGTATAGTGCTCCCCAAAAATTGCTGTCCCAACATTGAAAACAATCAAATAAGTCTCCTCGCTAGGGAATCCCTGTACTTGTCTGGACTCCTCGTCGTCCCCATCTTCCATCTCACTGCACAGTATTTCAACTTTGCAAGTACTGTGATCCTGGGCAAGCAGGGGGGGCCCACTCGTTGGCGACGGCACTGGCACATGGCCCCTGATAGTACGGTGGTGTGTCTGATGGCGGGTGGGCCGAACCTGCACTTTCATCTGCAGCTTCCTCTTTGTCACCGTGTAAGATGGAACTGTATATGGGAAGGGTAACCTGAGTTTCATCAGGGTCAGATTCAGGCCGGGTAGCGTGCGAGGGGATTGTAGTGGTCTGGGTCAATGTACCAGCAGATTCATCGAGCAGTGGCTGGGCATCAGTGCACTTGTGTCGCCCCCAGGAGTACGGTCGCCACAGTGGCATTACCTTCTTCCTAGGGAGTGTGATGTCATGCTTGGGAGCAACGAAGGATCTCTCTAGCAGGTTAACTGATTGGGCGGCGTTATTCCCACGAGTCATGACCCTCCAAACAGCGTTCATGAAGGCAAAGTGTTTGTTTTACGTGGGCAGTATGGTTGCAAAGCTGAACCTTAAAGGAATGTCCAGAAGGGCACCACCAGGAGTGGAGCCTACGGTTAAATTCGACTCCACCTGGGAAACCTCAACCATGCCAGCTACAGAACAGATGCACACATTGCAAGCTTAATTCCGTTAACGAACGAGACTCCGTCATGCCCCGCGGTCCGAGTCCGGCTTACTAGAGGGACACGTGAGGCTCTGGCACATGAGATTGGCCAATAACTGGTGTGTCATGCCCTTACATGTCCGTGGCTGCATGTGCGCTACACTGAAAAGGCCAGCGTTTGTCACTTACAGGTGCAGATAACCCGCTGAACAACGTTAGTGATGGGGATCACTGATTACAATTATTACCCGCGAACAATGATTTCCCAGTAAGTGCAGGTCAACCACAACCGTCATTCCTGAAAAAATGAAAAACTTACGTGTGCAAACCACAGGTGCTGTAGCTTGCTTAACAGCTCGCCAGCCGTTCTCACGCCCAGTATGGATTACACGTGATTGCACAAAGGTGAGAAAGGGTACCGTATCCCCGGATAACATGTATGGATAGCGTACACATTCAAAATATATGTCTCAGGAGGCAGGCTCAGACGGTGTTAGGCCCAGTATGGATTGCACGTGATTGCACAAAGGTTAGAAAGGGTACCGTATCCCCGGATAACATGTATGGATAGCGTACACATTCAAAATATATGTCTCAGGAGGCAGGCTCAGACGGTGTTAGGCCCAGTATGGATTGCACGTGATTGCACAAAGGTTAGAAAGGGTACCGTATCCCCAGATAACATGTATGGATAGCGTACACATTCAAAATATATGTCTATACATCAGGAGGCAGGCTCAGACGGTGTCAGGCACAGTATGGATTTGACGGCCCAGATTACACAGCGGAGGAGCAGGGAGAGGTAAATATTGCAAATGCTGGGGCCCTGCCCAAGCAAGGGGGCCCACTCGTGGGCGTCGGTACTGGCACTGGGCCCCTCATAGTACAGCGGTGTGTCTGACGGCGGGTGTGCACCACCACCGACAGAGACACTTGATTGCACTATGAGGGACCCTGTGCCAGTGCCCGCGCCCAAGAGTCGGCCTACCCACCTGTCCAGGGCAACGGCACTCGCACGGTGTCGTGCGCTAGGTGGTGACCCCGGCCATGGGGGGGGATGCAGCACAGTTAGGGAATTTTAGAAAGTGGCATATGTTGATGTTGGACATTCAGCTGATGCAAAAGGCGAAATAGGTGAAGTCCCAGGAAGAGGTGGACCAAAGCAAGCCATTTTTCTGTCACCCTATGTGTCATCAGGGGAAGGTGGGACAAAATCCTTGGAAACCCATGCATGGTTCATTTTAATGAAGGTTAGATCATCCACATTTTGGGTTGACAGACGGGTCCTTTTTTCTGTCAGGATTGATCCAGCTGCACTGAAGACTCTTTCCGATAGCACACTTGCAGCTGGGCAAGCGAGCTCCTGTAAGGCATATTGGGCCAATTCAGGCCAGGTGTCCAGTTTAGCGGCCCAATAGTCAAAGGGGAATGACCTGTGTGGGAGAACATCGATATGGGAGGAAAAGTAGTTTGTAACCATAGTTGACAACTGCTGTCTCCTGTCACTTTCCATCGATGCAGTATTACCAGTAGTGTTGAGCATTCCGATACCGCAAGTATGGGAATGTGGTGCCCCCAGGAGTATGGCCGCCACAGTGGCTTTGCCTTCCTCCAGGGAGGGTAATGCCAGGCTTGGAAGCAGTGAATGGTTTCTCTCGCAGTTCAACTATACATGCAACACAGTTCCACTCCAGGCCAGCAGGGGGGACTCTGAACCGGAATTAAGGGGAGGAGTGCTCTCTGAGGACCAGGAGGATGGAGTGGGTAGTTAGTGTGAGGAGGGTGAAGTGTGCAGATGTGGAGAAGAAGTGCGGAGATCGAGCAGAGAGGAAAGGCTCATCTCCAGTGAGAGCGCACGAACTGGAGCCTGGTCTCCACGGTTGTATGGATACTAATGGTCCTGCAACAGACACCAGAGGAGTAGGAAGTTGTAAATACTCGACTCCCACCTAAGACTCAGAGGCACAACAGCACGGTGTGAGCCAAGAGAGAAATAGCGGCTACAGCTGTCTGCCATACGAGGTATTCAGAGAAACGATAATAAGGGGGAACTTCAGTGTAGCTCAGTACTAGGAGTACTTCATTCAAACAAGCACTAGGAAGGAGACTGCACAGCCTATCTGCTGAGAGAGAATCCCTGAGTTGCTTCCAGGCTAGCCTGCTCCGGTACCATCTGTAATCAGGACCCTGGACTGCAGTTATCAAGTAAAGGTACAGAAATTGCACCCCGCTGTGTCTTTGTCTGCTTCCTACCCTTCCGGCACTGCTACATCCCCATGCCAACCACATCTACACTGCCCTGGGACTACAGCTTCACCTGTGGGGAGCTTTTACATCTCTGCTGCACCATACCATCAGTCCCAGCGGATTTGCATGCAGCGTCGGCTTAACACCTCCCTTGCCGAACACCACAGGTGGCGTCACGAACTATTCATTCAATTAACTACATTCCACCATTCAATCTCCCTATTACTTGGGCGCCCAGGGCCACGGACCGGGTCACTGCTGCTCTGACACATCCCGCTGATACCGGCCCGGTACCGAGTACCCCACAGCCCTGGGAGGGCGACCCAACTGATATACAGAAAAACCTGACCAGCACTACCCAATTGTGAACAGGTGCAAGCTGCGATGGCTGCATTATATAGAAAAAGAAAACACAGCAGCACTCTGTATAAGCCTAGCTATGTTAAAACACGGAAAACATTAAATCTAGACTATGGTACTACTCAAAAAAAGATGTACTTTCAAAAATAAAGGTTTTTAGTGCATAAATTGGCCAATTCATGTGTGCCTGTCAGCAACAGCAAGGTGGCCTCCCTGTGATGGGTCCCTGTTCTACTGTACATACCTCTTTTAAGCTATCAGCCTACAGTTAAGTGGACAATCATGTCTCTCCCGGATCATAAGCCTACAATTCAAATGGGCAAGTAGAACTGATTTCATCTCCTAAGTGTGAACAAGTGCAAGCTGCGATGGTTGCTATATAGAAATGACATAGATAAATAGATAGATAATAGATTAAGAGATAGACAGATACTGTAGATAATAGATAGATAATAGATAGATAGATAGATAATAAATGAAAGAAAGATAATAAATGATAGATAATAGATAGATGATAGATTGATAGGTAGATAGTAGATAGATAAATACATAGATAGATAGATAGATAATAGATGATAGATAGATAATAGATAGATGATAGATAGTAGATACATAGATAGATAGATAATAGATAGATAGATAATAGATATATGATAGATAGATAATAGATAGATGATAGATAGATAGTAGATAGATAAATACATAGATAGATAATAGATATATAGATAGATGATAAATAATAGATAGATAGATGGTAGATAGATAAATGCATAGATAGATAATAGATAGATGGTAGATAGATAGATACAATAGATATATAGATAGAAAATACATAGATAGATAGATAGATAGATAGATAGATATATAGATAGTAGAGTTGAGCGAAACGGGTCGAACAATTTCAAAAGTCGCCGACTTTTGGCAAAGTTGGGTTTCATGAAACGAAACCCGACCCTAGGATGAGGTCGGCCACGAGGTCGGCGACTTACGTGCCAAAGTCGCGTTTCAAAAGTTTGTTTTGCGCTCTTTTTCAGCCAATCAGGATCCACGGACACTGTGGGCAACGTGATGACATAGGCAGGGGTCACCACCATCTTTCAGAAGGGCATGCAAGTGATTGGCTTGCTTTGGTGGGCGTCACAGGGGGTATGAAAGGGCGTGCACGCCGACCGCCATCTTACTTCTGCCGATCTCAGTATAGGGAGAGGTTGCTGATTCTGTAGGGAGAGCGTTAGGCAGGGAAGAAGACAAAAAAACTGCTTCTGCTGCTAGCGATTTGGCCTGCACAACACACCAGTCACTGTGTGTGCAGTGCAAGGGGAGGCTATATAGTGGTGTATCGGTGGTGTTAGTTGTTGGGCTGCCTTCTAAGGCTTCCTGACTAGTGTTGAGCATTCCGATACCGCAAGTATCGGGTATCGGCCGATACTTGCTGTATCGGAATTCCGATACCGACTTCCGATATTTTTTCAATATCGGAATTCGGCATCGGAATCGGAAGTTCAGTTGATTGACGGCCTGACGTCATCATGATGCGCGGTGTGTGCGCATCATGATGCGCCGTCATTTCGGGCCTTCCGGGGGTCTCTGCCGGCCTGCCGGGGGGCTGTGCCGGCCTGCCGGGGGGCTGTGTGGACTGCCCGGGGTCTGTACCGGCCTGCCGGGGGGCTGTGCCGGCCTGCCGGTGGTCTGTGCACCCTGTGGGGGTCTGTACCGGCCTGCCGGGGGGCTGTGCCGGCCTGCCGGGGGGCTGTGCTGATGTCCGGGGGTCTGTGCAAGCATCGTCCGATGGGACTACAAGTCCCATCTGGCGATGCCTGCTACCATGACAGTGATTGACACATTAGCCAATGATGGGACAGTAGTAGTCCCATCATCCGGCTAATGTGTTAAATGTTAAAAAAAAAAAAAAAAAAAAAATACTACATACATACTACATGCATGCTACATACATACTACATGCTACATACATACTACATATATACTACATACATACTACATACATACTACATGCATGCTACATACATACTACATATATACTACATACATACTACATACATACTGCATGCTACATACATACTACATACATACTACATACATACTACATATATACTACATGCATGCTACATACATACTACATGCTACATACATACCACATACATACTACATACATGCTACATACATACTACATATATACTACATGCATGCTACATACATACTACATGCTACATACATACCACATACATACTACATACATGCTACATGCTACATACATACTACATATATACTACATGCATGCTACATACATACTGCATGCTACATACATACCACATACATACTACATACATACTACATGCTACATACATACCACATACATGCTACATATATACTACATGCATGCTACATACATACTACATATATACTACATGCATGCTACATACATACTACATGCTACATACATACCACATACATACTACATACATGCTACATGCTACATACATACTACATATATACTACATGCATGCTACATACATACTGCATGCTACATACATACCACATACATACTACATACATACTACATGCTACATACATACCACATACATGCTACATATATACTACATGCATGCTACATACATACTACATATATACTACATGCATGCTACATACATACTGCATGCTACATGCATGCTACATACATACTACATACATACTACATGCTACATACATACCACATATATACTACATACATACAATACATTCATACAATACATACATAGACATACAGTACATATAACATAGAGTAACATACTTACCAATACTTGTCACATTGTTCCCCGAAGCCATTGTCGTCTACGGAATAAATATTAACATAACAAACCACAAAAATACTCACCCACGATCCGAAGCAGTCCACGAGTGTGTCCCACGACGATCTTGGGTAGAGAACGGCAGCATCAGATGATGCTGCCGTTCTCTACGGGCTGCAGGAATCCAATGACAGAAGGTAGGTATCCTTCCGCACTGTATTCCTCCGCCACTTAAAAAAAAAAAAGTCCCTAGTCTCACTTTATGCCATTGCTGCGTGGGAATTTCCACACAGCTTTTACCATAAAGTGAGACTAGGGACTTTTTTTTTTTAAGTGGCGGAGGAATACAGTGCGGAAGGATACCTACCTTCCGTCATTGGATTCCTGCAGCCCGTAGAGAGCGGCAGCATCAGCTGATGCTGCAGTTCTCTACCCAAGATCGTCGTGGGACACACTCGTGGACTGCTTCGGATCATGGGTGAGTATTTTTGTGGTTTGTTATGTTAATATTTATTACGTAAAAGACAATGGCTTCGGGGAACAATGTGACAAGTATTGGTAAGTATGTTACTCTATGTTATATGTACTGTATGTCTATGTATGTATTGTATGAATGTATTGTATGTAGCATGCATGTAGTATGTATGTAGTATGTATGTAGTATGTATGTAGCATGTAGTATGTATGTAGCATGTAGTATGTATGTAGCATGTAGTATGTATGTAGCATGCATGTAGTATACTGTATATGTAGTATGTATGTAGCATGTAGTATGTATGTAGCATGCATGTAGTATATATGTAGTATGTATGTAGCATGTAGTATGTATGTAGCATGCATGTAGTATGTATGTAGTATGTATGTAGCATGCATGTAGTATGTATATAGTATGTATTGATAGGAACTGAAGGAGTTAAATTGAGTTCTGTCTATGTTGCATTCTCTTGTTTAAAACCTTATCTGTTCTTCGAGGAGATGTCTCAGACATCTCCCTTGTGAACCAAGGTCAAATACCTCTGCTTTTTCGCCTAAATGACTTTCTTTGTCGAAAACAAGTTGTAAAATCATTTGTACTGCGCATGTCTGTAAAATGTTTAAATTCTTTACTATAAAAGACGGAAGCCTAACTGATAAGCCAGAGGCGTCTTGAGAGGCATCCCGAGTGGTATTATACAGCTGGTGTCTGTGTAGTTCTTCTCGAAAGAGCTGATTTAATTAGAGACATATGATGCTTCACACCTAAGAACATCGGTCCTTCAGATGAAAGAGTAATCTGAGGGATCCCGACAGTTTCCTGGCGCCCGAAACAGGGACCTGATATAGGCACCTCTCCAAGACTACCCGATCTACAGACCACTCCAGTTACTGATGAAATTGTGAACAGCAGACCTAAACACCTGGCCAGGTAAGAGATCAATTTTTCTCTTCTCTGCTCTTCATAATCTATCATTATAACTAAGGTCCGTATAAAGGGGAATCTAGTAGAGGAGGGGGCCGTAAAATCAGGTCCATATAAGAACTCTGAGGAAATCTGGTGTGACACGCATATGTAATTTCTGCTCGAATGAGAGGTTACTGTAGGTTCTGTGTGTGCACAGCTATTTTTAGAAAAAGAGCTGATGCAAATCAAAATGGGAGAGGTCTGACATTACGGAATATAAGGCTGGGTGAACAGTTCATACTGCGCAGCCCGGACGGACAAGTTTTTCACAATAGACGATTCCGCACTAGGAATAGAGGAGGTTGTTGAGTGACTGCCTTGATTTGAAAGGTTGTGGAAAGTAGAAAAATAAGCTGCACAGTAGGTATTCGTTCAAAGAGTGGTGATATTGCCTAACTGGGTCATGTGACAGCGTCCTTTCGGGGAGGTCACCGCCTAAGCTTAAATCAACACCCTTTACGAATAAACCTTGTGACAGATAAGAGTGTGACCGAATGAGCACAGGACCGTGAAATGAGCCTGTGACAGGATATGACTGAAGAACCCCAGTAGATGGACACTTTATTTACAATCCTGTGTGTTGTGGGAGTATTTCTGTTCGGATGCTACATAGCATATAAGTACACGAAACACGTAGTACACCGAGGAACAGACACTCCATTTAGCCTGTTAGCACCTTAGGAAGAAGGTAACGAGGTATAGTAGAGCCTAGTCTTGAGCTTACCCAATACACCACCTAAGGCAGGGGACTAACAGGAAGACAACAAGAGAGACAGGATAAGAATAAAAGATAAGATGGGGAACAGTCAGGGAAAGATACCTGAAGAAGGAAATCGGTTATGTGATATAATTGAGGATAGATATGGAAGTAGTGCAGCAAAGAACCTGGAAAAAGTATTAATCAAATCCAAAGTGCAAGATAGGCAGGCTGTGTGAATCCTTGTATATATGTCTATGAGAACCTCTGAATAAGATGAGAGATGAGTAATTGAGTATAAAAAAAAAAAAAAAATCAGTGAATGAGCACGTATGAATGAATCATCACACATCATTTTTGTGTCAAGAGATTTGTGACCTTTCTAGTTGTGGTGGAATCCCGGACAGATGCGTTATAGATATTTCAAATCTACATCTGAGACTGAATGAATTGAGTAATGATATAGTTCATGTTATATGTGGCATTACATTGTAAAGTTTCCTGAATGCATTTGGCCAGAAAAAGGGCAAGACATGGTTAATCTCATTATACAGTTATCTGCCCTTACAGTGAAATCCCGTGATTTTGAGTTTCTTTGTAGAAATTGATTTTGATAAGTCTAAAGAACTACAGAATTCTGTGAAGGACGACGCTGCATTCTGATGGGAGGGGTGAAGGATGGAGCTGCATAGTTTTTCTTCTCCCTTCGCTCTTATCTCTGCTGAGTGTGAGCTGTGCTCAAAATTCTCTGTAATTCTATCCGTAAGGTACGCGCTGAAAGATTTGTGCATTTTAAAGCAACAGTACTTAATTGAAGATTGGAAGTTAAAAGTAAGATATGGTGCCTAATTTAGAAGGGAATTGTAAGTGATTGCTTGGTCATTAATGTGTTTGAACCTGCTTCTAGTTGTGTGATTGATTTGTATAGCAAATTGTGTCAAATTACAAAAGACAGAGAAGGAAGGAAGCAGTAAAACAAGTGGGACAAATATTGAAAAAGGCAAAAATACCAGAGTGTGAATGTTTGGATGTACAAAAAGGCACAGACAAGGGAAGAAAATAGCAAGTGAATAAATGATGCTTGAGAATGTGCAGCAGTGTGGAAGGTGTATTATGAATGTTTGATTGACAAAGTGTAACCAGAGACCCAGACAAAACAGATGGACTTGTAAACACTGTGGTCAGACTCAGACAAACCCAGACTGAATAGCTACTTGTGTGACCTGTGCTACTGACGTAAGAGAATTGCACTAAATCCTATCCAGACAAGATCATAAGAAGCTGACATAATAGTGTGGATAGTGGGTAGTGGGGACATTGGCCCTTGAGGAGTAAGCTGACAGTAGACATCAGACGGCCAACCCCATCAGGACCTAGAAGTGTGACTAGAATAAGAAAGATACAGGTGTATTATCCCTGGAGCCCCTCTGACCAGCTAGCTTTGCTGAAGCAGCTGCCTGCCCCTGAAGACCAACCATTCCCGTTTTACAGACACATAAAGGAAGTACAGCAAACATATAAGTGTACCTGGGCAGACTTAGAGAGGTTGGTGAGTTTAAAGGCAGGTGACGCACTAGATCATATAATTAAGACACACAGATGTGACAAAGAATCAGGCTTGGGGCATGGATGATAAATCTGCACGATCTGGGGAGACGTACTGTGAGTCACTAAGACAATGGGCTGCAGTGGAACAATCAGAGCAGTCTGTACTCCTGACTAATGTGACACAGCAAAGAGGAGAGAGAGTAGAGATATACCTTGGACGGTTACAGCTGAAATGGGCAGACATGGGGTACATTTGCATAAACCCACTTGATGTTAGAATACTGGTGGATGCATTCATTGACGGTATGAACAAAGACTTACGAGACGCAGTACAGACAGCCAGACCTGAATGGAGACATGTAGATCCGAAAGACCTCCTTAAGGTAGCTAAAGAAATTGAGCAAACAAGGACAATAAAACGACCTGTCATGTATGCTGGAGCACAAGGAAAAAAGTGGAGACGTAATAGGGAAGGCATGTGAGATGACACTGACGTTTCTTTTGACAATCTATTCCCCACATGACATCCATGCCATACTCCTACAAGTTCAACCAAAACATCTGTCTATGGCCAGACAGCTCCGACTTGAGTGTGCTCTACTAATTCCTGAGTATGTCACTCCTCAAAAGATGTAACGTTCTGAATCCAGCCACCCTCCTGCCTGTGGATTCAGAAAAGGGGGAATTGGTGACCGTATTGGCAAGTGAGGAAGGATACTTTGACATGACGCATGAACATGTCTGCATAGAACTGATGAGTCAGGAGACAGTTGGGTTTGCACACATTCATGAAAAACCTGTTCCTAATGCAGACTTTGAGTTTCTTTTTTGTAGATGGCCCCAGATACCACCAGGATGGACGATTCTACACTGGATATGCAGTAGTATCCTCACATGAGGTAATCCGAGCGGAACCACTCTCTCCTCACATGTCGGCGCAGGAGGCAGAGTTGAAGGCACTCACTGAGGCGTGTAGAGCCGCTGCAGGTAAAGTCGCTAATATTTTCACAGATTCGAAGCCCATTAAAAATGCAGAGCTGGTGAAACAATTGATGGAGGCATTGATGTTACCAGTCCAGGTTGGCATTGTCAAGGTAAAAGCACACACAAAGGTGACTTCGTGGAGGTAGAGGGCAATAGAAGGGCGAACGAGGCTGCTAAAATAGCACAAGGCGGCCTAGAGAGAGCAGTGGACGGCGGCGGGGAGTCAGCGTATTCCAGCCACATTGGGTCTAGATGTCCTGAAATCCCTCCAGCAAAAGGCTGCCCAAACAGAGAAGGTACACCGAGGGAGACTGGGAGCTGAGCTGAACTCAAATGGAGTATGGGAGAATAAGGATAAAATGTGCCCACCAAAGTCCCTGTTCCCAATCATGGCGCAAGCAGCACATGGCCCCAATCACACCTCAAAAAGTCACATGTGTGCCATGGTAGATGCCTTCTGGATCGCTCCTGGCTTCAGTTGCGCAGCCGTGAAACTTGTACAATCATGCCTCATCTGTGCACAGCACAACCCAGGTAAAACAGTAAAAGTCCCTAAGAAAGCGACACCTAGGCCTCTCTACCCGTTTCAGAGACGGCAGATTGACGACATACAGCTACCAAGGTAGGAGTGTATGCAAATATCCTAGTATGTGTAGATCTCTTCTCTGGATGGCCAGAGGCCTACCCGGTGAAAACGGCTACAGCTCGAGCCACTGCAAAGAAACTGGTGATGGAACTAGTACCACGATTCGGTGTCCCTGAAACAATTGAATCAGACAGAGGTACACACTTTACTGCTGAGGTAATGCAAAATGTAATGCAAATGATAGGTGTAGAACAAGCATTTCATACACCCTACCACCCACAGAGTTCAGGGAAGGTAGAGAGAATGAACGGGACACTAAAATTGAAAATACAGAAAACCATGGAGCAAACCCATAAACCATGGCCAGAGTGTCTCCCATTAGCATTATTCTCAGTAAGGTACACACCCACGGGGAAAACTAAACTGTCACCCTTCGAGATACTGTTTGGAAGACCACCGAACACAGGGTTGTACTACCCACAGGTCTTAACACTCAATGTGGATAATTTGACAAGTTATGTAATCCAGTTGCAAAAGCATTTAACTCAAATGCATTCTCTAGTTTTCGCTTCCACTCCAGATCCAGATAGTGTGGAAGGAACTCACTGTCTACAACCTGGTGATTACGTATATGTCAAGAAACACTCCAGAAAGACCCTTGAACCCCGATATCAAGGACCTTACCAAGTACTCCTAACAACGCCTACTTCTGTTAAGTTGGAAGGACGACCAACCTGGATCCACGCATCGCATTGCAAACTAGCCACAGGAATTAACAAAGCATAAGAGTGCATAATGTTTTGGTTTGGTTTGGTTGCATTATCTGTAATAATGGTAGCTGCGTGGGACAATCTAAATTCTCCAATGTCCTTGAATAATAAGTTTATACAACATCATGAAAAAATACTAAATGATTGGTCAAAAGACACTCAGTCTCCAGCAGATTGCTGGATCTGCACACATTCACCAATATCGGCCACTAGTATTCCGTTCCTTGTTATTCCTATGCCACCCGAGGAATTATTTGCCTGGACCAGTTGTTCTGATACACTCGCTAATAATGCCACAAATAATGTGAAGTTATGGAACACAACTGTTGGAATACCTATTGTGGGATGGGTAGGATACCCTTGGTGGCAGGGTAATCTTTCAGGAAGTAATACATACCTTCAATATCTGGCATATAAAGGGGGGGCTTGGGTACCCAGGAATAGAACTCGATTAACCTACCTGGGGCAAATTCCAATGTATGGCCTACAAGTTAGTTTTAATGTAACTTCCCACTCTACTGATGCCTTCAAACCAATACTGCTAGAAAGAAGGTTGCATAATACGTCCTGGGAGTATTCCAATTTATTTCCCCAGGGCAATAATGAAACTTGTTTTAATATTTCAGGTAATATACCTTGTAACGAGTCATCTGGATATGAGAAAGGAACTCCCACCTGTGGAAATCCCGATGTAGGGTATTGTAGCCCTTTAGGACAACTTCCAAATTGGTGTATGCTTCAGAATGTATCTGCGTTCATAGATTTAGTTCATAGACTGGTATTACAACATTCAGCCCTATGGGACCTACCTAGTGACATGTACTGGATATGTGGAGACAATGCATATAAATGGTTGCCAGTAGGGGTAAAAGGTGCTTGTACTCTGGGTCGTTTGACTCCAGCTACCTTTGTTATTCCGAATGACCAGTTGAATACTCAGAGCATACCTAAACACACGTTGTACAAAAGAGCTGCTGACAATACACCTCGCCTCTCTGGGAGACCACATATAGTGCATATGAGTGTGGCTAATAAAATTGTCAGTTCTATTTTTATTTATCCTATGATTACTCAAATGTGGGATAAATTAGTCAGGGCTACAGATTACTTAGATGACCAAATATGGGATATATTGGATATATTGAACACCACCGTTGCTGTCCGAAATCATTGTTGTTTGTATCTTCGTAATATATGTGCTATTGAAACTTGTTTTTTGGTGTATCTCTGTATGCAAGAAAAGATGTAGAAATAGATAAGGAAGTTTGACTGTAAACAACAAGAATTTAACTATTATTCCTTTGAGTCCTAGATTGACATCTCATTTCTGGCATGAAGGAGCGTACTCTTGCAATGATGGACGTGGCTTCAGTATCTGGGGGATGGAGAAGGTAGAAGACCTGTCTCCCTTGGGCAACCCGTCGGCCTGGGATAGTACCTGGTGAACGAGCCACTATCCGCTGTTGTTGCAGGATCCAGTGTTCCAGATTGTGGAAAATGAAGATGTCAAAGGGGGGAATGATAGGAACTGAAGGAGTTAAATTGAGTTCTGTCTATGTTGCATTCTCTTGTTTAAAACCTTATCTGTTCTTCGAGGAGATGTCTCAGACATCTCCCTTGTGAACCAAGGTCAAATACCTCTGCTTTTTCGCCTAAATGACTTTCTTTGTCGAAAACAAGTTGTAAAATCATTTGTACTGCGCATGTCTGTAAAATGTTTAAATTCTTTACTATAAAAGACGGAAGCCTAACTGATAAGCCAGAGGCGTCTTGAGAGGCATCCCGAGTGGTATTATACAGCTGGTGTCTGTGTAGTTCTTCTCGAAAGAGCTGATTTAATTAGAGACATATGATGCTTCACACCTAAGAACATCGGTCCTTCAGATGAAAGAGTAATCTGAGGGATCCCGACAGTTTGTAGCATGTAGTATGCATGTAGCATGTAGTATGTATGTAGCATGCATGTAGTATATATGTGGTATGCATGTAGCATGTAGTATGTATGTGGCATGCATGTAGCATGTAGTATGTATGTAGCATGCATGTAGTATGTATGTAGTATGTATGTAGCATGTAGTATGTATGTAGCATGCATGTAGTATGTATGTAGTATGTATGTAGCATGCATGTAGTATGTATGTAGTATGTATGTAGCATGTAGTATGCATGTAGCATGTAGTATGTATGTAGCATGCATGTAGTATATATGTAGTATGTATGTAGCATGTAGTATGTATGTAGTATGTATGTAGCATGTAGTATGTATGTAGCATGCATGTAGTATATATGTAGTATGTATGTAGCATGTAGTATATATGTAGTATGTATGTAGCATGTAGTATGTATGTAGTATGTATGTAGCATGTAGTATGTATGTAGCATGCATGTAGTATGTATGTAGTATGTATGTAGCATGTAGTATGTATGTAGCATGCATGTAGCATGTAGTATGTATGTAGCATGCATGTAGCATGTAGTATGTATGTAGCATGCATGTAGTATATATGTGGTATGTATGTAGCATGCATGTAGTATGCATGTAGTATGTATGTAGTATTTTTTTTTTTTTTTTTTTTTTTTAACATTTAACACATTAGCTGGATGATGGGACTACTACTGTCCCATCATTGGCTAATGTGTCAATCACTGTCATGGTAGCAGGCATCGCCCGATGGGACTTGTAGTCCCATCGGACGATGCCTGCACAGAGCCCCGGACATCAGCACAGCCCCCCGGCAGGCCGGCACAGCCCCCCGGCAGGCCGGTACAGACCCCCACAGGGTGCACAGCCCCCCGGCAGGCCGGCACAGCCCCCCGGCAGGCCGGTACAGACCCCCACAGGGTGCACAGACCACCGGCAGGCCAGCACAGCCCCCCGGCAGGCCGGTACAGACCCCGGGCAGTCCACACAGCCCCCCGGCAGGCCGGCACAGCCCCCCGGCAGGCCGGCAGAGACCCCCGGAAGGCCCGATATGACGGCGCATCATGATGCGCACACACCGCGCATCATGATGACGTCATTTCGGCTGTCAATCAACTTTGAACTTCCGATTCCGATGCCCGATATTGAAAAAATATCGGATGTCGGTATCGGAATTCCGATACAGCAAGTATCGGCCGATACCCGATACTTGCGGTATCGGAATGCTCAACTCTAGTTAAGAAGCAAAAACTCCTGCAGGATGTGCCATTAATGAGGACAGACTACCATCTGCATACCTCCCAACTTTGATGGGAAGATGGGAAAGAGGGACAAAGGTGCGGCAAATTTTAAGCCACGCCCTGACCACACCCATTTCACAGATAGAGAGAAAGAAAGGGGAAAGAAAGAACAGAGAAAAAGAAAGCGGGGAAAGAAAGAACAGAGAGAAAGAAAGAAGGGACAGAAAAAAAGAACAGAGAGAGAGAAAGAAAGAACAGAGAAAGAGGTGAAAGAAAAAAAGAAAGGGGAAAGAAAGAACAGAGAGAGAACAGATAAAAGGAAAGAACATAGAGAGAGAGAAAGGAAGAACAAAGAGAGAGAAAGAAAGAGGGGAAAGAAAGAACAGAGAGAGAGAAAGAAAGGGGAAAGAAAAAACAGAGAAAGAAAGAAAGAGGGGACAGAAAAAAACAGAGAGAGAAAGAAAGTGTCAGAAACACCGCACTGAGCTTGCTCACTGATCCAGTGCATGTGTCCTGAGTAAAGCGAACTGTGTTCAAAGATACCTGTGGAGCGGGCAGCAGCCGAATGGGTGCGTACTTCTGAACAGCAGGACCTGAAGCACGTGACTGCTGGGGGCGTGGCATAAACTCCAGAGAGCTAGGAGCTGCAAGAGAACTCCTAGCAGGGTAACTGCGAGACAAAGTTACTAAGGGGCATAGACAGGGAGGATAGTCAGGACATAGCCAATGAGTCATACACAGAGATAGCTGCAAGGTACAAGAGGGGCGAGCAGAGAGTAGTCAGATAACAGGCAACGAGTCATACACAGAGAGGGTAGCGCAGTACAGAATCAACAGGCAAACTCACAACGGGGAACAGAACCGGGTCAGAACCATATATACAAGCTATAACAACGAACAGGCACAGGCACACGGAGGTCACCACACTCGGCCAAAGGCAAAAGTATAACTGACAGGGATTGGAGCTTCCCAGGGGTTTAAGAAGCTCTCCCAGAACCAAAAAGAGGCCACAATCATTAACCCGAGGTGTGCAGGTCAAAACCTGCACTGAGCTCCAGACTTTAACCCCCGTCGTGCAGCTCAAAAACCTGCACTGGGATCATGGCAGTACCCCCCTCTCAACGGGGGGCCTCTGGACCCCCAGGCTTCCCAGGGTACTTGGCATGGAAAGCCCGAACTAGGTGATCTGCATGTACAGAGCGAGCAGGGACCCATGAGGGTTCCTCTGGTCCATATCCCTTCCAGTGGACTAGATACTGCAAAGAGCGGCGCACCCGCCGAGAGTCCACAATATGTCTGACCTCATACTCCAATTGACCCTCCACCAGCACTGGAGGAACAACAGGCTCGGAGTCCTCTTTGACAGAACCTACGGATTTCAACAGAGATTTATGGAACACATTGGATATTTTTAAGGAGGCGGTGAGACGCAACCTATATGCCACTGGGTTGACTATCTCCATAATTTCGTACAGACCAATGAACTTTGGTCCCAACTTAGCTGATGGTACCTTTAAGTTAATGTTACATGTGGAAAGCCAAAATTTCTCTCCCACCTGAAACATGTCTCCCGAGGCTCTCTTTTTGTCAGCAAAATATTTGTACCTCCCCTGGGCCCAAGAGATATTACGCTGGACTTCAGCCCAGAGGTTTTTTAACCGTTGAACGGACCCCTCTACCCCTGGACAACCAGAATCCACCCTTGAAAACTCCCCAAAATGTGGATTAAACCCATAGTTAATCAGGAATGGGGACATGTTGGTGGACTGACTCACCCGGTTGCTAACAGCGAATTCCGCCAACGGTAACGCATCACACGAATCCTCCTGTCTGGCGGAGGTCAGACACCTGAGAATTTGTTCCAGGGATTGATCAGTGCGTTCTGTCTGACCATTACTCTCCGGGTGATATGCCGACGAGAAGGAGAGTGAGATGCCCAATTTCATACAGAACGCCCTCCAAAATTTGGCCACAAACTGCACACCTCTGTCAGACACCACATTCAGGGGTACCCCATGCAATCGGACCACATGCTGCACAAACAACCTTGACAATGTTTCTGCTGAGGGTAATGCTGCCAAGGGAATGAAATGGGCCTGTCTAGAAAACCTATCCACCACCCAGCTCACGGTATTGCCCCTGGAAGGTGGAAGGCCGGTAATAAAATCCATGGAAAGATGAGTCCATGGCCTATCAGGAACCGGTAAAGGTATGAGTTCCCCAGCCGGCCGGTTCTGCGAGCTTTTGGAACGGGCACACACACCACAAGCAGAAACAAATTTCTTGACATCGGACCCTAGTGAAGGCCACCAAAAACCCCTGGCTACTGCCTCTCTAGTGGCCGTGATACCTGGATGAGCACTCAGCCTAGACTCATGAAACTCCTGCAGAAGTCTAGGCCGCAATAAATCTGGAACAAACAATTTATCCCCTGGCCTGGTTGCAGAAGCTAGGGCCTGAGCCCTTAGAATTTCTTGTTCCAACTCAGATGAGACCCCCGCCACTACCACCCCTGGGGGAAGAGTGGAGGATGGCTGCTCGGGGGGAGTCAGCGGATCAAAACTTCTGAACAGGGCATCCTCTTTAACATTTTTGGACCCCGGTCGAAAAGTAATGGAGAACTGAAATCGTGAAAAAAAAAGTGTCCAATGGGCTTGTCTAGGAGTAAGCCTCTTAGCAGATTCAAGGTATGCCAAATTTTTGTGATCCGTGACAACCGTGATAGGGTGAGCGGCCCCTTCCAAAAAGTGCCTCCATTCCTCAAACGCCAGCTTGACAGCAAGAAGTTCTCTATTGCCTACATCATAGTTTCTCTCGGCTGAAGAGAACTTCTTGGAGAAGAAGGCACAGGGTCTGAGATTGGTAAGGGTGGCCGGACCCTGGGACAGCACTGCCCCCACCCCTACTTCAGAAGCATCCACCTCCACAATGAATGGTTTGGACGGGTCTGGTTGTACCAACACCGGGGCAGACATGAAACATTTCTTAATAGCTGAGAAGGACTCCTTAGCGAGTACAGACCAATTTTTTACATCAGCGCCCTTCCGGGTAAGATCCGTGAGTGGTTTAACCACTTGTGAGAAACCTTTAATGAATCTCCGATAATAGTTCGCAAATCTTAAGAAGCGCTGGAGCCCCTTGAGATCTCAAGACTGAACCCAGTCAGCGATCGCCAGCACCTTCTTAGGATCCATACCCCTCACAGGACACAATCAACCCCAATAAAGACAGTTCCTGTACAAAAAATGAACATTTTTCCAATTTAGCGAACAATTGGTTCCCCCCTGAGTCTCTGGAGAACTGTCTGTAGATGTTGCAAGTGAGATTGGCTGTCCGGGGAATACACCAAAATGTCATCCAAATAAATAATAACAAAACGGCCTATCAGGTCAGAAAACATCACATTGATGAAATTCTGGAAAATAGCGGAAGCATTAGTTAACCCAAACCGCATTACCAGGTTTTCAAAGAGTCCTTCTGATGTGAGGAACGCAGTTTTCCACTCGTCCCCTTCCTGAACCCCTATCAGATTATAGAACCCCCCGAGATCTAACTTGGAAAACCATTGGGCCCCAGCTAACTGGTTACATAAGTCTGGGATGAGGGGAAGCGGGTAAGTGTTCCTAACCGTTATCTTGTTCAGTTCCCGAAAGTCGAGGCACGGCCGCAAACCACCATCTTTCTTCTTCAAAAAGAAGAATCCTGCTGCCACAGGTGACATAGAAGGCCTGATATGCCCTTTGTGGAGACTCTCAGCTATGTACTCCTTCATGGCTTGGCACTCAGGCCCAGATAAATTGAACAATCGAGCCTTAGGTAACTTGGCTCTGGGTACTAAATCAATGGCACAATCGTAGGGTCTATGTGGTGGCAGCGCCTCAGCCTCACTTTTGGAAAAAACGTCTTCGAAATCCTTCAGGTACTCCGGAATACCTTCCAGACTGACAGACGACACAGATACGGATTTAACAGCGTTAACATGGTGTCCCAGGTTACCACATTTATCCTTGCATCCCCATTGAGTGATCTCCCCTGTAACCCAATCAATGGTAGGATTATAGCGTTGAAGCCAAGGCATCCCCAGTACCAGTCCTGCAGGCAAGTTATCTAGCACAAGACAACTTAGTTTTTCCACATGAGTGGAACCCACTTTTAGAGAAAAAAGTTCAGACCTGCAACAGATACCGTCCTGGGTAAGAGGGGACGAGTCAATTGCCACAAGTATAACAGGATCCTGAAGCCTGGCTGTCCCTCTCTTATTAAGAGTCATAATTTTGGTATTAATCAGGTTCACAGCAGAACCACACTCAAAAAAAGCAGTAGTCTGAACGGGACCATTACCAAGTTGCAGTTCCACCTGCAGCACCATTTTTGCACATGAGGAAAATTGTACCTGAAGGTCTAGGTAGCCTCCTCGACTACTACCCAGACCTAGTCGTTTCCCGCCATCTTGCGGATGACAGACAGGAGGGGCAGTCCTTCTTCCAGTGTCCAGATTCCCCACAATAGAAGCACAACTGCTTCTCCCGGCGGCGTCTTCTTTCCTTTTCCTCACAGGTGACAACACTCACCTCCATAGCCACAGGAAGAGTCCGGGTCTCATCTCCACTGAAGAATAATGGTGTTTTCCATTGCATAATGCCTCTAGCCCGTAGTCTGCGATCCATGCAAACCGCTTGGGTCATGGCATCCTCCAGGGAGTCAGGTGGAGGATGGAGTGCCAAGGCATCCTTCAGACGTTCACACAGGCCTCTACAGAACAGCCCCCGAAGGGCGGCATCACTCCAAGAAATCTCGGCTGCCCGACGTCTGAATTCCGTACAGAACCATTCGGCCAAGTGCTCCCCCTGACAGACACTCATCAAAAATAAGCCCTAAGGCTTCAAAAAACGCATCCACAGACATTCTCTCCGGGGCAGAAGAGGAAAGCAAAAATGCCCAGGCTTGTGGGGACCCCCTAAGCAGGGACATAACCATCCCCACCTTCTGTTTCTCATCCCCAGAGGAGCGGGGTCTCAAAGAGAAAAAGAGCTTACAGCCCTCCTTAAATGCTCTGAATTCATCTTTGTTACCAGCAAACGTATCTGGCAATTTAACCGGGGATTCGGGTGGGACTAAAATGACATCTCTATTCCCCACCTGCTGAAAGCCTGCGGAAAGCATCCCCTGAACTGAGTCCTCAACCCGCCGTTGGGACAGAGCCAGAGCTTGGTGTTCCAAACTAAGCTTCTGCAGCGACTGAGTCAAGCATTTCACCTGCTCAGATAAAGCACACATTGGGTCCATGCTGCAAAAGTGAGGAGAGAAAAAAAAAATTCAAGGTCAGTTATAATGTCAGAAACACCGCACTGAGCTTGCTCACTGAGCCAGTGCACGTGTCCTGAGTAAAGCGAACTGTGTTCAAAGATACCTGTGGAGTGGGCAGCAGCCAAATAGGTGCGTACTTCAGAACAGCAGGACCTGAAGCACGTGACTGCTAGGGGCGTGGCCTAAACTCCAGAGAGCTAGGAGCTGCAAGAGAACTCCTAGCAGGGTAACTGCGAGACAAAGTTACCAAGGGGCATAGACAGGGAGGATAGTCAGGACATAGCCAATGAGTCATACACAGAGATAGCTGCAAGGTACAAGAGGGGCGAGCAGAGAGTAATCAGATAACAGGCAACGAGTCATACACAGAGAGGGTAGCGCAGTACAGAATCAACAGGCAAACTCACAATGGGGGACAGAACCGGGTCAGAACCATATAAACAAGCTATAACAACGAACAGGCACAGGCACACTGAGGTCACCACACTCGGCCAAAGGCAAAAGTATAACTGACAGGGATTGGAGTTTCCCAGGGGTTTAAGAAGCTCTCCCAGAACCAAAAAGAGGCCACAATCATTAACCCGAGGTGTGCAGGTCAAAACCTGCACTGAGCTCCAGACATTAACCCCCGACGTGCAGCTCAAAAACCTGCACTGGGATCATGACAGAAAGAACAGAGAGTGAAAGAAAGAGGGGACAGAAAAAAAGAGCAGAGGGAGAGCAAAAGAATGAAAGAAGCGAGAGAGAGAAAGAAAGTAAGAAGTAAGAAAGAAAGAGAAAGATCAGAGAGAAAGAAAGAGGGGGAGAAATAGAAAGAAACAAAGAGGGGAAAGAAATAGGGAAAAGAAAGAACAGAGAGATAAAAAAGGGACAGAGAGAGAAAGAAAGAACAGAGAGAGAAAGAAAGAACAGAGAGAGGGAAAGAAAGAACAGAGAGAAAGAAAGAGGGTAAAGAAAAAACACAGAGAGAAAGAAATAGGGGACAGAAAAAAAGAACAGAGAAAGAAAGGGGAAAGAAAGAGGGGAAAGAAAGAAAGAAAGAAAGAAAGAAAAGAGAGAGGAAAGAAAGAACAGAGAGAGAGATAGAAAGAGGGGAAAGAAAGAACAGAGAGAGAAAGAAAGAAAGAAAGAAAGAAAGAAGAACAGAGGGAGAGCGAAAGAAAGAAAGAGGGGAAGAAAGAACAGCGAGAGAAAGAAAGGGGAAAGAATAGAGAGAGAAAGAAAGAAAGAGAAAAAAAAGAAAGAAAGAACAGAGAGAGAAAGAAAGAGGGGAAAGAAAGAAAGAACAGAGCGATAGAGAGAAAGAAAGAAAGAGGGGAAAGAAAGGAACTTAGAGAGAAAGAAAGAGAAAGAAAGAGAAAAAAAGAAAGAAAGAACAGAGAGAGAAAGAAAGAAAGAGGGGAAAGAAAGAACAGAGAGAAAGAAAGAGGGGAAAGAACAGAGAGAGACAGAAAGAACAGAGAGAGAGGGGAAAGAAAGAACAGAGAGAGACAGAAAGAACAAAGAGAGAGAAAGAAAGAAAGAATTAAAGAAAGAAAGCGAAAGAACAGAGAAAAAAAGAAAGAAAGAAATAAAGAAAGAAAGAAAGAAAGAGGGGAAAGAAAGAACCGATAGAGAGAAAGAAAAAAGAAAGATTAGAGAGAGAAAGAAACAGAGAGAGAAAGAAAGAAATAAAGAAAGATTCTATAAAGATACTATAGCAGCCCAGCTCCCATTGTAATGCCCACCTGAGCCTCCCGATGCAGGACATAGCATGATCCACTCACATGACCGTCATCCCCGATTCCAAGGCGATCCCGCTGTACGCGCTGTCGGAGGAGGACTTGGTTATGGATCTGAAGCATTCCCTGAAGTGCCTCCATGGTTCTGTCACAATCTCCTCATGAAATTACCTAATTTCTGGTCAGCTTCCAACACATCACTTCCGGTGGAATGTCATGTGCGAGTTTTAAAGTGCTCCTCAGGGCTCCGCCGTGTACTCCTGTGTCCGCGGGAAAAGCCCACTTTGTATGCCTCGTACATACTTGGGTCTGCTCCGTACATCCCATACACACACGGCTCCACTCCATACACACACGTCTCCACTCCACATACCCCATACACACACGACTCCGCACACCCCATACTCACACGACTCCGCTTCGCATACACCATACACACGTGGCTCCGCTCCGTACACTAAGTACACATACGACTCCATTCCGCACACATCGTACATATACGGCTCCGCTCCGTGCACCTCATAGACACGTGGCTCCGTACACCTCGTACACACACGGCTCCTCTCCGTACACCTCATACACATGCGGTTCCGCTCCATACACCTTGTACATACGTGGCTCCGTATACCTCATACACACATGGCTCTGCTCTGTACACCTTGTACACACACGGCTCCGCTCCGTACACAAAGTACACACGTGGGTCCACACATTTTGTACACACACAGTGCCGCTCCGTACACACACGGCTCCGCTCTGTACACATCATACATGCATGGCTCTGCTCCGTACACCTCGTACACACGTGGCTCCGTACACCTCGTACACACACTGCTCCACTCCGTACAACTTGTACACATGTGGCTCCGTTTCGTACATCTCGTACACATGTGGCTCCGCTCCGTACATATCATACACACGTGGCTCTGCTCCGTACACCTTGTACACACATGGCTCGGCTCCGTACACCTCGTACACACGTGGATCGGCTCCGTACACCTCATACACACGTGGCTTGGCTCCGTACACCTCGTACACACACGGTTCTGCTCCGTACACCTTGTACACACACAACTCTGCTCCGTACACCTTGTAAACACACGGCTCCGCTCCGTACACCTTGCACACGCACATCACCGCACACCTCGTACACAAACGGCTCCGCTCCGTACACACACGGCTCTGCTCCGTACACCTCGTACACACACGGCTCCGTACACCTATTACACATGTGGCTCCGCTCCGTACACCTCATACACATGCGGCTCCGCTCCGTACACCTCGTACACATGGGGCTCTGCTCTGTACACCTCGAAAACGTGTGGCTCTGCTCCGCACACCTCGTAGTACACACGTGCCTCGTACACACGTGGCTCCGCTCCGTACATCTCGGACACACGTAGCTCTGCTCCATACAAATGTGGCTCTGCTCCGTACACCTCGTACACACATGGCTCCATACACCTCGTACACACACAGCTCTGCTCCGTACACCTCATACACACGCGGCTCTGCTCTGTACACCTCATACATGCACGGCTCCACTTCGTACACCTCGGACACAAGTGGCTCCGCTCCGTACATCTCGTACACACGTGGCTCTGCTCCGTACACCTCGTACACATGTGGCTCCACTCCGTACACCTTGCACACACGGCTCCACTCCATACACCTTGTACACACACGGCTCCACTTCGTACACCTCGTACACACACGGCTCCACTCCGTACACCTCGTACACGGCTCCGCTCTGTACACCTCATACACACACGGCTCTGCTCTGTACACCTCATACCCACGTGGCTCTGCTCTGTACACCTTGCACACACTTGGCTCCGCTCCATACACCTTGTACACACTCAGCTCTGCTACATCCACTCTGTAAACCCCTCCTGACCCCACACAGAAACTTTACCTCATCCAGCACCATGACAACCAGCACAGCAGAGTCCTGCAGCCATGAGGCCCCTGATCATGTGAGACTTGACTCTTCCCCTCCTGTGACCTCATCACAGGTCCTGTGTGTCAGGAACACCGCACTGCACTTGCTCACTGAGCCAGTGCGCGTGTCCTGAGTACAAAAACAGTGCTCAAAGATACCTGTGGAGCAGGGCAGCAGCGGAGACGATGCGTGCTTCAGACTATCAGGACCTGAAGCATGTGACTGCTGGGGGCATGGCCTAAGCTCCACAGAGCTAGGAGCTGCAGGGAAACTCCTAGAAAGGTAACTACAAGACAATGTTACCAAGGGGCATAGACAGAGACAGAAACCAGATCAAGCCGGGTCAAAGCACGAGATAGCAATACAGTACCAAAGGGTTAGACAGAATGGATAGTCAGGACGTAGCAATAGATCAGAAAACCAGAACGGGCAATAGACGGTACAATAAGGACAAACTGTAACGGAGTAACGGTAGCCAAGCCAGGAGGTCATAACCAGAAAGACAATAGTACCAAAACGAGAGACGGAGTACAGAGTGAGGGAACAGACCGGGTCATACACGGGAAGCAAACAAGCAACGCAGAATACACGCACACCATGGGTCAGACACACCAGAACAACATTATAGCTGACAGAGAACCCTGGTAAAGAGTGAGTATAAATACCCCTCCCAGATCCAGAAAAAGGCCACGAACACTTAACGCTGTGAGTGCAGGGCAAGAACCCTGTTCAAACCATGACAGTACCCCCCTCTTAACGGGGGGCCACTGGACCCCCAGGCTTGTCAGGGTATCTGGCATGGAAAGCCCACACCAGACGATTGGCATGCACCGAACTGGCCAGAACCCATGACCGATCCTCCAGAGAGTACCCCTTCCAGTGTATCAGATACTGGAGTCTCCGGCGCACCCACCAGGAGTCGACAATGCACCCTACTTCATACTCCAGCTGCCCCTCTACCAGCACTGGCGGAGCATTTGATGAGGGATCCTCTCTCACTGTCCCCACAGGTTTTAACATGGACCTATGGAAGACATCAGAAATTTTAAAGGAGGTGGGCAGCTGCAGTCGGTAGGCTACTGGGTTAACAACCTCCACAACTTTGTATGGGCCAATAAACTTGGGGCCCAGCTTTATAGATGGTATCTTAAGCTTGATATTGCAGGTGGATAGCCACACCTTCTCCCCTACTGCAAATGCTGGACCTGGCCCCCTCCTCCTGTCAGCAAACCGCTTATAGTTTTCCTGAGCCTTGGAAATATTCCTCTGAACCTCGCTCTAAAGAATTCTAAGGCTGGTTTCACATTAGCGCTTTTTAAGCGCACGCACGGCCGGGGGTAGCTCCGCCCCCGAGCCGACTCTCTGCCCGGCGTGCCCGCCCCTTGCTTGTAGCGCCGCCTCCTAGCGCACAGCGGCGCCTGCGATCGGCGCACCCTATCTTTAGCATAGGGTGCGCAGATCGTGCGCAGGCCGTGCGCTAGTTGCGCTTTGACCTGCGCTGCGCAATTTTGACGGTGCGCCGTGCGCGCCAAAATCCGAAAAGTTTGATTTTGGCGCGCACGGCGCACCGTCAAAAGTGCGCAGCGCAGGTCAAAGCGCAACTAGCGCACGGCCTGCGCACGATCTGCGCACCCTATGCTAAAGATAGGGTGCGCCGATCGCAGGCTCCGCTGTGCGCTAGGAGGCGGCGCTACAAGCAAGGGGCGGCCACGCCGGGCAGAGAGCTGGCTTGGGGGCGGAGCTACCCCGGCCGTGCGTGCGCTTAAAAAGCGCTAATGTGAAACCACCCTAAGGCGTTGTGTCGCACCCTCAGCTCCAGGACAACCTGAATCCATGCAGGAAAACTCTCCAAAATGTGGGTTAAACCCATAGTTGATCTGAAAGGGAGACTTCCCAGTAGATTGACTCACACGACCGATGAATGCAAACTCTGCCATGGGCAATACCTCACACCAGTCCTCCTGCCTGGAAGAGGCCAAGCATCTCAGAATCTGCTCCAATGATTGGTTCGTGCGCTCCGTCTGTCCATTAGACGCTGGGTGGTAGGCAGAGGAGGACAATGAAATCCCCAACTTTTTGCAAAAAGCCCTCCAGAACTTGGCTACAAACTGTACCCCTCTGTCTGACACCACATTCATAGGCACTCCATGCAACCGAATTATATGCTGCATAAATAAGCGGGCCAGGGTTTCAGCAGATGGTAACGCGGGGAGAGGTACAAAGTGGGCTTGTTTTGAAAACCTATCCACCACCACCCATATCACCGAGTTGCCCCTGGAAGGAGGAAGATTTGTGTTAAAATCCATGGACAAATGTGTCCATGGTCTATCCGGAATTGGCAAAGGCACCAACTCCCCGGCCGGCCGGACCTGAGAACTTTTAGAATGAGCACACACCCTACATGCAGTCACAAACTTTTTAATATCTGTTACCATAGAGGGCCACCAGAAACCCCTCGCAATTGCCCCCCCGGGTAGCTGCAATCCCAGGGTGAGCACTCAACATAGAATAGTGAAATTCCTGCATAAGTCTGAGACGGAAATGTTCCGGTACAAACAATTTACCGGGGGTTTCTGGCGCCCCTGAAGCTCAGTCGCCACAGAGGTACTGCACCTCCTCCTGAGGTCTGGTACCCCACCATCCAGGTAAGGTGGAGACTCCTGACCACACTCCAACACCTGCACCCCACACCACAAAGTAGTGTAGCAAAGCACCTTCGGTGGCTCCCTGCTTGGAACACGAAACGTGCTGGGAACTGGGTGGAGCTGAGTTTACATTAAAAGAGCAGGAAGAGTTTAGGATTTTGGTTAGTTAGTCAGTAAGCGGAGAGACCCCACCCCTCTCTTGTGTGACATGCACATAAAGAGCTGGCTTACACCACGTGCCCATACTAGGAAGCGGCCTATCTTCATCCTGTTCATTTAGACACTGTTCACATGTTCAGGTTTTAAATACAATAGATAGGGACAGCTTCAATAGGGTTACCTTGATGCGGTGAAGCAGCTTGATATACATTTTTTTGCAAAAAAACGTATCGACTAAATACCCTGTATTTGTTATCATCTTTTCATCAGCACTTGCTGACTACTGCTATATGTTTTACTGCAGGATATTTCTGCACAGTTGTCATTCTGTGCCCCCTGTTTGTGTTTGAGTCAGTGGGTGGTATGAACAGTGTCCTACCGTCTTGTTCATATGTGTGCATCTCACATGTGTTTTTAATCCAGTTTTTTCCGTGCCTATGCATGATTTGAGAGACCCCACCCCTCTCTTGTGTGACATGCACATAAAGAGCTGGCTTACACCACGTGCCCATACTAGGAAGCGGCCTATCTTCATCCTGTTCATTTAGACACTGTTCACATTTTCAGGTTTTAAATACATTAGATAGGGACTGCTTCAATAGGGTTACCTTGACGCGGTGAAGCAGCTTGATATACATTTTTTTGCAAAAAAAGTATCAATTAAATACCCTGTATTTGTTATCATCTTTTCATCAGCACTTGCTGACTACTGATATATGTTTTACTGCAGGATATTTCTGCACAATTGTCATTCTGTGCTCTCTGTTTGTGTTTGAGTCAGTGGGTGGTATGAACAGTGTCCTACCGACTTGTTCATATGTGTGCATGTCACATGTGTTTTTAATTAAGTAAGCGGAGAGACAGGAAGATCCCCAGAGAGAGGGATAGGTGGATGGAAGTGCTGCAGCAGATCCCAGTGACCAGGGTCTGCTGGCACAGGAAAGGAAGAGAGAGAGAGAGAGCGACATAAACTGAAAGCCTGATTTTCCATAAAAAGAAAGATTAGTACGGAACGTGAGGAGTAAAAGAGAAAAGAGGACGTAGGTTAGAAGAGAACCCTTCCTAGAAGTTCTAAGCGCAAGGTCGGGGCCCGGTCCCCGAGGTTGTATGGATACTAATGGTCCTGCAGCAGACACCGGAGGAATAGAAGTTGTTACCACTTTATAACCACACAAGACTTGGGGGCACAACAGCATCAGAGAAGTGAGTCGGGACTTAGTAGCAAGGAGTCCCCGAAGCAGGCTACAGCTGTCTGCCGTACAAGTAGAGTTCATAAGAACATCAGACAGGAGGAACTCCAGTGTAACTCAGTACTAGGAGTACTTCATTTAAAGGCGCTATAAGAGGAGACGTTCAGAAAGGCACATGTTGGCGGAGTGTTGGAAAGGAGTATTCCATCTGGCCTGGAGGTTGACTGAGTCCCTGACCCGGAGGACACGGCGCGGAGGCAGGCACCTGTTTGTACAACAGACTGTGGGTAAAGCTTTGGAACTGCATGCCCTGGTGTCCTCCACTCATTCCTGTGCCACACACCTGGCACCGCTACATCCCTGTGCCTACACTGCACCATACCTGCAACACTTATCTACACTGCCCTGGGACTACAGCTTCACCTGTGGGGAGCTGTAACATCTTTGCTGCGCCATACCATCAGTCCCAGAGGATCTGCACACAGCGTCGGCTTAACATCTCCCTTGCCGAATACCACAGGTGGCATCACGAACCATTCAACTTTATTCCATCATTCAATTCCCCTTTTTACTTGGGCGCCCAAGGCCACGGACCGGGTCACCGCTGCTGTGACACCTTGCCCCTGAGTTACCGGCCCAGTACCGAGTACCCCACAGCCCTGGGAGGGCGACCCAGGTTTACCACCCGAAGCCCGAGCCTGGGCCTCCAAAATCTCTCTCTGTAACTCAGATGAGATTTCGGCCACCACTACTCCTGGCTGAAGAATGGAGGAGGGAGGTTCTGGAGGGGACACCGAATCAAAGCTTCGGGATAAGGCATCAGCCTTGATGTTTTTAGATCCTGGGCGGAATGTGATGGTAAACTGAAATCGAGAAAAAAAAAAGCGCCCACCGAGCCTGTCTGGGGGTCAGTCTCTTGGCAGACTCGATATAGGCCAGTCCTCCAGGAAATGCCTCCATTCTTCAAAAGCCAACTTTACCGCCAACAACTCTCTATTGCCGACATCGTAATTTCTCTCGGCAGAGGAAAATTTTTAAGAGAAGAAGGCGCAAGGCCTCAGATTAGTAAGGGTAGGAGGGCCCTGAGACAAACCTGCCCCCACCTGTACTTCCGAGGCATCAACCTCCACGATAAGAGGTCTTGACGGGTCGGGTTGTACCATTACAGGGGCTGAAGAAAAGCACTTTTTTAATGTTATGAAAGAATTTTTTGCAGCTACAGACCAATTTTTTACATCCGCTTCTTTGAGAGTGAGGTCCGTTAGAGGCTTTACCACCTGCGAGAAGCCCTTAATAAATTTCCTATAAAAGTTAGCAAAGCCTAAAAATCGCTGCAACCCTTTCAAGTCATGAGGCTGCACCCAATCTGTAACAGCCTGGACCTTCTTAGGATCCATGCGGAACCCCTCCCCTGACACAATCAACTCCAGAAAGGATACTTCTTGCATGAAAAATGAGCATTTTTCCAACTTGGCATACAAATGATTCTCTCTCAGTCTCAGGAGAACCATCCGCAAATGGTGCAAGTGAGATTGACTGTCCACCGAGTACACCAGAATGTCATCCAAATAGATAACCACAAAATGACCAATTAAATCAGAGAAAATTACATTAATAAAATTCTGAAAAACAGCAGGAGCATTGGTGAGACCAAAGGGCATAACCAAGTTTTCGAACAGCCCTTCAGTCGTCAGGAATGCTGTTTTCCATTCGTCCCCTTCCCGGACTCTTATAAGGTTGTATGCCCCTCGTAAATCCAGTTTAGAGAACCACTTGGCCCCGGTGAGTTGGTTACATAGATCAGGAATTAGGGGGAGAGGGTATGTATTTTTCACAGTAATTTTGTTTAATTACCGCAGCCACAGGTGAAACAGAAGGCCTAATATGCCCTTTGCGGAGACTCTCGGTAATGTACTCCTTCATAGCTAGACGTTCGGGCCCGGACAAATTGAGCAGGCAAGCCTTGGGTAACTTGGCTCCAGTGACTAGATTAATGGCACAATCAAAGGGTCTATCTGGTGGTTGCGCCTCAGCCTCACTTTCAGAAAATACATCTTCAAAATCTTTCAGGTACTCCGGAATACCTTCCAGATCGACAGACGACACTGACACAGATTTTACTGGGGTGACAAGAGTTGTCAAGTTACAACATAGACCGTTAGCCATACAACCCCACTGAATGATCTCCCCCGTGACCCAGTCAATAGTAGGATTGTGACGTTGAAGCCAAGGCATACCCAGTACCAGTCCAGCCGGCAGATTATTTAGAACAAAACACCTTAATTTTTCCACATGAGTGGAACCCACTTTCAGCAAAAAGGTATCAGTCATGAAACAAATTCCCTCCTGGGTGATAGGAGAGGAATCAATTGCCACAATTTTAACAGGATCTTTTAACCTGACTGTCCTTATCTTATGAAAAGTCACAACTTTGGCATCGATCAGATTAATAGAAGAACCACAGTCAATAAAGGCGGTAGTCCCAAACGGACCGCCTGTAAGTTCTAGTTCCACCGGAAGCAGAATTTTAGTAAGTGAGGAAAAGGGTACCTGGGAGTCTGGAGGCAACCTCCTCGATTGTTACCCAGACTCAGTCGTTTTCCTGACGGCTTCACTGAAGAAGGGCAAGAAGGACAGTTCCTTCTCCAATGTCCAGCAGATCCACAGTAAAAGCACAATTGGTTGTTTCTACGGCGTCTCCTCTCTTTTTCCTCCAATGACGTGGCACCAACCTCCATGAGCTCAGGACTAAATGCAGAGTCTCTCAGATTGGAGAATAAAGGGGTCTCCTGCAGCATAACCCCTCTTGCACGCAGCCTACGGTCCATGCGGACAGCCTGGATCATAGCGTCCTCCAAAGAATCCGGTGGAGGATGAAGGGCTAGGGCATCTTTCAAATATTCGGACAGGCCTCTACAGAACAAACTCCGGAGGGCAGCATCATCCCAGGAGACCTCCGCTGCCCAGCATCTGAACTCAGAGCAGAACCATTCAGCAGAGTGCCTCACCTGTGTCACACTCATCAACATATCCTCTGCCAGACTCACTCTATCAGGCTCATCATAATTGTGCCCCAGAGCCTCAAAGAACAAATTCACAGACATGCGTTCAGGAGCAGAGGAAGAGAGAGAGAAAGCCCATGCCTGTGGAGCCCTCTGAAGTAGGGAAATGACGACCCCCACCCTCTGGAACTCATCCCCGGAGGAGCGGGGCTTCAGAGAAAAAAAAAGCCTGCATGCTTCTCTGAACGACCTGAACTCCCTTTTATCCCCTGGCAATTTGACCAGAGATTCGGGGGATGCCAATGACACATCTCTATCCCCAGCACTAGGAGCCCCTGCAGCGACAGCCCCCTGCACAGCATCCACCAACTGTTGCTGGGTATGGGCCATCGTGCGCTGTTCCACATTAAGTTTGTGGAACATATGGGTCAGGTGCTTGACCTGATCAGCCAAAGCTTGTATGGGATCCATGAGGATAACACACTTTTTTTTTTCTCTTCAGAGGAAAAAAAACTGAAATGGTCAGCTATAATGTCAGGAACACCACACTGCACTTGCTCACTGAGCCAGTGCGTGTGTCCTGAGTACAAAAACAGTGCTCAAACATACCTGTGGAGCAGGGCAGCAGCGGAGACGATGCAAGCTTCAGACTATCAGGACCTGAATCATGTGACTGCTGGGGGCATGGCCTAAGCGCCGCAGAGCTAGGAGCTGCAGGGAAACTCCGAGAAAGGTAACTACAGGACAATGTTACCAAGGGGCATAGACAGAGACAGAAACCAGATCAAGCCGGGTCAAAGCACGAGATAGCAATACAGTACCAAATGGTTAGACAGAATGGATAGTCAGGACGTAGCCATAGATCAGAAAACCAGAACGGGCAATAGACGGTACAATAAGGACAAACTGTAACGGAGTAACGATAGCCAAGCCAGGAGGTCAGAACGAGAAAAGACAATAGTACCAAAACGAGAGACGGAGTACAGAGTGAGGGAACAGACCGGGTCATACACGGGAAGCAAACAAGCAACGCAGAATACACGCACACCAGGGGTCAGACACACCAGAACAACAGTATAGCTGACAGAGAACCCTGGTAAAGAGTGAGTATAAATACCCCTCCCAGATCCAGAAAGAGGCCACGAACACTTAACCCTGTGAGTGCAGGGCAAGAACCCTGTTCAAACCATGACTCTGTGCATGCAGCCACAGAACAGCTTAGGACGTCATTGCAGGCTGCGGTGGATCTCTGGGATGGCGAGACTGGCATCGGTGCATGGGGGGGTGGCGGCTCAGTGCAGTGCGGGAAAATTAGCGTCCCGGGCGGGACGCGGGTGTCAAAAACAGGACTGTCCTGCGAGAATCGACGCTTGGGAGCTCTGCTATCTGACTGGCCAACCAAACTCAAGCAGAACCAAATTGTGCTGGAAGATTTGCAGGAGGAGCAACCTCATGTGATGGACTGAATCAGATGATCGACAGGAAGGACTTCCCTGATATTAAAGCCCTGCATGCTAAACCAGGAGGAGATTTGGCGCCAGGGAAGAGAGCGGGGCAACCTTGACAGGCCTCAGCAGGAAGTCTGCATCATCCAGGTGCAGGTCGCTGCCTGGCAAGGTCCAGATCCCCCGCAGGACAACTCCAAGGACACTAGTCAAAGCCAGGATCTGCACCCTGCGCTGGTCAAGCCTCCAAGGCCTGACGTCACCTGCCAAAAGCTGAGGCTTAGTCCTCTCCGCCCCAAGCATGAGAGACTTCTGCTGACAGTCAAGCCAAGAAGATTCACTGGCAATTGTGGAGAAACAGAGTGAGTAAACAGGGCTATCACTTCCAGCTATGCTCTGCGGTACCAGGGTTGGCTGGGATTAGTGTCTCAGGTTGGGAGAGTGGGTTGCCCTCCCAGGGCTGTGGGGTACTCGGTACCGGGCCGGTCTCTCTGAAGGGAATGTCACAGCAGCGGTAACCCGGTCCGTGGCCCTGGGCGCCCAAGTAAAAGGGAGATTGAATGGTGGAAAGTAATTGATTAAATGAATAGTTCGTGACGCCACCTGTGGTGTTCGGCAAGGGAGGTGTTAAGTTGACGCTGCATGCAGATCCGCTGGGACTGATGGTATGGTGCAGCAAAGATGTAAAAACTCCCCACAGGTGAAGCTGTAGTCCCAGGGCAGTGTAGATGTGGTTGGCACGGGATGTAGCGGTGCCAGAAGGGTAGGAAGCGGACAAAGACACAGCGGGGTGCAATTTCTGTACCTTTACTTGATAAATGCAGTCCAGGGTCCTGATTACAGATGGTAACAGAGGAGGCTAGCCTGGAAGCAACTCAGGGATTCTCTCTCAGCAGATGGGCTGTGCAGTCTCCTTCCTAGCGCTTATTTGAGGTGTCTCCAGTACCGGGTTACACTGAAGTTCCTCCTAATTCTCGTCTCATAGCACTACTCGTATGGCAGACAGCTGTAGCCGCTATTCCTCTCTTGGCTCACTCGGTGCTGTTGTGCCCCCAAGTCTTGGATGGGAGTAGTGCATTTACACCTCCTACTCCTCTTGTGTCTGTTGCAGGACCATTAGTATCCATACAACTGTGGAGACCAGTCTCCAGTTCATGCGCTCTCACTGGAGATGAGCCTTTCCTCTCTGCTCGATTTCGGCGCTTCTTCCCCACGTCTGCACACTTCACCCTCCGCACACTAACTAACCACTCCTTCCTCCTGGCTCTCAGAGAGCACTCCTCCCCTTAATTCCAGTTCAGAGTCCCCCCTGCTGGCCTGGAGTGGAACTTTGTTGCATGTATAGGTTAACTGCGAGAGAGACACTTCATTGCTCCCAAGCCTGGCATTACCCTCCCTGGAGGAAGGCAAAGCCACTGTGGCGGCCATACTCCTGGGGGTGTCACAAGAGTGGTGGATGGTGCATGGGAGGCTCAACGGGCTTTGACAGACTACGCCAGAAAGAGACTTGCAGAACTTCAGAGAGAACTTATGTGGTGACTCCCATGACTGGACACACCACCTTTTGTGAAAAGAAAATTAGCTTTAAATAGTGAAAGACTTTCTTGGTTATTCTAAACTTATTGTTATTCATTCTACTGTTGATTTGCATAGTTACTAACACTAATCGATAAAGTTACTGCTGTATATAAACAAAATTATATCAATCCCTGGCTGTTTCCCACCTTGTGAGCTCTATTCGTTGCATCTAGACACCTGCATTATACATGATCGGCTGCACAGACCCCTGACCTAAACCCCATCCAATACCTTTGGGATGAACTAGACAAGTTATCGTGAGTCTGGCCTCTCCTCCTCCATCAGGGTCTGGCCTCACAAATGCTCTTCTGGATGAAGGGGCAAAAACTCCCACAGACACCTCCAAAATCTTCAAACTCTCCAAGGTCCTCACACTTACAAGTCGTAATACTATTCCACGTCAAGGCTGAGGACCTTTGATGCGGTTGCGAGCTTGCGTATCTTGGCCAAAATATGGACCAATACCTCATATTTGAAGTATGTTTTTTTGCACGCCATTTTTCAGGGTGCAGCCAAGCCCAGCATTTTTGGCCTTGTAAGCTAAGGTGCCTGTTCTCATGGGTTACACTTAGATAATGCTGGCCAGCCTGCCTAATCTAATAGTATGGGTGTCACTAATAGGCTGTAAGCCAGACACTACATTACCTGTCACGGGGCAGTAGTGGGAAAACAGGGGACAAGGAACCAGGGCCCTTGAACTGCCCCTCAGGCTAACGGGGGTGCCCTGACTTTCCTTAGCTTGGGGATACACTTAATGGTAGTGAGGCCCAAGTCTCTGACCTGTCCCTGTCTCTTGTTTAGCCCTGAGCTAAACCCCCAACCCCCTCCCCAGGAGGTGAGACAGGGAAAAGTGTACTGCACCAGTCAGTCGTGTCACCGAAGGGTTAAATAAACTAAAGAACAAACTTAGCTTTCTCTGCAGCCAATGCTCCGAGCAGCAGAGTAAGGCACCAGATGGAGGTTATAGCTGAAGTTCACTGCACACAGCCATCTCCTGACTCCAGCTTGGTTGGTCTCCAAAGAGGAAAGAGTATCACCAACAGTGAACTGCAGCTCCTGGTGGCCTTATAAAGGGAGGTGGGAGTGGCACCCACCTGCATAGATAATTAATCATAATGCAGTAACACCAGCGGCCACTGGGGGGAAAAATCCACCAGCAGATTAACTATAGTTGTAGTAACACCAGCGGCCACCAGGGGGAAAAACTGACATTAACCCCCGATGGCCAGAAAGGAAAAAAGTTTAAATGAGAGCAGCCCAAACTGAGAGATCCAAAAATATATCGTGACATTACCTGTGTGTAATCTGCGCCCTATACAAGCCGATTTTTGTGCAAGTTAATACTAAGAAATCACCCTCTCCATGAACTGGTAGGTTGTGAGTGGTTGTCTCATGAGTGTTTTGTACCTGTGTTGCCACCATACTTACTATATGGGTTTGCTGCTTCCTGATGGTGCATTAGTTCTGAGACCTGGGCAGGTAAATACTGAATTTTGTATTAACTGAAGAGACTGCTGATATCTGGAGCCCCTGCATCCTTCCAGATCATTGTGTCTGCAGAGTCAGCCTTCAGAGTGAGGCACATGATGCTGACGATGGCAAAACCTAAAGCTTTTAGTTTGTTGTTGGTATAAGCAAATTTATTTGTTGTAATAAGCAAATCACCTGGACGGTCGGTGGGAAAAAATAGGTCAATCCGTGATGTAGACAGACATTGGAAGTCTAGACAGGTGAAAAGTAATGTAAGTACAATATTTTTTTCATATTCCAGCCCTGGAAAAAATTAAGCAAAGCGTCTGCTTACAAATAATGGGGGATCTGCTGAATCTGATTTTTTAATGAAAACTGAAGTGAATTCGATTTTCCCATCTCTAGTCTGTTTATAAGATTAGAATATCTTTAAAATCTGAGCCGTAATATCAGGCACAGCCTAAAGGCAAGGGTGGCGCTAACTTCATGTTTGAGTCCTGAGATTCAGTGATCAAGAAATATTCATTCAGGATTTTAATTTAATTTCTAAATTTAATTTTTACCTAGATTTTAGTGTTTATGTTATCAGTTTTTCTATCCTTTCCTAATATTTTGTACATTTTGGAGTCTGCAATGCCTGAGCCCGTCTCCCTCATAGTTTTCTGCAGATGCTGCGCTTCCCATGCACCTGCAGTGATAACTGTACAGTTTGGGATTTTATTTTTCGATACCACGGGACATCCAATTTATCTCCGTGACATTATAAAATTGTTGTGTAATCTTCAATCTAAAAATATCCTCCCAGACAGGGAACAGTCTGTGATCAAATGGTAAAATGCTTGGACTATATGAAAAGTTCCCCTTGTCGACTCGACTGAAAACTTCTGAGAAGACTGCGTGGAAAAGATGATATTGGTACTGTTGTAAAGGCGCAGTGACTGGCAATGTTATTGGGGACATTGACGGGCTGGCTCTTCTATTGGGGAACTGTGATTTCTGTAGCCTTTCTATGGAGATATTGTACATGACACTGTTATGGGGACAATGTATCTTGACACTAATATGGGGCACTGTGGCTGACACTGTTATTAGTACACTGCGTCTTATTCTGTAATGGGGCCCTGTGGCTGGTCTCTTATAGGGTCACCATAACCTAAAATTCCTCCAGGGACAACAAACCTGGCATTACTATGAGGACACTGTTATGCACTATTGCGTCTCACTCGGTGGACTCTCAGTTCATGGGTCTGGATGAGTCAGGATGACAACTGGAACAACAGGAAACAATGAAGCAGAGTAGATGTGATGGCAACTAGTGTAGCCTCACTGGACAGCAATGTAGCAGGGTCGTCTTAGAATCAGAGAAGCAGAGCTGGGTGACAGGGAAGGTTGTGAGACATAATTGGTTCAACGGCGGAACAGAATTAATACGGCAGAGCTGAGTTTGTCACATAGCCTAACACATTAACACAGCAGTTAGGCAGAGCTACCTAGCAATATAACAGAATTGGATTTGTCACAGAGTCCAAGCTGGACTAATGTGGCGCCCCTGAGGCTCAGTCGCCACAGAGGTACTGCACCTCTTCTTGAGGTGTGGTACCCCACCATCCAGGTAAGGTGGAGACTCCTGACCACGCTCCAACACCTGCACCCCACACCACAAAGTAGTGTAGCAAAGCACCTTTGGCGGCTCCCTGCTTGGAGTATAGCAGAGCACCCATTGGTGGCTCCCTGCTTGGAACACGAAACGTGCTGGGAGGTGGGTGGAGCTGAGTTTACATTAAAAAGAGCGAGAAGAGTTTAGGATTTTAGTTGGTTAGTTAGTGAGTGAATTAGTGAGTAGTCAGTAAGAAGATCCCGAGAGAGAGGGATAGATGGATGGAAGTGCTGCAGCATATCCCAGTGACCTGGGTCTGCTGGCACAGGAAAGGAAGAGAGAGAGAGCAACATAGACTGAAAGCCTGATTTTCCATAGAAAGAAAGATTAGTACGGAACGTGAGGAGTAAAAGGGAACAGAGGACATGGGTTAGAAGAGAACCCTTCCCAGAAGTTCTAAGCGCAAGGCCGGGGCCCGGTCCCCGAGGTTGTATGGATACTAATGGTCCTGCAGCAGACACCGAAGGAATAGAAGGTGTTATCACTTTATTCCCACACAAGACTTGGGGGCACAACAGCATCACAGAAGTGAGTCAGGACTTAGTAGCAAGGAGTCCACGAAGCAGGCTACAGCTGTCTGCCGTACAAGTAGAGTTCATAAGAACATCGGACAGGAGGAACTCCAGTGTAACTCAGTACTAGGAGTACTTCATTTAAAGGCGCTATAAGAGGAGACGTTCAGAAAGGCACATGTTGGCGGAGTGTTGGAAAGTAGTATTCCATCTGGCCTGGAGGTTGACTGAGTCCCTGACCTGGAGGACACGGTACGGAGACAGGCACCTGTTTGTAAAACAGACTGTGAGTAAAGCTTTGGAACTACATGCCCTGGTGTCCTCCACTCATTCCTGCGCCACACACCTGGCACCTCTACATCCCTGTGCCTACACTGCACCATTTCTGCAACGCTTATCTACACTGCCCTGGGACTACAGCTTCACCTGTGGGGAGCTATAACATCTTTGCTGCGCCATACTATCAGTCCCAGAGGATCTGCATGCAGCGTCGGCTTAACATCTCCCTTGCCGAATACCACAGGTGGCATCACGAACCATTCAACTTTATTCCATCATTCAATGACCCTTTTTACTTGGGCGCCCAGGGCCACGGACCGGGTCACCGCTGCTGTGACACTTTCCCCCTGAGTTACCGGCCCGGTTCCGAGTACCCCAACTTTGGCATCATGAACAGGATGGCGAGACCCGATGCCATCGGGTTCTGTGTGCCTAAGACTCAAATCTTTTGAAAATGTGCAGAAGACCCAATTTAATAGACTGTAAAATGAACGCTAAAAATGGCTGCCGGCGCGGTGAAGAAGGGCATGACAACATGGGTGGTCCTAAGAAAAGACCGCAAAACTGTCCTGGGCCTCCCATGTCTGAATTTCTATGCGACAGCAACATGGCCCACACCCCGAGGGGTTTGTATACTGGCCTGGTATGGAGGAGTAGGAAGAAGACGCCACCCTCAGAAGGAGGGGTGAGAGCCAGTGGCGGGAAAAGAGCCGAGGCAGGAAGAAGAACGCCAGAATGCCATCTTGGAAGGAGAAGGGAGGAGGTCTGCGGAGCGTGAGGAGGTTGAGCTGAATCTCACCGGCGCAATGGCTGAAGGCTCCGAACCCGCTTTCCGAATGAACCACCAGCAGCTGGAAGAAGAGATTACCCGGCTGACACACCATCTGCAGCTGAGGCAGGAGGCGTTATGGAGAATGATCTGGCAGTACGCCCAGGAGGGGCCTACACTAGCGGTACCTCAGTCACCGGTATCCGTCGCTGCTGCACCGGATCTTCCCCAGTCAGACTCTGTGGAGCCTGCGGCCGCTGCTATACCACCGGCAGCATCTATCATTCCCTCCCTGCTGTCACAACCGCAGGGTGAAGCCTGTCCGGAGGAGTAGTATGAGGCCCTGGGAGCCAAAGCGGAGGAGGAGGAGCTCCCGCCTGGACCTGACACGGCCGCGCAGGTCCCACCAGAGGCCCCCGCGGACCTGGAGGCGCCATCCGTTCCACCGCCGTCACTCATATCTACCCGGGCAGCCCCGACCACCACCGCTGTCACCGGGACCCGCACCGTGCCTGCACCGGAGCCGAGACCGCACCACCGGGAGGCACCAGGTATAGATGCTGGCCCTCCTAACGGGCTACCCCCCGAATTCTCATTGTCGGAGGCTGGCCTGCTGGAGCTTGAAATGGGGGTGTTGGACGAGTCATCCGGGGGCACTTGGCTGACGGAGATGGGGAGATGGAAGAAATCCCTGCTGAGGAGGGTGCGGTTGGAAGAGGCGCGCACCATATGACACCTTCAAGGCTTGGAAGAGTCTTGGTCGCTTTGGGACGTGGAAACGCATCATGGGTTCTCTTGGCCGCAGCTGCAAAACCCCTGTGTAGCCTCCTACCACCGCCAACAGGCCATGGCATCCCTAGATGTTAGACCAAGGACAAGAGCAACAGTACCCCCTTAGGATGAAGAACCTTATCCATTGGTACCAGCTGCCACTCCTACCAATTTACTGGTGGCAGAGACTTCACCAGCAACAGCTGATATGCCTACCCCAGCTGTACCTCAGGCAGCATCTTCAACCACTGCCATCACATCTAGTGGACACCCAGAGCATCTCCCCTGGAAGCAGCCCAAGCAACCAGCTTCCAGAACCCCAGGAGGGTATAACTAGCCATAATGTTGATTTAAACTAACTTTTGCTACCCAGGAGGGTATTTGCACCTTTGTGCTTGTTTTTCTATTTTGGTTATCATGTTTTTGTTTTTCTTGTTTTTTACCATTTGATCCAGTTGTTGCCCAGTTTGATTGGCAGCCTTTACACTTGAACTGTGGAGATCATGGACGCTGAGTGATCCAGAACTGCTAATGTACATAGTTTGCACCTTTTTAGGTGCTTTCTCTTGGTTTTACATAGTAACCTGCCTTTGGAACATGGACTACCTTCTTATAGGGACATTTCCAGACATGATGGCCGGTCCAGTGTCTACTCTTTGCACTTATTAATAATGCTTAGTATTTTTGAACAAGAAACTAGAAAATGATGATGTGTAGTGAAAGTATTAATGACAGATTTCATAGGGTTCAACTGAGAAAGAAATATAGTGCATGTTTTACAATGTTTGAATAAAGATGTGAGAATTGAATAAAAATATGCAGATGATGAACCAGGCAATAGCGGTTGTCACTCCTAAGCCAAAAGGAAAAGAAGAGAGTAGAAAATGTGAAAGATAACAGAAATGTGTTGCTAGAAAATGTGTTACTCAAGCTGATAGTGAATTTGCTTCCATAGCACTTTAAACTAGGTAGCATAACTTTAAATATAGAAAGACAGTTAAATTGTTTGCAACGTTCAAGAAATAGTGCCTCCCACATTGGGAAGTTTAGTATAAGACATGTTCATTATGCAATATAAAAATTTGTATGCTCCTGTATTGTGAACTTTGTTTTCCTTGCAGCCCGCGGACGTGCTGTGTTTAATAGGGGGGTATGTGGCGCCCCTGAGGCTCAGTTGCCACAGAGGTACTGCACCTCCTCCTGAGATGTGGTACCCCACCATCCAGGTAAGGTGGAGACTCCTGACCACGCTCCAACACCTGCACCCCAGACCACAAAGTAGTGTAGCAAAGCACCTTCGGCGGCTCCCTGCTTGGAGTATAGCAGAGCACCCATTGGTGGCTCCCTGCTTGGAACACGAAATGTGCTGGGAGGTGGGTGGAGCTAAGATTACATTAAAAAGAGCGGGAAGAATTTAGGATTTTAGTTGGTTAGTTAGTGAGTGAGTTAGTGAGTAGTCAATAAGAAAATCCCGAGAGAGAGGGATAGATGGATGGAAGTGCTGCAGCAAATCCCAGTGACCTGAAAGCCTGATTTTCCATAGAAAGAAAGATTAGTACGGAACATGAGGAGTAAAAGAGAACAGAGGACGTGGGATAGAAGAGAACCCTTCCTAGAAGTTCTAAGCGCAAGGCCAGGGCCCGGTCCCCGAGGTTGTATGGATAGGATACTAATGGTCCTGCAGCAGACACCGGAGGAATAGAAGTTGTTATCACTTTATTCCCACACATGACTTGGGGGCACAACAGCATCACAGAAGTGAGCCGGGACTTAGCAGCAAGGAGTCCCCGAAGCAGGCTACAGCTGTCTGCCGTACAAGTAGAGTTCATAAGAACATCGGACAGGAGGAACTCCAGTGTAACTCAGTACTAGGAGTACTTCATTTAAAGGCACTATAAGAGGAGACGTTCAGAAAGGCACATGTTGGCGGAGTGTTGGAAAAGAGTATTCCATCTGGCCTGGAGGTTGACTGTGTCCGTGACCCGGAGGACACGGCAAGGAGGCAGGCACCTGTTTGTACAACAGACTGTGAGTAAAGCTTTGGAACTACATGCCCTGGTGTCCTCCACTCATTCCTGCGCCACACACCTGGCACCGCTACATCCCTGTGCCTACACTGCACCATTCCTGCAATGCTTATCTACACTGCCCTGGGACTACAGCTTCACCTGTGGGGAGCTATAACATATTTGCTGCGCCATACCATCAGTCCCAGAGGATCTGCATGCAGCGTCGGCTTAACATCTCCCTTGCCAAATACCACAGGTGGCGTCACGAACCATTCAACTTTATTCCATCATTCAATTCCCCTTTTTACTTGGGCGCCCAGGGCCACGGACCGGATCACCGCTGCTGTGACACCTTCCCCCCTGAGTTACCGGCCCGGTACCGAGTACCCCACAGGTAGGGCAACCCATTAACTAGGGGTGTAAAGAAGTTATCTAGCAAAGTTGTGGAACTGGACATGTCACAGGATCCATGCAGAACTGCCCAGGGCTGAAGCAGAGCTATGGTTATCTAGCAATATAACAGAGCTGGATTTGTCACAGAGTCCAAGAACTAAGTAGCAGGCAATGGTAGAAGGATGTGATATAACTGGGACAGACTAAAAAGAATAAAGAAAGGGAATGAAGAAAAAGAATGAACATATTAACTTATAGGTCCAAAGAGATGGAGAGATATTATAGATTTCTTAGGCATCTTGGATATGAAATGAACATGAATTATATATGGACAATTAGTAAATCAACACATATTCCGTATAAACAGGTGTATATTATATTCTCTGAGCTTTATTGGTAGGGAATGAACATGAAATGTATGTAGATAATAGGAGAATGAACACATATCCCATATAAACAGGTGCATATTATATTCCCTGTGCTTTAGAGGTGGGGAATGAACGTGAAATACATGTAGATTGTGTTGACATGCTGCTGGTGTCACAGGGGGTTTTGCCTAGGGGGTGCTGCAGGACAGAGAGGATGCAGACCAGCAGGAAGGTCGAGTAGATGCCGCAACGTGAACTGTGAGCGGAACCCAAGGCCTAGCTGGGAGTGCGGTGTCAGAAGAGACGATGGGGTGGAGCCAGCAAACAACAAGGGTGATGGAAGCCGGCCAAGGCTGCGGTACAGAGAGAGAGAAAACAGGACGCTGTCAGAGCCGAGTCAGAGGGTCAAGCACCAGACAGGAGCGTGTGATCTGGAGGACAAGACTCCAGTGAAGTCAGAGGTGAGCCGGGGATACAGAAGCCAAACGGGAGTGTTAGAACCGGAGGACAAGACCGGCGTGTAGTCAGGGGCGAGCCGAGGGGTCAAGAAACCAGAGAGAACTGAACGATACCAAAATGGAAGACTGAAGCACAAGTCAGGGAACAGACAGGGTCATATACAGTAAAGATCACACATACAGAGGAACTACGATTTTAGCAGAGTAACCTGGGTCAGCTGCTCTAGCCGAGCTAACGGAAGTATCACCGATACCGAACCCAGGAAGTACCGTCACTAAATAGCCACCCCTGAACCAGAGAAAGGCGAATTAAATTAACTCTGACCTGACTAGGACGGAAAAGGAACTACCCTGTCATGGATCATGACATAGATTATATGGGATATGTGTTCATTCCCCTATTATCTACACATATTTCATGTTCATTCCCCACCTATAAAGCTAAGGGAAGATTATATACCCCTGCTTATATGGGATATGTGTTCATTCCTCTACTGTCCAGATATGTTTCATGTTCATTCCCCACCTATAACGCTCAGGGAATATAATATACCCCTGTTTATATAGGATATGTGTTCGTTCCTCTATTGTCTACAAATGTTTCATGTTCATTCCCCCTATAAAGCACAGGGAATATAATATACCCCTGTTTATATGGGATATGTGTTCATTCCTCTATTGTCTACATATGTTTCATGTTCATTCCCCACCTATAACGCTCAGGGAATATAATATACCCCTGTTTATACGGAATATGTGCTCATTCCTCTATTATCTACATATGTTTCATGTTCATTCCCCACCTATAACGCTCAGGGAATATAATATACACCTGTTTATACGGAATATGTGCTCATTCCTCTATTATCTACATATGTTTCATGTTCATTCCCCACCTATAACGCTCAGGGAACATAATATACACCTGTTTATACGGAATATGTGTTCATTCCTCTATTATCTACATATGTTTCATGTTCATTCCCCACCTATAACGCTCAGGGAATATAATATACCCCTGTTTATACGGAATATATGTTCATTCCTCTATTATCTACATATGTTTCATGTTCATTCCCCACCTATAACGCTCAGGGAATATAATATACCCCTGTTTATATGGGATATGTGTTCATTCCTCTATTGTCTACATATGTTTCATGTTCATTCCCCACCTATAACGCTCAGGGAATATAATATACCCCTGTTTATATGGGATATGTGTTCATTCCTCTATTGTCTACATATGTTTCATGTTCATTCCCCACCTATAACGCTCAGGGAATATAATATACCCCTGTTTATATGGGATATGTGTTCATTCCTCTATTATCTACATATATTTCATGTTCATTCCCCACCTATAACGCTCAGGGAATATAATATACACCTGTTTATACGGAATATGTGCTCATTCCTCTATTATCTACATATGTTTCATGTTCATTCCCCACCTATAACGCTCAGGGAATATAATATACCCCTGTTTATACGGAATATATGTTCATTTCTCTATTATCTACATATGTTTCATGTTCATTCCCCACCTATAACGCTCAGGGAATATAATATACACCTGTTTATATGGGATATGTGTTCATTCCTCTATTGTCTACATATGTTTCATGTTCATTCCCCACCTATAACGCTCAGGGAATATAATATACCCCTGTTTATATGGGATATGTGTTCATTCCTCTATTATCTACATATGTTTCATGTTCATTCCCCACCTATAATGCTCAGGGAATATAATATACCCCTGTTTATATGGAATATGTGCTCATTCCTCTATTATCTACATATGTTTCATGTTCATTCCCCACCTATAACGCTCAGGGAATATAATATACACCTGTTTATATGGAATATATGTTCATTCCTCTATTATCTACATATATTTCATGTTCATTCCCCACCTATAATGCTCAGGGAATATAATATACACCTGTTTATATGGGATATGTGTTCATTCCTCTATTGTCTACATATATTCATGTTCATTCCCCACCTATAACGCTCAGGGAATATAATATACACCTGTTTATATGGGATATATGTTCATTCCTCTATTATCTACATATATTTCATATTCATTCCCCACCTATAACGCTCAGGGAATATAATATACACCTGTTTATATGTGATATGTGTTCATTCCTCTATTGTCTACATATGTTTCATGTTCATTCCCCACCTATAACGCTCAGGGAATATAATATACACCTGTTTATACGGAATATGTGTTCATTCCTCTATTATCTACATATATTTCATATTCATTCCCCACCTATAACGCTCAGGGAATATAATATACACCTGTTTATATGGGATATGTGTTCATTCCTCTATTATCTACATGTATTTCATGTTCATTCCCCACCTATAACGCTCAGGGAATATAATATACACCTGTTTATACGGAATATGTGCTCATTCCTCTATTATCTACATATGTTTCATGTTCATTCCCCACCTATAACGCTCAGGGAATATAATATACCCCTGTTTATATGGGATATGTGTTCATTCCTCTATTATCTACATATGTTTCATGTTCATTCCCCACCTATAACGCTCAGGGAATATAATATACACCTGTTTATACGGAATATGTGCTCATTCCTCTATTATCTACATATGTTTCATGTTCATAACCCACCTATAACGCTCAGGGAATATAATATACCCCTGTTTATATGGGATATGTGTTCATTCCTCTGTTGTCTACATATGTTTCATGTTCATTCCCCACCTATAACGCTCAGGGAATATAATATACACCTGTTTATATGGGATATGTGTTCATTCCTCTATTGTCTACATATGTTTCATGTTCATTCCCCACCTATAACGCTCAGGGTATATAATATACCCCTGTTTATATGGGATATGTGTTCATTCCTCTATTGTCTACATATGTTTCATGTTCATTCCCCACCTATAACGCTCAGGGAATATAATATACCCCTGTTTATATGGGATATGTGTTCATTCCTCTATTGTCTACATATGTTTCATGTTCATTCCCCACCTATAACGCTCAGGGAATATAATATACCCCTGTTTATATGGGATATGTGTTCATTCCTCTATAATCTACATATGTTTCATGTTCATTCCCCACCTATAACGCTCAGGGAATATAATATACACCTGTTTATATGGGATATGTGTTCATTCCTCTATAATCTACATATGTTTCATGTTCATTCCCCACCTATAACGCTCAGGGAATATAATATACACCTGTTTATACGGAATATGTGTTCATTCCTCTATAATCTACATATGTTTCATGTTCATTCCCCACCTATAACGCTCAGGGAATATAATATACCCCTGTTTATATGGAATATGTGTTCATTCCTCTATTATCTACATATGTTTCATGTTCATTCCCCACCTATAACGCTCAGGGAATATAATATACACCTGTTTATATGGGATATGTGTTCATTCCTCTATAATCTACATATGTTTCATGTTCATTCCCCACCTATAACGCTCAGGGAATATAATATACACCTGTTTATATGGGATATGTGTTCATTCCTCTATTGTCTACATATGTTTCATGTTCATTCCCCACCTATAACGCTCAGGGAATATAATATACCCCTGTTTATATGGGATATGTGTTCATTCCTCTATTATCTACATATGTTTCATGTTCATTCCCCACCTATAACGCTCAGGGAATATAATATACCCCTGTTTATATGGGATATGTGTTCATTCCTCTATTGTCTACATATATTTCATATTCATTCCCCACCTATAACGCTCAGGGAATATAATATACACCTGTTTATACGGAATATGTGTTCATTCCTCTATAATCTACATATGTTTCATGTTCATTCCCCACCTATAACGCTCAGGGAATATAATATACACCTGTTTATACGGAATATGTGTTCATTCCTCTATAATCTACATATGTTTCATGTTCATTCCCCACCTATAACGCTCAGGGAATATAATATACACCTGTTTATATGGAATATGTGTTCATTCCTCTATTATCTACATATGTTTCATGTTCATTCCCCACCTATAACGCTCAGGGAATATAATATACCCCTGTTTATATGGGATATGTGTTCATTCCTCTATTGTCTACATATATTTCATGTTCATTCCCCACCTATAACGCTCAGGGAATATAATATACACCTGTTTATATGGAATATGTGTTCATTCCTCTATTATCTACATATATTTCATATTCATTCCCCACCTATAACGCTCAGGGAATATAATATACCCCTGTTTATATGGGATATGTGTTCATTCCTCTATTGTCTACATATGTTTCATGTTCATTCCCCACCTATAACGCTCAGGGAATATAATATACCCCTGTTTATATGGGATATGTGCTCATTCCTCTATTATCTACATATGTTTCATGTTCATTCCCCACCTATAACGCTCAGGGAATATAATATACCCCTGTTTATATGGGATATATGTTCATTCCTCTATTTTCTACATATATTCATGTTCATTCCCCACCTATAACGCTCAGGGAATATAATATACACCTGTATATATGAGATATGTGTTCATTCCTCTATTGTCTACATATATTTCATGTTCATTCCCCACCTATAACGCTCAGGGAATATAATATACACCTGTTTATATGGGATATGTGTTCATTCCTCTATTGTCTACATATATTCATGTTCATTCCCCACCTATAACGCTCAGGGAATATAATATACCCCTGTATATATGAGATATGTGTTCATTCCTCTATTGTCTACATATATTTCATGTTCATTCCCCACCTATAACGCTCAGGGAATATAATATACACCTGTTTATATGGGATATGTGTTCATTCCTCTATTGTCTACATATATTCATGTTCATTCCCCACCTATAACGCTCAGGGAATATAATATACACCTGTATATATGAGATATGTGTTCATTCCTCTATTGTCTACATATATTTCATGTTCATTCCCCACCTATAACGCTCAGGGAATATAATATACACCTGTTTATATGGGATATGTGTTCATTCCTCTATTGTCTACATATATTCATGTTCATTCCCCACCTATAACGCTCAGGGAATACTGTATAATATACACCTGTTTATAAGGAATCTGTGTTGATTTCCTAATTGTCTATATATTATTCACGTTCATTTCATATCCAATATGCCTAAGAAATCTATAATACCTCTCCATCTCTTTGGACCTATAAGTTATCATGTTCATTTTTTTTCTTCATTCCTTTTCTTTATTCTTTTTAGTCCGTCCCGCTCCAAGTATCTGAATACTCAGGCAGCCTAAGAGACCTGGGGGTGTGATGTTACAGAATGCCCTGTTGACATGGCATCCTGACTGCACAGTAGAGCAAAAGCAACTGACCAAGGCAGTAAGAAGACAAAAAGCCCGGCACTAGAGCCAGGACAGGTAATTTTGTTGTTGTTACGGGGGTACTGTGAATGGCTCTCTTATAAAGGGACAGTAGCTAATGACTACAATATGAGGTCACTATCAATGACATTATGGAGAAAATGTGGCTGGTTCAGATATGTACTGTATGCACGGTGGTTGGCTTTTTTCAGAGCACTATGGTACAGTGATGCATGATCTCTCTCTGTCATGGCAAATTTTGCTCACATCTCATTTCCTCATTTTTTCCATTCTTATTGGCCAACATACTTTTCAGTTAAGAAACAGAACTCTGAGCACTCTAAATTCCGGGAAAGCAGAAATATGAGGATGCAGAACAATTAATAAAGCAATACTCTTACTCTGCTAGGATTCTGTGGACATCATCTATGTAAAGTTTTTGCATAGAAATCTACAGACTTGGAACAATTATTCTGCAGCTTGTTGTGAACAGACCAGATTTCCTGAGGGAGATTGATTTTATCTGTATTTACATGTTTCGTTCTATGTCCTCATTATATTAATTACCCAGAAGTCCATCTCTCCGTCACCACTTTTTAACAAACTTTAAAGCTTATTGATTTTTTCATTCCTACAGCCTGAACCCCTGTGCCAAATTTAACAGCAATTATCTCTCTTCATTACTTATGTCCTGAAGCATCAAACAGCAAAAAATACAATGGACATAGCAGGTAAAATACAACAAGAAACTGCTGGCGAAAATAGCCCATTATAAACGACTTCTGCATTCTTAATTTTTTTTGTGGCTCCAAGTCATCTAGAATAAAAAAAATGGAGCAGCTTCATTAATAAACAAAGCAAATCTGGCAACACATCTCACCATATTGCATGCAATAGTAAGTTGATAACTTGAACCTGATGACCTGGACTTGTACTTATATTACAAATTTTAGAATGGTTCTCTGCCCATTTGATTGATAAACTCCTCAATGTCCCTTCTCCTTACTGCTACTGAATCTCTGCCCACCGAGCCCGTTTTACAGCTTCTCAGAGCTCATCCTCCCTGATGCCAACTCTCTACCCACTTAGCCTGATTAAAAGTTCCTCGGTGCTCCTTCTCCCTGCTGCTGCTGAATCTCTGCCCACCTAAACTAAATTACAGCTCCTCAGCGTCCCTCCTCCCTGATGCTGACTCTCTATCCACTTAGCCTCATTTACAGCTTTGTTCCCCCTCCCTGCTTCTGCTGGATATCTACCCAGCTAGCCTGATTTACAGCATGTCTATGCTTCCCTTACCTGCTGCTGAATCTATACCCACTTAGCCTGACTCACAGCTTCTAAGTGACCCTCCTCTCTGCTGCAGAGGAGAGCTCATAATTTTCAGTACAAGCTGCAGCTGTCAGACTGACTGACTGGGCGGAGACTTATTAATAATACCACTTAGCCTGATTTACATCTCCTCAGCGCTTCTCATCCCTGATGTTCTTTCTCCCTGCTTCTGCTGAATCTCTGCTCACCTAGTCTGATTTACAGCTCCTCAGTGATCTTATAAGCAGGTGACGCAGACGGGGACAAGATGGAAGTAACCAATTAAACTGTTTATTTCTCTAGTAGGTGGGGAATTGTAGAAATTATAGCAACAATGAATAGTGCAAAGCAGAGTAATTACAATGCGAAATTAAAAATATAGATATACAATGAATCCTCAGGTTCACTAAACTATCACAACAGTCTCTCTATATTTTTCTGACTTTCTAACAGGGGTAACAATCCCGTTACAAAGCGAGTCAGTTTCCGGTGCTCTTTAGGGCCGAAACTATCAGGGCTGTCACCACTGTTGCCGGGGGAGGGTTCTTCAGGGAGAGAAGGACCTCCATGCTGGATAGCAGGGGGCGCGGGGAGTATAAAGAGGACTGAGCGCGGGAATGGCTCAGACTTGGTGGGAAAGTGACAGGAGAAGGTTGACTCCCTCTCCGCTGCTCTAGCTGACAACTCCACGCCACCCTTCCCACAGAGTGCTGACCCCACAATTCACTTTGATGCTATTGAGTTATCATCTGACCCTGATCCTGTGGACAGCCCAGTCCTGCCTCTGGTGATTGATAAGCTGACTTGCTGTGTTCCTAGAGACAATCCAAGAGGACCGCCCACTACCATGGTCTGTGATCAAGCACACGGCACGCGTTCAGCGCCATCACTGAGGAATCCATACAAAGGACTGTTTCCACGACCCAGTGTAATCAAGCCAGCCAGGACCGGATCCATCCACAACATTGGAAGACAGTGCTTCTCTTTCCTCTGTAATAAAGCCAGAGACTTTGTTCACGATTTGCGATGACGTCGGGTGATTTTCCTGTCTTTCCCCTGCAAAGACTGCAAGCGATAAGTTACCCCGTTTTTTGCATATCTTTCTATAGTGCATTGTGGTTGTGCTTAATAACTGTAGTTCATATAGTTAATCTTGTCTCCCTGCATGGAGTATTCCTTGTCTAACTTCCTGTTCAGTAAACCTTTGTCAACACCTTCTCTGTCTCCGGCTCTCCACTGCACTCCTTTACAACTGTACTGATTATTCCTCTAACACAAGCCCTAGCGGGGGTCACCGTTTCTTCCTGCTAAGCCACAAGTCCATCTGACAAAGTCTAACAAGGCTCATTGGGCCTCCTCTACTTCAAACGGCCCCCATCCTGTGTGCGTTCTATCTCAGGCCAACCCCTGTAGCGTATATCAGTGTTGGAAGCAATTGCTTGGCTCACTCATGCTTCCTGTTCACCAGTGCAGGTGTCCACCCCGAGCGGAGTCACTTCACAGATCTTGGGTGCTTGACCGACGGCGGAAGTCTCTCATACTCGGTGGGATGAGGGTTGAGCCTTGGCTCTTGACTGGTGTAGAATGGGTTTCAGGTCTTGACTGGTGCAGGTCTGGTCTTTGGGCATTGACCAGTGCTACCTGGGTTACGGAACTTGCCTGATACAGGTCTGGTCTTTGAGCCTTGACCAACGTAATCTGGGTTCCGAAGCTTGCCTGGCACCACAAGGGTTCTGATTCCAGGCAGGTCAAAATCCACAGGCTTTTTCAAATGGAGAGATTTGTGGATATTACCTGCGCTGCTGCATAAAGGAATGTCCAGGCGTATTGGAGATATAAATAGTGGTTATATTCCCAACGCATTTCAAAGTCACTAGGACTTCTTCTTCAGGGGACACAAATGTACAATACCATTACAAGCTGTTTAAATCGATTCCACATTCAAAATCTTGCACCAAGGAAAGTAGCATGTTGTGTAATGTCAAAGTTCATAAGACTGACACATGGTATAGCACATGATAGGTAACGGTTTGGAATGACATATAATACAAACATCAAATTTATTGTGTAATTATAATTATACTAGTTGGCCCGTGAAAAATTTTTGCACATTGGTCGTCGGTAGAGTTGAGCGACTTTTGGTTTTTTAGGGTCGCGTTTCGTTTCGTGAAACCCGACTTTTCCAAAAGTCGGGTCGAGCAAGATCGTCCGATTATAGGGAAAAGTCGGGGTCGTCCCGAAACACGAAACCCAATGTAAGTCAATGGGGAATAAAAGTTGGCAGTGAGAGGAGGACAGGAAACACACCTACAGTGCCCATTTGAATGCCAAAAGCATCAATTCTTCTTACTTAAGCTTGTCAACCTTAATTAACTTCATAATACAAGTTACGCACTGAAAAATGGGGGTTATTTGGCTAAATTTGTGGGGGGGGAGGGCTGGCTGCAGGTTTTCATGTGCCCTGGGCGAAAGAGCGCCCCTTTAACACATACCACAACTCATCATGCTCCGATACGGCAGAGAAATAGCGGTATAGTACAATGAAAAATACCTCACTTTTTACATCTCATGACGAGGCCCATCTATTTCTCCATACAAAATCATTGGTCCCATATAATGTTTGAAACAGTATATGATGAGCTCCACATAATGCTACAGTATATGTTGGTCCCCATGGATGAAGCTCCACTGTCTTATGGGCCCAAATAATGCTCCAAACATAATGGGCCCCATTTCTAATGCTCTAGTGTATAATGGGCCCTGTAAATGCTGCTCCAGTGTCTGATGTCCACCTTTGGATTGTTCCAGTGTATGGTGGGCCCCATCTATCATTCTCCAGAGTATAGTGCTCCCCAAAAATTGCTGTCCCAACATTGAAAACAATCAAATAAGTCTCCTCGCTAGGGAATCCCTGTACTTGTCTGGACAGGTGCTGTAGCTTGCTTAACAGCTCGCCAGCCGTTCTCACGCCCAGTATGGATTGCACGTGATTGCACAAAGGTTAGAAAGGGTACCGTATCCCTGGATAACATGTATGGATAGCGTACACATTCAAAATATATGTCTATACAGCATGAGGCAGGCTCAGACGGTGTTAGGCCCAGTATGGATTGCACGTCATTGCACAAAGGTTAGAAAGGGTACCGTATCCCCGGATAACATGTATGGATAGTGTACACATTCAAAATATATGTCTATACAGCATGAGGCAGGCTCAGACGGTGTTAGGCCCAGTATGGATTGCACGTCATTGCACAAAGGTTAGAAAGGGTACCGTATCCCCGGATAACATGTATGGATAGCGTACACATTCAAAATATATGTCTATACAGCATGAGGCAGGCTCAGACGGTGTTAGGCCCAGTATGGATTGCACATCATTGCACAAAGGTTAGAAAGGGTACCGTATCCCCGGATAACATGTATGGATAGCGTACACATTCAAAATATATGTCTATACAGCATGAGGCAGGCTCAGACGGTGTTAGGCCCAGTATGGATTGCACGTCATTGCACAAAGGTTAGAAAGGGTACCGTATCCCCGGATAACATGTATGGATAGCGTGCACATTCAAAATATATGTCTATACAGCATGAGGCAGGCTCAGACGGTGTTAGGCCCAGTATGGATTGCACGTCATTGCACAAAGGTTAGAAGGGGTACCGTATCCCTGGATAACATGTATGGATAGCGTACACATTCAAAATATATGTCTATACAGCATGAGGCAGGCTCAGACGGTGTTAGGCCCAGAATGGATTGCACGTCATTGCACAAAGGTTAGAAAGGGTACCGTATCCCCGGATAACATGTATGGATAGCGTACACATTCAAAATATATGTCTATGCAGCATGAGGCAGGCTCAGACGGTGTTAGGCCCAGTATGGATTGCACGTCATTGCACAAAGGTTAGAAAGGGTACCGTATCCCCGGATAACATGTATGGATAGCGTGCACATTCAAAATATATGTCTATACAGCATGAGGCAGGCTCAGACGGTGTTAGGCCCAGTATGGATTGCACGTCATTGCACAAAGATTAGAAGGGGTAACGTATCCCCGGATAACATGTATGGATAGCGTACACATTCAAAATATATGTCTATACAGCATGAGGCAGGCTCAGACGGTGTTAGGCCCAGTATGGATTGCACGTCATTGCACAAAGGTTAGAAAGGGTACCGTATCCCCGGATAACATGTATGGATAGCGTACACATTCAAAATATATGTCTATACAGCATGAGGCAGGCTCAGACGGTGTTAGGCCCAGTATGGATTGCACGTCATTGCACAAAGGTTAGAAAGGGTACCGTATCCCCGGATAACATGTATGGATAGCGTACACATTCAAAATATATGTCTATACAGCATGAGGCAGGCTCAGACGGTGTTAGGCCCAGTATGGATTGCACATCATTGCACAAAGGTTAGAAAGGGTACCGTATCCCCGGATAACATGTATGGATAGCGTACACATTCAAAATATATGTCTATACAGCATGAGGCAGGCTCAGACGGTGTTAGGCCCAGTATGGATTGCACGTCATTGCACAAAGGTTAGAAAGGGTACCGTATCCCCGGATAACATGTATGGATAGCGTACACATTCAAAATATATGTCTATACAGCATGAGGCAGGCTCAGACGGTGTTAGGCCCAGTATGGATTGCACGTCATTGCACAAAGGTTAGAAGGGGTACCGTATCCCCGGATAACATGTATGGATAGCGTACATATTCAAAATATATGTCTATACAGCATGAGGCAGGCTCAGACGGTGTTAGGCCCAGTATGGATTGCACATCATTGCACAAAGGTTAGAAAGGGTACCGTATCCCCGGATAACATGTATGGATAGTGTACACATTCAAAATATATGTCTATACAGCATGAGGCAGGCTCAGACGGTGTTAGGCCCAGTATGGATTGCACGTCATTGCACAAAGGTTAGAAAGGGTACCGTATCCCCGGATAACATGTATGGATAGCGTACACATTCAAAATATATGTCTATACAGCATGAGGCAGGCTCAGACGGTGTTAGGCCCAGTATGGATTGCACATCATTGCACAAAGGTTAGAAAGGGTACCGTATCCCCGGATAACATGTATGGATAGCGTACACATTCAAAATATATGTCTATACAGCATGAGGCAGGCTCAGACGGTGTTAGGCCCAGTATGGATTGCACGTCATTGCACAAAGGTTAGAAAGGGTACCGTATCCCCGGATAACATGTATGGATAGCGTGCACATTCAAAATATATGTCTATACAGCATGAGGCAGGCTCAGACGGTGTTAGGCCCAGTATGGATTGCACGTCATTGCACAAAGGTTAGAAGGGGTACCGTATCCCTGGATAACATGTATGGATAGCGTACACATTCAAAATATATGTCTATACAGCATGAGGCAGGCTCAGACGGTGTTAGGCCCAGAATGGATTGCACGTCATTGCACAAAGGTTAGAAAGGGTACCGTATCCCCGGATAACATGTATGGATAGCGTACACATTCAAAATATATGTCTATACAGCATGAGGCAGGCTCAGACGGTGTTAGGCCCAGTATGGATTGCACGTCATTGCACAAAGGTTAGAAAGGGTACCGTATCCCCGGATAACATGTATGGATAGCGTGCACATTCAAAATATATGTCTATACAGCATGAGGCAGGCTCAGACGGTGTTAGGCCCAGTATGGATTGCACGTCATTGCACAAAGATTAGAAGGGGTAACGTATCCCCGGATAACATGTATGGATAGCGTACACATTCAAAATATATGTCTATACAGCATGAGGCAGGCTCAGACGGTGTTAGGCCCAGTATGGATTGCACGTCATTGCACAAAGGTTAGAAAGGGTACCGTATCCCCGGATAACATGTATGGATAGCGTACACATTCAAAATATATGTCTATACAGCATGAGGCAGGCTCAGACGGTGTTAGGCCCAGTATGGATTGCACGTCATTGCACAAAGGTTACAAAGGGTACCGTATCCCCGGATAACATGTATGGATAGCGTACACATTCAAAATATATGTCTATACAGCATGAGGCAGGCTCAGACGGTGTTAGGCCCAGTATGGATTGCACATCATTGCACAAAGGTTAGAAAGGGTACCGTATCCCCGGATAACATGTATGGATAGCGTACACATTCAAAATATATGTCTATACAGCATGAGGCAGGCTCAGACGGTGTTAGGCCCAGTATGGATTGCACGTCATTGCACAAAGGTTAGAAAGGGTACCGTATCCCCGGATAACATGTATGGATAGCGTACACATTCAAAATATATGTCTATACAGCATGAGGCAGGCTCAGACGGTGTTAGGCCCAGTATGGATTGCACGTCATTGCACAAAGGTTAGAAGGGGTACCGTATCCCCGGATAACATGTATGGATAGCGTACATATTCAAAATATATGTCTATACAGCATGAGGCAGGCTCAGACGGTGTTAGGCCCAGTATGGATTGCACGTCATTGCACAAAGGTTAGAAAGGGTACCGTATCCCTGGATAACATGTATGGATAGCGTACACATTCAAAATATATGTCTCAGGAGGCAGGCTCAGACGGTGTCAGGCACAGTATGGATTTGACGGCCCAGATTACACAGCGGAGGAGCAGGGAGAGGTAAAGATTGCAAATGCTGGGGCCCTGACCAAGCAAGGGGGGCCCACTCGTGGGCGTCTGTACTGGCACTGGGCCCCTCATAGTACAGCGGTGTGTCTGACGGCGGGTGTGCACCACCACCATCAGAGACACTTGATTGCACTATGAGGGACCCTGTGCCAGTGCCCGCGCCCAAGAGTCGGCCTACCCACCTGTCCAGGGCAACGGCACTCGCACGGTGTCGTGCGCTAGGTGGTGACCCCGGCCATGGAGGGGGAGGCAGCACAGTTATGGAGTTTTAGAAAGTGGCATATGTTGATGTTGGACATTCAGCTGATGCAAAAGGCGAAATAGGTGAAGTACCAGGAAGAGGTGGACCAAAGCAAGCCATTTTTCTGTCACCCTATGTGTCATCAGGGGAAGGTGGGACAAAATCCTTGGAAACCCATGCGTGGTTCATTTTAATGAAGGTTAGATCATCCACATTTTGGGTTGACAGACGGGTCCTTTTTTCTGTCAGGATTGATCCAGCTGCACTGAAGACTCTTTCCGATAGCACACTTGCAGCTGGGCAAGCGAGCTCCTGTAAGTCATATTGGGCCAATTCAGGCCAGGTGTCCAGTTTAGCGGCCCAATAGTCAAAGGGGAATGACCTGTGTGGGAGAACATCGATATGGGAGGAAAAGTAGTTTGTAACCATAGTTGACAACTGCTGTCTCCTGTCACTTTCCATCGATGCAGTATTACCAGTTGTGTGAGCGGTATTTGAAAAATCAGTCCACAACATTGTCATGAAACCCCTGTCTCCAACGCCACTTCTGCTGTGTGCACCACGAACACCTCTGCCAAGCTGCCCCCGGCCCGTACGGCTCTTGTGAGAACCATCACCGCTGCTGTGTGCTGGGAATGCCTCAAGCAACCGATTTACCAGAGTTGCTTGTTTATTAGCCAATATTAGGTCAAGGTTCTCCTGTGGCATGATGTTTTGTAATTTGCCTTTATAGCGTGGATCCAGGATGCTGGCCAACCAGTAGTCGTCATCGTTCATCATTTTGGCAATGCGGGGGTCCCTTTTTAGGATCCGCAAGGCATAATCTGACATGTGGGCCAATGTTCCCGGTGTCAATGATGCACTGCGAGTGCTGGGTGGAGGAGCACTTTCTGGCAAATCCACATCCCTCCAGTCACGCACAAACCCTGTACCAGACCTTGCCACGCCAACATTTTCACTTGCCCCACGAGATGCATCCTCCTCCCCTAAGTAATCATCCCCATCATCCTCCTCCTCCTCTTCTTCCTCCACCTCGTCCAGGAGAGGTCCCTGAGCAGACAATGGCTGAATGTCATCAAGGATTCCCTCCTCCTCTTCCTCCTCATCAACATTGGCTGCAGACGCCTGCTCCTTAAGGTGCGTCAAAGTTTGCATGAGCAGATGCATAAGTGGGATGCTCATGCTTAGGATGGCGTCGTCTGCGCTTACCAGCCGTGTGCATTCCTCAAAACACTGAAGGACTTTACAAAGGTCTTTCAGCTTCGACCACTGCACGCCTGTCAACTCCATGTCTGCTCTCAAAGTGCCTGGCCGTGTATCCTCCCACAAATGCATTATGGCCTGCCTCTGCTCGCACAGCCGCTCCACCATGTGCAGGGTGGCGTTCCACCTTGTTGCAATGTCGATAATGAGGCGGTGGTTGGGAAGGTGGAGCAATCGCTGCAGCTTCTGCATACGAACGGAGTGTACAGGCGACCGGCGGATGTGCGCGCACAGTCTTCGCACCTTCTGGAGCAGGGCTGTTAACTCCGGATAATTTTTGAGGAAGCACTGCACCACCAGGTTCAAGGTGTGAGCCAAGCAAGGTATGTGGCTGAGTTTTGAAAGGGCTATGGCTGCCACAAAACTACGGCCGTTATCACTAACTACCTTGCCTGCCTTAAGATGTACACTGCCCAGCCATGACTCAGTTTGTCGCTTCAAGTACTCGGCCAGCACCTCGGCAGTGTGTCTGTCGCCCAAACACATCATCTGCAACACAGCCTGCTGACGCTTTCCACTAGCTGCTCGATAGGGGGACACATTGTGTGCAACAGTGGCAGCTGCAGATGGAGTGCTCGTACGACTGCGCTCTGTGGACGAGCTTTCGCTTCTGGAGGAGGAGGAGGAGGGTCGAACGCCTACAGCCAACTGTTTCCTATACCGTGGGCTAGGCAGCACTGTCCCACCACCGATGTCCCCTGTGGACCCTGCATCCACCACATTAACCCAGTGCGCAGTGATGGACATGTAACGGCCCTGGCCATGCCGACTGGACCATGCATCAGTTGTGAGGTGCACCTTTCCGCTCACTGACTGCTTGAGTGCATGGACAATGCGGTCTTTCACATGATGGTGGAGGGCTGGGATGGCTTTGCGAGAGAAGAAGTGGCGACTGGGTAGGTCATAGCGTGGTACTGCATAGGCCATGAGTTCGCGGAAAGCTGTGCTTTCCACCAACCGAAAGGGCATCATCTCAAACGAGATTAGTTTGGCAATGTGGGAGTTCAAACCCAGTGTACGCGGATGAGAGACTGAGTACTTTCTTGACCTACTCATAGTGTCTGGGAGGGTGAGCTGGACTTGAGAGCTGCATATGGTGGAAGTAGCGGTGGACAGGGCGGACTGAGAGAGGGTTGATGATGGTGATGGTTGGTGTTCTTTCTGATGGCCTAGAATCAGTCTTTCGTTGATATAACAGTGGGATTCCCTGACTGCTGTGGCCTTGCAACGACATCTCAACATTTGCTGCTGTGCTAACCGGTGTGCTTACAGTGGGGGAAACAATGTAGCGTTGCTGACTACCTTCGTTGTGATCAGTTGCACATGTGGCACTTGAGGTTTGGTGTTGTGTCCACGCTTGCAAGTGCATGCTGGTTAAATGTCTAAGCATGCAACTGGTATTCAAATTTTTCAGATTTTTCCCTCGGCTAAAGGTCTTTGCGCACTTCTTACAGATAACCTTGGCCTGATCATGAGGATTTTGTTCAAAAAAGTGCCACACTGCACTCTTCCTACTTTGGCAGACATTTTGCGGCCTAGCACGCTGTGATCTTTTGACCCTCTGGACAAGCTGTCCAGCAACTCTTTTGATGTTTGGAACCTGTCTTTGGAGTGCTCCGGGCCTGCCAGATAACAGCTGTTGCGATGTCGATGTCTGCTGTGGATGCTCCTCATCTGAGCTATTGGAAGCAGCACCCTCTTCCCCCAATGGATGCCAATCTGGGTCAACAACTGGGTCATCCATCACCTCCTCTTCTATGTCATGTGCACCTTCCTCTGTGTCACCGTGTATGGTGGTATAGTGTGCGGGAAGGGGCACCTGAGTCTCATCAGGGTCAGAATCTGGCTCTGTACACTGCGAGGACAATGTAGTGCTCTGAGTGAATGTACCAGCAGAATCATCCATCAGCGGCTGTGCATCAGTGCACTCCATGTCAGATTCATCTTGGCCTGGGTAATTCACCATTTCACTTGATAATCCAGGCATGGTATGTGAAAACAGCTCCATGGAGTAATCAGTAGTATGGCCTGCGTCATCCTTCAATCTTGGTTGGGGTGAAGGACACAAGGAAAGGTGTGGTTCATGAACATGAGCCTCCAATGACGACTCAGTGCTTTTACTTTTTACAACTGAAGAAGAGGAGGCGATAGAGCTGGAGGCTGAGTCAGCAATGTAAGACAAAACTTTTTCCTGATGCTCTGCCTTTAAAAGCGGTTTGCCAACTCCTAGAAAACTAAGCGTTCGAGGCCTTATGTAGCCAGACGTTGACGCAGGGTCAGCACCTCCTGCATTCGGTCCTATTTTGCTCTTGCCACTACCATCAGATCCACCACCAACACCATCATTACCAGCTGCCAACCCCCGCCCAATTCCACGGCCTCTTCCACCAGCCTTCCTCATTTTTGGTAGAAATGTAGACAAAATCCAACAAACTATATAGTAATGTAAAACAAGGTACAAGGTGTCTATAGGACAGGGGAGTTTTAGAATTTCTGCACACACTTGTGGACAGTGGACACTTGTGGATTGTGTGAGGCCCACTGATATCTGAGCGCTATGTGACACGCTCGATGGCACAGCTGCCTGTGACCAAAGTGACGAGAGGATAATGGAGATTTTGAATCTCTGCGTACACTTTTGGACACTGGACACTTGTGGATTGTGTGAGGCCCACTGATATCTGAGCGCTATGTGACACGCTCGATGGCACAGCTGCCTGTGACCAAAGTGACGAGAGGATAATGGAGATTTTGAATCTCTGCGTACACTTTTGGACACTGGACACTTGTGGATTGTGTGAGGCCCACTGATATCTGAGCGCTATGTGACACGCTCGATGGCACAGCTGCCTGTGACCAAAGTGACGAGAAGATAATGGAGATTTTGAATCTCTGCGTACACTTTTGGACACTGGACACTTGTGGATTGTGTGAGGCCCACTGATATCTGAGCGCTATGTGACACGCTCGATGGCACAGCTGCCTGTGACCAAAGTGACGAGAGGATAATGGAGATTTTGAATCTCTGCGTACACTTTTGGACACTGGACACTTGTGGATGGTGTGAGGCCCACTGATATCTGAGTGCTATGTGACACGCTCGATGGCACAGCTGCCTGTGACCAAAGTGACGAGAGGATAATGGAGATTTTGAATCTCTGCGTACACTTTTGGACACTGGACACTTGTGGATTGTGTGCGGCCCACTGATATCTGAGCGCTATGTGACACGCTCGATGGCACAGCTGCCTGTGACCAAAGTGACGAGAGGATAATGGAGATTTTGAATCTCTGCGTACACTTTTGGACACTGGACACTTGTGGATGGTGTGAGGCCCACTGATATCTGAGCGCTATGTGACACGCTCGATGGCACAGCTGCCTGTGACCAAAGTGACGAGAGGATAATGGAGATTTTGAATCTCTGCGTACACTTTTGGACACTGGACACTTGTGGATTGTGTGAGGCCCACTGATATCTGAGCGCTATGTGACACGCTCGATGGCACAGCTGCCTGTGACCAAAGTGACGAGAGGATAATGGAGATTTTGAATCTCTGCGTACACTTTTGGACACTGGACACTTGTGGATGGTGTGAGGCCCACTGATATCTGAGCGCTATGTGACACGCTCGATGGCACAGCTGCCTGTGACCAAAGTGACGAGAGGATAATGGAGATTTTGAATCTCTGCGTACACTTTTGGACACTGGACACTTGTGGATGGTGTGAGGCCCACTGATATCTGAGCGCTATGTGACACGCTCGATGGCACAGCTGCCTGTGACCAAAGTGACGAGAGGATAAGGGAGATTGGATTGCTTTTAAAAAAGCAGTTTGCGGAGCAGTGGGTAAACAGCAATGCCAGCGTGTCAGGAAGCCTTAAAAGGCAGCCCAACAACCAACACCACTGATACACCACAATATAGCCTCCCCTTGCACTGCACACACAGTGACTTGTGTGTTGTGCAGGCCAAATTGCTAGCAGCAGAAGCAGTTTTTTTGTCTTCTTCCCTGCCTAACGCTCTCCCTACAGAATCAGCAGCAACCTCTCCCTATACTAAGATCGGCAGAAGTAAGATGGCGGTCGGCGTGCACGCCCTTTTATACCCCCTGTGACGCCAACCAAAGCAAGCCAATCACTTGCATGCCCTTCTGAAAGATGGTGGTGACCCGTGCCTATGTCATCACGTTGCCCACAGTGTCCGTGGATCCTGATTGGCTGAAAAAGAGCGCAAAACAAACTTTTGAAACGCGACTTTGGCGCGTAAGTCGCCGACCTCGTGGCCGACCTCATCCTAGGGTCGGGTTTCGTTTCATGAAACCCGACTTTGCCAAAAGTCGGCGACTTTTGAATTTTTTCGACCCGTTTCGCTCAACTCTAGTCGTCGGGGGTGCAGGCAATTTCAGAAAAAGCAAGCTGGTCAAATGTAAATGTATTTCATGGGATGATGAACAAAGACAGGTATTTATATATGCAGATTGGTAATACAATAAATCGGTTTGATAAGTAGAGGCCAAAAAATGTCTTCCGGTTTTGGTGCCACCTGCAGGTCATTGTGTCTTTCTGCAGGTTTATGAAAATGAATGTTTAAACTGTATTTAGTGATAAAATCATGGATGTGTGGTTTGTTTGGCTCTTGTTGAAGGGAGCAAGTTTACCTTTCAAATGGTGTATCATTTGTGTGTGTGGGGCGAAGTAATCAGCGAAACAGCAGTGCATGTTTGCAAATGTGTTTGCATATGTGACTCCCCATTTGTGTATGTGGGGCCAAGTAATCACCAAAAAAGCAGTGCATGTTTACAAACTTGTTTGCATATGTGAATCACCTGCAGTGAAGTGTGAAATCCTCCATTGTGCCTGCAATAGGCTGGGCAAGCACTTGAGCAAGCTGGAAAGACCCCAAGGCAAATGTTTGGGTTTGTTTGTGATGTCTGTAAGCAGCTTTGTGGTAGTGTGCTGCCACCTGCAAGTAATTTGACCTTTCAAAAGGTGTATCATTTGTTTGTGTGGGTGGAGTATGAATGGAGCAAATGTGCAATTCAATAGGCAGTGCATGTTTACAAATGTGTTTGCATATGTGCCTCACCTGCAGTGAAGTGTGCAATCCTTCAATTTGACTAAAATAGGCTGGGCAAGCAATTCGGCAAGCTGGAAAGCCCCCCAAGGCAAATGTTTGGATTTGTTTGTAATGTCTGTAAGCAGCTTTGTGGTAGTGTGCTTTGGGGTACTGTGGTGAAACCTGCAGGTTAATTTTCCTTACAGCAGGTTTATGAAAATTAATGTTTAAAGTGTATTTTGTGATCAAGTCATGGATGTGTGGTTTGTTTGGCTATTTTCTTGCTGAAGGGGCAAGTTTACCTTTCAAATGGTGTATCATTTGTGTGTGGATGCAGTATGATCGGAGATACAAAGGAATCACCGAAAAGGAGTGTTTAGAAATATTAGATTAGTTAGCCTTTTATAGGTATACTAATTCAGAAGAAGAAATGAAAAAGGAAAATAAAAAGCCCGAAGAAACAGATCAACAGTGATAAGGATGATCATGAACCCACAAACCAAAGAGAAAAAAAATTGAAGAACTAGGATCCAAACTAATCCATCAGTCCCATGAGCCAGGGGCTCACGCTTCCTGCGACGATCAGGCACCCTGGACATAGCTTCTTCCTTGACCCATGTCCGACTCCTGACCTTTCCTTCTCTTGGCACCAAATCCGCTTCTGTTTTACCAGGGAACTGCATCATCTACGTCACATGCTCCATCTAAACTCCTCCCTCCTAAAACTCTCCCTCTTCCGGTCGGTTCCACAGGGTTCTGTTTGTAGAGTATGTGGCAGTCCTTATGCACAAATGCTGCAAAGCTCCGGGGATTCTCATCCTTCATGTCCCTCTTACACTCCTCGTCCTTGCTTCTTCTGAATTTCTGCCCACCTACCATGATTTACAGCTCTTTAGAGCTCTTCCTCACTAATACTGAATCACTACCCAATCAGGCCGATTTACAACTCCTCAGTGCTCCTCCTCCCTGCTTTTACTGAATTTCTGCCCACATAGCCTGATTTCAGCTCTACAGGGATCCTCCGCCTTGATGCTGAATCTCTGCCCAACTAGCCTGATTTACAGCTCCTCAGTGGCAGTTCTCCCTGATGTCGAATCTCTACACACTCAGCCTGATTTATAGCTCCTTAGTGCTCCTCCTTCCTGCTGCAGAATTTCTGCTACTCAGCCTGGTTAAGAGCTTCTCAGTACTACTCCCTGATTTTTTATATCTGCCCACCTAGCCTGATTGAAAACTCCTCAGGGTGCCTCCTCCCTGTTGTGACTGAGAACTAACAATGTTCAGTACAAGCTGCATCTGCCAGTCATGCTGGGTGGGTGGAGACTGAATACTATTGTAGGATACTAGGAGGTGCAAAGGATGCAGTGATGAGCAGGAGGCAGACCAAGTTTTAATGGGTGTTTTTTATATAACAAGAGAGGAAAAAGATGACAAAGCTTTCTCGACGCAGGGAGTTGATATGTACAAGTCACACAGTGGTATTGCGTGGGCAGAAATTGGAAACACAGTATAATGTGATGACAGCCTGACTTCAGCTGTCACCAATGAGAAACAAAAAAAATAGCTAACGTCGGGAAAGGGAAAACGTAAAGTTCAACTTAGCAGCCACTGTCATCCGGCGGGAGGTGGTTGGAAGATCCCACGATGGCGCCGTAGGTGGCGCGTCACGTTGATGAAGCGGTCCTGGATGTACCGGAGGCACTGTCTCTTGGCAGCAGCGAAGAGTCTAGGAACTCTCGGTGGGCCGCTGTATGTTTGGGTATCAGTGGCTGTTGTTCCGGAGTATGAGGAGGAGGAATCCGGTCTCAAGGCCTCAGCCGCGGCCGAGGAGTTGAAGTCTCTGACGGGGGCTGTGCTCCCCAAGCTGTCAGCGGTCAAGGGTTGTCATAGTCCGGTTGACGTTTCTGGTCTGCGGTCGCGTAGAATCGGCGTCCGGCAGTGGTAAGTGGTCACTGGCGCCGTTACTGGGGGCAGGGTAGTACACACTCAAGCATAGTCTGCCGTTTGGAGGGTTGCCCGCAGGGAGGGAGCTGCTGCAGCTCCTGTCTTCCCGATAAAAGCCCCGGGTTCCCACGCTCAGCCCCTTTTATAACAGACCCGCCCTTGGCAGCAGGGGTTACAGGTCTGTCCCGGTCAGATTCTCTGTCCCCCTGCGGTTCCAATGATTCTGGCCCAGAGACATCGTGGCCTCTATTGTTCTGGTCCTTACTCCAACATTATTACAAAGAGCTTTATCTGACAGTTGCCGCTTGTAGAAAGTCAATGCATAGGAATGTATTTATTTCTATTGGTGGAATTCTAGTGCCTTTTGTAATTCTGACTCCTTTTTTTTTTTTGCGGTCTCTATTCTGGCACTGTTTATGGGGGATGCTTGTTAGGCCATGCTTATGGAGGGCACTCAGATGGCACAGAAAATAGACTAAATATGGTTAGGTTCTGTAAAGAACATCATCTGTTGGGCCTGTGAGATGAGTTATTTAGAATTCTCCTATTTTTCCTGTAATTCTTGACCGGTTTCTTAAAAAAATGTGCAGCATTGCAGCATTCCATTTCCTCTGTTATTTTTTTAATTTCAAGGTCACAAAAGCAATAATGTCTGCATCCCTCATGAGCTGCCTGACACGCTCCTCGCCGTCTCTTATTATATACATTATTATTGCATATGTTACCATGTAGCCCCCAACAGGAGTCAGCGGGGAGGTAAATAGAACTGACAAGGAGCCGCACATTTATGGATCTATATTAAAATTCTCGGCCCTATTATAAGTTTCATAAATCTGTCACGATGGTGAGGGATGCGAATGTCTTTCCTGGAGTGCAACCAAGAACATACACTGATATATTAAATGTTTTATTTAGATGGATATATTGGGACCCGGGAACTAGGAACAGTAATGTCTCCAGACTGCTGCTGGTGGCATATACAGATGGAGTAGAATTTATTGGGTTTGACTATTTCTTTCAATTGAAAACCCAAATCTGTGATCATAGACATAAATATATCTGATTTAATTAATATCTCCATCTTGGCAGCAATTTTTTTTCTCAACCAGCTGTTGTGAAGACCTGCAATGAACATGAAAAGTCTACACACCCCTGTTAAAATGACAGGCTTTCATCATGTAAAAACAATCATACCGATAAGAATTATTTCAGTACTTTTTCCATCTTTGAAGTAAGCCGTAGTCTGTACAAATCCATTAAGAAACAAACTGAAATCACGGTAGATAAAAATGACAAAACTAAAATAATGTGGTTGCATAAGTGTGAACACCCTCTTATAATTTGAAATGTGGTTGTGTTCAGAATTAGACAATCACAGTTAAATTGCATTCACATTAAAGAAGCCCTCACTAAATCTTTGTATATGTGTATTGTAGGATGTGTGTATAGTATACTCTTAATGTGGTCTTCTATGGAATCCAGCGACGCTACGCTTCTCTTCTCAGTGACATCACCCCTCTTCAGACAGTCCAGAAAACTGCATGCATGAGCCGGAAGTCTCTTTTACAATGTAAGCCTATGGTGACTCGTTCTGGCACTTTATAGACTTACATGGTAAAAGACAATTCCAGGTCACACAGAGTTCGGTGATTATGAAGAGCGGTGACATCACTGAGAAGAGGAGCTGGATCGATTCTCGGTCTTTTGGCCAAGATAAAGTGTAGTATCTTTCAAAAAGGAAGCTTTGGTTGAGCTGCCCTAGAAAATTGATACATAATGCACACTGGGTATAGTGCTCTGGTTGGTGCGTCAGGTGGTGTTTCACCTAGCTTCATCAGGAGGCATGTCATGTGGGAGCCCCCTTGACAAAGTGACACAAGACACGACCCCTGACGATGCTGGGTGAAATGTACGTAGGGGCATAAGGCCACACATCTACAGAGTTCCTCATTATCACTATGTACATCTGAATCTTATATTTCTGATTAATGTAAGAGAGATAAGGTCTTACACAGACCTGTCACTTTTTTTTTGTAATTTTGTAAAGACCAGGCTAGTACCAAAAAAGAAAAGAACTAGCTCAGGACTCCACAGAAGGTGAAGTGGAATCATTCTTAAAGCACTGGATAGAAGGTCAGACAAGAAGGAAACTAGAGCGTGTTCCAGACGCCACGAACAGGGACACTTAAAGACAGTCAGTGCGATATTTAAAGGAAAAAAAAACCAGAATCAATTTCCAAAGAGGAGTAAATAAATTGTATATATATAATAATGTGGTACAGCAAAGGTTTTTTTACTGGATGGGAGATACATTTCTCCCAGCAGGTTAATGTTTGGCCGGGATTTTCCCTAAAGACAGGACCTGTGATGATGTTATGGTCACGTGATATAGCCCATGTGATGTCTACCTCACTTGTAGGAGGGGTTATGGGCTATGTAATGGAGGTTGGTGTTTGGCACATGGTGAGTGTGTCTGGAAGTTACAGGAACTTGGCTGGACTAAGCCTGAATTTGTATACAGGATCCCGGTGCTGCAGGACTATAGCAGCAAGACTCTCAACAACCCTGGGAACGGCACCTGGCAGATGCTGCTGACCTGGCAGCCGCTTAGTTAAGCCCGTCCCATGCAAGGGGTGAGTCAAGGACCAGTGGTTCTCCAAGCTGGAGTATATTTATGTTTTCCGTTACTTTCTGTTAATCTGCTGTTTACCAAAGTGACATTAAACCACTGAAGTTGGACTTTAAGCCTGTGTGTTGCCTCGTTACTGCGGCCCTGCCATTACCTACCATATGTTTTTTTTATTTGTTGTTCTTATTAAATAAATGGCAATAGCTACAATCGTGTATCCATGTGCAATTGACACAGCAGCAACATGTCACATAAAAAAAGACAGAAACTTTTTCATAAAACTTTAATGTAATAGCAAGGACACAATATGTATTGAAGCTGGAAGCAGAAAAAAATGCAGAGGATACTGGGCATGGAGTCCTTATGTGCCCTAGTAAACACAGACAGAATTTGAACCTAACAGTAAAGGACGTGTTGCGTGTTCCCAGTCTAGAAGGAGGCTATCTGTAAAGTGTATGACAGCTACAGGTCTTAATGTTAGGTCTAAGGTGACAAGTGTGTTATCCTTGATGGAAAGTGGATGATAACTAATTCAAAAGGGAATCAACAGGTGCTGTATGGTCGAATTAAACAAAATAGCTCTTTCTCCCATAATGTCTCAGACAGTGCAGAATTATTTAGGTAGAAACTGAAATCTGCAAAAATCACCATGAAAATATATAAATCTGTGTAGGAGCTGAATGCATAAAATAGTCTAAAATTGTTAATTACGACAATTGACAATTTACAGAGTTACTTCATTTATACTTTTTTTGAATTGGAGCAATAAGAATATAAGAATATATGCACATGCTGCCGCTGACTCCGGCCATTTGCAAAACAGCACAGTCTTTGAAAATTTGGTGGTCTCAATAGGTAAGGTGACATTTAGGGGGCTTGCCTTTTCTGACATATGACTAGAGGTAAACTAATGACCATCTTTTTATGCATGGTGATGGTGTTATGCCTCTGGGTTTAAAGTGACCAGCCAACAGTATAAAATAAAACAGGATTGAATATGCGCTGATACTGTCCTTCATTAATTATTTCTTTAGAGGTCTGTATGATAATCTGATTACAGTGACCTCATGCACAAGTTTGATTTGATTTATTTTTATTACAATTTTATTATTGACATCTATTTTTTTGAGAAATCTGATTTTATCTAGATAGTGACAGTGCCCGTTTATACAGCGTATTGTTATAAACTCTCTGTTAGCTCTTGTTGGACCAACGGTCCAGCTATGGGCAACCCTACACCCCTTCCGGGATTTGTTCATTAACAAACCCGGAAGGACAGAGTCAGCCGTCCATCATGTTGACCCCAGGTATCACCCCCAAGTCCGGCATTCAGAATGTCAAGTCTCCCTTGAAGCAGCACATGCGCCGGGAGATTGACGAGATTCTGAAGCTGGGGGTCATCCCAACATCCAACAGCGCTTGGCAATCGCCAGCAGTCATCATCACAAAGAAAGACGGGACAACCCAGTTCCGTGTGGATTACAGGGGGCTCAACGGTGTCACGGTCCTCAATGTGAACTCAATGCCGTGCATCGATAACCTGCTTGATTAATTGATGGAAGCTATGTACCTGACCATCATGGATCTGAGCCTGGGATATTGGCAGATTCCCCTGACCCGTGAGGCGCAGGAACGCTCTACCATTATTACTCAATTCGGAACTGTACAAGTCCACAGTGATGCCATTCGTCACGAAGAATGCCCCTGCCACTTTTCAGTGGATGGTCAATATGTTGCTCAAGTGACTTGAAGGATACGTGGCTGTATAGCTGGACAACATTGCTATTGTCAGTCCCACCTGCAAAGATCACCCAGAGCATCTGGGTGCTTGAGTGGATATGCTGGGCAATCTTGACCATTAAGCTGAAAAATGCCAGCTGGGTACGAGTTATGTCCCCCTGGGACACTGGGTAGGTGGGGGCTTTGAAACTGGAGCCTGGGAAGGTGAATGCCATCACATCCTTGCTCATGCCCAGGACCAAAAAACAGGTGATGTCTTTTCTAGGCAACTCCAAGGTACTATAGGAGGTTCATCCCCCATTATAGTAGCCTGGCAAAGCTCCTGACAGACCTCACCAAGAAGAAGCTGCCCTCTGCAGTCGACTGGACAAACAATTGGGAAATGGCTTTCTGGGCGCTGAAGATCGTCATTTCTAGCACCCCAGTATTACTAGGAGCAATGTAGGAATGTGCGCTGACAGGGGGGTGGTCCCTTTCGGCCGCGTACAGACTGGAGACAGAAACCAACGTGCGTTCAAACAGGTCCTCTTTATTGTCCGTCCTCTCAACGACCACAGCAACACGTCAGCTTCTACGCACAGGCCCGGGTACATCTCACCTCCTGCTTTCCCTTAAAGCAATGTCCCTCGCAGTTCTTTCACTGTGGCTGCCTTAGGCCCACCACCACAGCTCTTCCCCTGGCCAAGTCCATCCGTCTGGTACCCCGGGAGTCCTCTGTCTGGGCGGGGCAGCTTGGGGTCGATGATGCGGACGTTCGTCGGCCCTGCATCGGCCACGGATCCATCGGGAGCCGGGGGAGCTGGATGATGGGAGGCCAAGCAGGGAGGCTGAGGGCCAGTGTCGGGGCCCTCGGGCCTAGCTCGTGTATGGGGTGTGGGGGCGGGAACTGCCTGCGATGCCGCTGTTTGGGCCGGGGGAACGCTCACCTTCCCCGGCGCTTCGGCTCCCTTCTGGCCGACCCGCAGCTCTCCCAGGAGTCAGCGCATCCGTGCGGCCGGAGAGTCCGAAGTGTTGCTGGTCTCCGTCGCTCCTCCGTGGCTCCTGGTCCCATCGTCTGGAGTGCACCGCTGCTTTTCATCCCGCCATCCGGCAGGACCAGCCTCCAGGCCCGATGGTTCCGCAGGGAGGGTCGGCAATGGTTCTTCCAGAGGCTGCCCCGGCACGGCCTGTGCCCCGGCGAGCACACCATCACCTCCAGCTCCGCAGGTCCAGCCGTCGGCAGCTTTGGTGGGGTGCGAGGTCAATCTTCCTCCAGGGTGAGTGTCCGGTACACCGGCAGTGACTCCCAGGTGCAGGTACTGCGGCGGGCCTCGACCTCCCACTGCCATTGCCACTCCAGTCGTCCAAGGCCACAGCAGCTGCAGCGTCTCATTGTGTCCGATGTCCAGAAGCTTAATGGCGCAAGGCAGCCGCACCCAGCCTTTTCATCAGAGACACTCCCGTTCCAGGGGGGCCATGGGCCGGCCTCTCCACCCATTTTCCAGTGTTCAGGGGGACCGGGTGGCTGTCACTGGATGTACACCGCTCCCCCCAGGGACGGGCTCGGCATAGCTCACCCCGGCAGTCTCTTTTGGCGCTGTAGTCCTCTACTTCGACAGCCGCCATTTCACTGGTTCGCCAAAGTCTCTTTCAGGGTTCCTTTTAGTCCGATCTGGCAATTTCCAAGCACAGTCACAATTTGTAATCCACTACAAGCACAATCTTCAACCCGTTCAGCTCGGGTCCTTTTAATCTTCTGTGCGGTCTCACCGCTGGCATTGGTGGAATGGCGGTGATGATCCTGCCGACTACACCAATTGTAGGAACATGCGCCGACTGGGGGGTGGTCCCTTTCAGCCACGTACAGACTGGAGACAGAAACCAATGTGCGTTCAAACAGGTCCTCTTTATTGGCTGTCCTCTCGAAGATCACAGCAACACGACAGCTTCTATGCACAGGCCATTTCACGTCCTGCTTTCCCTTAAAGCAACGTCCCTCACAGTTCTTTCACTGTGGCTGCCTTAGGCCCACCACCACAGCGCTTCCCCTGGCCGAGTCCGTCCGTCTGGTACCCCGGGCGTCCTCTGTCCTGCGGCTATCCTGTCAGGGCCAGCCCCCTGACTGTCTCTCCTTCCACTCCCTTCCGGAGCTCTTCCTTCTTCAGTCTCTTCCTGCGCTGAACTCCTCCTCCTGGACTAGCCTCCCTGGAGCTCTCTCTCTCCCTTTTTATTCCCCTCTCTAGCCCCCGTAACTCTGCCCACCATGACTATGCGGTTTCTTAAGCAATAGCTGCTGTTAAGTCCTTTCCCTGCTTTCTTTTGTCTCCCTCTAGTGGCCAAACCTCAGTACTGCACCGTCTCATTCTCTTGCTATTCTTTGTCTCTCCATAGTGGCTAAACCCAGTTCTACATCATCTCTTCCTTATTCCAGCTGTTTCCCCACACGTATATACAAATTCACGTCAAGTATATTTAGTGCCAATCTTACTTTCACTGTTCCTCTTCAGACAGGTCCATAGGTCAGTCCACTTGCATACAGCTACATGGCGATTTATAGTACAGAATGATGTCAGTGACTTTGGCTTCGGTATTGTGCTCAGTCAGGTCGACTCTTTGGGCCAAGAAAACCCTGTTTTGTACATGAGCCGGAAGCTCCTGGGGAGGTGGCCTACTCCACGATAGAGAAGGAATGTCTAGCAATCGTGTGGGCCCTGCAGTTTCGGCAGCTGTGGCGCCCCTGAGGGTTCAGTTGCCACAGAGGTTGCACCTCCTCCTGAGGTGTGGTACCCCATCATTCAGGTAAGGTGGAGACACCTGACCACACTCTAACACCTGCATCCCACACAACATAGTAGTGCAGCAAAGCACCCTTTGGTGGCTCCCTGCTTGGAACACAAAGCATGCTGGGAGGCGGGTGGAGTTTAGTCTGCACCAAAAGAGCGGGAAGAGTTTAGGATTTAGTCAGTCTGACAGAGTCAGTGGAGGAGTGAAGATCCCCTGAGTGGGATGGATGAAGGAAGTGCTGCAGCCGACCTCAGTGACCAGGGTCCGCTGGCACAGGAAAGAGACATTGATGGGAAGCCTGACTCTCTCCATTAGAAGGAAGGATGTTATGAATGAGTCACTGGAGGAGGAGAAAACAAAAATACAAGCTAAGTCCAGAAAACCGGAGAGGTTGGTAGCTATCGGATTGCAGACCCCTGATCCTATACACCACAACTAACAGTAGCCGTGGGGGGTTAGTACGGAGCCCTAGACCCCTCGTCACAGCCAGAGAACTACATAAGCCTAAAGAAGGAAAGGGGAAATCTAAACTGCCCCAGAGCAGACCCCAAAGCAATAGACAGCCCCCAACATGTATTGTCGGTGAAAAAACAGATGAAAACACAAACACAGACAGAAAGACAGGCTGAGCAAATAATGGGGCCCAACTAACTAGATAGGACAGGACAGAAAAGATGCTGTCTGCAATCCGCAAAAAACCCTACCAAAAATGTCACAACCGTCTGATAGGGAAAAAGGCCCTGAAGTCGCTAGACTTCAAAATCACTATATCAGCACTTGGGTATATTCTGAAAACAGAGCAAAGAGATCAACTGATCAGAGACAAAAATGGAATTCAGCCAGTCCCAACCAGGACTGGCTGAATACAAACACTAAGGAAACCAGACAAAATCTCATGGAATAATAGCAGGGAAAAAACTTAGCTTTTAGTAGACAGGAACTAAGCTGGATGCAAGAGCTCAGAGCAGAAAGGATCACCAGCAGCCCTGCAGGGCGTCGGCTGCCTTATATCCACTCAGAAATTCCAGATGTCCAATCACACTCCGCCTGTTCAGATGACAGGTTCTTCCCATCCCAATCAATTTCACTACCTCTCTTCACCAGCAGAGGGAGTTCATCAGACATCAAAGGTGAAGGGGAGAATGAACTCACAACAGTACCTCCCCCTTGAGGAGGGGTCACCGAACCCTCATCCACACCACCAGGGCGATCAGGATGGGCCCGATGAAAAGCACGAACCAACCTTTTGGCATGAATATCGGATGCAGGGACCCAAGAATTATCCTCCTGGCCATAACCCTTCCATTTAACCAAATACTGGAGTCTCCGTCTAGCCAGACGTGAATCCAGTATCTTCTCAACCTCATATTCCACATTACCTTCAACCAATACAGGGTCAGGAGGTGCCACCACAGGAACTACTGGCTCTACAAACCTCTCTAGGTTTAAACTTTGGAGAAGCCACCTTCATAGAGATATTCTTTGATGACAACCAAACCATATCACTACCTTAAACCGGGGGCCAATGGTCCAATCCCGGTTGGAAAACTGCTGGGCCTTTTCCTGGGAGAGAGACAACTTATCCATCACTTGGTCCCAAATCTGGTGCATTCTCTCCACCAGTGTCAACACCTGGGCAGGCAGAAGACTCCACCTGCCCCGAAGAGAATCGAGGATGAAACCCAAAGTTACAAAAAAAAGGTGACATCAAAGTGGCAGAACTAGCTCTATTATTTAAAGCAAATTCGGCCAAGGGCAAAAATGAAACCCAATCATCCTGATCAGCAGAAATAAAACATCTCAAATACGACTCCAAAGTCTGGTTTGTTCTCTCCGTCTGCCCATTGGTCTGAGGGTGAAACGCAGAGGAGATTTCCCAGCTTGGAACAGAAAGTCCTCCAAAATCTAGAAACAAACTGAACTCCTCTGTCAGATACAATGTTCTCAGGAATCCCGTGCAAGCGAACCACCTGTTGCAAAAACAAGGGCACCAACTCTGAGGAAGATGGCAACTTAGGGAGTGGTACAAGATGGACTATCTTAGAGAATCTATCACAAATCACCCAAATAACAGTCATTCTCTGAGAGACAGGCATATCAGAGATAAAATCCATAGAAATATGGGTTCATGGCCTCCTGGGCACCGGCAAAGGCATCAACAACCAACTAGAGCGAGAACAAGGTTTAGACCGGGAGCAAGTCCCACAGGACTGCACAAAATTCCTGACATCACGAGACAAGGCGGGCCACCAAAAAGACCGACTCACCAAATCTCTAGCACCAAAAATACCTGGATGACCAGCCAATGCGGAGCAATAAACCTCAGACATCACTCTCTTCCTCCACTGGTCAGGAACATACAATTTTCCAATGGGACAACGCTCAGGTTTGTCCTCCTGAAACTCTTCCAGAACACGTCTCAAATCGGGCGAGATGGCAGAAAGAACTACCCCCTCACCTAAGATGGTAGCAGGCTTGGTCACAATAGGAGAATCAGCAAAGAAACTCCTAGAGATGGCGTCTGCCTTGACATTCTTAGTGCCCGGAAGGAAAGAGACCACAAAATCAAAACGTGTGAAAAACAAGGCCCACCTAGCCTGTCTAGGATTCAAGCGTTTGGCCGACTCCAGGTAAATCAAATTCTTGTGGTCAGTAAGGACCACGACTTGATGTTTAGCTCCCTCCAACCAATGTCTTCACTCCTCAAATGCCCATTTCATGGCTAACAGTTGCCGATTCCCCATATCATAGTTACGTTCGGATGGGGAGAACTTTCGGGAAAAGAAAGCACAGGGATTCATTTTAGATGTTACAGGATCTTTTTGGGACAAAACAGCTCCTGCACCAATCTCAGAAGCGTCCACCTCTACCTGAAACGGGAGTGAGACATCAGGTTGCCGCAAAACCGGAGCAGAAGTGAACCTTCGCTTCAGCTCCTGAAAAGAAGAAACAGCCTCCGGAGACCAATTCAGCACATCAGCTCCCTTCTTAGTCAAATCAGTCAATGGTTTGGCAATACCAGAAAAATTAGCTATAAATTTACGATAAAAATTAGCAAAACCCAAAAACTTCTGGAGGGCCTTCAAAAAAGTGGGCTGAACCCAATCATAAATGGCCTGTACCTTGGCCAGGTCCATTTCAATAGTTGACGGAGACAAAATAAATCCCAAAAATGAAATCCTCTGTACACCAAAAAGGCATTTCGATCCCTTGACATACAGGGAATTCTCCCTCAAAATCCGGAACACAGTCCGAACATGTTCCACATGAGAGTCCCAATCCTTGGAAAAGATCAAAATATCATCCAGATAGATGATCAAAAATTTAACCACCAAGTCTCGGAAAATATCATTCATGAAGCACTGGAAGACAGAAGGGGCATTAGTGAGCCCAAAAGGCATCACCAGGTACTCAAAATGTCCCTCCGGAGTAATAAACGCCATCTTCCATTCATTCCCCTGCTTAATGCGAATAAGATTATACGCCCCCCAGAGGTCAAGCTTGGTAAACCAGCAAGCACCTTTAACTCTGGAGAATAGATCAGAAATCAGGGGTAACGGATACTGATATTTAACAGTAATTTTGTTGAGGGAACGATAGTCAATACAAGGCCTTAATGAACCATCTTTCTTGGCCACAAAAAACCCCCCAGCACCTAAGGGTGAAGAGGACGGTCTAATATGACCCTTCTCCAATGACTCCTTAATATAGGATCGCATAGCCTCGGGCTCGGGTACAGATAAATTGAAAAGTCGACCCTTGGGAAATTTACACCCAGGGCTCAGCTCAATTGCACAGTCATAACTCCTATGAGGAGGCAAAGACGCAGACTCATTCTCACTAAATACATCATAAAAATCAGCCAAATAGTCAGGAACATCATGCGACTGGGGAGAGGTGGAGAAAATAGGAGCGTCACTAAGGGCACACCGACAACCCCAACTCACCACAGACACAGATTTCCAATCCAAAACTGGATTATGGATTTGCAACCAGGGAAACCCCAGAACGATGGTATCATGCAAATTATGCAACACCAAAAATCTGCAATTTTCTTGATGGTCTGGGGCGACCCGCATTACCACCTGGGTCCAAAACTGAGGTTTATTCTTCGCCAAAGGAGGAGCATCAATACCCCTCAAAGGGATAGGCGTCCGCAGAGGTGTCATAGGAAACCCACAACGTTTAGCAACATCCAAGTCCATCAGGTTCAGAGCTGCTCCCGAATCCACAAAAGCCTTAGCGGAAAATGTGGACAGGGAGCAGATCAGAGTAATTGCCAGAAGAAACTTAGGTTGAACAAATGTGTGTGCAAAACGTTTCTGTCGTTTAGGGCAGACAGAAATAATATGAGAGGCATCTCCACAGAAAAAACACAGCTTATTACGCCTTCTGAACTCCTGACGTTGCGCCCTAGACAAAACTCTATCACATTGCATAGGTTCAGACATTTGTTCAACAGGTGGCAACACCTCTCGTGCAGTTTTGCGTTCACGCAAACGCCGATCAACCTGAATGGCTAATGACATAGAATCGTGAAGACCAGAGGGAACAGGAAATCCCATAGAATCTTTTACGGTTTCTGACAAACCCTTCCGAAAGAGAGCTGCCAAGGCACCATCATTCCAGGTAGTAAGGACCGCCCACTTTCGGAATTTTTGACAGTACAACTCTGCAGAATCCTGACCCTGGCTCAATGCCAACAGGGCCTTTTCAGCCTGATCAATAGCATTAGGTTCATCATACAACAACCCCAAGGCCTGAAAAATGCGTTCACATCAGTCAGAATAGGATCATCAGGTTTCAAAGAAACTGCCCAATCCTTGGGATCGCCACGCAGCAAAGAGATGACAATTTTAACCTGCTGCACGGAGCTCCCCGATGAGTTAGGCTTCAAGGCAAAAAATAATTAACAATTATTCTTAAAATTCAGAAATTTAGACCGATCCCCAAAAAACACATCAGGAGTAGGGATCTTTGGTTCAGCAGCATGTGAATGAGAAAGATAGGCGGAAATTCCCCGCACTTCAGCAGTAAGCTGCTCCACACGATCAGACAATTGCTTAATCTCCATTGAGAAAAAATTCCCCCTACGGCCTCGGAAAAATAGAGGAAAAGATATACACAAAAAAAAAAAAAAAATTGACACTTTTTTTTTTTTTTTTTTACAATTCTTTCCTGCTATTGAGCACCCTAGAATCTGCGGTATAGCTGGTGATTCTGTTATGAATAAGTCACCGGAGGAGAAAACAAAAATACAAGCTAAGTCCAGAAAACCGGAGAGGTTGGTAGCTATCGGATTGCAGACCCCTGATCCTATACACCACAACTAACAGTAGCCGTGGGGGGTTCCTACGGAGCCCTAGACCCCTCGTCACAGCCGGAGAACTACATAAGCCTAAAGAAGGAAAGGGGAAATCTAAACTGCCCCAGAGCAGACCCCAAAGCAATAGACAGCCCCCAACATGTATTGTCGGTGAAAAACAGATGAAAACACAAACACAGACAGAAAGACAGGCTGAGCAAACGATGGGGCCCAACTAACTAGATAGGACAGGACAGAAAAGATGCTGTCTGCAATCCGCAAAAAACCCTACCAAAAATGTCACAACCGTCTGATAGGGAAAAAGGCCCTGAAGTCGCTAGACTTCAAAATCACTATATCAGCACTCAGGTAAATTCTGAAAACAGAGCAAAGAGATCAACTGATCAGAGACAAAAATGGAATTCAGCCAGTCCCAACCAGGCCTGGCTGAATACTAACACTAAGGAAACCAGACAAAATCTCATGGAATAATAGCAGGGAAAAAACTTAGCTTTTAGTCGACAGGAACTAGGATGCAAGAGCTCAGAGCAGAAAGGATCACCAGCAGCCCTGCAGGGCGTCAGCTGCCTTATATCCACTCAGAAATTCCAGATGTCCAATCACACTCCCCCTGTTCAGATGACAGGTTCTTCCCATCCCAATCAATTTCACTACCTCTCTTCACCAGCAGAGGGAGTTCATCAGACATCAAAGGTGAAGGGGAGAATGAACTCACAACAGAAGGATTAGTTCGGAACATGAGGAGAGGAGGACTAAGGATTAGGGTTAGAGCAGAAACCTTCCCAAGTTCACAGCGCAAGGCCGGGGTCCGGTCCCCGAGATTGTACGGATACTAATGGTCCTGCAGCAGACACCGGAGGAATAGAAGTTGTCACCACTTTATTCCCACACATGACTTGGGGGCACAACAGCAACGATAGTGAGCTTGGTAGCAAGGAGTCGCCGAAGCAGGCTACAGTTGTCTGCCGTACAAGTAGAGGTCATAGGAACATCTGACAGGAGGAACTCCAGTGTAACTCAGTACTGAGAGTACTTCACTATAGGCGCAAAAGGGAGACGTTCAGAAAAGGCACTTATGTTGGCGGAGTGTTGGAACGGAGTACTTCATCTTGCCTGGTGGTGTCACGCGGGGCTTAGGTCAACTAAGGCTGAAATACCCGGGGCCCCTGTGGTGTCCCTTTAACTAGGGGAAACCCTGTCTGACGCTCAACCCTGGGTTTTTGCTGATGGTGCAAATGCCTGAGCCTCCAACCTTTCCTTATCTCCTGCTCAGCCCTAAGCTTAACCCTCCACCCTCCACCCAGTGAGTCATCAAACCACCAAAGCCCACACAGTAATGACAGACAGGGAGAACTTAAACTGCACCGCGCCGCATACACACAGGACTATACAGTAATGTGAACAGGGCACAACAAAACACAAATATGGGAAGGCAAAAAGGTAAGAACGGATCATACGCCACCAGATACGAATCTCTCTCTCTCCAATACCTCCACTCCAGACCGGAACCACTTGGTAAGAAACACAAGCTATAATCGGCGACGCCCATAGGCCAGCACGACTATTTAAAGACCGTGGGCGTGACTAAACATCCAACCTGATCTCCAGCTAGATTAACCCCCGATAGCCTGAGAAAATCAAGCCAGCGCCACTGAGGCTATAGTGGACGGAGGTGGAACTACCTCTGCCTGCCGGACGCTGTGGTGTGAATAGCGTCCGACATGACAAGTGGACGGAGGTGAAACTACCTCTGCCTGCCAGACGCTGTGGTGTGAATAGCGTCCGACATGACAGGACCCTGTCTTCTACGAGGGACCCCAGGGCCCTCAAGACTCATAGGACCTGGCTTGTCCGGATGACGACGGTGAAAAGAACTGACCAGCCGATCAGCATGTATGTCCGAGGCTGGTACCCAAGACCTCTCCTCCGGACCATACCCCCGCCAGTGTACCAAATACTGAAGAGTACGGCGCACTACTCGAGAGTCCACTACCTTGGAGACCTCAAACTCTAAATCGCCATCCACCATGACCGGAGGTGGCATCGGCGTCGTGTCCACAGAGCCTACCACCTATTTCAATAAAGCCCTGTGAAACACGTTGTGTATCTTGTATACCGCAGGAAGTTCCAACCGATAAGCAACTGGGTTAATGATGGCAGCAATCTTAAAAGGCCCAATAAACCTTGGACCCAATTTTAAAGATGGAATTTTGAGTTTTATGTTTTTAGTCGCTAACCACACCCATTCACCCACACACAGGTCCGGACCTGGCACGCGTCTACTGTCAGCCAACCGTTTGTACCTCGCACTCATGCTCAACAATCGCTGTTTCACCCTCCTCCAGACCGAAGATAATTGAGCTCCTAGCTGGTCCTCCTCCGGGACGCCCCCCGAGTCACCCTGACGTAAGGTACAAAATTGAGGATGTTGACCGTAAACACAAAAGAACGGAGACTCTCCCGATGACTCTTGGCGGTGATTATTTAACGCGAACTCGGCCAGAGGAAGGAAAGTAGACCACTCCTCTTTTTTGTCGGACACAAAGCATCGTAAATACTGCTCCAGATTTTGGTTCATGTGCTCAGTTTGACCATTTGACTGTGGATGAAACGCCGATGAATGTGACAACTTGATCCCCAAACGTGAGCAAAAAGCTTTCCAAAACCTCGCCACAAATTGAGTTCCCCTATCAGATACTATGTCCGACGGAACTCCGTGGAGTCTGACCACCTCCTGCACAAACACCTGAGCCAACGTCTTTGCATTGAGCAAGGAAGGCAACGACACAAAATGCGCCATCTTTGAAAATCGGTCAACCACCACCAGGATGACCGTGTTCACCTCCGAGGCAGGCAAGTCAGTGATAAAATCCATGGAGATTTCTCTCCATGGCCTATTAGGTACCCCCAGAGGCTGTAGCGTGCCAGCAGGACGGGCTCGGGGTGACTTGGCCCTAGCGCACGTGATGCAAGCTGCCACGTACGAGACCACGTCCTGCCGGATTTTGGGCCACCAGAAACGACGCGATACCAGCTCTAAGGTGCCCTTAACCCCTGGATGACCCGCCAGTACTGAGTCGTGGTTTTCCCTCAACACCTTAAGACGAAGATGAAGGGGTACAAATGATTTGTTGGCGGGAAGTCCTGGCGGTACCTCCTCTTGGGCCTCGGCAATCTCCGCCTCTACCTCAGTCGTGAGAGCCGAGACCACTACACCTTCCTGGAGGATGGGTACCGGCTCTTCCCGAGGTTCTCTCCCCGGAAAACATCTGGACAAGGCATCCGCCTTGGTGTTTTTAGCCCCGGGACGGTAAGTCACCAAAAAATTGAAACGTGTAAAAAACAATGCCCAGCGAGCCTGCCTAGGAGACAGACGCTTGGCCGACTCCAGATAGAGCAGGTTCTTGTGGTCGGTGATGACTGTGACCTGGTGAGCCGCCCCCTCCAAGAAGTGTCGCCATTCCTCAAAAGCCAATTTGATGGCCAACAACTCCCTGTTGCCGATATCATAATTCCGTTCGGCCGGCGACAGCTTCTTGGAGAAGTAGGCGCATGGATGCATATCGCTCAAGGACGCATCAACCTCCACCACAAAAGGTTTAGACACGTCCGGTTGCACCAGAATGGGGGCTGAAGCAAAACTGTTCTTCAGACGCTCAAATGCACGTATCGCCACCTCAGACCAGCTGGCCAGATCGGTACCTTTTTTTGTCATGTCCGTGAGCGGTTTGGCTATAGTAGAAAAGTGTTTTATAAATTTCCTATAATAATTAGCAAACCCAAGGAACCACTGGAGCGCTTTCAGATTATCAGGCCTTTCCCATTGCAGCACCGCTTGCACCTTCGCGGTGTCCATTTTAAACCCTGCAGCGGACACAATATATCCCAAAAAAGGCAACTCCTGAACAAAAAATAAGCATTTTTCCAGCTTAGCATAGAGCTTATTCTCCCGGAGCAACTGTAACACCTGCCTGACATGCTCCAAATGAGTGTCCCGGTCGCTCGAATAAATGAGGATATCATCCAGGTATACAATCACAAATTTCCCCAGGACATGAGCAAATACATCATTAATAAAATGTTGGAAAACAGCAGGAGCAGTTGTCAACCCAAATGGCATAACCAGGCTCTCAAAATGACCCTCAGGAGTGTTAAACGCCGTCTTCCACTCATCCCCCTGTCGGACCCTTATGAGGTTATACGCCCCCCTGAGGTCAAGCTTGGAAAACCACTTCGCCCCGCCACCTGGTTGAACAAATCAGGGATCAAAGGCATCGGGTAGGGATCACGGATCGTAATCTGGTTTAACTCCCGGAAATCCAGACACGGGCGTAACCCCCCATCTTTCTTCTTAATGAAGAAAAACCCCGCTGCTACAGGCGAGGACGAAGGCCGGATGTGACCTTTGCTCAGACTCTCCGCGATGTAGTCTTTCAGAGCTTGTCTCTCTGGACCAGAAATATTAAACATCCTGGCCTTAGGTAATTTGGCCCCGGGTTTTAACCTAATCACACAGTCATAGGCTCGATGTGGAGGCAGTTCTGAGCAACCCCTCTCAGAGAATACATCCGCGAAATCCTGCAAAGCCTCTGGAAGGCTGGGCGTCACGGCGGACACACATGTGGCCAAGCAATTGTCCTGGCAGAAACCACTCCATTGGACTATGTCCTGAGTTTTCCAATCAATCACCGGGTTGTGCCTGGACAACCATGGAAAACCCGGGACCATTTGTGCTGAGAGATTACGGAGGACCCTAAATGTAACACACTCAGAATGTAGGACCCCAATGTGGAGTTTCACCTCAGCCACAAACTCCATAATCTCCCCTTGTGGGAGGGGAGCGGCATTAATGGTAACCACCTGAATGGGATGAGGGAGTTTTTCGATCTTAAACCGGGCAGTGGGTGCAAACTCCTCATCTATGAGATTGGTGGCGGAACCGCTATCCACAAACACTGATATTGGTAGCTCTCTGCCCGCGATAATAACCTTGGCAGGGAGCATACATTGAGATACCATCATGGAGGATATGCATACGCTCAGTTGGGCCTCCTTCATACCCTCTGAGCTTAACAGTTTTCCGCCGGTGTGACCTTCTTCGGTAGCACAGGACAAGCGTTAACATAATGATTTCTTTTACCACAGTAAAAACATGCTCCGGGCTTCCTGAACCCATGAACGCGACGCTTAACCTGTGACACCCCCGCAATTTGCATAGGTTCAGTGGGCTCACCTGCAGCAACCACACTTGCACCTCTGCTTTCCCCCAGGGGTAGCGTCTCCTGTGCCCCCTGACGCAAACGGCGATCAATACGTATAACCAAACTCATGGCAGACTCCAACGATGCAGGAGTCTCATACATCAGGAGGGCCTGTTTGACGTTCCCTGATACCCCATGAATAAACTGACTCCGCAGCGCTGGGTCGTTCCACTGTGTGTCTACTGCCCAACGGCGAAATTCCGAACAATAGTCCTCCGCCAAGCGCTCCCCCAGGCGGAGGGCGCGGATTTTAGATTCCGCTAGAGCCAATCTGTCAGGATCATCATAAATGAGCCCGAGTGCAGAAAGAACATTATCAACAGAATGAAATGTAGCAGTCAGCTGGTAAGGAAAATGCCCATGCTTGGGGGTCACCACTCAGTAAGGATAACACCAGACCCACCCGCTGAGCCTCATTACCTGAGGAGATAGGGCGCATGTGAAAGTATAACTTGCAGGACTCCCGAAATATGACAAATTTGCTGCGTTCCCCTGAGAATCGTTCTGGCAGCGGGATCGTCGGCTCTGCACCGATACCTGCAGATGCCATTTGCACCTTCGCTACTACCAGGCCCTGCTGCTGAACTGCCCCTTTCAACTCGGAGACCTGTAAGGACAGCGCCGCAAACTGGCGTGTTATGGAATCCATGGGATCCATGGACTCCTGAAAAATGTAGGCCGATTATAATGTCACGCGGGGCTTAGGTCAACTAAGGCTGAAATACCCGGGGTCCCTGTGATGTCCCTTTAACTAGGGGAAACCCTGTCTGACGCTCAACCCAGGGTTTTTGCTGATGGTGCAAATGCCTGAGCCTCCAACCTTTCCTTATCTCCTGCTCAGCCCTAAGCTGAACCCTCCACCCAGTGAGGAGACAAACCACCAAAGCCCCACACAATAATGACAGACAGGGAGAACTTAAACTGCACCGCATACACACAGGACTATACAGTAATGTGAACAGGGCACAACAAAACACAGATAAGGGAAGGCAAAAAGGTAAGAACGGATCATACGCCACCAGATACGAATCTCTCTCTCTCCAACACCTCCACTCCAGACCGGAACCACTTGGTAAGAAACACAAGCTATAATCGGCGACGCCCATAGGCCAGCACGACTATTTAAAGACCGTGGGCGTGACCAAACATCCAACCTGATCTCCAGCTAGATTAACCCCCGATAGCCTGAGAAAATCAAACCGGCGCCACTGAGGCTATAGTGGACAGAGGTGGAACTACCTCTGCCTGCCGGACGCTGTGGTGTGAATAGCGTCCGACATGACAGGTGGTTGGCTGAGCTCCTGACCTGGAGAACACGGCACTGAGACAGGCACCTGTATGCATCACAGACTGTGAGTAAAGCTTTGGAACTACATGCCCTGGTGTCCTCCACTTATTCCTGCGCCAACACACTCAGCACTGCTACATCGCTGTGCCTGACACCGCACCATCTACGTCTCCTCCCTATCTCTTCACCTACACTGCCCTGGGACTACTGCCCTACCTGTGGAGGGCCACAACACCATTGCTGCACCACACCATCTGTCCCAGAGGATCTGTCTGCAACGTCGGCTTAACATCTTCATTGCCGAACACCACAGGTGGCGTCACGAATCATTCACTAATAAACTTTAATCATTATCCACACATTCAACATTCCCCTTTTACAATGGACTCCCAGGTCCACGGACCGGATCACAGCTACCGTGACAACTCCCATTGAAATCCACCGGACCCGGCTCCGAGTACCCCGTCGACCTGGCGACGACCCTGGGGGCGCCCCACAGCCATACTTGAACCAATACCATTTCTCCATAGAAACGGACTACAACCCCCTCAGCTTGTTAGACATCGCATCCAGAGCGAATGGGAGGTTGCGATGCTGGAGCCTTGCTGTCCAGCAGTACCACTTCCCCATTCGCCACAAGAAGAGCAGTGAACACGATAATGCCAACTTGTTATCTCAACGAGGGGAGGTTGCAGATGGACGTGTGGGGGAAACCAGAAAGTATTGCCTCTTAGCCCCCTCTAAGGGGGGGGAGGTTTGAAGAATATTGAAGATATAATTTCATGTCAATCAGTTGTATCCTATTTGGAATGGGATTATAAAAACACTTTACTTTGTGCAGCTGTAACAGAACACCGGGCTCAGCCAGTGGTCCAGTCACATTAGCTAGTATCCAGTCATACAGGAAGACCCCCTGAGAAGCCCATGTGGTGTAACTGTTTTTTCCAAACAGCTAAGATTTCATAAGGAGAATATGGACTTATCGTAAGCCCTAGCTACATAGAATGGCTAACAGGAGCCAGGTAGCAAAGCCATGTTTGGTCTCAATGCGCAGCAGGGGCCTGGCAACATCCAATGGCAAAAAAACTACCTCTCTAGGACAGTCCATTAAGGAATTATGACCCATCTTAAGTTTTAGAGTTTTTAGCAGCTAGATGCAAGTGGAGGGAATTTAGGTCCAGCCCAGGGGGCGGAAAGCATGTTACCCCAAGGGGTTAAATGCTTGTGTAAAGCATGTCATTGCCTTTTCTGGGGAGGTCAGGACGACATATCGTGTGGGGAGAAGTCAAGGAACAGAGGGGACCACCATCCTCCTATGTGGCAGCCCCTTTCCCGCAAGCCAGGGCTTTCATGTGATTGGTACCTGACTCTTATATTCTACATACTTTGATCTGCCACTATTCTATTTGTTGATCTGACCATTATATATGTATAACCAATGTGAATATCGTGTTTTGTCCTGTTTGCCCTTAAGGTGATTAAATATATATTTTAACCTTGGGCTGCTCTTTTGTCTCTATCCACGAATCCACATGTCCGTTTCTCGGCTTAACTTTCCATGCTACCGGGGCTAGTTTCTGGTCTGATATAATCCCGCTGACAGACCGAGCTTATATCTAACCTAATGAGGAACTGGTGGCAGTCCTACCAGTCTGATCAGGCAGTTTCACTGGTGCTAGTGAAGGGAGCCTCTCAGCCTGTCAGGCTTGTGAGCAAGTGTGGTGCCATGATAGGACATGGGGTTTCTTAGTAAAACTGTGCCAAGCTGACCATACGTGTCCTCAGGGGGTTTCGGAACATCATGTTGGTGCAAGTGAGGAAAGCGTACCACGTAATCCCTCGGACGTAATAGTGACATCAGGTGGGGTAAAGAGTTGCGAGTTCTTCACATATGGTGCCAGTGGTGGGATTCTGCATGATCTCTCTGGTGCCTTTCTTTCTAATCCTGTGTTATTTACTGTATTTAAAGGTGTTATCAATCATTGTACAAAAGGGGGAGAAGGTGAGCAGTGACATCACCTATTGTGAATGGTAGATCCTGTGTTATCTACTGTATATAGAGTTGTTATCAATCATTGTACAGAAGGAGGAGGTGAGCTGTGATATCACCTGTTGTGAATGGTGGATCCTGTGTTATCTACTGCATATAGAGTTGTTATCAATCATTGTACAGCAGGAGGTGAGCTGTGATATCACCTGTTGTGAATGTTGGATCCTGTGTTATCTACTGTATATAGAGTTGTTATCAGTCATTGTACAGAAGGAGGAGGTGAGCTGTGACATCGCCTGTTGTAAATGGTGGATCCTGTGTTATCAGTCATTGTACAGGAGGGGGAGGAAGTGAGCTGTGACATCATCTATTGTGAATGGTGGATTCTGTGTTATCAGTCATTGTACAGGAGAAGGAGGTGTCAGTCATTGTAACCCTGTTTGTAATGACAATGATATTTCTGAAAGATTATCTGAGAGGAACAAGAAGTATGAGTCTAATAGCCCGATTGGTCAGTGTGACAATTCCAAGCTTTGTATTATTTCTTAATACATTTAACACACAAACCTGATTTATACACTCGGTCATTTCCTAATGATACATCCCCCCTATATGTACAGCACAAGTCATACTGCGTTGTATATAAATAGTTATATAGATTTACTTAAAATCTTATAAAGCGATTGGGGGAATGGGAGCGCAGGACCTGTCTACTACATTGCATCCAAATAATACACATCAGAGGGTGGAGAAAATGAAATCCTAGTTTGCAGGGTAAAATGTTGGCGCCCAGACACTCCGCTCAATGTGCTCATTAGAATTCCACGTACGGAATCCTCCCCCAGAATCAGGAATACCAATGTGTGTATGATAAGCGTAGCACGGAATACTCCGTCTCATTTAGATGTGGAACGGTTCTCACGTATCCCCCCTTTCTCCGCTCCCTCCCAACGCCTCATTTTAATTCTTTAACTCACTTGTTCTGCAAAGCTTCCTATTCTCCAGGGGGGGAAGCATTGGTACAGAATAACCAAATTGCATCCATTAATATTTGCGTAATCCCAAAGCAGACACCTCAAAGGAAAAAACCGCTATGCAAAAAAAAAAAATTAAATAAATAAAAACTTGTAACACGCTTCTCCTCCTAATCAGACATTTAAAACTAGTGTCCTGATCATAAAAAAAAAAAAAAAAATTTACAGACTTTTTTTTTTTAGGGGGGGGGGGGGGGCATAATCGTCCATTTTCCAGCTTGTGAATTTCACTGGTGGTTGTTAAATTTTAATGAGATGACTGCTGGTTTAGAACAAAATGGTGGGGGTGGGAGTTTACAAGGAACAGAATGAGGCCGGGAAACGCAGGAAAACTGTTAAATAGACTCATCCAGAGAATTTAAAAAAAAAAAAAATATATATATATTTTTTTAATAGTTTTTGGAATATAAATTACGAGCAATCTTCAGCATTACAGGGTTACAGGCAGTAGAATGGAAATCATGTTTCTTAATTAGCTGGCATTCGATAACTCTATAAATCCTTATGTTGTATTTCATTTGCAGCCGTTATGCTGCCGGGAGAGATCGCTCCAAAATTAAAAAAAAAAAAAAAAAATGGAAAAAAAATGGCAAGCTGAAAAATAAATATATGTAGAAAGAAAGAGAGAGCAGTAATTTGCAGAATCGTAGCGGATTCGTGTCACTTCGGCTGCCAAAGCCTTTGCAATGATTTTTTTTTTTAAATCGGCTTTTCGGATGATGGAAGTTATTGGTGGGAAAGAAGCTTCAGTCTAATTCTACAATGGTTCAGTTGCTTTAATTTTATTTCCTGTGTAGTATTCTCCCCCCTCCCCCCAAAATCTTTGGCTGAATTATTTCAGATTTCTAACCCTGTAAAGGGAAATTCCGCTAATAATAGTCCGCGGTACTGCCCATCAATGACTAGCAGTTTCATAGTTTTTAAGGTTAACGGTAGACCAAAATCCATCGAGTTCAACCTATAACCTACAATAATGATCCAGAGGAAGGCAAAACCCCATGAGGCAGATGTTATTTATCCCGTATTGGTAGAAAAATTCCTTCCCGATTCCACATACAACAATCAAACTGTTTTTCTGGATTAATGTCCCATCAGAAAATCCAACACCCTTAGCTGTAATATTATCTTTTTGAAGAAAGGCATCCAGGCCCTCTTTGAACTTTTTTGTGAATCAACCATTACAACATAATGTGCCAGAGAGCTCCATAGTGTCACTGCTCTAACAGTAAAGAATCCATAGTGTCACTGCTCTAACAGTAAAGAATTCATAGTCTCACTGCTCTAACAGTAAAGAATCCATAGTCTCACTGCTCTAACAGTAAAGAATCCATGGTCTCACCGCTCTTACAGTAAAAAATCCATATTCTCTCTGCTCTAACAGTAAAGAATCCAAAGCCTTCGTTTTTCCAGACTGAATAACTCCAAATTTGATAATCTGTCTTCTGCAATACACCCACCTTGGTTGCTGTTCTCTGCATCTGTTTTAATTAAGCTCTGTCCTTCTTATACACCAGATACCAAAATTGTACACGGTATCTAAGCATGGCCATACTAGTGACTTGTATTGAAGCAAAACTATGTTCTTTTTGGGAATATTTATGCCTCTTTAAATGCATCTCATTATTTTGTTAACCTTGGAAGCAGCTGCCTGGCATTGATCACTGAATTTGAGTTTGCTGTCCACCCATAAACCTGACTCTTTTTCAGTGTCCATTTTAGTATTACTATTTAAATAATTGCGTATAGGTAAATCATTATACATGCTATTTCCTCTGTCTTAGTGCATAACCTTGCATTTATCTACATTGAACCTCAATTGCCATTTCTCTGCCCAAGCCTCCAGTTTATACAAACCCTTCTGTAATATTTATTTGTCCTCCTCTGCATTGATTACCTTGCAGTGTTTAATATCATCTGCAAATATTAAAATGTTGCCTTGTATATCACATACGAGGTCATTAATAAATATGTTAGACAGAGGAGGGCCCAACACTGACCCCTGTGGTACCCTACTGCTAACTGTGACCTAATCAGAGTGTGAAGAAAAGGAGGCAATGGTCCTTCATGTGTGAAATTGGTGGGATGAAGATGAGAAATAAGTACTCAAAGAAGGTTCTCACCTTGTAAGGTTGTGCAAATAGCAAGCCCAACACTGCAGAAGACTTGGAAGCTAGTAGGGATATGGCTGCTCCTCTACTCACTGAATCTGACCAAATGAGGCACAAAACTTGATAGAAAAAAAGGCATGCTGGAAGACATGGTGCTTGTCCGGCGCTGTCAAGTCCGGAATTGACAGGGTGACCAGGGGACTTAAAAAGGGGGGCTTTATTGACAACGTGTTTCAGAGTTGTTCTAACTGGAATTCCTGCCAGGGCAGTGGGGATACTTGGTACTGGGCCGCTTCTTAAAGGGGAAGTATCACAGCAGCAGTGACCCGCTCTGTGGCCCTGGGCGCCCAATAAAAGGGATAGTGAAAAGGGATAATAAAGTTTGTAATAAAGTGTTCGTGACGCCACCTGTGGTATTCGGTCAGTGGACCAGACGCTGCTATGCAGGTCCTCTAGGATGGTGACAAGGCAGCAGAGATGGTTGAGCTCTCCACAGGTAGAGCTGTATCCCAGGGCAGTTTGGGTGTAGATCTTAAAGGTGAGGATGGTGAATGTGGTGCAGGGCAGATGATGCAGGAATGATTCAGAAGACAGCAGGGTGCAGTTTCCTTTACCTTTTACTGAGCAATGCAGGTACAGTCCGGGGCATAGGTTACAGATGGTTCTGGAGCCGGTGAGCCTGGAAGCAATTTGGGAATTTCCTTAATCAGGTAGGTTGTGAGGGCTCCTTTCTAGTGCTATTCTCTGAGGTACTTGCTACTGTATACTCTATTCAAGCCCCTCTTTCTGTTGGATGCTTAGGTAGAACTCCACTCGCATGACAGGCAGCTGGAGCCTGCTTCAGGGATCGCTCCTGTCTGGCATCTCCGGCTCACACATGCTGCTGTGTCCTCGAGTATCAGTAGGGGACAGAGGATCTGCAGTCTTCTGCCCTCCGGATTCTGCTGCTGGGGCCTTAGTACCCACACAGCCTCGGGCTCCGGTACCCGGTCACTGGCACTCAAGTCTGGGGTGAGCTCAGATGAAGCTCCTATCCCCAGCCCCTCTCCACACATCCTCTCTCAACATTGTTCAGGCTCTAACTCCTCCACTAACTTCCTCCTCCTGACCAGAGAGAGCAGCTCCCCTGAAGTCGGGATTAGAGCTCCCACTGATGGCCTGGAGCAGGAACTGTGTTGTATGCTGGAACTACCTGGTAAGGGGATTCCTTCTTTGCTTCCAGGCATGACATCACTCCCCCTTGGAGGGAGTCAAGGCCGAAATCCTGGGGTGCCACATTACACCTTAGTCATTTACAAAAGTAGAGAGACAGGAAGAACTAGGATATACAAGAAAAACACCACAACTTAAGTTTCAAACTTAGAATCATATGAGTCACAAAATCATATGCAAATATTACATGGATCAAAATAGAAAAAAACAACACTGGACAGGATGTCAGAAAAAAACATGTATTATTACATAACCAGAAAAGTACTTAATGCGCCAAAGAAGTACTTTTTTATCTATTTTCTTCCGCAATAATAAATGGTTTTATTTCTGACAATCTGTCCACTGTTCTGTTTTTCCTATTTTGATTCATGTGATATTTCTAAATGAATTTGTGACTCATACGGTTCTAAGTTTGAAACTTAAATTATAGTATTTTGTTTGTACAGTATATCCTAGTTCTGATGAAGGTCTAATGAATGGCCGAAACGTCAATTACTTATGCAAGTGGATTGTCTGTGTGTAATAATAAACACTTTCCGGCATATCATTGGAGGGCCGAGTTTATATTTTGTATTGATCTTGGAGTAGAGTCCTACTTGTGCACCCACCTGAGAGGAGTGTATAAGTACTGAAATCAGAAATTACTCCAGCCCTGGGGCTGTATAATTTTTTGTTTGTTTCAAAAATGCACCTGAAATGCGCTTTCACTCTTAACACTAATTAGTTCGAAACTACCATTAGAGCAGAAGGTCAGGGGGAAGAATTGGTAAAGGAACTCCAGTGAGCAATGGTCCTTTCATGTCCTACTGGACGGACCATTGAGGGCAATCTCAAGGTTTTCGGAGCACAGGATTAGTAAGGTTCACACAGTCATTTAGTAGGAAATTGTCTTGGACTGAAGACTATATTTTAAGGCATATGTTCCATTGTGGTTCACACCTGGAAACATTTTGACTTTGATCCTCGATACGGTACAAAGGAAAAAGACGATATGAAAGTCAACCTTTCTAGACACCTAGTGTTACAATGTAGAGAGTGTCGCCATTAGGAAATTCACCGCCAAAGGATCCGAACAGGCAGATTGCTTTGAACATCAAAGTGAATAGGTAATGAAGCTCACCTCATGTCAGGACTCTACAAAGAAAGTTGAAAAGAGTGTTAGACTGAAACCAAAAACTTACAAATGTGCAAAACTGCATCTTCACAGAATATATGTAAAGTTTTTGTAAAAAGCCAATTTACATACGAGGCTCAAAGCTGCACTGAATGTAACTTGATTTTTTTTTTCTTTTTTGAAAAGTAGAGCTCCTCATCTTCTTAGATCCTTTATTTCCTACGGTGGTCAGTGGCCAAACACAAATACCAAAATATCACAAAACGTTAGCTTTTTTTAATTTTTTTATTTTTTCAAAAACTACTGGTATTCACATCCTATTGACAATAAAAAAAAAAGTTTGCACTATTACTAGGCCTCATTCAGATGCTCGTTTTTCGGATGCGAGTGCCATCTGTGGTTTTCATGGATAGCTCTCACACCTATGATAATCTATGGGGCTATTCAAGTGTCCGGGATTTTTCCCAGCCTGAGCGCTCCGTGGAAAATTGGGGATTTCTTACAAGCTCTAATTTTTCCCAGTGCATACATTGAACATATCCATGTTTATAGGGATCCATTAACCCAATATTTGCCAAAATAGTTACCTTTAACATAAATCAGGAAGGTCGAAATTTGAGTCCTTTATTTAAAGGGGTTGGCCTTTTTAGGAATAATTTGAAGAATTCTGTACTATGCTATTAGTAAAAATACTGCTGTGTAGAGGCCATCTGCCCTTGACCAGTCACTCTTCTGTGACATCTGCCCAGTGCGCTCAACCAGAAAGCGTCTGTCCAGGTTTGGGGTTCAAGCTCGCGCCACTCTATACAGTATAATCACCTACTTGTGAATCCTCATGGTGCGCAAAGTGCAGACTGCAGACTTGCGAATCCTCACAAGTGCTGTTAGGATTGTCCGGTTGTAAGACGGTGGTGTTGTTATGGACAGTAAGAGACACGCTGCCACTTTAAGAGACAGCACCCCCTTGGCTGGTGTGTTGGAATGTTCTGGTCTCCCCTGAAAAAGACTGTGTGATGTTCTGCCAAGACTGGAGAGGGGAGGGGCTGAGCCTCTGTGTGCGTTCTGAGTTGAAGCTCCTGGAGAGAGCTGCTGTGCATGGAGCTGTGAAAAGAGGATGCTCAGCCTGAGACTAAGGCTAAGTGCACACGTACCGGAACTCTTGTGGAAATTACCACGAGAATTCCGGAATTCCAGTCCGCGGGAAAATCGCATTTTAAATTCCCGCGATTTTCCCGCGGAAAAACTAGCATTTTGCAAGCGTAATTAGCTTGCAAAATGCTAGCGTTCTCCAAGCGATCTGTAGCATCGCTTGGAGAACTGATTGACAGGTTGGTCACACTCATCAAACATAGTGTTTGACAAGTGTGACCAACTTTTTACTACTGAGGCCGCCTATGCAGCATCAATAGTAAAAGATAGAATGTAAAAAAAATAAAAAATACTGTTATTCTTACCCTCCGATGTCCCGCGCAGCCGTTCCCAGTAGTCCTTTGCGAAAATGCCCGCGATGACGTCCGTTCTCGCGGGATCGCGACGTCTCGCGGTAATTCGCGATGACATTGCGCGAATTACCGTGAGACTTCGCGATCCCGCGAGATCGGACGCCATCGCGGGCATTTTCGCAAAGGACTACTGGGAACGGGAGCGTGGAGAGAGGGGGGAATGCTGCGCGGGACGTCAGAAGGTAAGAATAACAATATTTTTTTATTTTAAATTCTATTTTTTACAGGGATATGGTACCCAAAGCCAGGAGGACAGTCTCCTCTCCTCCGGGCCGTGGGTACCATCCGCAATTGTTCTGCTTACTTTCCGCATGGTGTGCACAGCCACATGCGGGAGGTAAGCGGAACAATGCATTCCTATGGGTGCGGGATCGCCGCGATTCCGCAAAATAATGAGCATGCTGCGGTTTTTACCGCGAAGCGATTCCGCCGCGGTAAAAACCGCAGCATTAGCACAGCATTGCGGAATCCCATAGGAATGCGTGGGATGCTTATTTTTCGCGTTTTCGCGGCAAAATCGCGCGGTTAAAACTGCCGCGGAAACGCGAAAAAAACGCCACGTGTGAACTCAGCCTTACTGGACTTGAGAGATTGTACAGGCTCTTCTGGGATAGCAAAGGTGGCTGACCTGTGCTATTGTGAGAAGCCACAAAGAGACAGAGAAAGGAATCTACAATTTCCAGGAGCACCTCCAGGACCCTCAAGCAAGCAGAAGACCACATTGCATGGATCTTCAAGACAGACGTGTGCACCATCGTACAGGACTGCTGGGGGCCCCCGGGACTGAACTGGACTGGAGTCCCCAACGCTACTGTGAGTTTAACCCCGTTTGTGCACACGTTAGGGCCTAGGGTAGGCTTCAATAGACAGAACATGGCAGCCGTGTGGCCTGTGTAGCAGAGGCCAGGTAGGCTACGGTTAGAGTAGCATCATTCTGTGTTCATTGTTTTGTTTGGTCTGTGTGAAATATATTGATCTGTAATAGTTGGAGCACCGTGCTATTTGACGGCCTAGCTAAATACATCTCTTATAAACTATCTTTTGACATTGCATACCCCTGTTTGCACCTCCCTCATCCACTTCATTCCTTGCCTTCCAATAAACTTACCCTTTGTTGTTTGCACCTCATCTTGTGTACCATAGTCTCCCTGCACTGTGGTGGTCCCTCCGGCCATCGCTTCACGGTGCTGGTGCCAGGAGCTGCTGGTCACATGACTGCAAGGATGCGATTTGCATACATTCTGTTACATTCCTGCTAGACGTGTCTAGCCTAACTCAATTCGCTTGTATTGAGTGAGGATGTGCACATCTAGTCAGCATGTGATCAAATGTATGTAAATCGAATACTTGCAGCCAGACTCCCGTCCACTCCTGTCGCCGGCACTGGAAGTCCTGACAGCGCTGTGAGGATTCGCAAGTCTACAGTCACATAGAGTGACTGCTGACTGCAGACTTGTACCCTAAACCTCCACAACACCTTTAAATGGTGACAAAAGGAGAGCGTATGACCAGATATATCATTCATCCTCCATTAAAACGCATTACGACTTTCTACTGTACCTGCACTAGATTTCCTCTGGAGCATGCACGGGGGAAGGCAATGCTATATACTATTATTGCTTCTAAATGTAATGAGGCTGCTTTTAGCCATTTAATCTGACTCCCTGCTCTGATTTTGCTGTCAGATTAAAGAGAGCTGGACCTTCTCGTCACTACCTCTTACACCCAATTTGTCAGTTTAGGGATTAAAAGAAAGAAATGTGACTCTGAGGAGTCAGAAAAGATGTCAAGTCACATTAAAGAACATCAGTTTTTCAAATGGTACAAATGGTGCAAAGTTAGCATTTTGCTCAAAAGCTTATTCTTTGATACAACAAACTTGAACTCATCATTCGGTGGAAAAACAGCAAAAATCTGTCTTGGTCTAGAGAGACTGCCAGATCACAGAGGGATAAAATTACCGCTGCCTATTTATGGTGATGCAAGGAAGAAAAGAGAGGAGCAGAGTGAAGCAGAGACACATACAGACCATGCTGTGCTTTCTAGTATGTGTTTTATCTTACCCTTGTACTGGATTCACACCTACACTGCCCAGTACTGCTATATAATGACCTCCATGCTTTTTATTCTGAACATGTGCTACATAGCATAAGGAGAGCAAGAATCCCTTACATCTGTGCGTGCTGTGCATGAGAAACATCTTAGCAGCTAGTCTCCACTCACCAGCTTAGAGACAACTGAAAATTAGAGATAGAGCCAGCTGAAGGGAATACTGGAGAAAAACACAGTAATAGAACGGTCAGAAATAGTGTGATTCTTTTAGGTGCATCAGATGAGGTGGATTCTCTAAGCATTAGGTCCTGATCGGCACACAGACCCAAGGTGTTGATGCAGCAGGAAGACATGTGGCCAGGGAAGGCTTGGTACACATAGGAATCTCAGGAGAAGCAAGACGGATGTAGCATAATGCAGCAGGGATGGATGCAAGCAAGCATAAACACAAATGGCACAGGTGGTGGAGAGCACCAAACAAAGGACTAGGAGTCTCAATTACAAGACATAGGTGTGTGATTAAAGAAGCCTTAAATTGGCTGAGGGAGGTGATGCCATTGATCTATGCCAGGCAGCTTGCAAAACCACACGTGGAGCACAACAGAGGGCAGTGGATCCAAGGGAAAGAAACGGAGTCAGAGAAACCTGGGACAGGTGTGTAACAGATTCCTTGTGTACACACACTACACATAACAGTTTATTCTGAAAGGTCACCTGAAATCACAGGTAAGCTTTATATCTCTGTTTGGTGTATATTGGCCAGAATGTAATAATCCCCTCTTTTTTCCATATGCATACATATAAAGTGCTATATATATATATATATATATATATATATATATATATACTGTACAGCAGGTATATACTGGAGGAGATCTAGGTCTATATTTCACACTGTTTGAAACTGTTGTCAACTTGATTCCAGGAATCATGATGTCCTCGGAAATGCATCCACCTGGAGCAGACGCTAATTGGAAGTTTCAAACAATTAAGCACCAGTAATAAGATGTTAGGGGAGAAGCATTTGTTGCTCACAGCATTAATATAAGTCTATATATAGGGAACTTAGATTGGGAGCCCGATGGGGACAGTGATGATCATGTAAAATTAGGTGGAATATTAGGAAGTATAATAACTAATTTACTCCTATGGGTCCAGACCACTGGTGTAACTAGAGTCCGATGAGCCTCGGTGCAAAATCTGGACCTGCCCCCCCACGAATTGCCGCTGCTTTCTCAATTATTTAGTAATGTCTCACATACTGGGCTCCTTCCAGGTATACAGTTAGGTCCATATGTATTTGGACAGAGACAACATTTTTCTAATTTTGGTTCTAGACATTACCACAATGAATTTTAAACAAAACAATTCAGATGCAGTTGAAGTTCAGGACTTTCAGCTTTCATTTGAGGGTATCCACATTAAAATTGGATGAAGCGTTCAGGAGTTTCAGCTCCTTAACATGTGCCACCCTGTTTTTAAAGGGACCAAAAGTAATTGGACAATTGACTCCAAGGCTATTTGATGGACAGGTGTGAGCAATCCCTTCGTTATGTCATTCTCAATTAAGCAGATAAAATGCCTGGAGTTGATTTGAGGGGTGGTGCTTGCATTTGGAAGGTTTTGCAACTTTTGGGGTCCAATTTCTCCTGTTACCCTTAGGAAAATAAAAAATTGGGGGCAAAAATATCATTTTTGTGGACATTTTTTTTTAATTTCACGCCCGGGCGTTATAAACTTCTGTGAAGCACTTGGGGGTTGAAAGTGCTCACCACACATCTAGATAAGTTCCTTAGGGGGTCTAGTTTCCAAAATGGTGTCATTTGTGGGGGATTTCTACTGTTTAGGTACATTAGGGGCTCTCCAAAGGCAACATGACACCCGCAGAGCATTCCATCAAAGTCTGCATTCCAAAACGTCACTACTTCCCTTCCGAGCCCCGACCAGTGCCCATACAGTAGTTTTATCCCACATATGGGGTATCAGGGTACTCAGGACAAATTGGACAAGAACTTTTGGGGTCCAATTTCTCCTGTTACCCTTGGGAAAATAAAAAAATTGGAGACTAAAAGATCATGTTTGTTGAAAAAATACGATTATTTTATTTTCACGCCCGGGCGTTATAAACTTCTGTGAAGCACTGGGGGGTTCAAAGTTCTCGCCACACATCTAGATAAGTTCCTTAAGGGGTCTAGTTTCCAAAATGGGGTCACTTGTGGTGGGTTACCACTGTTTAGGTACATCAGGGGCTCTCCAAAAGCAACATGACACCCGCAGACCATTCCATCAAGGTCTGCATTTCAAAACATCACTACTTCCCTTCCGAGCCCTGACGTGTGCCCATACAGTAGTTTTCTCCCACATATGGGGTATCAGCATACTCAGGACAAATTGGACAACAACCTTTGTCATCTAATTTCTCCTGTTACCCTTGGGAAAATAAAAAAATTTGTGACTAAAAGAAAAATACGATTTTTTTATTTTCACGCCCGGGTGTTATAAACTTCTGTGAAGCACTGGGTGGTTCAAAGTGCTCACCGCACATCTAGATAAGTTCCTTGGGGGGTCATTTGTGGGGGGGTTTCAATGTTTTGGTACATCAGGGGCTTTCCAAATGCGACATGGTGTCCGATCTCAATTCCAGCCAAAAACGTCAAATGGCGCTACTTCCCTTCCGAGCGCTGCCATTCGCCCAAATAGTCGTTTACACCTACATGTGGGGTATCAGCGTACTCAGGACAAATTGCGCAATAACTTTTAGGGTCCTGTTATCCTTGGGAAAATAAAAATTGGGGGTGAAAAGATCATTTTTGTGGAAAAAATATGATTTTTTAAATGTACGGCTGTACGCTATAAACTTCTGTGAAGCCCTTGTGGGTTCAAAGTTCTCACCACTATCTAGATAAGTTCCTTGGGGGGTCTAGTTTCCAAAATGGGGTCACTTGTAGGGGGTTTCCACTGTTTAGGTACATCAGGGGCTCTCCAAACGTGACCTGGTGTCCGATCTGAACTCCAGCCAATTTTGCATTGAAAAAGTCAAAGGTCGCTCCTTCCCTTCTGAGCTCTGCCATGCTCCGAAACAGTGGTTCCCCCCACATATCAGGTATCAGCGTACTCAGGACAAACTGCACAATAACTTTTGCAGTCCAATTTCTCCTGTTACCCGTGGTAAAATAAAAAAAAATTGATCCTGAAGTATTTTTTTTGTGAAAAAAAGTTACATGTTCATTTTTCTTTTAAATATTCAAAAAATTCCTGTGAATCACCTGAAGGGTTAATAAACTTCTTGAATGTGGTTTTGAGCACCTTAAGGGGTGCAGTTTTTAGAATGGTGTCACTTTGGGGTATTTTCTATCATATAGACCCCTGAAAGTGGCTTCAAATGTGATGTGGTCCGTAAAAATAAAATGGTGTTGTAAAAATGAGAAATCGCTGGTCAACTTTTAACCCTTATAACTTCCTAACAAAAAAAATTTTGGTTCCAAAATTGTGCTGATGTAAAGTAAACATGTGGGAAATGTTACTTAATAAGTTTTTTGTGTGCCGTATCTCTGTGATTTAAGGGCATAAAAATTCAAAGATGGAAAATTGCGAAATTTTCAAAATTTTCGCCAAATTTCTGTTTTTTTCACAAATAAACGCAAGTTATATGAATGAAATTTTACCACTAGCACGAAGTACAATATGTCACGAGAAAACTTTGTCAGAATCACTGGGATCCATGGAAGCGTTTCAGAGTTATTACCTCATAAAGGGACAGTGGTCAGAATTGTAAAAATTGGCCGGTCATGAACGTGCAAACCGCCCTTGGGGGTTAAGGGGTTAATGCAGGGGATTTGGAGCTGTGTGTTAGGAAAATTGAAATCTAATATCATTATAAAGGTTTATTAAAGAATACTATAGGCATAGCATTTTTGACATGCTGGTGATTCTATTAAATCTGAATAATCTATTTTGTTCATTTTTATATAAAATTTGTAGGATTTGGAAAAATGGATCACATTGATAAAATTCCCTGCTAGGAAACGAGTTGTCAGACACCATTCTCTTTTGCAAAGTTGTGATATTTTTAAAATGAGAGACATGAGAATTTTTAACGGAGTAATGGCTGCTGAAGACAATTTTGTACAATAAAAAGAACCCTCTTTGATCTTGCCCTTGACAATGGTGCTCCCGGTGCAGCTTCTAGGCGGCACCGAACTCCTCAATAATCATGATCCGAAAAAAATCATTGTTAAATTGGAGCAAAAAAATTGTGACCTGACTATTAGAAATAGGAAACTGGCTCTTTAGCACCTTACTGATGAGACAGCTTTTTTTTTTTTTTTCTTTTTTTGATCCCTCAGCTTTTTTTTCCCGTCTTCTTCCAAGAGCCATAACTTTTTACTTTTTCATCACCGTGTGAGGTTTTTTTTTTGGGGGTCGGTCGAAATGTAATTTATGCATTTTAATTTAATTTATGCAGAAGAACAGGAAAAGAATTACAAGTAAAAAAGAAAAAATTCTGACAGTTTTTTGGGGTTTTGTTTTTGCAGTGCTTTTTCAGAGCAGTGTGATTATGTTGATATCTAACCTGTTTTTTTTATTTTTGGTTTCAAAATGTTAGATTTTCGTTAATATAACTGTTTTCTAAGACCCATAAATGATTTTTATTTTTCTGTGGGTGGAGCTGTGTAAGGGCTTGTTTGTTTTTTTTTGCCTAATGAGATGTATTTAATTTTTATAGACAACATTTTGGAGTCCATATAACTTTTTGATCACTTTCTATTTCATTGTTTCAGTGAGGTGTGGCGACAAAGAAAATGACAATTATTGTGTTTTGTTTCGGACATAACAAATATGTATTTTTTTTTAAATATTGGAGGGGTTGATTAGATTTTATTTATGATGATTATTATTAATATTATTATTATTATTATTAACTTTTGTGTCACATTTCACTTATTTTTTTTTGTATCTCCAAATGACTTGAGTCTGCAATAATTGGTTGATTATACTGTATAATAATACTTTTCAAAATATTTTGCAGCAGTATAACTATATACTTAAAAATAATGATTTCCTGGTAAGACTAGCCTTTAACCTTCACAAGACCCTCCCCCATGCTATGGTTACACATTAGTACTTCAACAGAGTAGTGTACAACCAATTCAATACCGCTGTCATTGATTGACAGTGATATTCAAATAGTTAAACTGAAGTTATCAGAGCCTGTGCCTGCACTGTATTGAGCGGGATCAGCTCCTGAGCCAGCTCCAAACATCCACACACAATGTATGACGTACATGTAGATGCCAGAAGGGTAGAAGGGTGAAAGAGTGAATGCACTCAGTTGAAGCATTTGATTGGTATCAGAATGTGTGCCCAGGTCCCAACAATGTGACCAGTCTATAAATATTTTCTGCTTTCCACTCATTGAGCTCAGATACTTGCAGATGGACATTCAGGTAGAGGTAAGAGAGTGGTTAATCTCATCAGTAAAATCAGAGGATATAGTATACAGAGTGGGCGAGGGTCAACACTGAGGTAAGAGAGTGGTTAATCTCAGCAGTAAAATCAGAGGATATAGTATACAGAGTGGGCGAGGGTCAACACTGCAGAGGGGAGTGTGGCACCCCAGGAGTCCAGTTGCCACAGTGGCATTGCCTCCCTCACAGGGGAGTGATGACATGCCTGGAAGCAAGGAGGGTTTCCCTAGCCAGATAACACCAGCATACAGCACTTTTCCTACTCCAGACCAGAAGGGGGAACTCTAAACTCAGTTTCAGGGGAGTTTTCCTATAAGTTCTGGGCTTGAGGTGGATTTAGATAGTTGCAGTCTGAGAGAGACTGTACAAGGGACAGGAGCTGTGAGGAGCAAGTCCCAAGAGCATAGTGAAGACAGAGGAAAGTGGAAGTATAGGAAAGCCTGGGGATTGGAGCTGTGACCAAGCTCACCCCAGGGAAGAGCGCTTGACAGCGGACACCGGAGTCCGTGGCTGCATGGGTACAACAGTCACAGTAGCCAAATTCGGAGGGCAGGAGACTGCAGGCCTCCTGGTCCCATCACACACCTGAAAACACAGCAGCATACCAAAGCCGGAGCCACCACGAAGGAGTGACACCTGTAAAAGGCTCAAGCTGCCTGCCATACAGGCAAGGACTAAAGAGCAGAAGACTGAGCATAGATTCAGGCAGCAAGGACCTCAGTGAACAGTGCAGTAAGGAGGCCTCCAACACCATCTGGCTTAGGGGATTCCAAATTGCTTCCAGGTTGCCAGGATCTCCATTACCATCTGTAATTGGTGCCCTGGACTGCACCACAAACCATGAGTAAAAGTGAGAAGACTGCACCCTGCTATGTCCTCAGCGTTATTTACTGCACCATCCCCTCTGCACTACAACCATCCCTCTGCACTACAACCATCACCACTATCTTTAACATCATAAGTGCCCTGGGACTTAGCTCTACCTGTGGAGAGCTGTATCAACTCTGCTGCATCACCATCAGCCCCAGCGGTCTCTTTAAGTAGCGTCAGCTAACACCTTATTTGCTGAATACTACAGGTGGCGTCACAAACTATATCTTATAAATTGTATTCCCTTTTTATCATCATTTTCATTGGACACCCATGGACACAGACTGGGTCACTGCTGCCGTGACACATCCCCTTAAGAACTGGCCCAGTACCGAGTATCCCCACGGCCCTGCCGGGCACTTCAGGAGCGAGAAAACTTATTCCTGAAAGTAAAAGTATATACATTCAAGAGAAAAGTGAAGACTATCTGCCCACAAGGGATGAAGAGTTTCTACATGAGAGGGAATTTGAATATTGATGTGTGTGAGTGAGCCTGAGGGAGCAAGATTACCAGATATAAGCCATGCCCTGATGTAAAGAGAGGTGAACAAGAGAAGCGCTGAGACCAGCACTGAGAAAGCGAGTTCTGTGTGAAGAATAACACAAAGATTATTCTGGAGGGAAGGTGGAGCTGCTGAAGAGACTGCCAGCAGGTTCTGTAGAGTGTTGTAACTGGAAGCTCATTGTTAATGTTTATGCCAATCACCTACTTCTGTTAAGCTGTTACCTCTCGTTAGAATGTTTAGAACCACGAAGTTTGTCTTTTGTGAGTAGATTGATCCAACACTGACTCTTGTCTTCATCTGCATCCTTCTTACAACCCTGAGTGTGGAAACTACATTACCTTCAAGGGTCTCTGAATTTTACAAAATCGCAAATTAGTACACCCTTCCAAGCATTATAACCTGGTCACAAGTAGAAAACCACGTTTCCACTGTACATGGCCCTCTAAATTAAACATGTTATTGAGTTATAGACACAGCCGAACCAGTGAATCCTTAGATGTCATAAGATAGAGCATGACATGTGTCTGACCACCTCTTCATTTCTCAATATGATTATTTTATTTTGAATGTTTTAGGCCATGTTCAGTGAAGACCATAAACCATCTGTTTACCCATAACCATACTGTATATGTTGAGGTCACTTTGAAATTCCTAAGTCTGTGTTTCCTTTAAGGGGCTTGAAAGGGGTTGGATTTAGCGCTAGGAAATCTCAGAGTGTTACATACAGTGTAAGGGCAATTGGAGTACTAGCTATTTCCATCAAATTGATTTTTTGGGGGGTATTTTTGAGTTGCATAAGATTCACTCATCCCTAAAGCTGATAAGTGTTAGATCACCAGGGTTATGACAGTTAAGACATCCTGCAATCATGAGAATGGAGTATCAAAGTCCCAAGTCCCCCATACCATCCACTGATCCTTTTAAACAGGGGATTTCTGGACCCACTTGTGATATTAGGGGGTCCAAACACTAGATATAAGCTGATAAATGTCATTTGTGTGCACATGTGTGTGGTTGAGTGATTGACAGATGACATTACTATGGTCGCAATATGAGTAACAGGTCTCAATCCGATTATGTACAATGCCTCATGCAGCCATACTTAGAACTAAATGTGAAGTGGGTGTCACCCCAGAAGGAGGACCTTGAATTTGGTGATGGAACACAGCATAAAGTCTTTCAGTAAAGCAGGAGGAGACAACACTAGGTGGGGAATAGTGCTGGAGTGACAGAGGCCTCAGACTTACAAATAAGTCTTCAGCCTCATTACCATACAGATTCAAACACTGATTTCTCAGTGTCGGAAGAATGGACTGGCCATGTAAAGGTATTGATGGACTTGTGTTTGAAAGAGCTACATGTGCATATAAATAGTTTTCTTGAAAGTTTCAAGTTTTAGAAGTAAGCAGTGTATATACTGCCCATAAAAAGTTACTTCCATAGGGATTATTGGAAAATGATTGCATAGATCAGGGGTGGAGAACCTTTTTCTACTAAGGACCATTTGGATATTTAGACCATCACTAGGGGACCGTACAAAATTACTAACTTGATATTGACTCTGCTATATTTGATCAAACATTTAATTAACTCACCTCCATTGTGATGGCTGTGATATTAGGTGGTATTGGTGATGTTGCTTTTCCAGATTTTCCTAGGTCTAGATCTTTTATGATGAATTTTGAATAGAACTTGTAGCAATAAGATGTATGTTACACTGTCGCTCTCTTCACAGGGGGAAATAACTGCTCATGTTACATTTATAAAACTCAAGCAGAGGGAGGCATACAGCATATACATCATATAGGATATGTTTGGCATAGTTGATAGGTAGTTCATGTAGAGTTAACTGTAGGAGGAGCTGCTATGGGTTAAGCAAGTGTAGAATTTAGGAATAGTTCAGAAGGGCGAGCATGCCCGACAAGTCCTCAAGGGCTCTAAGCCCAGGACGCCATAGCAGCTACGCAACGTTATCAAAAAGTAGAAAAGCACGGGCACAGTCAGTCCGGTGCTGGATAAGACTGGAGCACCCGGGGAGATTGCAGTCTATGACAGCAGCAGGAACGGAAAGGAAGAAGTGGTCCAAGAGTTGTGCAGGGCGCAGAGTATTCACCATGTGGCAGATCTTAACTAAGGCTGAAGCCTGCAAGTCTGAGGCAAAGTGGATGAATGGGATCCCCTATATCTTAAGGTCCATCAGGAGTGATGCTGCGGTACCGCCAAGGGCGCTACTACCTCGGAATATGCATGAGGATACAGAAAGCAAGGGAAAGTGCAGCAGGAATGCTGTGTGGACTGTAACTGATGTGTCCAGGACCGATGAAGAAGAAAGTAAAATCACTGATATGGCATCAGAACCGGTATCTGTGTCCGTTATTTCAACCCTGTGCATCAGAGCTGAGTGTGGAGGAGCTGTGTCGCACTGCAGTGGAAGTCCTGATGGTGGATCAGCACCTCAAACAGGTACGCCGGTAGAAGCTGAAGGTTTTCCTGTGGGAGGAGGCCAGGACACTAGAGCCCCGATGTCCTTGGCTACGACTACCGTCCTGGCCCCCTCTTACAGAGACCCCGAGACTACTCTATATATATCACAGAGGAAACACTGGTGCACATACATCACAGGAAACGCTGGGGCATATAAACCACAGGAGACGCAGGGGCATATACTGTACATCACCAGAGATGCTGGGGCACATACATCACAGGAGATGCTGGGGGCTATACATCACCAGAGTCTCTGAGGACACATACATCGCATGAGGTGCCAGGGGCACATATATCACGTGAGACACTGGGAGAATATATACATTATAGGAGGGACCGGGGGCACATACATCACAGGAGGGGATGTGGCATATACATCACAGGAGACGTCGGGAGCACATATATTAAAGGAGTCGCCGGGACATATATACATTACAGAAGGGGCCGGGGGGCATCTACAATTCACAGGACGGTTTGGGGCATATAAACATCACAGGAGAAGCCGGGGCTGCCGCTGCTGTGGTCGTTGGTGTGACTGGATTATGCAGCGCAGAGCGTGCTGACTTCACCCATGAAAGTACGTTCTCATGCAGGACTAGTGTTGAGCGATACCGTCCGATACTTAAAAGTATCGTATCGGATGGTATCGGCCGATCTAAAAAAAATATCGGGTATCGCCGATTCCGATACCGGAAGTCCCATTCAAGTCTATGGGACTTCCGGTATCGGAATAAGAAAAACCCTATTTTTGCCTTGTACAGCCTCTCTGGGGTCTGTACGGGCCTTTCGGGGGGCTGTGCCGGCCTGCCGGGGGGTCTGTGCAGGCTCCGGTGGTCTGTGCCGGCCTGCCGGGGGGCTGTGCCGGCCTGCCGGTGGTCTGTGCAGGCTCCGGTGGTCTGTGCCGGCCTGCCGGGGGGCTGTGCCGGCCTGCCGGTGGTCTGTGCAGGCTCCGGTGGTCTGTGCCGGCCTGCCGGGGGGCTGTGCCGGCCTGCCGGTGGTCTGTGCAGGCTCCGGGGGTCTGTGCAGGCATCGTCTGATGGGACTACAAGTCCCATCGGGCGATGCCTGCTACCATGACAGTGATTGACACATTAGCCAATGATGGGACAGTAGTAGTCCCATCATCCGGCTAATGTGTTGAATGTAAAAAAAAAAAAAAAAAAAAAATTTACATGCTACATACATACAACATGCATACTACATATATACTACATGTAACATACATACTACATACATGCTACATACTACATGCATGCTACATACATACTACATACATAATACATATATACTACATTTATACTACATGCATGCAACATACATACTACATATATACTACATGTAACATACATACTACATACATGCTACATACTACATACATGCTACATACATACTACATACATAATACATATATACTACATGCATGCAACATGCATACTACATATATACTATATACACTACATGTAACATACATACTACAGTGGGGAAAAAAAGTATTTAGTCAGTCAGCAATAGTGCAAGTTCCACCACTTAAAAAGATGAGAGGCGTCTGTAATTTACATCATAGGTAGACCTCAACTATGGGAGACAAACTGAGAAAAAAAAATCCAGAAAATCACATTGTCTGTTTTTTTTTCATTTTATTTGCATATTATGGTGGAAAATAAGTATTTGGTCAGAAACAAGCAATCAAGATTTCTGGCTCTCACAGACCTGTAACTTCTTCTTTAAGAGTCTCCTCTTTCCTCCACTCATTACCTGTAGTAATGGCACCTGTTTAAACTTGTTATCAGTATAAAAAGAGACCTGTGCACACCCTCAAACAGTCTGACTCCAAACTCCACTATGGTGAAGACCAAAGAGCTGTCAAAGGACACCAGAAACAAAATTGTAGCCCTGCACCAGGCTGGGAAGACTGAATCTGCAATAGCCAACCAGCTTGGAGTGAAGAAATCAACTGTGGGAGCAATAATTAGAAAATGGAAGACATACAAGACCACTGATAATCTCCCTCGATCTGGTGCTCCACGCAAAATCCCACCCTGTGGGGTCAGAATGATCACAAGAACGGTGAGCAAAAATCCCAGAATCACGCGGGGGGACCTAGAGAATGAACTGCAGAGAGCTGGGACCAATGTAATTCCCACGCAGCAATGGCATAAAGTGAGACTAGGGACTTTTTTTTTTTTCAGTGGTGGAGGAATACAGTGCGGAAGGATACCTACCTTCCGTCATTGTATTCCTGGAGCTGGTAGAGAACGGTAGCATCAGCTGATGCTGCTGTTCTCCACGCAAGATGGACGTGGGACCCTCGTGGACTTCTGCGGATCGGGGTAAGTATATTGGTGTTTTTTTATTTCGATATTTATCCCTCAGGTGACAATGGCTTCGGGGATCAAAGTGACAAGTGACGGTAAGTATGTACTCTATGTTACATGTACTGTATGTCTATATGTATGTATTGTATGTAGTATATATGTATGTTGCATGCATGTAGTATATATGCAGTATATATGTAGTATGCATATTGCATGCATGTGGTATGTATGTAGCATGTATGTATGTAGTATGTATGTTGCATGTATGTAGTATGTATGTAGTATGTATGTAGCATGTATGTAGTATGTATGTTGCATGTATGTAGTATGTATGTTGCATGCATGTAGTATGTATGTTGCATGTATGTAGCATGTAGTGTGTATGTATGTAGCATGTATGTAGTATGTATGTTGCATGTATGTAGCATGTAGTGTGTATGTTGCATGTATGTAGCATATATGTAGTATGTATGTTGCATGTATGTAGCATGTAGTGTGTATGTATGTAGCATGTATGTAGTATGTACTGTATGTTGCATGTATGTAGCATGTAGTGTGTATGTATGTAGCATGTATGTAGTATGTATGTTGCATGTATGTAGCATGTAGTGTGTATGTTGCATGTATGTAGCATGTAGTATATATGTAGTATGTATGTTACATGTAGTATATATAGTATATATGTAGTATGCATGTTGCATGCATGTAGTATATATGTTGTATGCATGTTGCATGCATGTAGTATATATGTATTATGTATGTAGTATGTATGTAGCATGTATGTAGTATGTATGTTACATGTAGTATATATAGTATATATGTAGTATGCATGTTGCATGCATGTAGTATATATGTTGTATGCATGTTGCATGCATGTAGTATGTAGCATGCATGTAGTATGTAGCATGTATGTAGTATGTATGTTACATGTAGTATATATAGTATATATGTAGTATGCATGTTGCATGCATGTAGTATATATGTTGTATGCATGTTGCATGCATGTAGTATATATGTATTATGTATGTAGTATGTATGTAGCATGTATGTAGTATGTATGTTACATGTAGTATATATAGTATATATGTAGTATGCATGTTGCATGCATGTAGTATATATGTTGTATGCATGTTGCATGCATGTAGTATATATGTATTATGTATGTAGTATGTATGTAGCATGTATGTAGTATGTATGTTACATGTAGTATATATAGTATATATGTAGTATGCATGTTGCATGCATGTAGTATATATGTTGTATGTATGTTGCATGCATGTAGTATGTAGCATGCATGTAGTATGTAGCATGTATGTAGTATGTATGTTACATGTAGTATATATGTAGTGTGTATGTTACATGTAGTATATATGTAGTATGCATGTTGTATGTATGTAGCATGTAATTTTTTTTTTTTTTTTACATTCAACACATTAGCCGGATGATGGGACTACTACTGTCCCGTCATTGGCTAATGTGTCAATCACTGTCATGGTAGCAGGCATCGCCGGATGGGACTTGTAGTCCCATCGGACGATGCCTGCACAGACCACCGGAGCCTGCACAGACCACCGGCAGGCCGGCACAGCCCCCCGGCAGGCCGGCACAGACCACCGGAGCCTGCACAGACCACCGGCAGGCCGGCACAGCCCCCCCGGCAGGCCGGCACAGACCACCGGAGCCTGCACAGACCACCGGCAGGCCGGCACAGCCCCCCGGCAGGCCGGCACAGACCACCGGAGCCTGCACAGACCACCGGCAGGCCGGCACAGCCCTCCGGCAGGTCGGCACAGACCACCGGAGCCTGCACAGACCACCGGCAGGCCGGCACAGCCCCCCGGCAGGCCGGTACAGACCACCGGAGCCTGCACAGACCACCGGCAGGCCGGCACAGACCCCCGGAGCCTGCACAGACCACCGGCAGGCCGGCACAGCCCCTCGGCAGGCCGGCACAGACCCCCGGAGCCTGCACAGACCACCGGCAGGCCGGCACAGCCCCCCGGCAGGCCGGCACAGACCCCCAGAGCCTGCACAGACCACCGTCAGGCCAGTACAGACCCCCGGACAGTCGGCACAGCCCCCCCGAAGGCCCGAACTGACGGCGCATCATGATGCGCACAGACAGCGCATCATGATGACGTCATTTCGGCAGCCAATCAGAGCCACAAAAGTGGCTCATTGCATTTTGGACTTCCGATTCCGGTATCCGATACGAAAAAAGTATCGGTACTCGGTATCGGAATTCCGATACGGCAAATATCGGCCGATACCCGATACTTGCGGTATCGGAAAGCTCAACACTATGCAGGACACAATCCTTTATTCCACATGTCGCAACATTGAAAGACTTAAAAGTCTCCTCACATTGGCATGCCAGGCTTGGCATGTCAATCACTCTCCACAAGGATAAACATTACCCCTCTCACCTAGCCAATCCAGAGCTTACGCTTTGCACTGATGAGGGGCAGCACGCTGAAACACTGTGTCTTCAAGTTGTGATTCTAGTTTGGCATTTATCCTAAGTCATATAACAATTAAAGGGTCGATATTGACTTTTAGGATCGCTGCTTCCTCTAGGTGGCGCTAGACTTCTAGTCCTCTTCCTCCTTGAAGAGACAATTTGCATATTAGCGTTTAGTAGGTAACCCCGAGTGCACCTGCACACAGTGTCAATGGCGATCAAAGGGCCGGCGGCCGGCATTTTGCTGGCCTGAGCACTGTAGTATCCGAGAATCTGCCCTGTGGTTGGAGAAAAGGACAGGCCGAAGGTTCCCCACCCCTGTCAGGGATGGATCATAGATAGTTATATAGTTACATTGGTTGAAAAAAGATCTAAGTCCATCAAGTAGTTGAAACCGTCAATGATGGAATATTTAACATTTTACTAATGTTGAAATTATAAATGATATCTTTAAGCACAAAATTGACAAGAGCTCCAAAAATCAGATACGAGATTCGATTCGGTAGGAAAGATTAGAATACATGTAAAAATTCTGAAAGTGTTTCTTGCATTTCATGATGATGGCAACGACGGACCTGACTGGTTGAATGCAAGTACAATATGGAATGAGGTATTTTCCCCTCTGGATTTTAAGGTTCCTTTTTATATGATAATGGTGGCTTACTTGTCATAGGCACTGATGGCTTAAGTCCTGCACCGGCAGATAAGCTTATCCTCCTACATAAATATTCATGGTATGGGGCAGCCATTGTTTTTTGCATGAAGACAGAAACATCCTTTCGGGGGAGCGCAGCACAGATTTGCCCCATAGGTAATTGACATTCAAAGGTAGATAGATAGGGTTATATAATATATAAGCGATGAATTGGTAAATATGAAATTCTCATACTACGAGGTGGACAAAGTCAGCTGCTGGGAAGCAATATTTCATTTTGGGTTATCTTCGTTGTGAAGTTGGTTTTGGATAGCAGCAGATAAATCTAAAAAAAAACAACACACACACAAAAAAAAAATCTCATCATGTAATAATGTCTTTTAGAATAAAACCAATTGCGCAGCTGTAGAGGGGGCAGAGGATGATATTACATATTGTACAACATTTTCAGTTCTTAAAGGTGTTTTCCAATTTTTACAAAATTTGGGCCAGAGAGGGAAAAATTTGCATAAAATAATAAAACACACTTTACTTACTTCCTGCATTAGCCAATCGCCACCACCTCTGCTTTATATTTTCAACCAAGTGGCATAACATTTTTTTGGTTGCTTTTTTGGCAACTACTAGGTGTACAGAGTTGTGATATTAAAAAAGGGTCCAATTTTTTCTTTAAAAAATCATTACCCCACAATAAATTGCTCTGACTTATTAAAAAATGAAAAAAACAAAACAAAAAACCTGCTGTCTATGTTTCGCTCCCAATATATAAATAATCACCCGGCTAATCGCGGGAGAAGGGTTTGATCTTCCTTTGGGGATACCCAATGTCTTCCGACAATTTTCCATTGCAGCATGCAGTGTCAGAATACCAGACCCAAAAATGTAAATTTCCTCTACTGCATTACTAAAGCAAATATCAATCAAACTGCAAAATCTCATGATAACAGGTGAGATTTTGCATTCTGACATTTCTCACACAAAAATCCATGTTTGCTTCCAAAAATCTTGGACCCTGACCTCTTGAAGAAAATTCATACTTTTAGGATTTCCTCACCGAATCGGACTTTTCCGCAAAACTTTGCACTCTTGATATTTTCCAGACCAACCCTCTTGAGGTTCAGACATGGTGCCATCGTCCTAAAAGTTTTACCCAGCATAGAGCAGTGAAAAAAGCCTTGAAAGGAAGGGTGTCCTATCAATGGAACTTCTCACAGGGATTCCCACACCGTTCCATGCTGAGTGAACATTCTACAACCTTAAAGTTGGGTCTGGATCTTACGACGAGCCCCCAGTGAGCCAAGTTTATGAAAGCAAAAATTCTGAGGGAGTGGTTGTCGGTCATTGAAAACATTGACCTCCATCTGGCTCGTAAACTGGGGACATTGGTGGTGTCCTCCATGAGAGTTCTGGACCTCTGGAGGATGAGTTGGCCAGTGATCCATACCAAGCTTGTGGCTTGACAACATGGCCATTGAGAGTATGAGACCTCCTGCTAAGACTCCTCCATAACATACTGTGTGCAGGAGATTCTAAATTGTTTTTTACTATTTGAACCTAAAGTGGTCCTAAAAGTTTTACCTTACATGGAACTATATGAGAAACCCTGAGAGGAGCAGCATCCAAACAATAGAAACATACCAATGTTTCAAAATGATAGGCTATTTCTAGTGAAAAGTCCTATTTAAACTGACAGATTCACTTCTACTTTACATATTACTGTTGAAAAAAGACACATGTCCATCAAGTTCAACTAAAGGATGGGAAATGATTAAGAAATAGAATCGGTAGAGGCACAACCATAATGCATGAACCTATTGCCCTAATAGAGCAAATTATTCCGTAATGAACCTAGGATTAACTTTAAGAACAAAAATTTTTATACCATTACATAATCATTTATGTTAGTTTTTTTCTATAAACGCATCTATGCCTTTTGTTTTAAACCAACGATGGTTCCTGCTGTGACCAGCTCCTGAGGTTGACTATTTCACAGATTAATATTTCTCACGCTAAAGAAGCCTTGTATCCTCTTGAGATTGAACCTCTCTTTCTCCAGATGGAGTGAATGTCTTGTCTTTTCAGGGTTTGTAAAATTAAACAGTTTTTGACCATACTTTTTGCATGGGCCATTTATTTACTTGTACAAGTCAATCATGTTTCCCCTTAGAAGTCTCTTGTCAAGACTAAATAATTGTAACTCATAATATTTTCTCATAATTTAAATCCTTCATGCCCAATATTAGTTTTGAGGCTCTTCTTTGTACCTTTTATAGATCCAGGGCATCCTTTCTATAATCTGGTACAATCAAATTCAATTGAATATTCCAAATGAGGTTCCAATAACATTTTGTATGGTGGTACTATTATGTCCCTGTCCTACAAGTCTATGCTTCCTTTACTGGATGATAATATTCTGCAAGCTTTACCAACAGCTAATTGAAATTAGTGGAGAGATTGAGACGACAGAGTATTTAATCTTAATTATTCAGACGTCTATTTTCAGGAATCCAGGAGGCATAGACTGTTATTTTTATGTTAAACATGCAAAACAGAAGCCGCAGAGACACCATCACATGTTTCTCAACGCAAGCAATGACTAGCCAGGTCTTTCACCGGGAAGGAACAACCACGGGAAGGGCAGTCTCCAATGAAGGAAACCACCTATGCCAAAACATGGTATCCATCCACAGACAGCTGTTTCGGGGTATTTGCCCCTCATCAGTGTGGAGTAGGAAACTGGCTAGTAGGCACAATGCCTAGTGGAAGACTATGAAAAATGAGGATGACTGACCTCATGGAGATCAACATCCAACACTGCGGAGACACCATCACGTGTTTCTCAGCACAGTGATTCTAGAGCATTGCCCCCATCCCTTATGGGAAATATGTGGAGGTGAAAGACCTGGCTAGTCATTGCTTGCGTTGAGAAACATGTGATGGTGTCTCCGCGGCTTCTGTTTTGCATGTTTTACATATTTCCCATAAGGGATGGGGGCAATGCTCTAGAATCACTGCGTTGAGAAACACGTGATGGTGTCTCCGCAGTGTTGGATGTTGATCTTCATGAGGTCAATCATCCTCATTTTTCACAGTCTTCCACTAGGCATTGCTCCTACTAGCCAGTTTCCTACTCCACACTGATGAGGGGCAAATACCCCGAAACAGCTGTCTGTGGATGGATACCATGTTTTGGCATAGGTGGTTTCCTTCATTGGAGACTGCCCTTCCCGTGGTTGTTCCTTCCCGGTGAAAGACCTGGCTAGTCATTGCTTGCGTTGAGAAACATGTGATGGTGTCTCCGCGGCTTCTGTTTTGCATGTTTTACATATTTCCCATAAGGGATGGGGGCAATGCTCTAGAATCACTGTGTTGAGAAACACGTGATGGTGTCTCCGCAGTGTTGGATGTTGATCTCCATGAGGTCAATCATCCTCATTTTTCACAGTCTTCCACTAGGCATTGCTCCTACTAGCCAGTTTCCTACTCCACACTGATGAGGGGCAAATACCCCGAAACAGCTGTCTGTGGATGGATACCATGTTTTGGCATAGGTGGTTTCCTTCATTGGAGACTGCCCTTCCCGTGGTTGTTCCTTCCCGGTGAAAGACCTGGCTAGTCATTGCTTGCGTTGAGAAACATGTGATGGTGTCTCCGCGGCTTCTGTTTTGCATGTTTTACATATTTCCCATAAGGGATGGGGGCAATGCTCTAGAATCACTGCGTTGATAAACACGTGATGGTGTCTCTGCAGTGTTGGATGTTGATCTCCATGAGGTCAATCATCCTCATTTTTCACTGTTATTTTTATGTTGACTGTTCATGTAGGTTGAATTTATATTTGCAAATTGATGAATGGTTGTTACTTACCTCATATCAGCTCCCACAGATTATTGTACTGTTATCTTTGCAAAACAGGGATGCAGGGTCACTGAACAATGATGTTTGCTGACATGGTGATTACACATTATACCAGCCATGCAGTTTGTTGACTTACAAAAAAAATAGTAAAAACTATGCAAATTGATTAAATAGTCAAAAAATATGAGTTAATCTCATCACATCTTCCTCTTGCCCTCTGGACCATGGCTTGAATGACAACAGTTGCGAATTATATAAGTGGGATATGCCTCTGTAACAAGTTGTGAAAACATCCAATGGATCCAAAGAACCAGAGACTGTTTACAAAACCATAGTCAGGAGCACTCTACAGGATAAGTACCATAACAACATGGCTCCATCACGAGGGACCCAAATTTGACATTCTACAGAATGCCAGCTTAGGGGACCACAGCCCTGGCTGAAAGAATATAGATCTGCTCTATTGACCATCACTAAACCCATGGAAACATTTGAGGTAGTCAGAATTTGGAGCCAGCAGTCACCTGAGCCCCATGGATGCATTTGTGAAAGCCAGGATTGGGACCCATCGGTCTCCTGGCTTCATGGAGATGTTCAGAGAAGCCAGGTTGTGACCCTACTGTCAACCGGGCCTTTAACCTCAAAGGACTGTGAAATTACTAAGTTTGTTGTTACTTCCTCTCTGTGCATGCCACAGTTGGGGGTAGTCGGCCCTGGAAGCTCAGAAGTCACAGCTGCTTTTATCCCGGCGAGTCAGTGGAAGGGTGAGACTCTGTAATTTTGCACCATTTTAGGTATTTTGTTGGGACTGTTCTATGAGATATTTGCATGTTTTTGTGGTTCAATAAAGTATTGCCACACTGTTTTACCCTTACCCTGTTAGTCTGAATAATCTTATGCCCACAGTTAAAGGAGAGTGGGTTTCAGGGGTCCATGTGGTTTCAGGGTAACAGACTACAGCATCTGATGACCCCCATGTGCCCACAGAGATATTTTTGGAAATCCCTGCCTTGAGACCAAGAGAGATTGTCCCATCTTGGGAGCCACAGATCAGAATTTCTTCAGATTTATCTTTTTACTGCGGCAACAGACCTTTCAGACATGGCTACACTGGCACAAACATTGCATCAGTGCAAATATCCAATAATTGGTTGTATACGGAGGAAAGATGTCAAACTCCCTGTGCGTCCCTTTGAAGTTCAAAGTCATTGTGATACCTCTTTGACAACTGTGTATTCTGCAGATTTTCGCCTGTTATGCGGCAGGATTGCTGTAAACTGGGCATGTTGACATTTCCTGATCATATCTATTCCATGTCCCTGTGGAGGTGGCCTCTAAAGTACTGAAAGTAATTATTATGATTAATTACAGTCGCGGTGCTCGTCCAGGCAGCTTTCTTAACTGACTTCATCACAAGCATTAGCATAAATTTTATAGCGTGGTTAATAATGGCAGGCAAGAATTAGTACAAACCTTAGAAATATATGAGGGCAACCTGAAGATGAATGGTCCCTTCTCTCCGTCACTGAAGGTCAGAGTGTTGTTCTGATATCAATATTGTTTGCGCTTTCACAAAACATGATACATTTGCATAATACTTTCTCAGCAAAGTTTTGCAAAAAAGGTCATGGATTCATTGCATCAAGATGTTTGATATAAATTTTAATCTACACTCTTGTCATAGAAATGGCATAATAAGGGGTGTAGATGGACCTCCAGGGACTTTATGTTATGTGGAAATGGAACCTTGGGCCTCTTGGACACCAGGTCTCAGGTATGACTGTAACTTCTCCACCTTCTATAAATATGCTAAAAGGTTCAAATTTACATGAACTGTCCAAGCGAATTTGAGCATGACCAAGAAAGTGTAGGTCCGCTGGCCTGCCTGTCTTTAGAAAGACCTCACGGGCCAGGCCTCATCCCACTGAATTCCTGTACTCCTTCCACATATGCAGAACACTACTCAGACAACACAGGGTGAGGGTACTATACTCTGTTAAGACTTTATTGGATCACCAACAGTCAACAACATATAGTACATTCCCAGGAAATATACAAGATGGTACATATGACAGAGTCTCACCCTTCAACTGACTTGACGGGGACAGGAACTTCCGTGACTTCAGGGCATCCAGGGCCAACCACCCCAACCAGTAGCAACCCGATTTTGGTGGACACCCACAGAGAGAAGGCAGCGGCAAGATTAGTAAGCTGACAGCACATTGAAGTATGTGGTCTGGTGACCTGATTGGCCAAATCTGGGTTTTCCAAATAACTTAGCTTGCTCAGTGGAGCAGATCTGTGTTCCACCAGCTGAAAAGGTGGTTCCTAGGCTTTCAACCTGTAGAGTCACCTCGGTGACAGGGGTAGGCCCTTTTTATGTCCCACAGCTCTCATATCAGGGCATAGGATCTCAGTAAGTTAGAATACTTTATAACACCAGCTTGAAAAATTGATTTTAAAATCTGAAATGTTGGCCTACTGAAATGTATGTTCAGTAAATGCACTCAATACTTGGTTGGGGCTCCTTTTCCATCAATTTCTGCATCAATGCGGCGTGGCATGGAGGCGATCAGCCTGTGGCACTGCTGAGTGGTTATGGAAGCCCAGGTTGCTTTGATAGCAGCCTTCAGCTCATCTGCATTGTTGGGTCTGATGTCTCTCATCTTCCTCTTGACAATACCCCATAGATTCTCTGTGGGTTTAAAGTCAGGCGAGTTTGCTGCCAATCAAGCACAGTGTTGTTTGTAAACCAGGTATTGGTACTTTTGGCAGTGTGGACAGGTGCCAAGTCCTGCTGGAGAATGAAATTTCCATTTCCAAAAAGCTTGCTGACAGAGGGAAGGCCGTAATTGGCCGCCAGTTTTCTTAATTCGTGTGGAGTGAATTTAAAAAAAATCTGCATTCTGCAGAATACGAATTTTTGGAGGATTCCAACTGAATAAATTTTCTACAAGCTCTACGACTAAATTTGGATATGTAGTCACTAAGCTTAATCCTGATGTGTAACCACCAAGGTCTGTGCCTCAGTCCTGATGTGAAATCATCAATCTTGTTGTCTAACGACAAATTTTAGTTTTTTGCAGTGTAACGACCAAGTTCTGTGTTGTCCTCGATTTAACATGTAACAACTAAGATTAAACCCTATCTGAGAGATGGTATCATCTACGTTGTCTTACCTGACCTATTTAAACCATCATTTGTTTGTCACCATGCAATCTTTGTGTTGATTACCATGTTGGAGGTCTAGGGCTACACATGAAAAATTGATTCTCTTCTCCAAATATGGGATCCTCTCTACAGACCTAATTGTATTATTAAACATCATTATGAAGAAGGATCATGAAAAAGAGGTCATGACAAGATTTAATTTCACCATAGTTAGTGGTGGTGTCCATCAGCAGCATGGTGCACCTCATTAGCCTTTTTCATGGCGCGCCCTCCACCTCTGTGCGTCCCTGTTTATGTGAACTTATTTCTTTTAGCCATAGAGTTTCAGATGGACTCAAATATTACTGTCTGCAAGGAGCTTTGTGGATCAGGTTTTCATGGCCAACCAACTGCAAACAAGTCTTGGATCACCTTGAGTGTTGGCAGTAGTGGTGCCATTGGACATGGAAATATATCCCCTGTAGTAAACGAATCATTCTTCACCATCTGCCAGGCTGTTGGATGAATTTGCATTTTACAGACGCCAAGTGAAGTTTGCCCAAATGTAAAGTGCCAGTTGGAAAGACAAATTTAGAAAGAATGTTGGCTGGGGACCGATGATCATGATCTGGGCCACTAAGTTCCTGGAAAAAGCTAACTGCTACAGTACTGAACATAAAAAATATGAGCTATCAAGAAATATGAGCTTTCCAATTTAAGGCAGACATTTTTAGAAAGCCAGAGATATTGGTAGTGTTAAAGGTTCAGAATAGTGATTGTCACCAAGTCTGTCCTCATTCAAATAAACACCATTATTATAAATAGCACATGGTAGGTGTCCCACTATCTGAACTGGGGGAGCATAAAATATTATGGATAATTTAGGCAAGTCCAACAAAACCCTGACAAACGATTATTCTGCGGGCATATAATGTTCATTACCTTGAGAGGCCAAAAATTTACCTCTGATCGGCTTCCTTACAGTCGATTATTAGTGGTCACTTAACAGCCTAGATCAGCCCGTGCAAAAGAGTTCCACTCTGCAAACCCACTTGGATTTTTTTTCTCACCATTTTTCAGTAAAACTTAAAAGGTGTCATTCAAAAGTACAACTCGTCCTATGAAAATACAAGCCCTCATTGTTAGGCATTGGGTTCCTGTCTCTGCACAGCAGGAATCCCGAGCCTTGCCGTCTGCGGTCTCCCGTTCCTCTCCAGCCACAGTGGAGCCTGCTCAGCAAAGACGTTGTTCTCAGCGTCTTGCTCAGTCTGCTGCTGTTGGCTTGGTTACTGCTGCCAATCAGGGTTCAGCTATTGTAACCTGCAATAGCCAGCAGCGAGCAGCTCCTGGGACTAAGTCCTTCTTTCGGTCCACTGAGCATGCCCGTGGGAAGTCCTCTCATTGGAGGTCTGAGGTCACATGCTCAGGTCCTATTGCTGCTCCCATTGGACCACTAGGAAGGTCCCAGAAGGACGCTGCTATAAAAGAGTTGCATAGCCGCAAGGTCATGCGCGAGTATAGACTCATAATGTTGTTGGTATGTGTGATGATGGATGCAGGAATCTGGTGAATGACTCATTAAATTACCCCCTCCTTTGATACGCATGAGTTAGGGTATTTGAGTCAGCGCCAACAGGTAGCTATCCTTCCGCCACCGTGCTCCTAGCACTCACATACTAGTGTCCGATGGTGTCGCCCACTGCTGGGCACTATCGAACCGCGGCAAGTGACAGCGGCACTGTGCACACTTGCACGCATTAGCCATTATAGTGACTCTTGCTGGCACTGCAGTCGCGGCGCCAAGCGCTAGCGGTCTAGAGGGACTCCAGTCCTGCGGTATAAAGGCCGAGTCCTGTGACCTTACGCTATGCGCTCCTACTGCCAAGTCCTGTGGTGTTAACAGACTCTGGTGATTCTTTCAGCGGCTCTGTGGAGTAACAGAGTTCGCCCAGTGCACACCGGGTCAGTGGTGAACCCGCCGGTGTTCACTTACTACTCCACCATTAGTAAGCATCAGTTTTCCATCTCTGCACGGTGGACCCCGGGTTGTGATCGCACTTCCTTATATTTTATATTTAGTGCGATCCGCAACCCTAACATTATACTGGCGCCAGGGTCTGGCTAGTAATGGCGGACAAGCAGCAACTCCTTGCGTACATCCGGCAGCTGGAAGGCAGGTTAGTGGCTCTTGAGCGTCCAGCCTCAGCTGTGGATGTTACCGCAGTCGCGCTTCAGGCAGCCACAGAGGCTGTCTCCCATGTGACCACTGCCATCCCTGCTCCGACTTTGTCTCACCTCCTGCTGTCCGAGAAGTTCTCGGGTGATAGTGCCTTTTGTAGGGGTTTCATGAGCCAGTGCGCTATACAGCTTGAGCTGCTGGCTGCACGATTCCCCTCTGAGCGGGCTAAGGTGGGATTTGTCGTTTCCCTCTTGTCGGGCAGGGCTTTGGAGTGGGCCACACCGCTGTGGGATCATGGTGATCATGTGGTGCAGAGTGCCTTGTGGTTCTTGGCCACTCTGAAGGAGGTCTTCTTGGGGCCGCGAGTCACCCATGAAACCGCACTCCGGCTGCTGGCATTATCACAGGGCTCGTCCATGGTCAGCCACTTCGCCATCCAGTTCCGGACACTGGCCTCTGAGTTGGAGGGGCAACATAAGGTCCTTGTTCCGGCATTCTGGAGAGGCTTGGCTGACCATGTGAAGGATGCTATGGACACCAGGGAGGTTCCTGCCACACTGGAGGAGCTTATCACCGTCTCCACCTGTATAGACCTTCGCTTCATCGAGCGAGGGTTGGAGCGGTCCCAGTGTAGGCAGAGGATTAGGTTGGCACCTAGTTTTGTTAAACCTCTGGAAACTCCCGATCAGGCGTCCGAGCCTCAGGGGGCTCCTTGTGTGGAATCCGGGTCCCGGTCCGCTCGAGCACCTGTGGTCTGTCATGTTTGCCGGCAGTCTGGTCACCTTGCCAACCGATGCCCACAGCAGTCGTGAAAACGCTCGCCTCTAGTGGACATAGGAGGGGGTTCACTAGAATCAGCGGCGTTTTCCTCCAAGCTGACCTTTAAGGGAACGCTTGAGGTTGGTTCATCCACTCTGGCGGTGGAGGTTTGCGTGGACTCCGGAGTGGAGGGCAATTTCATGTCTTCTCCTTCGCTCAATGGCATGCAATACCTCTGGTTAAGATGACCAAGCCAGTCACCGTCGTGGTGGTGAACGGCGCAACTCTACCCTCACAAATTACCCACCAGACCGCCCCATTGATACTCTCGGTGTCTCCATCTCATCAGGAGACGATATACCTCCTCGTCATGCCCGATGGTATCGATCAGGTCCTTTTAGGGGTTCCCTGATTGCGGTTCCACTCTCCCCATATAGAGTGGTCCTCGAGGAGGATTCTCGGTTGGGGCAATTCCTGTGAGGGTAGATGTCAGAGGGAGTGCATTCAGATTGCTTCCACCGAAGTCCCCACAGATCTTTCCTCTCTCCCCAAACACTATCAACAGTTCGCAGACGTGTTCTCCCAGAAGGCGGTGGAGACCCTTCCGCCGCACCGCCCCTATGACTGTCCTATTGACCTCTTGCCTGGTGCTGAGCCTCCCCAGGGTCGAGTCTTTCCCCTATCTGTCCTGGAGACAGAGGCCATGTCTCAATACATCAGGGAGAATCTGGCAAGAGTATTCATTAGGAAGTCAGTGTCACCAGCGGGGGCGGGATTCTTCTTTGTCCAAAAGAAGAGTGGGGAACTACGTCCCTGCATCGATTACAGGGGTCTTAACGCCATCACCTTTAAGAATAATATAATAAGATTGTGATATGCATAGTATATATATGTGTAAAGAATGTAGCCAGGAAAACCAGGCTACATGATAGAAATGATGTAAAATAACCCTATAGGACACATATATATATGCAGGACTATAAAGGGTAACTGTCAAAATTCAATAGCAACAACAAAAAGTGAACGACCAACAGCCAAAAAATAATAATATAATAATAGATAATAGATAATAATATTTTATTGGTATACAACATAAAATGAACACAGGTTCACATGAAACGCCCCCTGAGGAAGGAGCTGCCCTGCTCCGAAACGCGCGTCGGGGTTAGCCTGCGTGTCTGTCTCCCATCCATTCAGGTAACGCTGTTATACTCTATACATGCCATTACTTTGGTTCTTTCTTCATTCATTTATCTGCAGTGGGTCTGGTCGGTCAATATGGATGTTAATGTACACTGGTACTGTATATATACTTTATCGCCTCTAGTTGACTGACAGACCAACTGTAGTGATTGTGTGATTTTATGTGATCATTGTTACCACATGCTACTGGCTTTTATTCGATGGCCATATGACTAATGTTAATTGCTTTATGAAGAACCAATCATCTTATGGCTATTTTGATTTTTTGGAATATGATTCCTGTATGGTGTAGACAACATGCATGGTTTTTTTCGCCATTTTTATGCCTTTAAGAATAAGTATCCTCTGCCCCTGATATCGGAGCTGTTTGATAGGCTACGGGGAGCGAGAGTGTTTACCAAACTTGATCTGCGGGGGGCTTACAACCTGATTCACATCCGTGAGGGGGATGAATGGAAGACGGCATTTAACACCAGGGACGGGCACTATGAATACCTTGTGATGCCCTTTGGGCTCTGTAATGCCCGGCCGTCTTCCAAGACTTTGTGAGCGATATCTTCTGGGATATGCTTACCACCTCAGTAGTAGTCTATCTGGATGATATTTTCATCTACTCTCCAGATATTGACTCCCACTGGAGAGATGTTTGCAAAGATTTCGATCTCCTGCGGTCAAACTCCCTCTATGCCAAGTTGGAGAAGTGTGTGTTTGAGCAGGTGTCCTTGCCTTTGCTGGGCTATATCATCTCTGCCCAGGGATTGGCCATGGATCCTACCAAGCTACAGGCGGTGATGGATTGGCAGGAACCCCATTCTCTCAAAGCGGTGCAGCGCTTTATGGGGTTCATAAATTACTATCGCCAACTCATTCCCCACTTCTTGACTTTGGTAGCTCACTTGGTAGCCCTCACCGAGAAGGGTGCAAACCCCAAGTTGCGGTCGGAACCTGTCTCCAAGTCCTTCTCCTCTATTAAGTCCCATTTCGCTAGCGCTCCCATTCTACATCACCCTGATATAGATAAACCCTTCATTCTGGAGGTGGATGCCTCTTCCGTCGGTGCTGGAGCGGTCCTGGTTCCAGAAGGACTCGCAAGGTTGCAATTACCCATGCTTCTTCCTCTCTAAGACCTTCACACCGGCGGATAGGAATTATTCCATCGGGGACAGGGAGTTGCTAGCGATGAAGTTGGCCTTTTCAGAGTGGAGACACCTCCTGGAGGGGACTTGCCACCCTTTCCAGGTGTTCACTGACCACAAGAACTAAATTTTCACCAGGCCAGATGGTCCTTGTTCTTCTCCCAGTTCCACTTCACCCTGCATTTTTTCTCCGGGGAGAAGAACATCTGGGCCGATGCTCTCTCCCACTCCGTGGTGTCATCAGAGGAGGAGGAGGAGCCTCAGCTGATAGTCCCATCTGAGAGTCTGAGGACTGTGGCTCCGGTCACCCTTGAGTCTGTACCTCCTGGCAAGACTTTTGTCCCTGCCCGTCTGCGACCGGAGGTTCTCTCTTGGGTTCATTCGTCCAGGGTGGGTAAACATTTTAGGACGAAACGGACCTCTGAGCTTCTGGCGAGGACGTACTAGTGGCCGCATATGGCCCATGATGTCAGGGACTATATTCAGGCATGCATCTCTTGCGCCCAGAATCGCTCCTCTCGGCAGCAGCCTGCTGGTCTACTCTACCCCCTGCCGGCAGCAGACAGGCCCTGGGAGATGGTCAGTATGAACTTTGTGGTGGGACTGCCCAAGTCCAGTGGCAGCACGGTCATTTGGGTTGTCACCGATCATTTCTACAAAATGGTGCATCTGGTACCACTCTCTCGGTTACCTTCTGCACAGGGCCTGGCAGCTTTAATCATTAAGCATGTCTTCTGCCTACACGGCATGCCGGACAAGATTGTCAGTGACCAGGGTCCCCAGTTCACGTCTCGGTTTTGGAGAGAGCTATGTCACCTGCTCAGTATTGAACTGAATCTCTCCTCGGCCTATCACCCCGAGACGAATGGGTTGGTAGAGAGAGCCAACCAGACCCTGGTCACATATCTGCGACATTTTGTCTCGGCCAGGCAGGATGACTGGGCATCCTTGCTGCCGTGGGCGGAGTTCGCTTTGAACAACGCTGTGGCCTACTCCACCGGTCAAACCCCATTCCTCCTTAATTACGGCCAGCATCCACGCATTCCTGTGCCCATGCCCGTGTCGTCCACCGACTCTAGAGTGGCAGACTGGGCGGTGGAGGCATATGTGAATTTGGGACCGCACTCAGGATGCTATACGGGCCTCCAAGGAGAGAATGAGGTCTTCCGCTGACGCACACTGGTGCCCCGCTCCCACCTTTGCTCCCGGCGATTTGGTGTGGCTCTCTGCTCGTAACATTAGGCTGCAGGTTGAGTCCACTAAGTTCGCGCCTCGCTTTATAAGTCCCTTCAAGGCCCTTGAACAAGTTAACTCTGTGGTCTACCGTCTGGCCCTTCCTCCACACCTGGGTATCACTGACACCTTCCACGTGTCCCTCCTTAAGCCTGTTCACATGTCCCGGTTTTCAGAGTCATCTACTGAGACATCAAGCTTGTCCTCGGACGAGTAGGGGTGTAAGGTGGTACAGTGCAAAAAATATTATCTAGTAGATTGGAAGGGTCATGGCCCAGAGGTTAGGACCTGGTAGCCTGTGGAGAACATTCGTGCTCCCTTGCTCATTGCAGCCTTTGAGCATTGTGAGGCACAGGGGGGAGGGGGCCCTAGGAGGGGGGGTAATGTTAGGTGTCGAGTCCCTGTCTCTGCACAGCAGGAATCCCGAGCTTTGCCATCTATGGTCTCCCATTCCTCTCTGGCCGCAGTGGAGCCTGCTCAGCAGAGACGTCGTTCTCGGCGTCTTGCTCAGTCTGTTACTGCTTTGGTTTTAAGTATGTTTTAAACTGTTATTGTTAATAAAGTTTTGCCTTTTTACATAGTATTGTGGTGCGCATTCCCTACAGTGGTACTTTCTCTTGTGTTGTCCATTTTGCCTGCCACTGGCATTACACCCGCTTATAAATAGACCAACCCTCATCAGTAGTGCACCTAGGGTTCATTATATTGTTCCTATACATAATAATAATAATAATAATAATAATAATAATAATAATACATTTTATTTCTATAGCGCTGCCATCTTTTCATTTTTTGGGAGCTCACTGCCCTTTCAAAATCCTAATTAATTATGTCTCGCCGGATACTTTTGAAGACATATGCCGGCAATTAAATAATTTTGAAGCGGTCGCAGACTCCTGCCACCTTGGGGCTAGATTGACTACACTGGCATTTCTGGTGGAGAAGGATGAGATTAGGTTTAAAACCAATTTCAAAGCCTTTTTATTTTCCACTTTGCTTTTAAATGAACTACAATGAAGGCTGGTAAATATAATATCTAATTTATCCATTTGCATGAAGAATTTTTTTCCCCTCTTATCCGGCCCAGTCACATTTCCTGGAATATTTATTTGGGAGCAGCGAGATCCCGTTACGGCGTCATGCTTGAAAGGCTTATAAAGGCGATGAGAAAGCGGACCTTTCAGAAGATTACTTTCTATCGGCTTCTCTCCTCTGGACTTGCTTCTTTACCACTAAATTATAACATCAAAATTTTGCCAGAAAAAATATGAGCTTTACATCCTTTTGTGATGAAGTGTGCATATCTGACAAAGAGAGGAAGTGAAGTGTGACCTAAGGTGGAATCCTGGGAGAACATTATTCTTTATTATGAGGAACGAATGTGCCGCATTTTTCTGATGGTATTAAATATATTTAACTGTCTAGGTATGGGGTAAATACCAAAGTGAACTTGGTCTCTTAATTAAATCCTAATTAAAGTGTACCTGTAGAGCGTACCTTGCTGCCCTAATCTTCCTAAATAAAGGAAAACTTTTTTTTTGCACATTCTGGTCTAGTATGTCCAGGAAGTGTCCTGAATCTCACGTTCTTTAACTTGTCATCCGCTCTTTTTGAGTGGGACATTTATTTTCATGATTTTTCCAGCACAATAGGTGTAACTTAACAGCTTGCATTGCTCCTGCCATTGTCCCATGGCTTTTCTGCCTTGATCTGAAAGTCCACCTCTCTGTTTTTGCAGTTTGACAGACAGGAGAGAAGGAGAAGAGACAAAACCCCTCAAAAATACAAAGACCTGCCACCACTTCCTGCAGAGAGACAAAGGCCTGGCCCCAATTCCTGTAGAGAGACAAAGACCTGGCTCCACTTCCTGAAGAGAGGCAAAGCCCAGCCCATACTTCCTGCAGAGGAAAATTCTCACCCACACTTTCTGCAAAGAGACAAAGATCAGCCTCCACTTCCTGTAGAGATACAAAGATCCCTCCCTATTCCTGCAGAGACCCAAAGAACAATCTGCACTTTCTTTGGAGACACAAAGATCACTCCCACTTCCTGTAGAGAGACAAAGCTCCGCCCATACTTCCTGCTGAGACAAAAAACTGCCCCCAATTCCTGTAGAGACAACGCTCCGCCCATACTTCCGGGTGAGACAAAAAGACTGCCCTCACTTCCTGTAGAGAGGCAAAGCTCTGCCCATACTTCTGGATGAGACAAAAAGACTGCCCCCACTTCCTGTAGAGAGACAAAGCTCCGCCCATACTTCCTGTCTAGGCAAAAAAACGCCCCCACTTCCTGTAGAGAGAAAAAGCTCCGCCAATACTTCCAGATGAGACAAAAAGACTGCCCCCTCTTCCTGTAGAGAGACAAAGCTCCGCCCATACTTCCGGGTGAGACAAAAAAACTGCCCCCACTTTCTGTAGAGAAAAAAAAGACAGCCCCCACTTTCTGAAGAAAGACAAAGCCCTGCCCACACTTCTTGCAGAGGCAAAGAACAGCTCACACTTCATACAAAGAGACAAAGACCACCCCATTTCCTGCAGAGACACAAAGAACGCCCTACTTCCTGTAGAAAGACAAAGCTCTTCCCCCAATTCTTATGGAGAGACAAAACCCACCCCTTCTTTCTATCAGTCTCTGCTGCTATAGACAGAATACGCTTTAGAGCAGACCATGGACAGCAAGCTGCACAATAGGTGACACCTGGTGGCCATCACTTTTCTTCAGGGGTAAGACAACATATTAAATAAGATAAATAGATCATTCTATATATATATATATATATATACTGTATATACACACTCTAATAAATATACAAAATTATTAAATTTTGACAGCCATCAGCTACAACCAGACAAAGCTAGTTGTCAATTAACTCTATGGTTGAGAGGTCTTTGGACCCCTTCAGACACCGTGGCCCAGGTACAACAGTTACCTCTGCATCCCCTAAAGTTCTGCACTTAAGAATAAAGTGATAAATGATTTTTACCAAAGTTTCTTGCAGTTTTTTTTTATAGTATTTTAGTTTTGTCTGGAAAGCAGTATTTTCCTGTGAAATTTTGTACTTTGGAGCTCAGTATATTTCTAGCAGTTCCTTCGGGGACTGACGCCTTCTATTGGACATCATATTTGCTGTTTTCGAATGAAGCTAAACATTTCTTGTCATTGTGCTCAGCCAATTACATGTGACAAGAAAGATGAGTATTTCATATAAATCCAGTCTGAGAGGTTGTACTGGTGGGAATCACAGTCTGACAACTCTAACAGGGTCACTCGGGTCGGAAGCGAAAGAAGAAGTTTTCACAAGAGAGCAGAATGTTGTGCAGAGGAGTATCTAACATGAAAACAGATGCACGACAGATTGAAATAAATGATCTTAACAGACAACAAAGTAGGGATTTGTATCAAACTAAAGGAAGAGGGAAACAAAAAAGTTTTTGACAATACTCCAGTGAAAGCCGCGACTGATGGGTAATGCCATGTTCTGAGAACTTTCCTGTTCATTGTCCAGCAATGCTCCATAAGCCTAGAAGATCCCACTAGCCAAACCCAAATCAAAGCTGGTGGCGCTGACATTACTTTAGTTATTTAACCATCTCTTGCCATTTTGATAGATTCTGAGGGCAAAATATGGATTAAAAAGCCAATAAACTATTATACTCACCAATCCTTGTCCCTCCTAAAGTCCAGTGACTTCTCCTCCATCCTTCTTCTCCTTCTGGGTCTCCTGGAGTGCACCATAACTGACTAATCCTTACTCTGTCACTTGTCATTAACGACAATGACTTGTGCCATGCCCGTGCCCCGTGTGACCTAGTTTGGCCTAGTCAATGACAAAGCAGAAAGGAGAAAACCCAGGAGTGTACAGAAGGAGAAGGCTGAAAAGGAGCAATTAGAGGACCAGGGGGCGACAGGACAAGTGTAGAGATGGATAAGGAGATGTGAATATCAGTTTATTTTTGTTTTTCACTGATTCCTAGCAGAATCAATTATCAACCAAATTTATTAAATGTAAATTTAAACTCAATCATCCCCCTGAATTAAGCGAATCTGGCTAAATCAAATTTAGACGTTAATTCAACTCTAAGGCCTCTTTCACACATCAGGTTTTCGCCGTCAGGCGCGATCCGGCGCTTTTGACAGAAACCGGATCCGGCGAAATGCAATGCCGGATCTGGTTTCCCCCCCATTGACTTGCATTTGCGCCGGATCGCGCCGGATGGCCATGCGTTTCATCCAGTTTTCGCCGGATCCGGCAATGTGTCGCGATCCGGCGTCTGGAAAAAACGGCTACTGTAACGTTTTTTGTCTCCGGCGAAAAAGCCGGACACGCTGGATCCGGCGCGTCCGGCTTTTTCACACAATGAAAGTCTATGAGCGCCGCAATGCGCCTGATCCGGCGAAAGCCGGATCCGGTGGCCGGATCCAGTTTTTTGGTCTGAGCATGCTCAGTAGCTCTGCCCACAAGACATATATAAAAGCAAGACAGTGGGACCCACAGCCACACCCAACATGCCACCCAAGAAAGCAACCAAGCGAAGCAGGAGAAGGCAGGAGACCACTGCAGCACCATCAGCACCACCACCACCCCAAATGGAGCAGCAAATGGAACATGCTGAGGAGGGGAGGCCAGCAGCAGATGAGAGACGGTAATTATCAAATCCCCCATTCCTCCAAACTAGGGCTATTGAATATCAAGATATTCATTGGCCCTTTGTTTCTCTTTATTCAACAGCTGCCCAATAGATGCAGCAGCAGCAGCAATGGCAGCAGTTGGAACACCACCCACAGGCATGGAGTGTGGCCACCAGGAAGACAGCACATCATCTTCTGGGAGCCCTCCCTCGCATCGTCAGCGTTTGACAGTAAGTTTTTATTTCAAAAATCCATCATCTCTGTAATATATGTCTATTCATTGCCTTTTATTTCAAAACAGGATTCACAAGATGAAGAGGAGCTCCCAGAAGAAGAAGGAAGGGGTGGACAGACACCTGGAGTGGGCTCACAATTGGTAAGTTTTTTGCATCAAACGCAGAAACACAACATCACACTACACACAACACATAGAAAACAATGTTCTGCAGACCACACACAGCAAACAAATGCCTACATCCAAAGACATAACATTTTTTGTTTTCTTCTCTAGTCTTCCCAATCTGGTGCTCGGCCAAGAGGTCCTCGCAGTGCCTCCCAGGGTCGTCGGCGACAGCAACGCGGCGGTCACCAGCGTGTAAGTATAAATATTTTTGCTTTGTTTTTTTGCACTTTTTATTTCATTTCTTTTGTGGAGGCTAATTATGTTATTTTTGTCTTTTTCTTTAACAGCCTTCACAGCGTGCTCCCGACTCTGACGGTGAGGATGGAGGGATTGATGTGGACCACCTCATCGATCTCGTCAGAGAAAGGGAGCCGCTCTGGAATATGGCTGACCGCCGCCACGCTAACCTTATCGTTACCCGACGACTCTGGGAGGAAATCTGTTCGCTCCTTGTGGGCCGCTGGGAGGACCTCGATGTTCGGGCCCAGATTAAAGAGCGTAAGTATATACAGTACCGGTTGCTTGATGTAAACCAGTGTTTCCCGAACTCCAGTCCTCGTGGTCCCCACGGATCATGTGTTCAGGATTTCTATTTACTATGGAAATCCTGAAAACATGACCCCTGGGGACCATGAGGACTGGAGTTTGTGAAACACTGATGTTGTATACTAACCACTCCTTTCTCGTTTCAGGGAACAGAATTGTGAATCGGTGGCGGTCTGTGAGGGATCGTTTCAAGAAGGAGTTCAATAAAGAGATGTGGGCCCCGAGTGGATCTGGAGGACGCAGGAGCAAGTACAAGTACGCACAAGCCCTGTCGTTCCTCCGGGAAACAATGGTCACTAGAAGGTAAATATTACACACCACATGTGAAAAAAAATGTTAGATGTAACTTTTTTTTTTCAGCCAGGGCCATACCATGTCAGTATTTTAATTGTTTTTTTTTCTCTTTATTCCACAGCACGGTGAGCAGCACTCGGGAGCCTGCACGATTGGACCCTTCTGAGGCGATCCCTGAGGAGACCGGCACCGAGGGACACTTCTACCGCCCCGGTACATCTGCACCTTCCCAGCCTTCCCACACATTCGACCCATCTGTCCCATCCACCAGCACAGGAGCATCGTGGCCGCCTACATTACATGAAGCTGCTGGTGAGGAGATCGCTTTCCCTTTACCCCACCCTTCTGCCCCTGCCACCTCTAGTACACCTGCGGGTACTGGGCGGCAGCGGCAGAGGGGTCAGGAAAAGAGTTATGCGCCAGAGTTCTTGCATCTGAATGCATCTTTCCAGAACTGTCTAAAAGTCTTGTCAGAGCAAATCTCCGCAGGCTTTCAGCAGATCAACTCCAGCATTCTGGAGGTGAAGACACTTCTGCAAACCATGCATTCAGAAGCAAGATCTTCGCCAAACCACACCTTTTTCAGGTCTGTTGTGGAGCGCATGGCAACACTATCTCCTACCCAGCAGATGCATGTAATGCATTCGTGCCACGGTGCTCTACAGCAGGTTACCTCCCAACCTCCACCTCCCACCACTGTAGTTCCTCCACCTGCACCCCCTCCAGCCACTTTCCATCCTCCCCCTCCTATTACATCTGCACCCCCTCCAGCCACTTTCCATCCTCCCCCTCCTATTACATCTGCACCCCCTCCAGCCACTTTCCATCCTCCCCCTCCTATTACATACCAGCAACCTCACCAGTACCAGCAACCTTCCCAGTACCAGCAACCTCCCCAGTACCAGACATCTCCCCACTTCCAGCAACCTGCCCCGTACCAAACTCCTTCCCCGTACCAAACTCCTTCCCCGTACCAAACTCCTTCCCCATACAACTTTCCATCAACATCATCTGCTCCTACAGTCCCTGCCCAACCCTCCACTCCACCGCCCACCACCTCTTCTGCTTCCCACATGTCCACCCATTCTGTAGTTTTTTCCACACCTTCACCTCTAACTGTTCCTTCCCCACCACGATCCCAGTCCTCTCTCCACACTCCCAGTGTCGAAGTGTCCCGCAGCCCCTCCAGCAGTATTTCCACCCCACACTACACCGAGTTATAATGTTTTTTTTGTAATAAAAATGCCCATTTGGTTGGTTTCAAACCTTTATTAAAAAAGTTTTTTTAACTTTAAAAACAGTTTACACAAAAAAAAATATTTTAAATAAAAGTTAAATTATTGTTTACACTGGTTGTCTGTCATTTCTTTCTGCGGCGAAATATGTTTAAAAAATAGGTTAAATACAGGGTATTTAAAAGGTAAAAAGGTATTCAAAACCAGGTATATAACTGTGGGTAAATTTTAGCTTTTTGCCACAGTTGTGTTCCTGGTTGTGTTTGAAGCAAAGTATTTCACCTGAAAAGTTGTGTTTATTGTTGGTGATTTCCTAACAATGTACACAACTTTTGTTAAAAGGTGAAATACTTTGCATAAAACACAACCAGGTACACACCTGTGGCCTAAAGCTAAAAATAGTAAGACCATGACAAGATAGCCAACTTTGGTTGGCAAAGGTATATACTGTTGGTCCAGAAGGTACACAAGTTTGGTTAGGGCACAAATCTTTCACACTCTGTCATCCTGCCAGTGTACTCTGCCTTGAGGTGACATAAAGTATAGTGCAAAATTGTCCCTCATTACTGAAACCGTCACAGAACTTCTAGTGGTAATATTTCCAATGACAACATCCATCTTCGCCAGTAACTTGCTCTTCTCTCCAACCTGCACTTTCTCCTCTACAACCTGTCAAAGAAGGGCTGTAGGAACATGCTATATATAGTTTTCCAGTAGCCAATCCCGTTCGGAAGGCCACAAGGGTCAATTTTAAAAACCAGATCCGGCGTAATCCGTCGAAAAACGGATAGAAAAACGGATGAACCGGATGAGACGGATCCGGTTTTGTCTGTCAAGAACAAGACGGATCAGGCAGAAAACCGGATCCGGCACATCAGGTTTTACAAAACATTTGCCGGATCCGGCATTCCGGCACGACGCCGGATCGCGCCTGACGCCGAAAACCTGATGTGTGAAAGTAGCCTAAGACACATCCATTGTAGCTCTGATTCCATCTCTTTTTTCAAGCTTGCGTACAATTCACTCAGTTTTTGCTTTTTATGGGTTTTTCTTTGCTCCACCAATAACCATCTTGTCACCAATGCATTCTGCTATCACAATTACAAGTTTCTACTGGTTTCAGCTGCTCACTTTGGTCCAATCCACCAATTAGGAAATAAGTCTATGGAGAACCATCAGATTGCACCCAACTCTTTTGACTTCAAGAGCACTGGTGACCAAAACCCAGCCAGTAAAGATAGTGGTGGGGTCCTAATGGAAAAATAAGAAACCTGCCAAGCTTTTTTCCTAAAAACTATAGGACTACAACCATTTTCTGACTCTATGGGATACTACCATATAATAGTACAACCAACCCCACTCATGAATTCATGAACCATATGTCTTGATGTTACCTTCCAAAGCTGTCTTATCGAACAACCACAGACTAATTTCCACTCATAGGCCATGATTAGATGGGCTATGTGAGCAAGTATTTAAAGAGGGTTACCAGTTTTCAAAGGCCTTGGCACAGGGCCGGGGGTCACATTGATCACACTGTGATCAATCAGTGAGTTGAGCGACTTTGCCGGAGTTGACTGCACACGTCGCTCAGAACCGCTGTGCTCATTTATTGGCTGCAGCAATGTTCACATGAAATCAGATCTGCAGACTTTAAGAGATGGGAGCTGCGGAAGACACTCAGTGCTTGACCTGAATAGGATGAGTAAGGCACAGTGGTCGACTTTTTAACCCCTTTCTGACATTTTTCGTAATAATAAGTCCTGTGCACTGGGCATATCTGACCAGGAACAGATTATTACATCATCAGAATCGCTCGATCGCACGGACTGTGCGCAGGCGATCGCCGCCAGGCGTCAGCTGATTCTGAAAGCTGAACCTCGGCACTAAGTGCCAGGAGCGGTCATGCACCGCTCCCAGCACTTTAACCAACTAAATTCTGTGATTGAACACGATTGCAGCATTCTGGAAGCCGGCAGAGGGCTGACAGCACCCCTGCCTTTGGATCAGAGATCCCGCGGCGTGACACGGGGTCCCGATCATTGCCATGGTGATCCAGTGTCATCATGAAGACATCCGGGTCACTAGAGCCTAAGAAAGTTGCTGATCACTGCACCACTAAATGAATTCATTGAGTAGTGTGGTTTGTAAAGTGAGATCACATATAGGGGGTTTCTGCTGTTCTGGTACCTCAGGGGCTCTGCCAATGTGACATGGCACCCTCAAACCATTCCATCAAATTCTAAACTCCAATATGGCGTCTCTTCCCTTCTGAGCTTTGCACTGTGCCTCAAAAGTAGTATTCCCCCACATATGGGGTATCTGCATACTCAGGAGAAATTTCACTATAAGTTATATAGTGCAAGTTCTCCTGTTACCCTTAAGAAAATGCAAAGTTTGGGGCTAAAATAACATTTTTGTGAGGAAAACGTGATTTTATTATTTTCACAGCTCAACAGAAGCTTCTATGAAGCACCTGGGGATTCAAGGTGCTCACCACACATCTAAATACATTCCTTGTGGGGTCTAGTTTCCAAAATGGGGTCACTTTTGTGGGGTTTCCACTGTTTTGGCATATCAGGGGGCCTCCAAATGAGACATGACGTCCGCTAATGATGCCAGGAAATATTACATTCAAAAAGTCAAATGACTCTCCTTCCCTTCCGAGCTCTGCTGTGCACCCAAACAGTAGTTCTCTCCCTCATATTGGGTATCGATGTACTCAGGAGAAATTGCACAACAAATTGTATGGGCAATTTCTCCTGTTACCCTTCTGAAAGTGCAATATTTTGTGCTAAAAACATATTTGTGGGGAAAATTTGATTTTTTTTATTTTATTTTTAAGGCTCTGAAGTAAAAATTTTTGTGAAAAAAGTTAACTTAATTTTTTTCCACATTCGAAAAATTCCTGTGAAGCACCTGAAGGGTTAATAAACTTGAGGAGTGCAGTTTTTAGAATGGTGTCACTTTTGGGTATTTTCTGCCATATAGACCCCTCAAAGTGACTTCAAATGTGAGGTGGTCCCTAAAAAAATGGTTTCGTAAATTTTGTTGTAAAAATGAGAAATCGCTGGTCAACTTTTAACCCTTATAACTTCCTGACAAAAAAAAATTTTGGTTACAAAATTGTGTTAATGTAAAGTAGACATGTTACTCATTAAGTATTTTGCGTGACATTTCTCTGTGATTTAGGGGCATGAAAATTCAAATTTGGAAATATTGCAAAATTTTCGCCAAATTTCCTACTATTTTTCACAAACAAAAGTAATACCAAAGAAATTTTACCACTATCATGAAGTACAATATGTCACAAAAATCAATCTCAGAATCACCGGGATCCATTAAAGCGTTCCAAAGGTATTACCTCATGTGATGGTGTGATATGCTATATGGATATCATTTTGTGTATATTGCTATTTCACTGATTTGCATAGTGTTAATCTTGATGCCTTGTATGTCTGCAACCTGACTTTTATCTATGACTCTTGATGACCCCCTGTAGTGTCATAATCCCCCAGGCACCTTTTGTCAAGTCTGGGCGGCCTGAAAACCGCCAACCGGTTTGACTCTCCCTGGACATAATGAGGGGGCTGGGGAGGACAGGGGCTGGGCAAGTCAGTTGCTTTGTGCAGAGCATGGTGTGAAGACAGGACTTCGGAGAGAAAGAAGAATATATGGAACATGTTATCACTGTCAGCTGGATTTTGGACTCTCATCTCCCTGGACATGTTATACTGTTACTGAACTGCATTCAGATTCTGGACTATCTATCTTTTGTGGGGTGGACTGAATATGGACCTTTCATATTTTTGCCTAAATAAATGTCTTGGAATTGTTCACTCTCCTCTTGCTCTGTTGATTGTGTGATACCAGAGAAGGACCCCGTGACAACTGGTTGGCAGCGGTGGGATCAACAGAGCGTAACCCAATGGAGAACCACCCACAGAGTGAGTACAGAAATTGGACTGTATCCAGTTTACAGGAGAGAGCCAGAGACCTGGGCCTGAACTACCAGCGACTGACTAAAGAGGCCTTAATTGACCTACTGGTGGGTGCTAGTCAGACCACATACTCCCATATGTCTGAAGGACGAGCACTGGAGACAGGGATCCCCACCCCCAAAAGCCAGTGGGTGGTGTGGTACGAAGAAGAGATGGCGGTTCTGGGCCCCGGCGTCTCTCAGGAGTACAAGGAGGAGGCTGCCCGCCGGGCACAGCGGAGACAATAAGCAATGGAGCTTGAAAGAGGGAGTAATGCAATGTGGAGTGTAACCCCAACGATCCGGGAGCTTGTACGGATCACCCGGAGAGAGTTTAAGCCATTTGATGAGGCTTCCGGAGATGTGGAGGGGTTCTTCAAGGACTTTGAGCAGCAGTGTGCTGTGATGGAGGTGCCCCACTCTAGCTGGATGCGTTTGTTAGTGGGGCTCCTGAACGGAAGCATGGCGGAGGCTTACCGAACCATTGACGCACAGCGGAATCGGGATTATAACATTGTAAAGCAGACTATCCTGGATTACCATGCTATCACCCCAGACTCATATAGGGCCAAGTTCCGAGACCTCCCATGCACCACGGGGGGGATTGTTTAAGATGTATGCACATAAGATGTCCCAAGCATGCCGGAGATGGCTGGAAGCAGAAAACGCCTTTACTGTGGAAGATGTTATACAGGCGTTCCTTATAGAACAATTTCTTGCCAAGTGCCCAGCAGAGGTACGGGAATGGGTCCGGGAGCGCACGCCGTGTACCGTGGATAAAGGTGCAGTCCTGGCTGATGAAGCCCTTACTATCCGACTGCAATGGAGGAGGCTTCTGGACAATGAACCACGGCCTGCTCCCGTGCCCCGTCCCCCTCAGATTATATCTGCCCTTCCACCTAGTCGCAAGCCACTGACTATCACGCCTCCCAATCCTGGGCCCCAACAGTTCCGACCACAACCTGGGGGTATCACAGAGAGATGTTATGTGTGTGGGCAGCCTGGACATTTCCTTTTTTCCTAAAAACTATAGGACTACAACCATTTTCTGACTCTATGGGATACTACCATATAATAGTACAACCAACCCCACTCATGAATTCATGAACCATATGTCTTGATGTTACCTTCCAAAGCTGTCTTATCGAACAACCACAGACTAATTTCCACTCATAGGCCATGATTAGATGGGCTATGTGAGCAAGTATTTAAAGAGGGTTACCAGTTTTCAAAGGCCTTGGCACAGGGCCGGGGGTCACATTGATCACACTGTGATCAATCAGTGAGTTGAGCGACTTTGCCGGAGTTGACTGCACACGTCGCTCAGAACCGCTGTGCTCATTTATTGGCTGCAGCAATGTTCACATGAAATCAGATCTGCAGACTTTAAGAGATGGGAGCTGCGGAAGACACTCAATGCTTGACCTGAAGAGGATGAGTAAGGCACAGTGGTCGACTTTTTAACCCCTTTCTGACATTTTTCGTAATAATAAGTCCTGTGCACTGGGCATATCTGACCAGGAACAGATTATTACATCATCAGAATCGCTCGATCGCACGGACTGTGCGCAGGCGATCGCCGCCAGGCGTCAGCTGATTCTGAAAGCTGAACCTCGGCACTAAGTGCCAGGAGCGGTCATGCACCGCTCCCAGCACTTTAACCAACTAAATTCTGTGATTGAACATGATTGCAGCATTCTGGAAGCCGGCAGAGGGCTGACAGCACCCCTGCCTTTGGATCAGAGATCCCGCGGCGTGACACGGGGTCCCGATCATTGCCATGGTGATCCAGTGTCATCATGAAGACATCCGGGTCACTAGAGCCTAAGAAAGTTGCTGATCACTGCACCACTAAATGAATTCATTGAGTAGTGTGGTTTGTAAAGTGAGATCACATATAGGGGGTTTCTGCTGTTCTGGTACCTCAGGGGCTCTGCCAATGTGACATGGCACCCTCAAACCATTCCATCAAATTCTAAACTCCAATATGGCGTCTCTTCCCTTCTGAGCTTTGCACTGTGCCTCAAAAGTAGTATTCCCCCACATATGGGGTATCTGCATACTCAGGAGAAATTTCACTATAAGTTATATAGTGCAAGTTCTCCTGTTACCCTTAAGAAAATGCAAAGTTTGGGGCTAAAATAACATTTTTGTGAGGAAAACGTGATTTTATTATTTTCACAGCTCAACACAAGCTTCTATGAAGCACCTGGGGATTCAAGGTGCTCACCACACATCTAAATACATTCCTTGTGGGGTCTAGTTTCCAAAATGGGGTCACTTTTGTGGGGTTTCCACTGTTTTGGCATATCAGGGGGCCTCCAAATGAGACATGACGTCCGCTAATGATGCCAGGAAATATTACATTCAAAAAGTCAAATGACTCTCCTTCCCTTCCGAGCTCTGCTGTGCACCCAAACAGTAGTTCTCTCCCTCATATTGGGTATCGATGTACTCAGGAGAAATTGCACAACAAATTGTATGGGCAATTTCTCCTGTTACCCTTCTGAAAGTGCAATATTTTGTGCTAAAAACATATTTGTGGGGAAAATTTGATTTTTTTTATTTTATTTTTAAGGCTCTGAAGTAAAAATTTTTGTGAAAAAAGTTAACTTAATTTTTTTCCACATTCGAAAAATTCCTGTGAAGCACCTGAAGGGTTAATAAACTTGAGGAGTGCAGTTTTTAGAATGGTGTCACTTTTGGGTATTTTCTGCCATATAGACCCCTCAAAGTGACTTCAAATGTGAGGTGGTCCCTAAAAAAATGGTTTCGTAAATTTTGTTGTAAAAATGAGAAATCGCTGGTCAACTTTTAACCCTTATAACTTCCTGACAAAAAAAAATTTTGGTTACAAAATTGTGTTAATGTAAAGTAGACATGTTACTCATTAAGTATTTTGCGTGACATTTCTCTGTGATTTAGGGGCATGAAAATTCAAATTTGGAAATATTGCAAAATTTTCGCCAAATTTCCTACTATTTTTCACAAACAAAAGTAATACCAAAGAAATTTTACCACTATCATGAAGTACAATATGTCACAAAAATCAATCTCAGAATCACCGGGATCCATTAAAGCGTTCCAAAGGTATTACCTCATGTGATGGTGTGATATGCTATATGGATATCATTTTGTGTATATTGCTATTTCACTGATTTGCATAGTGTTAATCTTGATGCCTTGTATGTCTGCAACCTGACTTTTATCTATGACTCTTGATGACCCCCTGTAGTGTCATAATCCCCCAGGCACCTTTTGTCAAGTCTGGGCGGCCTGAAAACCGCCAACCGGTTTGACTCTCCCTGGACATAATGAGGGGGCTGGGGAGGACAGGGGCTGGGCAAGTCAGTTGCTTTGTGCAGAGCATGGTGTGAAGACAGGACTTCGGAGAGAAAGAAGAATATATGGAACATGTTATCACTGTCAGCTGGATTTTGGACTCTCATCTCCCTGGACATGTTATACTGTTACTGAACTGCATTCAGATTCTGGACTATCTATCTTTTGTGGGGTGGACTGAATATGGACCTTTCATATTTTTGCCTAAATAAATGTCTTGGAATTGTTCACTCTCCTCTTGCTCTGTTGATTGTGTGATACCAGAGAAGGACCCCGTGACAACTGGTTGGCAGCGGTGGGATCAACAGAGCGTAACCCAATGGAGAACCACCCACAGAGTGAGTACAGAAATTGGACTGTATCCAGTTTACAGGAGAGAGCCAGAGACCTGGGCCTGAACTACCAGCGACTGACTAAAGAGGCCTTAATTGACCTACTGGTGGGTGCTAGTCAGACCACATACTCCCATATGTCTGAAGGACGAGCACTGGAGACAGGGATCCCCACCCCCAAAAGCCAGTGGGTGGTGTGGTACGAAGAAGAGATGGCGGTTCTGGGCCCCGGCGTCTCTCAGGAGTACAAGGAGGAGGCTGCCCGCCGGGCACAGCGGAGACAATAAGCAATGGAGCTTGAAAGAGGGAGTAATGCAATGTGGAGTGTAACCCCAACGATCCGGGAGCTTGTACGGATCACCCGGAGAGAGTTTAAGCCATTTGATGAGGCTTCCGGAGATGTGGAGGGGTTCTTCAAGGACTTTGAGCAGCAGTGTGCTGTGATGGAGGTGCCCCACTCTAGCTGGATGCGTTTGTTAGTGGGGCTCCTGAACGGAAGCATGGCGGAGGCTTACCGAACCATTGACGCACAGCGGAATCGGGATTATAACATTGTAAAGCAGACTATCCTGGATTACCATGCTATCACCCCAGACTCATATAGGGCCAAGTTCCGAGACCTCCCATGCACCACGGGGGGGATTGTTTAAGATGTATGCACATAAGATGTCCCAGGCATGCCGGAGATGGCTGGAAGCAGAAAACGCCTTTACTGTGGAAGATGTTATACAGGCGTTCCTTATAGAACAATTTCTTGCCAAGTGCCCAGCAGAGGTACGGGAATGGGTCCGGGAGCGCACGCCGTGTACCGTGGATAAAGGTGCAGTCCTGGCTGATGAAGCCCTTACTATCCGACTGCAATGGAGGAGGCTTCTGGACAATGAACCACGGCCTGCTCCCGTGCCCCGTCCCCCTCAGATTATATCTGCCCTTCCACCTAGTCGCAAGCCACTGACTATCACGCCTCCCAATCCTGGGCCCCAACAGTTCCGACCACGACCTGGGGGTATCACAGAGAGATGTTATGTGTGTGGGCAGCCTGGACATTTGCAGTTTCTATGTCCCTCAAGGATTTGGAGGGAGCCCCACGCAGCCCCACCTTGTCCAGTGCATCTGGTGCACTCCATCCCACCTGAAGAAGAGCTACCACCATCCCCAACAGAGTTGACCACCGACCACGGCACCATAGATACTCCTCCTGGAGTGTACGGACTTCAGCCTCTGTCCTTTGGCTACCCAGAGCAACGGCAATACCACCTGCAGGATGTCTTAATTGATGGATACAAAGTGTCAGGATTTAGAGACACGGGGGCATTTCTGACTATCGCTGACACCCGTGTGGTTCGACCCGAGGCAATTCACCAGGGTGCTGGAATTCCCATTGTCTTGGGGGTGTCCGCAAATATATACAGCGAGCTTTGGTGCGTTTGGATTATGGTTTTGGAGAAAAACTGTGCTGGATTGGAGTTATGGGAGGACTTCCTGCAGATATCCTCCTTGGAAACGACATTGGGGAGTTACAGTGTCATTTTGTGGGAGCAGTCGCCCGACTACAGGCCCTTCAAGCACCACAACATCCGGATCCCACTGAGGAGCAATCTGTTTGGCCAGAAGGTCCGTGGGCCTCTCACTCTTATGAAAGAACAATTGGAGGGAGATATCGCAGACATTGGAATGCCCATCATTCTCTACTTTCTAGAGTTTAGAGTTCAGAGATCGTCTCGCCCAGCTAGTGGCTAATTACCAACAGCAAATGGCCCAGTCTAGTCAAGAAACCTGGTATGACCGTAACGCCAGGACCCGGGAATTTATGGAAGGACATCAAGTGCTTATAATTATTGCAACCCCTGCCACTGTACAAGGAACTATAAACGATTGAGCAATGTGGACTATAGTGAGCAGGCCAGAGGTCTGTGTAGACCTCATAGCGTGCTCACTTATTATGAGGGGGGAGAGGTTGTGATGGTGTGATATGCTATATGGATATGGGGCTGGGGAAGACAGGGGCTGGGCAAGTCAGTTGCTGTGTGCAGAGCATGGTGTGAAGACAGGACTTCGGAGAGAAAGAAGAATATATGGAACATGTTATCACTGTCAGCTGGATTTTGGACTCTCATCTCCCTGGACATGTTATACTGTTACTGAATTCAGATTCTGGACTATCTATCTTTTGTGGGGTGGACTGAATATGGACCTTTCATATTTTTGCCTAAATAAATGTCTTGGAATTGTTCACTCTCCTCTTGCTCTGTTGATTGTGTGATACCAGAGAAGGACCCCGTGACACCTCATATAGTGACAGTGGTCGGAATTGTAAAAGTTTGCCCGGTCATTCATGTGCAAACCACTTTTGGGGTTAAACAAACTGCAGCCGGGAGACAGAAGTTTTCCAATATGACCAATTGCTGAACTAGCTCTGTATTCAAATATTCTTTCCAAATCCGGCTGTCTTGCTGTGATCCCCAACACCCTACTCACTTGCCTTGCCTGCCTCCCTAATAAAGATGCGTCCACATTTACCTGTCCAAAATATTTGTTAAGTTCTCCAATTTTACTACACATATGCAATATTACAACAATTTATCATAATCCTCGACAGACTGTACTAGGTCACCTCATCGTCACATAGTGGCCACATATGGACATGTATAGCAAAAACATCTCTCTGCAGAGTGTCATGAAATCATGTTTTTTTTAAGGTCATAATTAATTTTGGGATATGTCAAACCGACAGAAAAGGTAAAGACAGACACATGTGTAGGGTTCTCTGCATTGACAGTGACAAATCACCTTGCTCATTACTGGACTTGTTGGACCCCTCTGTGATAATACCCCATTATAGTGTTAGAACATGGCCCCGGGGACCATTCCCTGGTGAGTTAATCCAATCTTCCCCTATACAAAGCAGAGATGTGATATATGCAGCACTCAATCATTATGATGAACCATGACAGTAACCAAATAAATCAAGACTCCTATGTATATTTGCTTAAAATTGTGATTAGACCTAAGATTCTGATAAGTAGGTCTAGCAGGTGCGCTTTCTCAAGAAACACATTATCATCCAAAACAAACAGCCAGCGACCAGATGGCAGAACAAAACATTTTAATGAAACAGAATAGACTGAAATGTTCGAGCCTCGCTGTAGAGAGAATTCCTAGCAGAACAATACATGCTCTGAATGCTTATCTCGCCTGCCCTGCCACATCGGCTGTGCCTCATCCTCAGACATGGTGAGAATACCAATACATCCCATCACCATCACACGACCAGTGTGTCACTTCAAGATCATTTATCCCCAAAATGGAAACACTGGTTTATACTTGTGAAGCAGATGATGGATTGGTAAAGATGACAACCACCACTGAGTGCAGCATCATTTTACATCCGTCATCCCATACACTATAAATACAGCCAAAGTGAGTATCTGCAAACAAGTAACTGAGGACCGCTGTACTCGTGAAGCAGCTCATCCCCTGTTCTCTGGATATATGATATTGTCACACATCTGTTCCAGGTCCGGGCTCTGCTCCCTTCACCCCTGTCCGCTAAACTCCTTTGTGCTCCACATCAGACTGTGCAAGTGGCCCAGCGTGCACCTGTGTGATTATTTACCTAGGCCTATATAATCCCTCGCAGACACATACCTGAGTCTGGGTTTGAAGACTTTTAGTGCTTTGGAGTCTAGTGTGCCTGCAGCCCCATGGATCTCTGCTCTGCTACTTGTTCCTGGTTTTGCAGGACTTCTGCTAGATGTCCCCAGTCTTCAAGGACCTCTGCTAACAGTCTCCAGTCTTCCAGGGCCTCTGCTAACTGTCCTTGGTCTTCCATGTCTTCTGCTAGCTGTTCCCGGTTTTCTAGGCCCTCTGCTTACTGTCCCTGGTCTTCCAGGTCCTCTGCTAGCTGTCCCTGGTCTTCCAGGTCCTCTGCTAGCTGTCCCCGGTCTTTCAGGACCTCTGCTAGCTGTTTCCGTTCTTCAAGAACTTCTGCTATTTGTGCCCGGTCTTCCATGACCTCTGTTACCTTTCCATGGTCTTCCGGGACCTGTGCTAACTGTCCCTGGTCTTCCAGAACCTCTGCTAGCTGTCCCCGGTCTTCCAGGACCTCTGCTAGCTGTCCCCGGTCTTCCAGGACCTCTTCTACCAGTCCCGGTCTTCCAAGACCTCTGCTACTTGTTCCCGGTCTTCCATGATCTCTGCTACATTTCATGGTCTTCCAGGACCTGTGCTAACTGTCCCTGGTCTTCCAGGTCCTCTGCTAGCTGTCCCTGGTCTTCCAGGACCTCTGTTACCTTTCCATGGTCTTCCGGGACCTGTGCTAACTGTCCCTGGTCTTCCAGAACCTCTGCTAGCTGTCCCCGGTCTTCCAGGACCTCTGCTAGCTGTCCCCGGTCTTCCAGGACCTCTTCTACAGTCCCGGTCTTCCAAGACCTCTGCTACTTGTTCCCGGTCTTCCATGATCTCTGCTACATTTCATGGTCTTCCAGGACCTGTGCTAACTGTCCCTGGTCTTCCAGGTCCTCTGCTAGCTGTCCCTGGTCTTCCAGGACCTCTGTTAGCTGTTCCCAGTCTTCCAGGTGCTCTGCTACCTGTCCCCTGTCTTCCAGGACCTCTGCTACCTGTCCCCGGTCTTCCAGGATATCTGCTACCTGTCTCTGGTCTTCCAGGACCTCTGCTACATTTTCATAGTCTACCAGGACCTCTGCTACCTATCCCTGGTTTTCCAGAACCTCTGCTAGCGTTCCCTGGTCTTCCAGAACCTCTGATATATCAGTCTGTGGCCTTCAGAACCACTGCCCTCTATTCTGGAATTCCTGTGTGCAGTGTGCAGTCTCTCGTAACCTCTGCTACTTGTTTTCCGCGTACCTCAGTTGCCTGCTGCACCGACACCCATGGCCTGTGTGCCCTCTCAGACGTTGGGATCTGAGGATCCACCTCACCTAGTGAGTCTAACAGATAAGTTGTGATTGTGGTACTGGTGCCTTAAGCATATTTACATTGTTTGGTAGTTTTATTTCAGCAGTAAATGGCAGTCTGGGAAATATATGGTAGTGTTATATAGACTCTATATCGCAGTAGTATATGAACACTGTCTGATGGGAATATTTAGGCATTGATTGGAGGTATTGTTCATTGTTTGGAAACATTATTTAACAGACACTGTATTCTAATATTGCAGTTTTAAATATTTAAAGGGAATCTGTCAGCAGGTTTTGCTATGTAATCTGACAGCAGCATGATGTCGGGACAGAGACCCTGATTGCAACGGTGTATCACTTAGTTTACTGGGTGCAGCACTTATGATAGAATCACAGTTTTCTCTGCTGCAGATCTAGGAGAGCTTTGAATGCTGAGTTGTATATAACCCCGCATGGTTCTGCTGCCATCATCCCTAACAAGTAAAGCAACTCGTGTGCCAGTACCAGTCTAATATGAAACTGTCCCGATTTTCATGATCAGTAGTAACTTAGCCATAAATTATTTTTGAATGGGCAGCTTCTCTTCTTCTGCATTCTTCCAGCACTATAGAGCCTGGGACTTTCATCTCCCCACACTTAATACTATTATTGTCCAATGACTTAATCAAAGTCCAAGTTCTGAATTGAAAGCTGGCGTATTTGTTATGTCTCTGTGCTGTGCAAAAAACCCCCCAGAAGATCAGGAGCAGAGAGACCAAGAGTCTGAACGGTTAATAAATATACTCATGCCTTATAAATATCAGTTTTCACTGTAGTCCCGGTGATTATTTTCAGCAGGCTCAGGATGGATTGAACTATAGGTAATGCATGGACACTGAATCCGCATACACATTTCTAGGTTTGAAACGCGTAGGGATTTTCTCAGGATGACCTGTTTTTAAATCTGTGTGTTTTCTTATGGATCAATAAAGCTTCTTTTTTTTTTTTTTTACTTGAAAATGTGGAGATGGAATGCTGGACAAGATCATCGTATTACGTATACTGAATAATGCCTGATTATCATCACTTGGCAGTGCGATATCTGTTGCTACAATCCATGAGTTTTTGTACAGTTCAAATTCCTTGTTGAAATAGATGGGAAGAAATGGAATCTGCAGTATGCCGACTGTCTTATCGGTAGCGTGACGGTGTAGAGAGTTTAGCCTTCTACTGTGCTCTTATTATCCTCCTGCTTTGTTTAAATCGCTCATCTCGGCTCCATGCAACAGGCGGGTAAAGTGCTGCCGAGCGGCGGGCGCCGTGTGGACGACTTTGTGTGAAATCAATTTGGATCTAATTAACAAAGTAAACAAAACAGAAATCTGCAGGGAAGAAATGTGATAAAGCAAGCGCCGCACTCCAGCAAAAAAGAAAATACGCGGCACACATGAGCTTAATGCAAGTTTCTTAAAGGGATCCTCCAGTTTGGACAATCCCTACTTATAAGCATGGTCTATTGACAAAGTATTCCCCTGATGGGTCCCCAGTTTGAAACCTGTAAATAAGCATGGAAAAAATAGCGCCACCACAGGAGAAATTTAGAACTGCAAGGTGGCCCTTCAAATCAATGGATGACCTGTGTGATAAAGGACAGGATAAGTTCTGCAGAGCGATAGACTCTTTATAAGAACTTTAGTGTCTGAAAGGGATCCCAAAAGTCGAGTTTTCTCTGTTGAAGGGGTTGACAACATTTTTTCTTCTAGACATGAATAATAAATGGAGTCAAAGTCACCCATTGACACCCCAGCGGATCACATCAACTTACCTTAATATCCTGGCTGCAATACCAGACGATAACAAGAGGGGCACTGTTTCTAGAACAGTCACTTTAAAGGTATTTGATATCATGCTTTATAGCAGCCATGATGGTCTGCAAACCGCAACGTATGGAAACAAAAATGTCGTAGTGAAGGATCCTTTATCCTGTAATAAATACCGCCGTAATTAAATAGAATAATAATGATCCTTCTTATATTTTAGGCTAACAAAATAATAATTAACTATATAACATATAATTATATAAATAAATAACAAATAATTATGGATTTATTAGAAGAAAATTGCATTTATTATTATCGGTAAATTAAAAAATAAAATAAAAATGGCAATAAAACTTTGCTATAAAAATTCTAATGCAAAGTAATGAAAATATAAAATCAATTACATAAATCTGTCAAAATTCAATTTGGACAATTTGATTGCCGATAAAAGACTTTTCTTCTGCTCTGAAGTCTCAGACCTAGAGTTGAGCGACTTTTGGTTTTTTAGGGTCGCGTTTCGTTTCGTGAAACCCGACTTTTCCAAAAGTCGGGTCGAGCAAGATCGTCCGATTATAGGGAAAAGTCGGGGTCGTCCCGAAACACGAAACCCAATGTAAGTCAATGGGGAATAAAAGTCGGCAGTGAGAGGAGGACAGGAAACACACCTACAGTGCCCGTTTGAATGCCAAAAGCATCAATTCTTCTTACTTAAGCTTGTCAACCTTAATTAACTTCATAATACAAGTTACGCACTGAAAAATGGGGGTTATTTGGCTAAAGTTGTGGGGGGGGGAGGGCTGGCTGCAGGTTTTCATGTGCCCTGGGCGAAAGAGCGCCCCTTTAACACATACCACAACTCATCATGCTCCGATAAGGCAGAGAAATAGCGGTATAGTCCAATGAAAAATACCTCACTTTTTACATCTCATGACGAGGCCCATCTATTTCTCCATACAGAATCATTGGTCCCATATAATGTTTGAAACAGTATATGATGAGCTCCACATAATGCTACCGTATATGTTGGTCCCCATGGATGAAGCTCCACTGTCTTATGGGCCCAAATAATGCTCCAAACATAATGGGCCCCATTTCTAATGCTCTAGTGTATAATGGGCCCTGTAAATGCTGCTCCAGTGTCTGATGTCCACCTTTGGAATGTTCCAGTGTATGGTGGGCCCCATCTATCATTCTCCAGAGTATAGTGCTCCCCAAAAATTGCTGTCCCAACATTGAAAACAATCAAATAAGTCTCCTCGCTAGGGAATCCCTGTACTTGTCTGGACAGGTGCTGTAGCTAGCTTAACAGCTCGCCAGCCGTTCTCACGCCCAGTATGGATTGCACGTGATTGCACAAAGGTTAGAAAGGGTACCGTATCCCTGGATAACATGTATGGATAGCGTACACATTCAAAATATATGTCTCAGGAGGCAGGCTCAGACGGTGTCAGGCCCAGTATGGATTGCACGTGATTGCACAAAGGTTAGAAAGGGTACCGTATCCCTGGATAACATGTATGGATAGAGTACACATTCAAAATATATGTCTCAGGAGGCAGGCTCAGACGGTGTCAGGCACAGTATGGATTGCACGTGATTGCACAAAGGTTAGAAAGGGTACCGTATCCCCGGATAACATGTATGGATAGCGTACACATTCAAAATATATATCTCAGGAGGCAGGCTCAGACGGTGTTAGGCCCAGTATGGATTGCACGTGATTGCACAAAGGTTAGAAAGGGTACCGTATCCCCGGATAACATCTATGGATAGCGTACACATTCAAAACATATGTCTCAGGAGGCAGGCTCAGACGGTGTTAGGCCCAGTATGGATTGCACGTGATTGCACAAAGGTTAGAAAGGGTACCGTATCCCCGGATAACATGTATGGATAGCGTACACATTCAAAATATATGTCTCAGGAGGCAGGCTCAGACGGTGTTAGGCCCAGTATGGATTGCACGTGATTGCACAAAGGTTAGAAAGGGTACCGTATCCCTGGATAACATGTATGGATAGCGTACACATTCAAAATATATGTCTCAGGAGGCAGGCTCAGACGGTGTTAGGCCCAGTATGGATTGCACGTGATTGCACAAAGGTTAGAAAGGGTACCGTATCCCCGGATAACATGTATGGATAGCGTACACATTCAAAATATATGTCTCAGGAGGCAGGCTCAGACGGTGTTAGGCCCAGTATGGATTGCACGTGATTGCACAAAGGTTAGAAAGGGTACCGTATCCCCGAATAACATGTATGGATAGCGTACACATTCAAAATATATGTCTCAGGAGGCAGGCTCAGACGGTGTTAGGCCCAGTATGGATTGCACGTGATTGCACAAAGGTTAGAAAGGGTACCGTATCCCCGGATAACATGTATGGATAGCGTACACATTCAAAATATATGTCTCAGGAGGCAGGCTCAGACGGTGTTAGGCCCAGTATGGATTGCACGTGATTGCACAAAGGTTAGAAAGGGTACCGTATCCCCGGATAACATGTATGGATAGCGTACACATTCAAAATATATGTCTCAGGAGTCAGGCTCAGACGGTGTTAGGCCCAGTATGGATTGCACGTGATTGCACAAAGGTTAGAAAGGGTACCGTATCCCCGGATAACATGTATGGATAGCGTACACATTCAAAATATATGTCTCAGGAGGCAGGCTCAGACGGTGTCAGGCACAGTATGGATTTGACGGCCCATATTACACAGCAGAGGAGCAGGGAGAGGTAAAGATTGCAAATGCTGGGGCCCTGCCCAAGCAAGGGGGGCCCACTCGTGGGCGTCGGTACTGGCACTGGGCCCTTCATAGTACAGCGGTGTGTCTGACGGCGGGTGTGCACCACCACCGTCAGAGACACTTGATTGCACTATGAGGGACCCTGTGCCAGTGCCCGCGCCCAAGAGTCGGCCTACCCACCTGTCCAGGGCAACGGCACTCGCACGGTGTCGTGCGCTAGGTGGTGACCCCGGCTATGGGGGGGAGGCAGCACAGTTAGGGAGTTTTAGAAAGTGGCATATGTTGATGTTGGACATTCAGCTGATGCAAAAGGCGAAATAGGTGAAGTACCAGGAAGAGGTGGACCAAAGCAAGCCATTTTTCTGTCACCCTATGTGTCATCAGGGGAAGGTGGGACAAAATCCTTGGAAACCCATGCGTGGTTCATTTTAATGAAGGTTAGATCATCCACATTTTGGGTTGACAGACGGGTCCTTTTTTCTGTCAGGATTGATCCAGCTGCACTGAAGACTCTTTCCGATAGCACACTTGCAGCTGGGCAAGCGAGCTCCTGTAAGGCATATTGGGCCAATTCAGGCCAGGTGTCCAGTTTAGCGGCCCAATAGTCAAAGGGGAATGACCTGTGTGGGAGAACATCGATATGGGAGGAAAAGTAGTTTGTAACCATAGTTGACAACTGCTGTCTCCTGTCACTTTCCATCGATGCAGTATTACCAGTTGTGTGAGCGGTATTTGAAAAATCAGTCCACAACATTGTCATGAAACCCCTGTCTCCAACGCCACTTCTGCTGTGTGCACCACAAACACCTCTGCCAAGCTGCCCCCGGCCCGTACGGCTCGTGTGAGAACCATCACCGCTGCTGTGTGCTGGGAATGCCTCAAGCAACCGATTTACCAGAGTTGCTTGTTTATTAGCCAATATTAGGTCAAGGTTCTCCTGTGGCATGATGTTTTGTAATTTGCCTTTATAGCGTGGATCCAGGATGCTGGCCAACCAGTAGTCGTCATCGTTCATCATTTTGGCAATGCGGGGGTCCCTTTTTAGGATCCGCAAGGCATAATCTGACATGTGGGCCAATGTTCCCGGTGTCAATGATGCACTGCGAGTGCTGGTTGGAGGAGCACTTTCTGGCAAATCCACATCCCTCCAGTCACGCACAAACCCTGTACCAGACCTTGCCACGCCAACATTTTCACTTGCCCCACGAGATGCATCCTCCTCCCCTAAGTAATCATCCCCATCATCCTCCTCCTCCTCCTCTTCTTCCTCCACCTCGTCCAGGAGAGGTCCCTGAGCAGACAATGGCTGAATGTCATCAAGGATTCCCTCCTCCTCTTCCTCCTCATCAACATTGGCTGCAGACGCCTGCTCCTTAAGGTGCGTCAGAGTTTGCATGAGCAGACACATAAGTGGGATGCTCATGCTTAGGATGGCGTCGTCTGCGCTTACCAGCCGTGTGCATTCCTCAAAACACTGAAGGACTTTACAAAGGTCTTTCAGCTTCGACCACTGCACGCCTGTCAACTCCATGTCTGCTCTCAAAGTGCCTGGCCGTGTATCCTCCCACAAATGCATTATGGCCTGCCTCTGCTCGCACAGCCGCTCCACCATGTGCAGGGTGGAGTTCCACCTTGTTGCAATGTCGATAATGAGGCGGTGGTTGGGAAGGTGGAGCAATCGCTGCAGCTTCTGCATACGAACGGAGTGTACAGGCGACCGGCGGATGTGCGCGCACAGTCTTCGCACCTTCTGGAGCAGGGCTGTTAACTCCGGATAATTTTTGAGGAAGCACTGCACCACCAGGTTCAAGGTGTGAGCCAAGCAAGGTATATGGCTGAGTTTTGAAAGGGCTATGGCTGCCACAAAATTACGGCCGTTATCACTAACTACCTTGCCTGCCTCAAGATGTACACTGCCCAGCCATGACTCAGTTTGTCGCTTCAAGTACTCGGCCAGCACCTCGGCGGTGTGTCTGTCGCCCAAACACATCATCTGCAACACAGCCTGCTGACGCTTTCCACTAGCTGCTCGATAAGGGGACACATCGTGTGCAACAGTGGCAGCTGCAGATGGAGTGCTCGTACGACTGCGCTCTGTGGACGAGCTTTCGCTTCTGGAGGAGGAGGAGGAGGAGGAGGGTCGAACGCCTACAGCCAACTGTTTCCTATACCGTGGGCTAGGCAGCACTGTCCCACCACCGCTGTCCCCTGTGGACCCTGCATCCACCACATTAACCCAGTGCGCAGTGATGGACACGTAACGGCCCTGGCCATGCCGACTGGACCATGCAACAGTTGTGAGGTGCACCTTTCTGCTCACTGACTGCTTGAGTGCATGGACAATGCGGTCTTTCACATGATGGTGGAGGGCTGGGATGGCTTTGCGAGAGAAGAAGTGGCGACTGGGTAGGTCATAGCGTGGTACTGCATAGGCCATGAGTTCGCGGAAAGCTGTGCTTTCCACCAACCGAAAGGGCATCATCTCAAACGAGATTAGTTTGGCAATGTGGGCGTTCAAACCCAGTGTACGCGGATGAGAGACTGAGTACTTTCTTGACCTACTCATAGTGTCTGGGAGGGTGAGCTGGACTTGAGAGCTGCATATGGTGGAAGTAGCGGTGCACAGGGCGGACTGAGAGAGGGTTGATGATGGTGATGGAGTTGGTGTTCTTTCTGATGGCCTAGAATCAGTCTTTCGTTGATATAACAGTGGGATTCCCTGACTGCTGTGGCCTTGCAACGACACCTCAACATTTGCTGCTGTGCTAACCGGTGGGCTTACAGTGGGGGAAACAATGTAGCGTTGCTGACTACCTTCGTTGTGATCAGTTGCACATGTGGCACTTGAGGTTTGGTGTTGTGTCCACGCTTGCAAGTGCATGCTGGTTAAATGTCTAAGCATGCAACTGGTATTCAAATTTTTCAGATTTTTCCCTCGGCTAAAGGTCTTTGCGCACTTCTTACAGATAACCTTGGCCTGATCATGAGGATTTTGTTCAAAAAAGTGCCACACTGCACTCTTCCTACTTTGGCAGACATTTTGCGGCCTAGCACGCTGTGATCTTTTGACCCTCTGGACAAGCTGTCCAGCAACTCTTTTGATGTTTGGAACCTGTCTTTGGAGTGCTCCGGGCCTGCCAGATAACAGCTGTTGCGATGTCGATGTCTGCTGTGGATGCTCCTCATCTGAGCTATTGGAAGCAGCACCCTCTTCCCCCAATGGATGCCAATCTGGGTCAACAACTGGGTCATCCATCACCTCCTCTTCTATGTCATGTGCACCTTTCTCTGTGTCACCGTGTATGGTGGTATAGTGTGCGGGAAGGGGCACCTGAGTCTCATCAGGGTCAAAATCTGGCTCTGTACACTGCGAGGACAATGTAGTGCTCTGAGTGAATGTACCAGCAGAATCATCCATCAGCGGCTGTGCATCAGTGCACTCCATGTCAGATTCATCTTGGCCTGGGTAATTCACAATTTGACTTGATAATCCAGGCATGGTATGTGAAAACAGCTCCATGGAGTAATCAGTAGTATGGCCTGCGTCATCCTTCAATCTTGGTTGGGGTGAAGGACACAAGGAAAGGTGTGGTTCATGAACATGAGCCTCCAATGACGACTCAGTGCTTTTACTTTTTACAACTGAAGAAGAGGAGGCGATAGAGCTGGAGGCTGAGTCAGCAATGTAAGACAAAACTTTTTCCTGATGCTCTGCCTTTAAAAGCGGTTTGCCAACTCCTAGAAAACTAAGCGTTCGAGGCCTTATGTAGACAGACGATGACGCAGGGTCAGCACCTCCTGCATTCGGTCCTATTTTGCTCTTGCCACTACCATCAGATCCACCATCAACACCATCATTACCAGCTGCCAACCCCCGCCCAATTCCACGGCCTCTTCCACCAGCCTTCCTCATTTTTGGTAGAAATGTAGACAAAATCCAACAAACTATATAGTAATGTAAAAAAAGGTACAAGGTGTCTATAGGACAGGGGAGATTTAGAATTTCTGCACACACTTGTGGACAGTGGACACTTTTGGATTGTGTGAGGCCCACTGATATCTGAGCGCTATGTGACACGCTCGATGGCACAGCTGCCTGTGACCAAAGTGACGAGAGGATAATGGAGATTTTGAATCTCTGCGCACACTTTTGGACACTGGACACTTGTGGATTGTGTGAGGCCCACTGATATCTGAGCGCTATGTGACACGCTCGATGGCACAGCTGCCTGTGACCAAAGTGACGAGAGGATAATGGAGATTTTGAATCTCTGCGCACACTTTTGGACACTGGACACTTGTGGATTGTGTGAGGCCCACTGATATCTGAGCGCTATGTGACACGCTCGATGGCACAGCTGTGACAAAAGTGACTAGAGGATAAGGGAGATTGGATTGCTTTTAAAAAAGCAGTTTGCGGAGCAGTGGGTAAACAGCAATGCCAGCATGTCAGGAAGCCTTAAAAGGCAGCCCAACAACCAACACCACTGATACACCACTATATAGCCTCCCCTTGCACTGCACACACAGTGACTTGTGTGTTGTGCAGGCCAAATCGCTAGCAGCAGAAGCAGTTTTTTTGTCTTCTTCCCTGCCTAACGCTCTCCCTACAGAATCAGCAGCAACCTCTCCCTATACTAAGATCGGCAGAAGTAAGATGGCGGTCGGCGTGCACGCCCTTTTATACCCCCTGTGACGCCCACCAAAGCAAGCCAATCACTTGCATGCCCTTCTGAAAGATGGTGGTGACCCGTGCCTAGGTCATCACGTTGCCCACAGTGTCCGTGGATCCTGATTGGCTGAAAAAGAGCGCAAAACAAACTTTTGAAACGCGACTTTGGCGCGTAAGTCGCCGACCTCGTGGCCGACCTCATCCTAGGGTTGGGTTTCGTTTCTTGAAACCCGACTTTGCGAAAAGTCGGCGACTTTTGAATTTTTTCGACCCGTTTCGCTCAACTCTACTCAGACCACCATAATCAGAGGAGTAAAAAAGTAAAAAAAAACCTTCTACTCACCTTAGCCGTGACCTGGTCCCACCACTGACGCTCCCGACCCGGTCCAGTCCTCCGCTCGCTCCCTCCCTCTTGTCTTCTTCTCTTAAGTCTTACATATGCCTCCCCATGTGCATCATGATGCCTCCCCATGTGCATGACACCCCCATATGCAGCACCATGTGCAGCATGTTGCCACCATATGCAGCACCATGCCCACCCAAACATCCCATGCGCATGAAAAAAAAACCCACCACCACATACTCACCTCGGGCCTCGCACCCCGCTGCTCTTCTTCTCTCCGGTGCGCTGACTCTCCGGCGGTACACAGCTGACCCGATGAAATGACCTCATGGCGTCAGCTGTTTCACATGCTGATTTGTGGAGGAAGTGGTCGGAGGCTCCTCCTCCATGAAAGAGGTCAGCACAAATGGAGACAGCGAGCGGACGGGCACGGTGCAGACCGTGGGCCTCTAGTTTCCAGCCCCATGTCTGTTTCTTCGCGGGTTGGACTGAGACAGTAAGAGGGCCGGATGTGGCCTGCGGGCCGCACTTTGCCCGGGTCTGCTTAAGAGATTTACCATAATAATAATAGTAACAGCACGGATACATGTAATAACAATGCAAAACATAATTACATCACCAATAGCATGGAATATAATAAAAAAAAATAATAACATTAATATGAAAATAATAATAGGCATGGTAAGTTTCTGTTCTCACTGGACCCCGGTTCTCCTACATAGGGAATCCTGTCAACGGTGCAACTCTCAGGCCTTAATGTAAAGATCTGTGACAAGAACTAAACAAAAGTAAGTATAAAAGCAATATAATAATAAAGGACATAATAAAATATAATACAAAAGTTAAGCTAACCATAGAAAAATAATTGTTCCCTATAGCTACACACATCACTCTATATAATAGGTCTTACATTTCCTTGTACGCACCCAAGTGATTCATTACCTGAGGTTTATTGCACTTCTAGATGAATTACCAGGAGCAAATCCTTTCCCCAGCAATGTGTTTTTATGAACTCCGTGCTCGCGGATGGAGAAGATAATGCAGAGAGGATGGACGGGCTTAATGTAAAATTACCTACTCACAAGTTGCAAAATAGATGTATAGCAATAAGTAAGTTATGCCCTGACCCAAAGTCATTACCACATTGTCACCGAGTAGTAACAGGTACAAGCTCATGCAATGACTGGAAATTATACAGGATAGAAAATCACCGAGATATACAGACAGAGCCGGGAAACTGAGAATAACAACAGCTCGATTTATAACCAAGACAAACAGGTGGCAGTATTATAGTAGTTATATTCTTGTACATAGGGGCAGTATTATAGTAGTTATATTCTTGTACATAGGGGCAGTATTATAGTAGTTATATTCTTGTACATAGGGAGCAGTATTATAGTAATTATATTCATGTACATAGGAGCAGTATTACAGTAGTTATATTCTTGTATATAGGGGGCAGTATTATAGTAGTTATATTCATGTACGTAGGAGCAGTATTATAGTAGTTATATTCTTGTACATAGGAGCAGTATTATAGTAGTTATATTCTTGCACATAGGAGCAGTATTATAGTAGTTATATTCTTGTACATAGGAGCAGTATTATAGTAGTTATATTCTTGTACATAGGAGCTGTATTATAGTAGTTATACTCTTGTATATAGGAGCAATATTATAGTAGTTATATTCTTGTACATAGGAGCAGTATTATAGTAGTTATATTCTTGTACATAGGAGGCAGTATTATAGTAGTTATATTCTTGTACATAGGGGGAGTATTATAGTAGTTATATTCTTGTACATAGGAGCAGTATTATAGTAGTTATATTCTTGTACATAGGAGCTGTATTATAGTAGTTATATTCTTGTAAATAGGAGGCAGTATTATAGTAGTTATATTCTTGTACATAGGGGGAGTATTATAGTAGTTATATTCTTGTATATAGGAGCAATATAGTAGTTATATTCTTGTACATAGGAGCAGTATTATAGTAGTTATATTCTTGTACATAGGAGGCAGTATTATAGTAGTTATATTCTTGTATATAGGAGCAATATTATAGTAGTTATATTCTTGTACATAGGAGCAGTATTATAGTAGTTATATTCTTGTACATAGGAGGCAGTATTATAGTAGTTATATTCTTGTACATAGGGTCAGTATTATAGTAGTTATATTCTTGCACATAGGAGCAGTATTATAGTAGTTATATTCTTGTACATAGGAGCAGTATTATAGTAGTTATATTCTTGTACATAGGGGGAGTATTATAGTAGTTATATTCTTGTATATAGGGGGTGGTATTATAGTAGTTATTTTCTTGTACATAGGGGCAGTATTATAGTAGTTATATTCTTGCACATAGGGGCAGTATTATAGTAGTTATATTCTTGTACATAGGGGCTGTATTATAGTAGTTATATTCTTGTACATAGGGGCAGTATTATAGTAGGTATATTCTTGTACATAGGGGGAGTATTATAGTAGTTATATTCTTGTATATAGGAGCAATATTATAGTAGTTATATTCTTGTACATAGGAGCAGTATTATAGTAGTTATATTCTTGTACATAGGAGGCAGTATTATAGTAGTTATATTCTTGTACATAGGAGGCAGTATTATAGTAGTTATATTCTTGTACATAGGAGCAGTATTATAGTAGTTATATTCTTGTACATAGGGGGAGCATTATAGTAGTTATATTCTTGTATATAGGGGTGGTATTATAGTAGTTATTTTCTTGTACATAGGGGCAGTATTATAGTAGTTATATTCTTGCACATAGGGGCAGTATTATAGTAGTTATATTCTTGTACATAGGAGCTGTATTATAGTAGTTATATTCTTGTACATAGGAGCAGTATTATAGTAGTTATATTCTTGTACATAGGGGCAGTATTATAGTAGTTATATTCTGGTACATAGGAGCAGTATTATAGTAGTTATATTCTTGTACATAGAGGTAGTATTATAGTAGTTATATTCTTGTACATAGGAGCAGTATTATAGTAGTTATATTCTTGTACATAGGGGCAGTATTATAGAAGTTATATTCTTATACATAGGAGCAGTATTATAGCAGTTAATATTCTTGTACATAGGAGCAGTATTATAGCAGTTATATTCTTGTACATAGGAGCAGTAATATTGTAGTTATATTCTTGTACATAGGGGTAGTATTATAGTAGTTATATTTTTGTACATAGGAGCAGTATTATAGCAGTTATATTCTTGTACATAGGGGCAGTATTATAGTAGTTATATTCTTGTACATAGGGGCAGTATTATAGTAGTTATATTCTTGTATATGAGGGGCAGTATTATAGTACTTATATTCTTGCACATAGGAGCAGTATTACGGTAGTTATATTCTTGTACATAGGAGCAGTATTATAGTAGTTATATTCTTGTACATAGGAGCAGTATTATAGTAGTTATATTCTTGTACAACGGAGCAGTATTATAGTAGTTATATTCTTGTACAACGGAGCAGTATTATAGCAGTTATATTCTTGTATATAGGGGGGCAGTATTATAGTAGTTATATTCTTGTACATAGGGAAAGTATTATAGTAGGTGTATTCTTGTACATAGAGGCAGTGTTATAGTAGTTATATTCCTGTTCATAGGGGCAGAGTTATAGTAGTTATATTCTTGTACATAGGAGCAGTATTATAGTAGTTATATTCTTGTACATAGGGGCAGTATTATAGTAGTTATATTCTTGTACATCGGAGCAGTATTATAGTAGTTATATTCTTGTACATAGGGACAGTATTATAGTAGTTATATTCTTGTACAAAGAGGCAGTATTATAGTAGTTATATTCTTGTACATAGGGGCAGTATTATAGCAGTTATATTCTTGTATATAGGGGGGGCAGTATTATAGTAGTTATATTCTTGTACAAAGAGGCAGTATTATAGTAGTTATATTCTTGTACAATGGAGCAGTATTATAGCAGTTATATTCTTGTATATAGGGGGGGCAGTATTATAGTAGTTATATTCTTGTACATAGGGAAAGTATTATAGTAGGTGTATTCTTGTACATAGAGGCAGTATTATAGTAGCTATGTTCCTGTTCATAGGGGCAGTGTTATAGTAGTTATATTCTTGTACATAGGAGCAGTATTATAGTAGTTATATTCTTGTGCATAGGGGCAGTATTATAGTAGTTATATTCTTGTACATAGGAGCAGTATTATAGTAGTTATATTCTTGTACATAGGGACAGTATTATAGTAGTTATATTCTTGTACAAAGAGGCAGTATTATAGTAGTTATATTCTTGTACATAGTGTGGTGTAGTTACCACTATGTCAGCTAGGGGGCGCTGTGTGGGTGTCCCAGGACGGGTGTACAGGCACATTCAGTGTGGTAACAGGAGCAGGGTCCTAAATGACCATTATGGGTCTCAAGGTGGGTGTCCTTGGGATGCTGGCTCCAGGGTGTATTGATCAGCAGAGGTACTGCTGATCTTTCTGTTACACTGTGTCAGGGAAGCCTGTGTGTGTCTATACAACCTTTAGTGATGTCATAACCATGTGATCACCTGTGGGTGTGGTTACAGGGCTATGTAATTGAGGTGTTTGGCACATGTGTGAGACTGTGAGGGAGTCTGTCTGAGTGTGGACAGACTTCCATGTGTCCAGGCGGGACACTACAGAGGTTGTATATGGGGAGGACTACACCTCCCAGCATGTGCTGAGACTCTCGGTCCGAGTCTGAAGCCACGGACGTTTATGTTCTTTTGTGCCTAAGCTAGAGGCTATTTTGGTGATACGCTGATTTATGGTTTATGGAGCAAATAAACCTCATGAACTCTGGGAAGAACCTGTCTCATGATTGTCTCCTGCTGCACCTGAGCGAGTCACATCCCTACAATTGGCGGAGAACGCGGGCAGCGATTCCCAGAAGCACGTGTGGCAGCGCTGGAGATTCTGAGCCAGGAGAGCAGACGGTCTGACAACCGTGAGTAATACTGACTGAGGTCAGAGAAAGTGACTGTGTTAAAATTTGTGGGATACCTCTGAGGAGAAGAGGCGTCCAGGAACCTGTGTGGCCGACACAGGTAACAGACAGGAGTCTGTGTTGCACTGGGGTCAGTGAGAAACTGTGTTCCTGGAGGGGTCAGTGAGCAAGGTCCTGGAGGGTCAGTGTTGGGAAGAGCCCTGAAGCACGTGCTATGACCTTGGACCTGGTGAGGCGTGTGTTGGGCAGTCTCAGGCGGAGACGGATGTCCTGAAGAGCACCCGCTGAGCCCCTGGACCTGGTGAGGCCGGTGTGTTGGGAGACCCTGGGAGGAGGGTCGGCTCCCTGAATAGCACCCGGTGCGCCCTGTGTGGTGGACGGTCTCAGGCGGAGACGGTACGTCCTGAGTGGCACACGAACAGGACACGTGAGAGACTGTTCATGTGTTTTTTTTTCCTTTTCCTCGTTTTCTCTGCAAAAACCTGACGGTGCTTGCTGTGGCTCAGTGGGGTCACGAAGGTCTCGCAGCACAGGGACCTGGTGTTTTCTTTAAGGGATCTGCCCTGGGAGCATTGGTAGCAGACGCTGTCTGTCTACGCCATCCTGCTGCAGCTTTATGGCATGTGACTCAGCGGATACAGTAGTTGTGGCTTTACACAACTATTAAGGGTGAGTACCCTGTATTATTGCTTCATAACCCATTATACCTGCACTGGTAAGGCCCTATGGGTGCACTTTTGTGGCTTTTTTATCTTTGAGGGTGACAAGCGGCTTCCAGTAACCCGGCGGGGTTACGAAGGTGACAAGCGGCTTCCGGTGGATCGGCGGGTCCACGAAAATGGCGCAGCAGGAGCTGCAGTGACACCAGCCGCTGTGTGTGTGTGTGAACAGCAGCCGGAGGTGCCGGTGATCAGTGACAGCAGGAGCTGTGGTGGTGCCAGCAAAGACTTGTGTGGTATCGTTAAAAGACAAACTGTACGGTGTGAACTGTGGCCTAAGAGGTTCTGCAGGACGGACATGGGGAAATCCCAAAAGGGGGCGGTGACCCAAAAGGGGGCGGTGACCAAAAAGGGGGCGGTGACCCAAATTGGAGTGGTAACCCAAAAGGGGGCGGTGACCCAAATTGGAGTGGTAACCCAAAAAGGGGTGGAGTCCCAAAAGGGGGCGGTGACCCAAATTGGAGTGGTAACCCAAAAAGGGGTGGAGTTCCAAAAGGGGGCGGTGACCAAAATTGGGGTGGCAACCCAAAGCGGGGTGGTGGTCCAGAAAGGGGCCAAGTGTGAAGAAGTGACAGCACTGGGTGTCTCAGTAGGTATGTCTGGAGTACCGCAGTGTATGTGCAGGTCTTTTTCAGAATGTGGAATATCCTTTCCGGGGAGTAATGATGGGCCACAGATGTGTACAGTGATGCTGCACTGGGAAGGAGCCTTTGGTCGGCTGGACTCAGAGAGTCAGGTGACTCTGACAGGAACGCCTCTCGTTTTCTCTCTGACCGAGAAAAACGTCAGGGTTCACTGTAAACACGGGGTCACGGTGAACTACGCAGTAGACACAGTAGTGTTTGAGGGGACCAAAGGTGGTGAGTGCCAAGGTAGAGGAATACCACGGGACTTAGTCTATGCCTGGGAGAGGGGCCGGGACTTTCTTTTGTTTGATGACGTTTGGTCTGACGATGGAGATGCTTCGACTGTGGGGCCAGCGGACACTGAGACAGTGACGGCTCCTGACATGGACAGGTCAGAGGTAGAACTGACCAGAGGAAGAAGTACATCTGCCCAACTGACGGACCTGACGTCTCGTGATAAGACAGATGGTGGGCTGGGAGATGAGACTACTGGACTAGACACATTGGTGCTGGACGGTAACTGGAGGGTTCACTCGACTGGGGTGACTGACCCAGTGGTACCCTTTAACGATATAATTAAAGAGGTAGTGGTGCGACACGTGATGGACAAAAGAGAACAAGATCGTGAGATACAGCTGATAAAGGAGACTGTAACAGAACATGTCGAACGGGAAAGAGTCCTAAGGCAAGCAGCTGAGCACAGAGTGGATGAGCTGGAGAAGGAAGTCTCTGAGCTCAGAGGTCACCTGTCCACTTGTAAAACCATGAACAAGACCCTGTTGGAAGATATGGAGGTGCTCAGAGAGGCCCAAGAGAAGCATCAACAGGAGATTCTCAGGAGAGAGGATGAGCGTCGCTACCTGGCAGAGGAGCGAGATAAAGTTCTGCAAGAACTCAGTGGAGTAGTAAAAGGTCTTCTGCAGGAGAAGGAGATGGGCGAAGACGTACAGCGGCCATGCACGACTGATAGCAAGGCAGAACTGCCAAAGCCCATCTTGGAAAAGGGTCCTAAAGACTGTAAATCTCAGGAAGATGGTGAGCCAAGAGCTGCACAAGACAGTCACCCGGTCTTGGCAGATACCTTGAGGGAAGGAACGTGGGGAACCCAGAGCCATCTGTCCAGGATGTCCATGACCTTCAAGTGCGTGATGGAGGTACCCGAAGACGTGCGAGAAGCGTGTGCCAGCGAAGGTGTGCATGAGACCTTTAAAAAGGCAATAAAGGCCTATAGTGTGAGCTGGGCACCAGAAGCAGACCAGTTGGTGATACTGGCAGAAATGGAAGACACAGAGAGAAGGGTGGCTGTCCTGAAGGAGATGCACCTACAATGTCTCCGCACGAAACAGATGCTCGTGAAGCGTAATTGGAAAGCAGCTCGACGTCTGGAGCTTGCAAGGGAAGCACAAAGTCGGCTGGGCTTTGTGGAAGACGTAATTCCGGTACCCAGAAATCTGGTGGGGAAAGTCGTTGGCAGACTTGGAAAGGTGATGCAGGAGATGGTGAATCGATCCAGTGTGAAGAGAGTGAGGATCCCACCTGCTGGTGAAATCCAAGTCGTTGTTGAAGATGACATGGTTCCTGTCATTGTGGTTGGTTCAGTGGAAAGCATTGGGAAGCTTCGCATGCTCCTGGAATATCGGGTAGCGTACCTGAAGGAGATTGAGCAGCTAAGACAGGATCGACTGCAGATGAATGAGCAGATAGAGAACGTCAGGTGGCGTCCACCTCCAACCCAAGGTGTAAGGACCCGAAGGGATCCTCCAAGGAATAAAAGGACAGGTAGTCGAAGGCAAGAACGTCGAGAGTCCGCAAGTGGCCGGTCTAATCTTAGTAACATAGGCCCGAGACTTGGCGGTGGACATAGCGACAGAGGGTCAGACTCAGACCAGCCAGTTGGCCCAGCTGGACGTGGGACTCATGACCGTGCGAACTGGGAGAGCCGGCCAGTGAGAGAAAGGTCGGGTGACGGAGCGCACTGCAGACAGGTGGAGACTAAAGAGTGTCTGGTCACACTGACGGACGTTGACGGGAAGGCCAAAGCCCAAGGCCGAGATACTGACCGCTGGGGGCAGGGGAGGCCTAACGTAAATATGCAGTATGACTACCGAAACAGACGGAGGTGGTCCTCCCGACTGGTAGGGCAAGGTGACATGGGTGCCAGGTCTCAAGATCCCTGGGTGATGTCATGTGTTCAACCCCACAAGTTTGAACAGAGGGGGGAGGTATGTGGTGTAGTTACCACTATGTCAGCTAGGGGGAGCTGTGTGGGTGTCCCAGGACGGGTGTACAGGCACATTCAGTGTGGTAACAGGAGCAGGGTCCTAAATGACCATTATGGGTCTCAAGGTGGGTGTCCTTGGGATGCTGGCTCCAGGGTGTATTGATCAGCAGAGGTACTGCTGATCTTTCTGTTACACTGTGTCAGGGAAGCCTGTGTGTGTCTATACAACCTTTAGTGATGTCATAGCCATGTGATCACCTGTGGGTGTGGTTACAGGGCTATGTAATTGAGGTGTTTGGCACATGTGTGAGACTGTGAGGGAGTCTGTCAGAGTGTGGACAGACTTCCATGTGTCCAGGCGGGACACTACAGAGGTTGTATATGGGGAGGACTACACCTCCCAGCATGTGCTGAGACTCTCGGTCCGAGTCTGAAGCCACGGACGTTTATGATCTTTTTGCCTAAGCTAGAGGCTATTTTGGTGATACGCTGATTTATGGTTTATGGAGCAAATAAACCTCATGAACTCTGGGAACAACCTGTCTCATGATTGTCTCCTGCTGCACCTGAGCGAGTCGCATCCCTACAATAGGGACAGTATTATAGTAGTTATATTCTTGTACATAGGGACAGTATTATAGTAGTTGTATTCTTGTACAAAGAGGCAGTATTATAGTAGTTATATTCTTGTACATAGGAGGCAATATTATAGTAGTAATATTATTATACATAGGGGGCTGTATTATATTTGGATTATCCTTATAAATATATGGTAGTATATTATTATTACGTTCCTGTAAATAGTAGCAGTGTTAGGCTGTGTGCACACACAGCGTTTTTTTTAGCGGATTTGCCAATAAGTCCGCTATAAAAACGCTATAAATTAGCTTCCCATTCATTTCTATGCATTTTGCAATTTTTGTGCATATTGATGCCTTTTTTTACCGCGAAAAAATCGCTTCGCGGTAAAAAACGCAGCATGCTCATTAATTTCGCTGATTTTTCCGCATTTCTGGCTATTTCTATGGGTCTGGAACCGCGCAGAGAAAAAATGCACAAAAACCGTGCGTTTTTTGCGCAAAAACCACGCGGAACACGCGCTGAAAAAGACGCGCAGTTTCTGGGAAGGGAGTCCGGTTTTTAAACAGAAATTTTCTGCTACGTGTGCACATAGCCTTATAGAAGCTTTTTTTGTATGTAAGAAGTAGTTTCAAGTATTTATTAAGTTACGGCCTGCATTATGTGGGTGCTAAGATGATGGTCTTTGGCGGTGACTTTGTTAATAAATGGTCAGTTTTCAGTGAAAATATTAAATATCGGGTACAAGTCACTTAGAGGCTGAAATGTTCGTGGCTATGAAAATATCTATTTTTTATGAAGTGTCCACAGCGGACTAGTTACTGCTGAAAACAAATTTATTGTTCTGATTATACGATGTGAAATTCAGAAACTTTATTTGAAATTCAAATATACAAAATAACAGCGAAGGGAACGTGTTCAGGATTTAGTGGAGTTGAGCAGACTACTGTTCAGTCTATTGAAATAAGGAGCTTAGAGGAACACAAAGCGCTTTCGGAAAAAATATCTATTAGAAAAGTAGACAGACAAAAAGAGAGGAAGATACATAGGTAGGTAGAAAATAGATAAGAAGAAAGAAATTACTCATATGAAGTAGATACTGTTAGGGAAATATGAATTATTTCCTATTGTCCTAGGTACACATACAGAGCTGCCTGTTTCCCCCCCATTGGGTTGTGAAAAACCCAGTCCCTGTTGCATTCTCCACACACTACTGCCAACCCCCTGAGACTCCCTCTGTGAAATTATATCCACTTCCCCCTTCCCTCACCCAAATGGTCACTTTTATTGCTCTGGCAGAGTTAAGTGTGGATTTTCCCTCCAAAACTCCTTTGTCTATCTGTCTTAATATTCCAGGTCGAATTCTATAACACATGATAATCCTAGAGACAGAAAAAGTAGATTTACAGGACCAGGGTAATTGGGCCTATGCTTTGCAACGTTTTGCGGCCTTTAGGGTAATCAGAAACCTGGGAAATTAGTTTCTGCCCCCAGTAACACGCAGACATGCCATATTTGGTCTTAAAAGTATGGTCACGATGCAGGGGAAAATGTGATGCCCTTATTTTCACCCTGTGATCTTTCCAGTCAAAGATATTTAAGATAGGAGTTTTAATGATTTTTTAAAAGGAGCATATATCCTTTAACCCAGCCCACCAGTGAGGTCAGCAAGGAAGGAGACCCTAGGTTTGTGGGCAAAGCATAAAACTGAAAAGCACATTTGGGGAGGTGTCAGACGCCAGAGAGTCAGCTAGACAACAGGCTGTGCTGCTGATCCATTGCTTTGGGACGGCTCTCCTTCCTTTTATCGACACGTCATACCTGTCACTGAGATAGAGTAAGTTTCATATTTTAATCCCTTTAATTTCTTACTGTCTGTACATATTGTATTTTGTAATATCTTTTGTAATTTTGTAAACAATGCCGATATTTTCTGGAGTAAACTTATAAATTTACTAGTTTTATTCTTTTTGCTCTATGATCGAACCATCACGTTCTCCGCGCAAAATCTCACTACCTTGGGTTGACTGTTGACCGGATATAGGCTTTGGCATCAACGAGGGGCTGGTGGCAGCATGGCATCCTAGTGTTATTAGGGAACCATGGCAGTAACAGATTGGAGATTTTTGTGTGTATTTCCGGCCTGGGATTTGTGAAACACACACCGCCCTCACTGTAGAGTGCCCAATAGCCAGTACGTGACAAGGCAGCTTTTCCAGCTACTACTTATCCTAGGTGCAGTTCCCTGACTGACCTGAGGGTAAGGGGGTGCCAGAGAGGTGCAAGTTCCGAACTGGAACTGAGAGACAAAAGTCAAGTTATCCTGACAGATACATAAGGGAGTGTACATAGGAATCATGGCTTTCCATAGCATGGCTCTCCATAGCAAAAGGCCTAAATAAATATCTCTTTCATTTAAATAAAAATTTGGCGGAGTAGACAGGGTCACATAAGGGTGAATCTGCCAACCTTTAAAGACAATGAGAGGCATACATATTGCTCTTACGAAGTAATTTTGTCCGTATTGAAGCCCCTTATTTTGACACCTTTCTTAGTCCCAGTAAAGAATTTTGTCCTCATAAATGCCCCCCAAGCACAATATAATCCCACCATAGTGAATTCCTACACAGTACTCTCGGCATGCAAAGTATCATGACCCCATAGGGCCCCAGCAAGATATGCCACCCCTGCACAATTTCCTGGCATAGATTATGAGGCCCCTATTGCCCCTTACATAGTATAATATCCCCACAGTTCCTACGCCTACAATTTGAGGCCCCAAGTGACCTCAAAGCAGTATGATTTGCCCAAAGATAAATACATAGAATGATCACCCACACAGCCATACACAAATTTTGAATACCCTACATCATCCCACAGATTATGATGTCCCCCCTACAAGATGATGGTGACCACAGTCGCCCCACACACAGTATTATTGCCCCTGCAGTCCCCCACACACAGAACGATGGCCCGAACAGTCCCTTGACACAATATGTTGGACCCCACAGCTCCCTTCATAAAATATGATGGCCCCCTACAACGCCACACAATCGGATGGCCCTCCCTCACAGCCCTCAAAGCACAATAAGTAAATCCTCATAGCCCCCTACACAGTATAATGCCCCCAGTCCTCTACATGGTATTATGGCTCCAGTCCCCAACACAGTATGATGCCCCCATAGTATTATGTTACCACAGCCCTCTTACACAGTATGATGGATCCAACACAGTAATATGACTGACAGATCCATACACAGAATGATCCCAGCCATGGCACCTCCATACAGTATGATGACCTACACAGCCCCCATACAGTATAATTTGCCCCCCATAGTTCCCCACATATAGTTGATGGTCCTCAAAGCTCTCCACATGGTATGATTGCCCTCACATCTCTCTACAAACAGTTTAATAGGCCCCATTCCCTCGATGCTCCAGTCTCTGCAGCTTTTGGTGTAGAGCTCCGCACAGCAGGTGCAATGTATTGATGTCCTCGTGCCCGCTAGGCTGAGACTCAGAGCTCAGACATGCAGGGAGAATGATAAAGGAGTGAAAGAGGGAGATGACGGCTCCGCGTTCCATGATAGTGTTCAACTGTATCTGCATCCTGGATGCAAACACGGATGAAAATTTTACGTGGTTAGCCACTATTACCAATATGCCACAGGATAGATATAAGCTAGATGGATAGATAAAGAAATGCTAGAAATGAATGTCAGATGACTGATAGATCGATTTTGAGTCCATGACTTTTTAAATCACAAAATCCACTTTGTGAAGACAGCTGACATTACCAGGGTAAGGAAAAGTCAGTCGTAAAGAAGCAGGATTGCACTTGGCAGATATGGCTTCATCTCTACATTAAACGTTATTTCTTTATTTTTGGGAAAAAAAGAAGAAACAACCTTTTAGTTACATTCTAAAAATCAAACAGTGACTGGTGAAGCTCAGATCTCCGGAGACTCGAGTCTTGAAGCATGAAAATGTCTTGGCGGTCTTTGAGGGGCCATCTGCTCACATGTCAGTATCTTGCTCTAGAATCTCTTCATGTTCCATATTGAGTTCAATCAGTGTTTAATATCAGACTTACTCTTAGTCATGTGAATGTTAGCATCGGTCATATGTCGTCTTCTTCTTCTTTAGATTGCAAGACTTAGCATTAAGGAACCTGGTCAATATTATCACAAACCCCGATTCTCCCATAGTAAGGTCTACGCCACATCAAATTCATTGGAGAGGTGGTGATCCAACATTGTGGTGTCAGGCGAAGGAAGTGGCCTGCTCAGCGGACAAGGTGGAGTGGCAACCTGACATTGGGCCAGGTGAGGGTCGGAGTTGAGTGTGGTCGTGGTTTGCCATTTGAGTATATGTACCCTTTATATTAGTAGTGGATTTTAGAGAGAAGAGAATCCATTCAAAGCAAATCAAGTTCACTACAAATTTAGAAACAATAATTGGATTTGCCAAAATTAAAATTTTTGTAATTTAATTTGCTCAATTTCTTTATCTGTTCACCATTTTGCTGGGTGGAGAGAGGTCTGTTGTCATTCAGTGCGTGGGAATATAGTGGGGGGCCATCAAGCTGTGTGGAGTGTGCTGTGGGGGTCATAATAAATTTTGGGGAGCTTTGAGGGCCATCAACTGTATGTGGCGGAACTGTGGGAACAATCTGATTGTTGGGAGGCTTATGGAGCTGAGCATACCGTGTAGGCCATCATACTGAGTTGGGGGCTGTGGGCCATCATACTGTGTGTGGCCATCAAACTGTGTGTGGGGGACTGTGTGCCATTGTGGTAGTGGAACCACTGTGCCGTGGATAGAGGAGAGCCTGGAGGGGCATGACTAGGTAAACATCTGACTCTTCGCTAGAGCCCCTGATGGTGTGCTTAGACTTGGCTACAGATGGACGCAAGGCGCTACTCCAGAACAGACCTCAGACACACGGCAAGCTGTCAGCTGAGAGGAGGATGGGAATCAGGGAGAGACACCGACACTACAGCCATCATGCTGCGTGAGCCATGATACTGTGTGTGGGGGTGGTGGCTCATCATACTGTGTGGGAGGCATCATACTTTGTGTGGCTGGCTGTGTGGGCATACTTCTGTTTGTGGGGGTAACATTTCAGGAGCTGCTACTTCACTGTGGAATTTTCATAGGCGTTTTTTTCGTTTCCTGAAGTGCTTTTCAAGAGTTTTTGAAGTGCTTTGGATGAGTTTTCTTTCCAGCATTTTTTGCAGCTTTTGAATTGGACAGCGACTAGTCTGGAACAGATTCCATCAGTAACTTCTTCAAAGAAATGACATCCACTTTCTTTTTTTCTTCCCACCAAAATGCGAAGTTGGGAAACAAACAGTTAAAAGTAGTTTTACAATAGAAATGAATAGGAAGGGTCTTTGGGTTGTTTTTTAAGCGATTTTTCAGGCTTGTTTTCAGCTTAGAAAAAATGGAGACTTGTACATTAGAGAATGCATAACTACAGCAACCTCCCTCCCCTTATGTGATATTTTTATAATAATATCATGCATTTGGCTCAATTCATATAAAGCGTTTTTCAGTGCTGGTTTCAGATTAGGTCTGGATCATTTGGAATCATGGAGAATTTTGAGTTCTCTTTCAACAAGATCCTGAAATCTACAGTGAGCCCAAGATTTTATGGGATAAACAAATAGATTTTTTAATTATAGCCTATTGGATTCATTGATATCCAGTGCATTTCACACATCATTTAAACGCTCCAAACATATAATAGAAGATTGTTCACGAAATTCAAAAGTCCAATAAGAATTAGAAATAGAAGATTGCCTGTCAACAACAGATTCGGATCTGTCAGACCAAAAATATTTTTTGGCATTTGAATTCCGGTCAAACCGGTTAATGTTCATAAGATTGAAAATAAAATAGAATTGTTTTTAAATGATTCCCATTAGTTTTTAATATATATATAATATATATATATATACTGTATATATATAATATACAGTATATATATATATGCTGTGTATATATATATATATATATTTCTTTCTTACCTTGATTGTGTGTTTCCCACCTTCTGATTATACAGTATATACCAGGTGATTCCTAATTCATTCCAGATTTGTCATATCGGTATAAAGCTGATGGGAAAATTTTCCCATTAGGCTTTGAAAAAGAACATCGGTCTGAATTCAAATTGTTGCCTTGTGTTTCCTACACCCCCATCTTCATGCCTCTATGAATTTTTAATGGTTGAAAAAAGATGGATTTTTTTCTAACAATTTTCTAACAATTTCTACCAGAAGCTCGAACCTCCATTCTTTTTCTACAATTTTCAACATGTCAGAGCGTTGTTCAGTTGTCCACTGCATACTGGATTACATGTGCTACGGTGATCTGGCCTTCCTCCACTCCATTTGTTTTTTGAAGCTTACCTACTTCAGAAGAACTCCTAAAAAAAACCCTCAGCATGCTCATAGCATTATATTCACCTCTTCTCGACCTTCCCCTTACCTCTTCTCTGCCATCACCAATCCTCTGACTATCTCCTATCTTTTTTGTCTTCTATTTTCTTCTCTTTCCAGGCACATTTATTCTTCATTAGGCCTCATGCCATCATGTGTGCCTCTACTCACATCATTGACATCAATGACTTCCTTTGCGTCCTATCCGTAGGCATGGGGCCTATTCAAGAACCGAAGGGTCACAAGCTTGGAAAGTGAAGTAGATAGAGGACAATAGTGAGAAGAAAGAGAAACCACTTGGAGAAATGGCGTGTCACGGGTTTACTGCAACAGAGAGGTGCCAGAAAACTGCAGCATCTGATTTCTCGCACCTCACCATCATATTAAATGGTGCAGGTTTCTGCTAACAATGCAGGACTTAAATTGTTCAGTTGAGAGCTTCCAGTGCTTTCCTGCATTGATGGTCTCAGCTGTTCAGTGTTGGCCACTATCCTCTTTAATATATACTTGCATCTGGCAATCAGGGATGCCAGTGTTAGGCCTGTTTCACACTCCCGTATTTGCCCGTCAGTCAAAATCCTCCAAGTTTTTTCCCCCATAGACTTACATTATTGGTGGATCTTGACTGACGGTCGTCCGTCCCATCTGTTTTTTTACGGATCCGCCAAGATTTTAGCAGCTCCCGGGCGGATGAGACGGACCCTGCAACGTTTTTTTGCTTTGACGGTCCGCTATTTTGAGCATTAACCCATAAATGCCGTTCCGGGAGCCGCTAAAATCTCTCTCTCTCTCTTTCTCCCCACCTCGCGTTCCCACATCCCTCTCTCTCTCTCCCCAACTCGCGTTCCCGCGTCCCTCTTTCTCTCCCCACCTCGCGTTCCCACGTCCCTCTCTCCCCACCTCGCGTTCCCGCGTCCCTCTCTCTCTCTCTCCCTACCTCGCGTTCCCGCGTCCCTCTCTCTCTCTCTCCCCACCTCGCATTCCCGCGTCCCGTCCACGCGATCTTGCTCAAACTCCCGATCTCGCTCAAACTCCCGATCTCGTTCCGCGATCTCGCTCCGACTACCAGAATTTCTCGATCCACCGCGGTCACTTTAAATTACACCACGTCGCTTCTCCCGTGGATCCTTCCTTCAACAACTCCGCTGCCATCCGTCCGTCAAGGATCAGTTGCTCTCATCCTTTGGCAGATTTCAACTGACCGTTGAAGACGGAGGTATATAACAGGCCTTAGTTTCATACTGCCTGGTTCTGGAGCTGTTGGTTGTTTGTGGAGGCATTTGGAGTCATTATCTAAAGACTGTTCCTTGGTTATTCTGTTGTGTGCAAACCTTCATCCTCTCCTATTTGGTTCTTTTGTTCCTTAACTCCCCGGTGTTCCAATCTGCTGTTTGTGAGTACTTACTTGTGTGACTAGTATTTTCCTTTATCCCTGTATGTATTCCCTTGTTAGTCTGGTTTCTACATATCTACATACACTACTACTCCCCACTTTCCTGTGTAGAGGAGAGAACAGATTAAGGATGGATTCAGGAACTCATCAAGGTACATGGCCTCGGCGTTTTCTCCTTTAGAAGTAATCCGGGAAGCAGGGATAGCTAGGGCGCCCCTAGCGCTAGGAACGAGGAAGGAGCCCCGAGTTATCCGACGTGGTGACTCGGCGATGGTGGAAGAGTTGAGTAGAAGGTTTGCCCCACTGGTCACCATTTTGGTGGAATTTGCACAAATCTAATCACAAAAATCACAAAAAATTCTGGCAAATCTGAATTTTTCATAAAATTTTTAACACATTTAATTTTCTTATCTCCAGTTGTGTGGCATGCGAAATATAGTTGTTTGATAGATAAATAAAATCACAAAAATGTAAAAAAAAATTTAACTTATGGAACCAGCACAAAAATATTTCAACACTATTGCATTGTTCTACAGAACCGTCTCCATGTCTGTACCCTCCTTTGCCAAGCTTGACTTTCTTTTTTGGCCTTTAGCCTTATTATTATTTTTTTCCCAGATTCTGCTTTGTGATGACTGCTGTTTCATTCCATATTTAAACACTTACCCACAGGGGAATGGGTTGACTTATTGGCATGCAGTACATTACGTTCTGGGGCCTCGGCATGACAACATATATGGAAACTTTAATAAAATTTTAATTAAAATTATTCTACAAGGCTCCCATTAGTGCTTAGACCAACTTCACATAAAAAAGTAATGACTTTGTTTGCCAGGCTTATGTATTCTCCTTAAGAAATAAGACACTGACTTCACAATTTAGATAGCAAGCCACTGTGGATAACATTTTACCTATAGTATAAATTTGTATGCAAATCTTTCCATATAAAATAAAAATAACAAAAAAATTCTGAAAATATAATAATGAAAAAAATAGAGAAAAAACATAGACTAAAAAGGCCATTAATTTACTGATGCTAAAGTTCCTAGACTCAATCTTTCTAATATTTTGCATAATAAAAAAAATCAAGCCGTTAAGTAATATAAGAGAGGTACCATGTTTTCTATAAAAAAAAAAAAATAATAAAAAGTAAAAAATAAGTGGCTGGATAAAATTATAATAGCTAATTTTTAAGAATTAATATTTTTTCACTCAGAAATAGTGCCACTCTTCTTCATGGGTTTTGTTTGGTATTGCAGTTCAAAAGCACTTTAGTGAATTATCAGAGTCAACTTGAGGGCAAGAAGAGCACAATTTTGGGGGAAAAAAGCAGAAATTCTATTGTAATCCTGGACAACCCCTTTAAGAATGTAAGAAAAGTGAATAACAATCTTAGTGATAGATGTAATGGTTGAATAAGTAAAAAATTAGAAGGCGCAACAGAGATAGTTTACGTGCACATGGTCTGTAGACTAGATCAAAGGATCAAACGGACCCCTATTGGACTCTCATGTGTCTTAGATACATAGAGTTTTCTAGATTGTTTCACAAACTCGATCCCTTTCCATATAAAAATCTTGTGTCACGTGTCTACCCAACTCAAGGCGGCATACGACGAGACAGAAAGGGGAGGAAGCTCTGCCACTAGGCAAGGATACAAGGGGGAACCCCTGTTACAAGTGCAATAACGTGCAGGTGCTGAGGATGTCACCACGGATCAGAGACAGACCAAAAGTTAAAGGGTTTATTTACAGGGGATAGTATCTCCTCACAGGGAGAAGCAGTGGGGGTTAACCTGACAGAGTAAAAATGATTTAACCGGACACTAAAGCTAAGCAGAGTTGTCAAACAGTTAAGCAGAACGAAAATGGTTAAACGGTTATTCTTGCAACTTATCAGTCTGATGAAGTCTTGATTGAAGGGTCGTTTTCTCCAACGTTGGCACCGTCAACAGCGGCACAAAGTCTCTCTCTTCTCTTGGAACATGGGAACTCCTGGGTTAAAGCGGGAGGCAGGGGGATGCTGTGGAACTTGGTTTCCCCTGCTCTGGGTCTTTGTATGTCAAACTAACAGTCTCTCTACAGGAACAATGCTACGCCCACTGAAAAATCTCTCAGCCACACTCAGGGGCTCTGGCTTGTCACCGCGGGCACTGGGACTGTGCGCACGGGTCACCATCTCTGCACTGTCAGGGGGAAGCCTCCTCTGGTCAATGGGGCATCCGTTCACGTACTAATAGTCATCACTCTCTATATCACATCCTTCTGTCTCAGTACTCTGACCGGGAGTTCTCTCACTCCTGGAGCACGGTGCTGCAGCCTGCTTTCTCCATGATGCGCACTGCTCTGAATCTGGCACACTCTGCTTTTGTGCCCTCAGCCTGCACAGCTTCCGGTCCACCGCCCCTTCTCTTCCCCCACTGCTCCTGATGGTCAAGCGGGGCATTCGGTCCAAGTCAGTAAGTCTTCCCCCCGGCAACCCTGCTGCCCGGCTATGTGGTTCCAGACCCGAAGTAGGGGAGGTAACCCCCTTCTGACTCTTCCTCTTCACCCCCTTACACAAGCCCTGCATGACCCTGAGCTTCCAAGCTTTCCTAGATGGGTGCTTTCACCCCATGCGGCAATCACGTTCCTATATCAGTCTTACCCTAAGTACCACCCTGACTAGTGAGTAGGACAGCAGGAATGCTAGACCTGCTCTAACGTAAAGACACAGAGGGGAAACCGACAGAGATAAAAGAAATCCGCAATCATGCAAAAACACTCTCAAGAAATCAAGTGGGATATGGGGAAGGAGAGGCAAACCAAATGGCCAAATGGGAACAGAGACTGGGAGGCACACATACACAAACCAACTACAACCAGATACTTGCTGAAACAACTTCAAATGCCTGCTCCTTTCTCAGCTTTCTCCTCCAGATACAAACCAGGTAGTTGCAAGCTATCACTGGTAACAACTATAGCTTAGAGTAGAGTATTTAAACCAGAGGGAAGTGATGAACTCTGTATAGGTGAGGCAACCCAGGATGGAGAGTACCAGGAGACAAGCTGGACTGTTTAACCATTGTAAGAACAGAGCAAGGAAAACCAGAACTGCTAATAGGAAGGAGAAGCATTTCTAACTAGTGCTGGTATATATGTAATCAGATGTTGCCGTAATCTTCTGTCCCCACTCTGTCTTGGTATCCTGTAACATATCAGTCTGTGCTACCAAAGACACACAAGTAACATTGCTTCAGAGGGAACACTCTTCAGCTATATGCAAATATTATTGGCCAGGGTTCTAGGATATTAAGTGGATTTCTGCTGTTCTTTTATGTCATTTCAGACTATGCTTCCATAAAATAATAAAATGGGTAGTGTTGTGATTGGGTCACCTAAGAGGAAAACAAGACCAAGCTAAGTCACAGAAAACCAGAGAGGTTGGTAACTGCGTGGATTGCAGACACCTGATCCTAACCACACAACTAACAGCAGCCGTGGAGCGTACCTACGATGATTCTAGATGCCTCGTCACAGCCGGAGGACAAAACATACCTAAAGCAAGAAAAGGGGAAATCTAAACTGCCCCAGAGCACACCACAAAGGAATAGACAGCCCCCACACATGTATTGACGGTGAGACAAGATGAAAGCACAAACACAGGTAGGAAAATAGGCTGAGCAAATGATGGGGCCCACACTAACTAGAAAGGACAGGAAAGGAAAGATACTGTCTGCAATCACGCCAAAAACCCTGCTAAAAATGTCCAACACTTCTGATAGCAAAAAAACCCTGAAGTCACTAGACTTCACCCACTATATCAGCACTCTGGCATATTCTGAGAACAGAGCAAAAAGAGGCCAATCTAATAAGGGACAAAAAGCAAACTGGCACATACAGTGACATAAGAATGGAAATTCAGCACAGCCCCAGCCGGGGCTGGGTGACCACACAGAAAACTGAATAGACCAAGCCAAAACAAATGTGAACATTAGCAGAGAACACTTAGCTTGATAAGGCAGGAACTGAGCTGGAAACTAAGACCTCAGGAGGCAGGAAAAAATCACCAGCATGGGAATAGGGAGTCGGCTGTCTTAAATCCAGTCTGAGACTCCAGATGTCCAATCCTCATCCTCATTATCAGGTGGCAGGTCTCTGTTAATTAGATCAGCTTCATTACCTCCTGCCACCACCAGAGGGGGGCTGGAAAGAGAACTCACAACTCCTCTGTCAGCACAACCAGCTCCCTCACCAGAAACCAGAGGCAGACCAGAAAATGAGTTCACAACAGTACCCCTCCTTGAGGAGGGGTCACCGAACCCTCATCCATGCCACCAGGCCAATCAGGATGGGCCCGGTGAAAAGCACGAATCAATCTATTGACATGAATGTCAGAGGCAGAGACCCAAGAATTATCCTCCTTGCCATAACCCTTCCATTTGACCAAATACTGGAATTTCCGTCTAGCCAAACGAGAATCCAATATTTTCTCTACCTCATATTCCACATTGCCTTTAACCAATTCAAGGCCAGGAGGTGCCGCCATAGGAACTACTGGCTCAACAAACCTCTTCAACAGAGATTTATGAAACACATTATGGATTTTAAACGTAACTGGAAGAGCCAATCGAAAACAAACAGGATTAAGAATCTCCAAGATCTTATAAGGTCCAATAAATCTTGGATTGAACTTTGGAGACGCAACCTTCATAGAGATATTCTTTGACGACAGCCAAACCATATCACCCACTTTAAACCGGGGACCAATGGTCCTATGCTGGTTGGAAAACCGCTGGGCCTTTTCCTGAGAGAGTGACAACTTATCCACCACTTGGTCCCAAATCTGCTGCATTCTCTCTACCACAGTGTCCACACATGGGCAGGCTGAAGATTCCACTTGCCCTGAATAAAATCGAGGATGAAACCCAAAGTTACAGAAAAAGGGCGACATCAAAGTGGCAGCTCTATTGTTTAGCGCAAATTCGGCAAAGGGCAAAAATGAGACCCAGTCATCCTGATCAGCAGATAAAAAACATCTCAAATAGGACTCCAAAGTCTGGTTTGATCTCTCCGTCTGCCCATTGGTCTGAGGATGAAACGCAGAGGAGAAAGATAACTGAATTCCCAGATTGGAACAAAAGGCTTTCCAGAATCTGGAAACAAACTGGACTCCTCTGTCCGACGCAATGTTCTCAGGAATCCCATGCAACCGAACCACCTGTTGTAAAAACTAGGGCACCAACTCTGAGGAAGATGGCAACTTTGGGAGTGGTACAAGATGGACCATCTTAGAAAATCTATCACAAATCACCCAGAAAACAGTCATTCTCTGAGAGACAGGAAGATTAGAAATAAAATCCATTGAGATATTGGTCCATGGCCTCTTGGGCACCGGCAGGGGCATCAGCAACCCTCTAGAACGAGAACAGGGTTTAGACTGAGAACAAGTCCCACGGGACTGCACAAAATTCCTGACATCACGAGATAAGGCGGGCCACCAAAAAGACCGACTCACCAAATCTCTGGTACCAAAAATACCTGGATGACCAGCCAATGTGGAGCAATGAACTTCAGGCATCACTCTCTTCCTCCACTGGTCAGGAACATACAATTTTCCCATAGGACAACGCTTAGGTTTATCCTCCTGAAATTCCTCCAGGGCGCGTCTTAAATTGGGCAAAATGGCAGAAAGATCTACCCCCTCACCTAGGAAGGTAGTAGGCTTGGTCACAATAAGAGAATCAGCAAAGAAACTCCTAGAAAGGGCATCTGCCTTAACATTCTTAGTGCCCGGAAGAAAAGAGACCATAAAATTAAAATGCGTGAAAAACAAGGCCCACCTAGCCTGTCTAGGATTAAAGCGTTTGGCCGACTCCAGATAAATCAAATTCTTGTGGTCGGTGAGGACCACAACTTGATGTCTAGCTCCCTCCAACCAATGTCTCCACTCTTCAAATGCCCATTTCATGGCCAACAATTCCCGATTCCCCACGTCATAGTTACGTTCAGATGGGGAGAACTTTCGAGAAAAGAAGGCACATGGATTCATTTTAGAAGTCACAGGATCTTTTGGGACAAAACAGCTCCTGCACCAATCTCAGAAGCATCCACCTCTACCTGAAATGAAAGTGAGACATCAGGTTGCTGTAAAACTGGAGCAGAAGTGAATCTCGGCTTAAGATCCTGAAATGCCGAGACAGCCTCTGGAGACCAATTCAGCACATCAGTGCCCTTCTTGGTCAGATCAGTCAGTGGTTTGACAATACCAGAAAAATTACCTATAAATTTACGATAGAAATTAGCAAAACCCAAAAACTTCTGGAGAGCCTTCAAAGAAGTGGGCTGAACCTTTGACATCGGCGGTCGAGCCCGCCGATGCCTCATCAGCGGCGGCTGCCTCTCCCCACAGACGCTCCCTTGCTTAGCGTGCTCTCTTACCCATCACCCCGCTCTGCTTTATCCCAGCGCTCTGTCCTTAGGCTGCGGGTGCGTGCCCGCCCGCTCTCTTCATCCAGAGGTGGGCGTCGCTGAAGGCGGTGCTTGCTGCTCACTTCCTGGCCATTAGGTATTTCAGGCGTCCTCCCTATGGGGAAGGCGCCTGATGATTGTGTGGCATCTCCGCACTGTCTGGCCGCTATAGTTCCTCTATAGTACACCTGCCTTGTGTCTCGCTCAGTTCCCCTCTGTCTGCCTCAGTCTTGTCCTGTCCGTTCTTCTCTCCCAGTGCTCCTCCTGCCTATTTTCTGGTTTTCCGTACCTCCAGGTCCCCCTCCTCTCTTCCTGGGCTTCCCTTCCCTCCTGGGTTCCCTGTCCTCTGCCCTTCCGCTCCTACATTCCCTCCCGTGGCTCCCTCCTCTGTTCTCCCTCGCCTCCTGTGGCGTAGTCTTGCTACCTTACAAGTAACTGCTGCCTGGTTTCCTCCGTTACCTCTCTCCGGTACCCTGGTCTCTGTCCGGTATCTCTGCCCTATATCTGTCCTAGCTTGTCCCTCGAGCCGTCCATCTTGGTACCGGCTGCCGTGGTTCTGACCCCTGCGGTCCTGCCCCTAACGATCCCTGTATAGGGGTCGGTTCTCACCTGGCGCGCTCGGCCCATGGGCTCCAGATCCGCGACCCAGAGGGTCCACTCTCGGACGTTGTCGGTTCCTAAACGTCACAGAACCCAATCATAAATGGCCTGTACCTTGGCCGGGTCCATTTCAATAGTCGACGGAGACAAAATAAATCCCAAAGATGAAATCCTCTGTACACCAAAGAGGCATTTCGATCCCTTAACAAACAGGGAATTCTCCCTCAAAATCCGGAACACAGTCCGGACATGTTCCACATGAGAATCCCAATCACTGGAAAAGATCAAAATATCATCCAGGTAAATGATCAAAAACTTATCCACAAAGTCCCGGAAAATATCATTCATAAAGGATTGGAAGACAGAAGGGGCATTAGTGAGCCCAAAAGGCATCACCAGGTACTCAAAATGTCCCTCCGGAGTATTAAACGCCATCTTCCATTCATCACCGTGCTTGATGCGAATAAGATTATACGCCCCCCTAAGGTCAAGCTTAGTAAACCAGCAGGCACTTTTAACTCTGGAGAATAGATCAGAAATCAAGGGTAACGGGTACTGATATTTAACCGTCATCTTGTTAAGGGAACGATAGTCAATACAAGGTCTTAATGAACCATCTTTCTTGGCCACAAAAAAAAACCCAGCACCTAAGGGTGAAGAGGATGGTCTAATATGACCCTTCTCCAACGACTCCTTAATATAGGATCGCATAGCATCATGTTTGGGTACTGATTAGTTGAAAAGCCGACCCTTGGGAAATTTACACCCAGGCATCAACTCAATTGCACAGTCATAACTCCTATGAGGAGGCAAAGACGCAGACTTACCCTCACTAAATACAAATCAGACAAATAATCAGGAATATCATGAGACTGAGGAGAGGTGGAGAAAACAGGAGTGTCCCTAGGAACACACCGACAACCCCAACTCACCACAGACACAGATTTCCAATCCAAAACTGGATTATGAGTTTGCAACCAGGGGCAACCCAGAACAATTGTATCATGCAAATTGTGCAGCACCAAAAATTTACAATTTTCTTCGTGGTCTGGGGCAACTCGCATCATCACCTGGGTCCAAAACTGAGGTTTATTCTCCGCCAAAGGAGTAGCATCAATACCCCTCGAAGGAATAGGCATCCGCAGAGGAAAACCACAACGTTTAGCAAAGTCCAAATCGATTAGATTCAAAGCTGCTCCTGAATCTACAAAAGCCTTAGCGGAAAATGTGGATAAGGAGCAGATCAGAGAAATTGCCAAAAGAAACTTAGGTTGTACACCTCCCACAGCAAATGTGTGTGCAAAACGTTTCTCTCAGTTTGGGCAGACAGAAATAGTATGAGAGGCGTCTCCACAGAAAAAACACAGCTTATTATGCCTTCTAAACTCCTGATGTTGCACCCTAGACAAAACCCTATCACATTGCATAGGTTCAGATGATTGTTCAAAAGGTGGAAACGCCTCTCGTGTAGTTTTATGTTCACGTAAATGCCTATCAACTTGGATGGCTAATGACATACAGTTGTGGCCAAAAGTATTGACACCCCTGCAATTCTGTCGGATAATACTCAGTTTCTTCCTGAAAATGATTGCAAACACAAATTCTTTGGTATTATTATCTTCATTTAATTTGTCTCAAAATAAAAAAACACAAAAGAGAATGAAGCAAAAAGCAAAACATTGATCATTTCACACAAAACTCCAAAAATGGGCCAGACAAAAGTATTGGCACCCTCAGCCTAATACTTGGTTGCACAACCTTTAGCCAAAATAACTGCGACCAACCGCTTCCGATAACCATCAATGAGTTTCTGACAATGCTCTTCTGGAATTTTAGACCATTCTTCTTTGGCAAACTGCTCCAGGTCCCTGATATTTGAAGGGTGCCTTTTCCAAACTGCCTTTTTTAGATCTCTCCATAGGTGTTCTATGGGATTCAGGTCTGGACTCATTGCTGACCACCTTAGAAGTCTCCAGTGCTTTCTCTCAAACCATTTTCGACTGCTTTTTGAAGTGTGTTTTGGGTCATTGTCCTGCTGGAAGACCCATGACCTCTGAGGGAGACCCAGCTTTCTCACACTGGGCCCTATATTATGCTGCAGAACTTGTTGGTAGTCTTCTGACTTCATAATGCCATGCACATGGTCAAGCAGTCCAGTTCCAGAGGCAGCAAAGCAACCCCAAAACATCTGGGAACCTCCGTCATGTTTGACTGTAGGGACCGTGTTCTTTTCTTTGAATGCCTCTTTTTTTCTCCTGTAAACTGTTGATGCCTTTGCCCAAAAAGCTCTACTTTTGTCTCATCTGACCAGAGAACATTCTTCCAAAACGTTTTAGGCTTTTTCAGGTAAGTTTTGGCAAACTCCAGCCAGGCTTTTTTATGTCTCGGGGTAAGAAGTAGGGTCTTCCTGGGTCTCCTACCATACAGTCACTTTTCATTCAGATGCCGACGGATAGTACGGGTTGACACTGTTGTACCCTCGGACTGCAGGGCAGCTTGAACTTGTTTGGATGTTAGTCGAGGTTCTTTATCCAACATCCGCACAATCTTACGCTGAAATCTCATGTCAATTTTTCTTTTCCGTCCACATCTAGGGAGGTTAGCCACAGTGCCATGGGCTTTAAACTTCTTGATGACACTGCGCACGGTAGACACAGGAACATTCACGTCTTTGGAGATGGACTTGTAGCCTTGAGATTGCTCATGCTTCCTCACAATTTGGTTTCTCAAGTCCTCAGACAGTTCTTTGGTCTTCTTTCTTATCTCCATGCTCAATGTGGTACACACAAGGACACAGGACAGAGGTTGAGTCAACTTTAATCCATGTCAACTGGCTGCAAGTGTCATTTAGTCATTGCCAACACCTGTTAGGTGCCACAGGTAACTTACAGGTGCTGTTAATTACACAAATTAGGGAAGCATCACAGGATTTTTCGTACAGTGCCAATACTTTTGTCCACCCTCTTTTTTATGTTTGGTGTGGAATTATATCCAATTTGGCTTTAGGACAATTCTTTTTGTGTTTTTTCATTTAAGACAAATTAAATGAAGATAATAATACCAACGAATTTGTGTTTGCAATCATTTTCAGGAAGAAACTGAGTATTATCTGACAGAATTTCAGGGGTGTCAATACTTTTGGCCACAACTGTAGAATCATCCAGACCAGGGGGAACAGAAAATCCCACCATAACATCTTTTACGGTCTCTGATAAACCGAAAGAGAGCTGCCAATGCACCATCATTACATGTAGTAAGGACCGCCCACTTTCGGAATTTTTGACAGTATAACTCTGCAGAATCCTGACCCTGGTTCAATGCCAACAGGGTTTTCTCAGCTTGATCAACAGCATTAGGTTCATCATACAACCCCAAGGCTTGAAAAAATGCGTCCACATTAGTCAGCATAGGATTTTCAGGTGACAGAGAAAAAGCCCAATCCTGTGGATTGCCGCGCAGCAAGGAGATAACAATTTTAACTTTCTGCACAGAGCTCCCCCATGAGTTAGGCTTCAAGGCAAGAAATAATTTACAATTATTCTAAAAAATTCAAAAATTTAGACCCATCCCCAAAAAACACATCAGGAATAGGGATCTTTGGTTTAACAGCATATAAATGAGTGAGATAGGCGGAAATTCCCCGCACTTCAGCAGTGAGCTGCTCAACACGATCAAACAATTGCTTAAACTCCATTAGAGAAAAAATCCTCATACGGCCCCAGAGAAAAAGAGGAAAAAATACATATAAAAAAAAAATTCTGACATTTTTTTTTTAAACAATTCTTTCCTGCTTTTGAGTACCCTAGAATCTGCGGTATGGCTTGTGATTCTGATGTGATTGGGTCACCGAGGAGGAAAACAAGACCAAGCTAAGTCACAGAAAACCAAAGAGGTTGATAACTACGCAGATTGCAGACCCCTGATCCTAACCACACAACTAACAGCAGCCGTGGAGCGTACCTACGATGATTCTAGATGCCTCGTCACAACCGGAGGACTAAATATGCCTAAAGCAAGAAAAGGGGAAATCTAAACTGCCCCAGAGCAGACCCCAAAGGAATAGACAGCCCCCACACATGTATTGACGGTGAGTCAAGATGAAAGCACAAACACAGGTAGGAAAATAGGCTGAGCAAAGGATGGGGCCCACACTAACTAGAAAGGACAGGAAAGGAAAGACACTGTCTGCAATCACGCCAAAATACCTTGCAAAAAATGTCCAACACTTCTGATAGCAAAAAAACCCTGAAGTCACTAGACTTCACCCACTATATCAGCACTCTGGCATATTCTGAGAACAGAGCAAAATGAGGCCAATCTAATAAGGGACAAAAAGCAAACTGGCACATACAGTAACATAAGAGTGTAAGTTCAGCACAGCCCCAGCCGGGCCTGGCTGACCACACAAAAACTGAATAGACAAAACCAAATCAAATGTGAACATTAGCAGAGAAAACTTAGCTTGAGAAGACAGGAACTGAGCTGGAAACTAAGGGTATGTGCACACATAGTGAAATCTGCTGCATTTCTGCAGCGGTTTTGGCTCTGCGGAAGAGCAGCAGATTCTGCTGCGTTGTACAGTACCTTTATTTTCAATGGAAAAAAAAACGCAGTGCACATGCTGCAGATTTTTCTGCGCGGTTTTGCTGCGGTTTACAATCCGCAGCATGTCAATTGTTTGGTGCAGAAGCACTGCAATTTTTCACCTCATCCATTTTGAGGTGTAAAACCACAGGCAAAACCGCAGATAAACTTTGTCCTGCGGATTTATCTGCGGTTTTCTCTGCAAAATCCGCATACCAAAAAAACTACGTGTGCACATACCCTAAGACCTCAGGAGGCAGGAAAAAATCACCAGAATGGGAGTCGGCTGTCTTAAATCCAGTCTGAGACTCCAGATGTCCAATCCTCATCCTCATTATCAGGTGGCAGATCTCTGCTAATTAGATCAGCTTCATTACCTCCTGCCACCACCAGAGGGAGCCCGGAAAGAGAACTCACGACTCCTCTGTCAGCACAACCAGCTCCCTCACCAGAAACCAGAGGCAGACCAGAAAATGAGTTCACAACAGGGTAGTCTGTTAAATAAATGCGATGCTATATAATGTCTTTGTCTGCATATAGTTCATAAAGTTCACTGTGCCAACATTGCTCATATGAAATACACACTCCTACACAGTGGTCCACCAGGGGATTCACCGGTTCTCCTGTCGTCCAGTCTGAGCCTGCATATATCACTGAGGTGATCCATTGCTGATTACTCTCCTCTTCTATCTCTTCATTCTGGTGGACCCAGCCCATCCATATCTTACATGGTCACATAATCTACACCCCATCACATGACATTAACCAAGGAGGATTATGTGAGCTACTTTTATGAGAAAGTAGTTGAGGGTAGCACTTAATTTGATCTAAATCTGTTGCTTATTAAATACAGATATTCACTTGATCTCAGCTAGGATAGAACAAAGGGCGCTATTTCATTAATGTCTATAGAAAGTATTTGTCATCAACAGTGGTGTAAAGTGGAACTGCAAGCGAAGGAAAAGTAATACATCTTCAGAAATGGCATCCAAGAGATTTCCATTATGTATGTTAAATATATTGAATAACATTTATTTTTATTTTTATTTTCTTTTAAGACGTGATACTTTTGTCTTTGAAAGGAGTTTCATTAAATGTGGTCAAGAATTTTAAAAAATATATCCCTTTAAGTTGTATGTCATTCCTCTCATTTTAAGAAGTAGTTTCTTGGGTTGGGATGCATTCCCTTCACATTCTCGCTCTCCGACCTTCTATTGAAGTTCTTTAGTTTTTCTTTTTAAATGAAGAATAAACCTTTCTTCCTTCTAACCTGATTTATGCAAACTAGGGCAGTTAAGTGATCTGTGACTGCTTAACCAGCTGAATCCCAATCAATAGCACTTCAAATAGCTGCCTTATTATCCCTGTGCCTCCACCAGGGAAACATATTCATGCATACAAAGCAATTTGCTGTTTGGTTCATTAAGTTAATTGGAATTAAGATGTTGCTTTTGTGTTTCTGTGCCATGCATGACGTTAAAGGCCATTCAAAGTTTTTCAGACTTTAGCGTTTTCTCTTTCCGATTTTGCTTCATGCGTCTCCTTCTTTTTTTATTGTATTTATTTGTTGTTCTCTCCATTAGGCTGAACTCGTCCCAACAACATTTACTTACTTTGATTAAAAGGAGAAATAATGCTAATCAATAAATGATGACTATATCCTAGACGGAAATCTGACCTTGGTATGAGATACTTAGGATTACTAGGATTTGGGCAAGGACAAGCCCCAACTATGAGAAACAATATTTGTATGGGGATGTTCCTAACAATAATTTTATATTTAATATTTAAATCAGACATTAGAGTCACACATAATTCTACAATCTAAACAAAAGGAATGAGGATCCTGCTCACAAGAACTTACAATGAATAAGGAAATAGTGGTGACACAAAGGGTAAAAAGTTGTTGACATGAACATTTCGGATGAAAGGACAGGGAATATTTAGATTAGTGAGATGATAGGCCAGTCTAAAGAAATGTGTTTTTAGGGCACGCTTACAATTGTGGGCAGTGGGAATTAAACAGATTGTCTGGGTTAGGGAATTCCAGAGAACTGGTGCAGCACGAGAGAAGTCCTGGAGACAGAAGTGGGAAGTTTGGATTATGACAGATGTTAGTCTTAGATGATTTCCGTGGAGGAAAATTGAGTGTTTTTTCTGCGCTGCTGGTGGAGTCCCACAGGAAGGATCCAGGACACACAGAGGTTGAAGACTTGCAGTTTTATTATTGACTCTTTTCAAATTGTGGTTGTATCCTTAGGGAGAAGTTTGATAACTTCGAAATTCATCAATAAAAAAACCGAATGTCTTCAACCTCTGGGACTCCACCAGCAGTGCAGAAAAAACACTCAATTTTCCTCCTTTCCAGAAAAATCATCTGAGAATACCATCTTCCATAATCCAAACTTCTTAGTCCTGTCTCCATGACTTTTCTTGTGCTGCTTCAGTTCTCTGAAATTCACTGGTTTCATTGGTTTTGCTGTTCAACCAAAGTTTTGAAATTGTTGTGGGCAACAAAACCCCATGAGATGAGCAAGTACACCCCACTAATATGTTACTATTGGAAAAAATCCTATTGCGCTTTTTTGCTCCTCAACTCCATTGCATAGTATTAGATGATTAGCAGAAGGACATGGCTAGAGTAGTAGACAAGAGGTTAAGGGTGGTGCAGCACTTCAGAGAGCATGGTTGTGATGATAGAAATGAGGGAGGAAATATAGAACAGTGCAGGACTGTGGAGATGATGATGGACAAAGATGAGGGAGGAAATGTAGTGTGGTGCAGCATTGTTAAGAGAACTGGAAGGGTAGTAGACAAAGATGAGGAGGAAATGAAAGGTGGTGCAGTATTGAGGAGAGCATCGTTGGGTTTGTAGACAAAAATGAGGGAGGAGCTGAAGGTTTGTGCAGCAATATGGAGAGCACTGGTAGGGTGATATATGAGAGCGGAGATGTAGGGCAGTGCAGAACTTTGGAAAGCTTTAGGGGTGAATGTGATAGATTTATGTTTTATCCTATAGTGGATGAGCAACCGCTGCAATGACTGGCACAGGGTGAAGGCTACGGTGTAACAGCTGGACACTGACAGAAATACGACCCTGGCTGCTGTATTCAGGACGAATTAGACAAGGTAAAAGTTACTAAGACGGAGACCAATTAGTAGAGAGTTGAGGTAGTCCAGATGAGAATGAACAAGAGCTTTTGTAGTTTTAAAGGTGAGAATAAGGTGGATTTTAAAAATGTTTTTGAGGTGCAGGTGTCCATATTATGGCAAACAATTTCTGGCCCAACCATGGATCTCATTATCTGGACCTAAAGCATCATAGGCATATATGATATTGATATTTTGAGTCATGAGACCCAAGGACTGTAGCTGTAATAATGATAGCCCTAAGTGAGCGGAATAGTTATCATTTTTGCTGTGTATCAGTAACAGTCAGAAAATAATCCCCAAGTAGACTCAAGCCCCGTCATATTAATAGGCCCTAGCAAAAGATACAACCATTTGAGGAGACTATAGATTATTTCTTGAGTTGACTCAATTTCTATATACAGCTGGATAATGGGCCCCCAGAGTATTTCCACTGGTGGGCACAAGTAACATTAGTCAGCATATCTGTCGACTCCCCTGACATTAGTGTTATAGTAAATGCTAATAATTAGAGGTGGGAGAATAAATTCACAGGTCCCTTGTCCATCAGCCAGCTCTGTAATTTTAGCTCTGCGAATAGTCTCTTCCCTGATGGCCTCTGCAACTCACCTTTTGATTAGTCAGCCTGGAGTGATGTCACTATCATTGCGTCGTAACTAGTGTTGAGCATTCCGATACCGCAAGTATCGGGTATCGGACGATATTCGCTGTATCGGAATTCCGATACTTAGTTCCGATACTTTTTTCATATCGAATACCGGAATCGGAAGTTCCCATAATGCTAGGAGCCCGCTCGATTTGATTCAGCCAATGGGGATCCTCAGAAGTGTGGGCACATCCTGTTAGGCATGTAGGCATGTTAACTACTGGCATGGCTGTGATTGGCTGTTGAAATGATGTCATGATGCACTATAAAAACCGCTGCAGCCGCCATTTCTGGTCACTCTGCTGTGAATTCAGTTAGGGACAGGCTGCTGTTGAAGACTGTGAGGGACAGTTAGAAACAGCGATCATCCAAAATATCTATTGCTCTACCCAGGCTACATAATCCACCACTGTAGCATTTTTGTAGCCCAGCAGCGCTGTTTTAATAGCTGTCTGCAATTGCTGTGTGAGTGCAGACCCACGCTGTGTAGTGTGTCCTGCAGGCACGTCTGCTTGTAGGCTGCCCAGCGTGTGTCTCTGCCTCATACACATTTTTCTTTTATTGCTGCTTTTTTTTTCTCCTCTATAGTGTGCTTCCATACATATCCATATACGTTGGTTGCAAACACTAAAGGAGTGGACAGCGGAGCCTTTCAGCAGCCTTTCAGTGCTATAGCCCATTTCTCTGCACTGTTTTTGGCTGTCTGATAGGTCTCTCTGTGTGTGAGTGCAGCTCACATTGCAGTGTGTTCTACAGCCACCGCTAGCTGTAGACCGCTCAGCGTGCGTCACTGCCTCATACATAGTCCTTTTTTTTGCAGCTAATTTAGCCAGATTTTTGCTCCTATATTAGTGTGCTTCCAACCGCATCCATTGTCATTGGTTGGTTGCAAACACTATATAGGATTAGATAGAGGAGCCTTTTTGCTGGCTTGTGCCCTTCAGGGCCAGCCAGACTAGTATCACCCTATTTTTTGGAGCCTCATCAATTGCATTGTAGGTTAGCTTCCTGCATTGTAATCGCTCCAAAAAGTTTGTGATACTATAGCTTTCAAACTTTGGTCACATCCTTTTCTTTCCCCCCCCCAAAAAAAAAGGAAATAAAGTTCATCAAACACTCCACTTTACAGTTGTGTAGGCCACATTAGATCATATTAAAGTGTAGTACACACACTCTTAGCCAAATTAGTGTTTTTTATACTGGTTAGCAGGTGTTCAGGAATAACAACACTAAGCCACCCCTTTTTTACTTTTCTGCCTATCTTTATCAGTCTACCAAGATGAAGAAGGCAGGGAGTAAGGCACGTGGTCTTGGCCTTGGAGTTTCAGCAGGGAGAGGATGGGGGATTCAGAAGGGAGAGGACGTGGGGATTCGGTGTCTGCTGCGGCCACCAGTGACCCGGCATCCCCCACTTTTACCAGGCAACAGTCCTTCATGCGCAGCTTTGTAGGACCTCGCCGTACCCCACTGCTGCGTGACGAACAAATTGAAGCCGTTGTCGGATGGATGGCAGCTAACGCATCCACTTCAATGACTTCCGCATCCTCCCAAGGCCAGAGCACTGAAGAGCAACCATCTGTCTCTTCACCACCTGCCAAATTGCCCAGGCAGTCTGAGAGCCCTGGACAGGAGCCATCTCAATCTTTACTTCTGTTCTCAGAATCTGTTGGCTTGGAAAGAGGTGGCCAGCCAAGCAGCATTCTAGAGCGTGAAGAAGAGGGAGTATGCAGTGATGCGCAACTGCTTTGTCCCTCTGAATCTGAAGAGGCGGGTGGGCCAGTGCCTATTGTCAGCACACCTCAGTGCTCATCTGATGATGATGAGACTCAGTTGCCAATTTCTGGTGCGTACGGTGCTGGTGAGACAACCCAGGACCAGCCGGTGCTTGAAGAGGGGAGTGGAGATGATGAGGTCCTTGACCCATCATGGCGTCAGCCACAGGAAGGTGGTGGGAGCAGCTCTGAGGAAGAGATTCCCCAAACGGCCAAAAGAGGAGGGAGAGGGCGGGGGCAGACTTGGTTGCCTGTAGCCTCCACTTTGGCACCCGTGAGGAGCAATTCTCTTCCAAAACACAAAACGGGCGCTCCCAGGACTTGCAGTGCGTGGTCTTTTTTTGACACAGTTGCAGATGACATTTGCTTTGTCAAATGCAAGCTGTGTCATCAGAAAGTGAAACGAGGGAAAAATGTGAGCAACCTCAATACCACAAATATGTGGAAACATGTGCGTACCAAGCACGAGGTGGAGTTACACAGACACACTGAAGATGTAGGCCAACCTTCAGCAGCACCTACCACCTCTTCAGCTCGTGTTGGGGCCTCTTCCTCCAGCTCACACACAGCTGGTTCGGCTTCCTCACTGGAACGCCATGGAAGAACCACTGCCACTGTTGTCCAGAGACCCAGTGAAATTCCACCCACTGAACCACGTTCGCAGTCATCATCACACTCCCAGGCCACTCACCAGCAATCGGTAGCACAGGCATGGGAGAAAAAGCGGCCATACTCGGCAAACCATCCCCGAGCACTGGCTCTGAATGCCGGCATTGCCAAACTACTGGCCCTTGAGATGCTGTCATTCAGGCTGGTGGAGACTGACACCTTCCGGAACATTATGTCATTGGCAGTTCCACAATACAATGTGCCCAGCCGCTTTTATTTCAGCAGGCAAGCCGTCCCTGCCCTGCAAAAGCATGTGGAGGGAAAAATTAAAAATGCGCTACTAAATGCCGTCAGTAGCAAGGTTCACCTGACCACCGATGCGTGGACCAGTAGCCATGGACAGGGACGATACCTTTCCCTCACTGCCCATTGGGTCAATATTGTGGAGCCGGGTACAGATCTGGAGAGTGGCTCTGTACGTATTCTGCCAACTCCAAGGATTGCAGGAATGCAGTCTGTACATATTGAGTCCTCCTCCTACTCTAGTTCCTCGGAATCAGTACTGCGTGAACCTGTTAGGCCAGATATGAGCACAGGTGTGGCCAAACGTCAACAGGCCGTCCTTAAATTAATTTCTTTGGGGAATCGGAGCCACACAGCACAGGAGCTCTGGAATGCCATCAAGCAGGAGAGCGATGTGTGGTTTGTGCCAGCGAATCTCCAGCCAGGTTTGGTAGTGAGTGACAATGGCCGAAATCTAGTGGCAGCTCTGGGCCTAGGCAACCTCACTCACATACCATGTCTGGCACACGTGCTCAATTTGGTCGTGCAGAGCTTTCTGAGGGACTATCCGGATCTTGATGCACTGCTGCACAAGGTTCGCCTAGAGTGTGCTCACTTGCGGCGTTCCAGCATGGCAAGATCGCGCATTGCATCTCTGCAACGCCAATTCCGCCTGCCAGAACATCGCATCATATGTGACCTCCCCACCAGGTGGAATTCAATGTTACATATGTTGGAGCGGTTGTGTGAGCAGCAAGCAGCAGAAATGGAGTACCAGCTGCATCAGGCGCAAACAAGTCGCACTGTGCGCCGGACACACTTCACCACCACTGAGTGGGCCACTATGAGGGACATCTGCCAAGTTTTGCGTGCCTTCGATGACTACACGCGGATGGCCAGTGCAGATGATGCACTAATCAGCATGACTGTCCCCCTCATCTGTCTGCTTCAAAAAACCTTAGAAGCACTAAGTGAGGAGGTTTTTGAAGAGGCCGAGGATGAGCAGTCAGAAATGCCATCTGCTTCTGGCAAGTCTGCGCAACGTGCTTCCACACAAAGGCCCAGGCAGGGGACACTTAGTGAGGAGGATGACGAGGAGTCAATGGAGGAGGAGGAACACATCTCTCCAGAGGAGGGAGGTACACAAGGCTCTAGTAGTCAGTGTGTACAGCGAGGGTGGGGTGATGCTGAGCAGGCAGAGATGCTGCCTCAAGCTGGGGACAGCGTTTCCGGTCCAGTTGGCAGTCTGCAGCACATGGTTGATTTCATGCTGCAGTGCTTGTTAAATGACCGCCGCATCGCCAACATTCTCCACACGGCTGATTATTGGGTGTACTCCCTCCTAGATCCTCGCTACCGGGACAACTTACAAAGCCTCATACCACAGTTGAACCGGGAGCGAAAAATGCGGGAGTACCAAGAAACACTTGTGCAGGCCATCATGTTCTCCATTCCCCCCGCAAGTATTGCTGGTAGTGCTTTTCAAAGCAGCCATGTGGGTAGAGGCAGTGGAGAAAGCTCTGCACAAAGAGGTAGCAGAGGCAGTGCCGCAGGACAAGGCAAGGCCAGTATGGCCCAAATGTGGAAAAGTTTTGTGGGACCGCCACAAACGGTTACACCATCACAGACGGCTCCAGTCAGCAGGAGGCAACGTTTCCGTCAGATGGTGACAGACTACTTGTCTTGCCCTGTTAGTGTTCTCCCAGACGGCTCTTCCCCGTTCAAGTATTGGGTCTCTAAGCTGGATACATGGCCAGAGCTTAGCCAGTATGCATTGGAGGTGCTGGCATGCCCTGCTGCCAGTGTATTATCGGAACGTGTCTTTAGTGCTGCAGGTGGTGTAGTAACAGACCGTCGCACGCGACTATCCGCCGATAATGTTGACCGGCTTACTTTTCTGAAAATGAACAAGGCCTGGATCTCACCTGAATTTGCCAGTCCTCTTCCAGAATAAATAATTGGCTGGCAACAGGATCCAGGTCTCCTGCTGTGTTCATGTTTCTATGACCTGAACTTTATTTTCTGGGCTACAGCAACGCCCGTTGTTGCTCAGAAGTGCTGTCCACACAGACAAAAAACTCGCTCATGTGTAAGTGGGGTTCGGTAACGTCAGCTGATCCCCTGCTGTGTGTATGGCAAAGTGTCCTGCTCCCTCCACAGTCAAACAACCTCAGATTTACACCTGGCTCCAAGTAGGCCTCGGCCTACTACCTGATTTTCCCTGGGCTCCGACACCGCCAGTTGGTGCTCAGAAGTGCTGTCCGCACAGACAAAACACTCGCTCATGTGTAAGTGGGGTTCGGTAATGTCAGCTGATCCCCTGCTGTGTGTATGGCAAAGTGTCCTGCTCCCTCCACAGTCAAACAACCTCAGATTTACACCTGGCTCCAAGTAGGCCTCGGCCTACTACCTGATTTTCCCTGGGCTCCGACACCGCCAGTTGGTGCTCAGAAGTGCTGTCCGCACAGAAAAAGCACTCGCTCATGCGTAAGTGGGGTTCGGTAACGTCAGCTGATCCCCTGCTGTGTGTACGGCAAACTCTCCTGCTGCCTCCAAATTCAAACAACGTCTTATCTTAAACTGCCTCCAAGTAGGCCTCAGCCTAGAAAATGACTATCCCTGGGCTCCAACATCATCAGTTGTTGTTCGGAAGTGCTGTCCACACAGAAAAAAACACTCGTTCATGTGAAAGTGGGGTTCGGTAACGTCAGCTGATCCCCTGCTGTGTGGAGGGCAAAGTGTCCTGCTCCCTCCAAAGTCAAAATACCTCAGCTTTACACCTGGCTCCTAGTAGGCCTCGGCCTGCACCCTGATTGTCCCTGGGTTCCAACAACGCTAGTTGGTGCTCGGAAGTGCTGTCCACACAGAAAAACACACTTGTTCATGTGAAAGTGGGGGTCAGTAACGACCAGCTGATCCCCTGCTGTGTGAAGGGCAAAGTGCTGCTGCCTCCAAATTGTAACTACTTCAGATTTAAAAATTCTCTGGTTTGGCCTCTGTCTCCACTCTGTCTCTAGTATTTCCCCTGACCTCCAACACCGCCAGTTCCTGCTCACAGTTGCCGTCCACGCATTCCACACGTGTTCCTGTGTTCCTGGTGTTCTGTTATGTGAGCAGATCCCCCAATGTGTGTCCACCACTGTCTCCTGCACTGTCCACCTTCCCACTGCAAGCGGTGGGAAGGTGGACAGAGCAGGAGACAGTGGCAGACACACATCAAGGGATCTGCTGACATTACAGAAACCCAGTAACACAGGAAGACGTGTGGATTGGGCAGACGGCTTCTGTACGCATAAACTGGCGGTGTTGGTGGTCACGTGAAATCCTGGAAACAGAGTGGAGACAGATGCCTAATTGGAGCACGCTGACAGTCTTTTGTAGCCTACAAACAATCTAAAACTGCCACCAAGTAGGCCTCGGCCTGCACCCTGGTTCTCCCTGGGCTCCAACAACGCTAGTTGGTGCTCGGAAGTGCTGTCCACACAGAAAAACACACTCGTTCATGTGAAAGTGGGGCTCGGTAACGTCAGCTGATCCCCTGCTGTGTGGAGGGCAAAGTGCTGCTGCCTCCAATTTCAAACAACATCTTATCTTAAACTGCCTCCAAGTAGGCCTCAGCCTACAAAATGACTATCCCTGGGCTCCAACATCGTCATTTGTTGCTCGGAAGTGCTGTCCACACAGAAAAAAACACTTGTTCATGTGAAAGTGGGGGTCGGTAACGTCGGCTGAACCCCTGCTGTGTGTACGGCAAACTCTCCTGCTGCCTCCAAAGTCAAAATAACTCCGATTTACACCTGGCTCCTAGTAGGCCTCGGCCTGCACCATGATTGTCCCTGGGCTCCAACAACGCCAGTTGGTGCTCGGATGTGCTGTCCACACAGAAAAACACACACGTTCATGTGTAAGTGGGGTTCGGTAACGTCAGCTGATCCCCTGCTGTGTGGAGGGCAAAGTGCTGCTGCCTCCAAATTGTAACTACTTCAGATTGAAACATTCTCTGATTTGGCCTCACTCTGTCTCTAGTATTTCCCCTGACCTCCAACACCGCCAGTTCCTGCTCACAGTTGCCATCCACGCATTCCACACGTGTTCCTGTGTTACTGAGGTTCTGTAACGTCAGCAGATCCCCCAATATGTGTCCGCCACTGTCTCCTGCGCTGTCCACCTTCCCACTGCAAGCGGTGGGGATGTGGACAGAGCAGGAGACAGTGGCAGACACACATTAGGGGATCTGCCGACATTACAGAACCCCAGTAACCCAGGAACACGTGTGGATTGGGTAGACGGCTGCTGTACGCATAAACTGGCGGTGTTGGTGGTCACGTGAAATCCTGGAAACAGAGTGGAGACAGATGCCTAATTGGAGCACGTTGAGTCTGTTGTAGCCACTGCCACCAAGTAGGCCTCGGCCTGCACCATGATTGTCCCTGGGCTCCAACAACGCCAGTTGGTGCTCGGCAGTGTCTTTGGCACGGGTACTCCCTGTTGCCCAGCCTGTTTTCAGCACGCCTGCTGTTTCCGGGTAGTGTCAAGGTCACTATGCCACCAATCCGTTGTCCTGTCGTCTTGCGGCCGGGTTAGCCGACTCTATGGTGCCTGCAGTTTAGGTGACTCCTATGTGGGCTGCGGGAACTGGCACTGAAGGCTGGATCCGTAGTGCCAATGGGACATGGACCCCCTGTAGGACTGTGGGTTTCGGTAACTGCGGCCGGCTTGCGGCCTGGCTACTTTGCTTTGAATGGGTACCTTCTGCTACCCACCCGGGTTCCAGCACTGTCTGCTGGTTCTCGCCAGAGCCTTTGGCCTAGGTGCCTCCATCTCGGTATCCAAAGTCCAGCACCATCAGCTGGTCCTTGGTAGTGCTTTCTAGCACAGGTACCTCCTGCCTAGTAACCGTGGTCCAGCACCATCAGCTGTTCCTCGGTAGTGCCATTGGCTCTTGTAGCTTTTGCTACCCATCTGGGTTCCAGCACCGTCAACTGGTTCTCGGCAGTGTCTTTGGCACAGGTACTCCCTGTTGCCCAGCCTGTTTTCAGCACGCCTGCTGTTTCCGGGTAGTGTCAAGGTCACTATGCCACCAATCCGTTGTCCTGTCGTCTTGCGGCCGGGTTAACCGACTCTACGGTGCCTGCAGTTTAGGTGACTCCAATGTGGGCTGCGGGAACTGGCACTGAAGGCTGGATCCGTAGTGCCAATGGGACATGGACCCCCTGTAGGACTGTGGGTTTCGGTAACTGCGGCCGGCTTGCGGCCTGGCTACTTTGCTTTGAATGGGTACCTTCCTCTACCCACCCGGGTTCCAGCACTGTCTGCTGGTTCTCGCCAGAGCCTTTGGCCTAGGTGCCTCCATCTCGGTAACCGAAGTCCAGCACCGTCAGCTGGTCCTTGGTAGTGCTTTCTAGCACAGGTGCCTCCTGCCTAGTAACCGTGGTCCAGCACCGTCAGCTGTTCCTCGGTAGTGCCATTGGCTCTTGTAGCTTTTGCTACCCATCTGGGCTCCAGCACCGTCAGCTGGTTCTCGGCAGTGTCTTTGGCACGGGTACTCCCTGTTGCCCAGCCTGTTTTCAGCACGCCTGCTGTTTCCGGGTAGTGTCAAGGTCACTATGCCACCAATCCGTTGTCCTGTCGTCTTGTGGCTGGGTTAGCCGACTCTACGGTGCCTGCAGTTTAGGTGACTCCTATGTGGGCTGCGGGAACTGGCACTGAAGGCTGGATCCGTAGTGCCAATGGGACATGGACCCCCTGTAGGACTGTGGGTTTCGGTAACTGCGGCCGGCTTGCGGCCTGGCTACTTTGCTTTGAATGGGTACCTTCTGCTACCCATCCGGGTGCCAGCACTGTCTGCTGGTTCTCACCACAGCCTTTGGCCTAGGTGCCTCCATCTCGGTATCCGAGGTCCAGCACCATCAGCTGGTCCTTGGTAGTGCTTTTTAGCACAGGTACCTTCTGCTTAGTAACCGTGGTCCAGCACCGTCAGTTGTCCTCGGTAGTGCCATTGGCTCTTGTTCCTTCTGCTACCCATCCGGGTGCCAGCACTGTCTGCTGGTTCTCGCCACAGCCTTTGGCCTAGGTGCCTCCATCTCGGTATCCGAGGTCCAGCACCGTCAGCTGGTCCTTGGTAGTGCTTTTTAGCACAGGTACCTTCTGCTTAGTAACCGTGGTCCAGCACCATCAGTTGGTCCTCGGTAGTGCCATTGGCTCTTGTTCCTTCTGCTACCCATCCGGGTGCCAGCACTGTCTGCTGGTTCTCGCCACAGCCTTTGGCCTAGGTGCCTCCATCTCGGTATCCGAGGTCCAGCACCGTCAGCTGGTCCCTGGTAGTGCTTTTTAGCACAGGTACCTTCTGCTTAGTAACCGTGGTCCAGCACCGTCAGTTGGTCCTCGGTAGTGCCATTGGCTCTTGTTCCTTCTGCTACCCATCCGGGTGCCAGCACTGTCTGCTGGTTCTCGCCACAGCCTTTGGCCTAGGTGCCTCCATCTCGGTATCCGAGGTCCAGCACCGTCAGCTGGTCCCTGGTAGTGTTTTTTAGCACAGGTACCTTCTGCTTAGTAACCGTGGTCCAGCACCGTCAGTTGGTCCTCGGTAGTGCCATTGGCTCTTGTTCCTTCTGCTACCCATCCGGGTGCCAGCACTGTCTGCTGGTTCTCGCCAGTTTCTCAGCCTTCTTGTACCTTCTGCTACATTTCCAAGATCAAGCTTTTTGAAATTGTCTTTGGTAATCCTTATTGATCTCCATGACGACGACCCTGATGACGACGACCCTGAAGACCACACCAAAGAAGACCAGAAATATGATCCTAAATAATAAGACCAAGAGGACAAAGAGCATGAAGACAACCACCAAGATACAGAACAAAAGACAGAAGAACAAGAAGCAGAAGAAGCAAAAGCAGAAGAACAGAAAGCAGAAGAACATTAAGCATAAGACTAAAAATCAGCATAGAAGAAATCAAAATTATAAGCAGAAGAAGACTAAGCAGTAAATGGGGGTGAGTCCATTCCTCCTCGTGGTGCCCCTGGAAAATGCCTGCTGCTGCAGGCCAAACTGAATGCGGACAAATCCTGTTGTAAATCTTTAGTGACAGGCTGAACGTAAGGTGTAATCTTATAACTTTTATAGATAAGTACTACAGGAATGCCTGTCACCATAAGAAAATGAAGACAAAGAAGAATAGGAAGAAGATGAAGAAATAGCATATGAAGATTAATAATAGCTGAATAAGAAGAATATGAAGAATGGAAAAAAAAAATTAATGGGAAGAAGATGAAGAAGAAGAAGATGAATAAGGTGAAGAAAAAGTTGATGAAAAAAATGCTACTGCTGCGGATCATGAAGGAGAAAGTGTGGGAGAAGTACAAAAGATGGTGAAGAGCATGGAAGTTGTGAAACATACATATCTGACAAAAAAAAGGTTAACATAGTCAATATCTTTTTAACTCCGAACGTCTTGAAAAAAAAAATTGGAATTAATGCTATGCCATGTGATTTGAATAAACCACTATGCCTTTAATGTCTCCTCCACCTCCCACAATACATTCTACATGATTCTTATTTGTTTTCAATTATGTAGAATTAGCCAACAAGGAAATAAAGGGATTTTTTTAATTCCGATACCGGAAGTCCCATTGACTTGAATGGGGCTTCCAGTATCGGAATCAGCGATACCCGATATTTTTTTCGTATCGGGCGATACCATCCGATACGATATTTTTGGGTATCGAATGGTATCGCTCAACACTAGTCGTAACATACTCATGACATTGTGCCAGCCTGGCTAATCAGTAAAAGCTACAGATGCCAGCAGATTAGAGGCTATCCTTAGGGCTCCTGGACCAGCAGTTACAGAATACTGACCTGGCCATTGAACAAGGGTTGGCGAATCTATTCTCAATTCCTGACTAAAAAACAGTTGGAATCATTTATCGTTGGAGCTCTGCATTCTATTATTCTCAATATCCCTCTTGGACATGTATTAATATATTGGTGTCTGTATATACATCAGGTTATAACAGCCAGAAGAACTCTTCTAAGTACCTAAGGGATGAATGATTCTGATCAGGTTATAACAGCCAGAAGAACTCTTCTAAGTAGCTAAGGGATGAATGATTCTGATCAGGTTATAACAGCCAGAAGAACTCTTCTAAGATACTTGTAATGAAGGTGTGATTGATTCCGAGACTGCATTAGTCAGTAAAAGTGACATTTTCTTGTGAATTTGGAGAAGCCTCTTGTTTTATTACGTTGTTCTTGTTTTATTATTTTATTGTTAACAGCAGAAAGTTTGTAAAATTTTGCAAAAAAAAATCATTTTGATTGCAACTGTAAAGTCTTATCGGTGGATGAATAGAAAGTACTCGATTGATTTGGTACTCAAGAATAATAGTTACACTTGGTAATTCGCAGTGGGGATTTGTATCATCTTATTAGAGCTTTTCATCCATTTAGCTGATTAAGAAAATTCATTTTAATGGATGAAAAGAACAGATTCAAGAGAATATTTTTCGATTCCAAGCGCCTCTGTTTAATCAGGGGTCCCCAGAGAACTCTTATTTTATTACAAGGATATCAAACAAATGTAACAAGCTGACTGTAGTAGAATGGACGGCACCGTATACAGCAAATTACCAGAGACTTAGGCTGGTTTCACATTTGCGTTTTTTAGCGCTGGAAAAAAACGCTAACCTGCGCATGCGTTTTTTCCCCTATCTTTAACATGGGTGCGCATACTTGCGCGCTTGTAAGCGCATGTATGCGATTTTCATGCGCTGCGTTTTTTTGGGGTGTGCGATTGGATTTTCCAGACGCATCATGTTGCATTTTTTGGCCCTGCAAAAAAGCGCATGCGCACATATGCGCACGTTTTGCGCTAAAAATGGCCATTATAGCCTATGGATGCGCATATGTGCGCACTGGCATGCTCATGTAAGCGTTTTTTTGCATATGCGTTTTTTTTTTTTAACCATGGAATTTAGGGGTTTGAGTTAGAGTTAGGGTTAGTTAAGGGGGTTTAGGGTTAGGGTTAGGGTCAGGGTCAGGGTTAGGGTTGGGTTTTGGGTCAGGGTTAGGGTTTAGTATGGTTTGGTTAAGGGTTAGGGTCAGGGTTAGGGTCAGGATTAGGGTTAAGTATGGTTTTGTTAAGGGTTAGGGTCAGGGTTAGGGTTAGGGTTAGGGTTAGGGTCAGGGTTAGGGTTAGGGTTAGGGTCAGGGTTAGGGTTAGGGTCAGGGTTAGGGTTAAGTATGGTTTTGTTAAGGATTAGGGTCAGGGTTAGGGTCAGGATTAGGGTTAAGTATGGTTTTGTTAAGGGTTAGGGTTAGGGTTAGGGTTAGGGTTAGGGTTAGGGTCAGGGTTTGGGTTAGGGTTAGGGTTAAGTATGGTTTTGTTAAGGATTAGGGTCAGGGTTAGGGTCAGGATTAGGGTTAAGTATGGTTTTGTTAAGGGTTAGGGTTAGGGTTAGGGTTAGGGTTAGGGTCAGGGTTAGGGTTAGGGTTAGGGTTAAGTATGGTTTTGTTAAGGGTTAGGGTCAGGGTTAGGGTTAGGGTTAGGGTTAAGTATGGTTTTGTTAAGGGTTAGGGTCAGGGTTAGGGTTAGGGTTAGGGTCAGGGTTAGGGTTAGGGTTAGGGTTAGGGTCAGGGTTAGGGTTAGGGTTAGGGTCAGGGTTAGGGTTAGGGTTAGGGTCAGGGTTAGGGTCAGGGTTAGGGTTAGGGTCAGGGTTAGGGTTAGGGTTAGTTAGGGTTTAGGGTTTGGGTTAGGGTTAAGTATGATTTGGTTAAGGGTTAGGGTCAGGGTTAGGGTTAGGGTCAGGGTTAGGGTTAGGGTTAGGGTCAGGGTTAGGGTTAGTAAAGTCATGGTTTGGGTAGTGTGAGGGGCCACCTAAAAATGTTGGAAAAAAACGCATACGCGGTAAAAACGCGGTAAAAACGCATACAAACGCATAAAAACGCTGCGTTTTTTTCATGTATGCTCATAAAAATGCTTGAAAAAAACGCAGCAGTTGTATGCTTATGTATGCGTTTTTTCAATGCGTTTTTTTGCGGGAAAAACGCGCTGCAAAAAAAAGCAAGTGTGAAACTAGCCTTATCTGTAGAATACACATATTACACATATCAGGGGGTCGCAGCAGCTGCAATTCGGAAATAAAACAGGAACATAAAAAAATAATATATTTGTTTAACTTTAACCCCTTCATGATTAGGGGATTTTCCCTTTTTTACTCTTTTGTTTTTTCCTCCACTTCTTCTTCCAAAAGCCATAACTTTTCTTAACTTTTCCATCAACATAATAATACAAAGGCTTGTTTTGGTTTTTTTTTTTTTGCAAGTTGTAGTTTTGAAAATCTGCAATAATTTTAACATGCAATGTGCTGAAAGATATGGGAAAATATGTGCTTTAAAAAGTGATAAATTTTTTTTGGTAATTCCACCATTATTTCAGGGATTTGTCTTTACAGCAATTGATGAGTGGTAAAATGACGAGACAACATGATTCTTCAGGTCAGTAGTTTTTTTGTCTTAAAGGGAATCTGTCAGCAGGTTTTTGATATGTAATCTGAAAGCAGCACATTGTTGGGGCAGAGACCCTGATTCCAACAATATGTTACTTAGTTTACTGTGTGAAACAGTCACAGTTTTCTCTGCTGCAGATCTAGCAGTGCTCGGATTGCTGAGCTGTCTCTAACCCCACCCACACCACTGATTGGCTGCTTTCTGTGTACATTTTATATTGAAGGAAAGATGCTAATCAGTGATGTGGGCAGAGTTAAACAAAGCAGGAGGACTAGGAGGCACCAGGCACCTAGTCCTGTAGTGATAATCTCCTGCTGCTTTTATTGAAACAGCAACATACAGCCCACTAAGTATCACATTGCAGGAATCAGGGTCTCTGCCGCTACATCATGCTGCTCTCAGTTAACATAACAAAAACCAGCTAACAGATTCCCTATAAGCCAACTTTTGTTTCATCTTTTAATATGCTCTTTTTTTAGTCTATATTTATATGAGCTCGCTTGTTTTTCTTTATGTTCACCATTTTTATACAGCTACTACATTTTTGTATTCGAGTCCCCTCCACCCTTTCTCCTGAAGTGGTTTTTTTTTTACTACATTCTAACATTATGCGCAAATGTCAACATTATGTGCAACATTTTAACACCTTTATGACCGAGGACGTTTAGGTCCGTCATAGGTCGCCTTCCCCTCTTTGATGTGGGCTCCGGCACTGAGCCTGCATCTTTTCAGGTGCATGACAGCTGATTTGATCAGCTGCCATGTGCCCCTAAAAGCAGTGGGTGGAATCGCGATCCATCACCGTCTAACACGTTAAATGCTGCTGTCAATCTCTGACAGCGGCATTTAACAAGCATGGCCCGGGAGCGCATCACTAACAACGCCCATCGGTGCCTGGGTCACATGACCACGGGACGCCGATGGGTTGCCATGCAGATCCTCTTTATATGGATTTTCTTTTACATTTTTCTTTGACTTTATGAGCTTTTTTCAACCCTCCTGAAGCATTGGTTTCTCCAAGTAGCTAGGGAAGGAGAAAAAAAATGGTAATTGGCTTACCTTCTAAGGAGAACCATTCAGTGTGAGAACCAATTGTATTCACATGGGAACTCTGGTAGACCTTGTTTGGTCAGGGTGTGACGCAAGGAGTGTATCCAGATCAGAACTGGAAGAAGGGGCCATGATGAGCACTGGGCTACAACACCAATGGGAAAATGTTAGGACATAACTTTTACTGTACTTTTCATGGTGAGGAAAAAAAAATTGTTGGTGTTTTGGATTAGGAACCCTAATTCATCTACGAATAAGGGTTGGTGCTGGAGACCATTCCTCATGGACTCTTCTTTCGTTCCTTCTCTAGGTAGATGCTTTGTCTTTTGTTCCTGATTTCTGCACCTTGTCATATTACGAGCATTGAGTTCCAGAAATAATAATTTTTCTTCTGTAGACTCCAGGCGGACTCCAAACAGCAATTATTCAGTCATGGTATTAATACATTGCACTAGCGGGACTGTAGATCGTTCTCCGGTGAGACTGGTTACATCATCCGTGAGGTTTCAGAAGAGATATTCCCTCTTGGTCAAGAAATACAACAACAATAGCATTGGATTTTCTTTCTGTTGATTTATCCACCATAGAAAGCAACAAGATTATATGTCAGCATGGAAACAGGGAGAATCGTCTCCTAAGAAAGAAAATCACAGGAGCAAATGCTAATTCAATGATTTGTTATAAGCAGGACAGGAATCATGTTGGCTTAGGCTTTTGGGAAAGAAACCTCAAAAAGGAAGGGTGAAAAGATCCCAACCCTTCTAAATACACATTAAATCGCCAAATAAACACAATATAGAAGCAAGGAAGGAGAATATAAAACTTACGGTAACTTTTACTTAATATGGTTTAAAATTAGATAAAAAAACACATGTGACATGCACAAATGTGAACAAGTCTGTAGGACAATGTTCACACCACCCACTGACTGAAGCACAAACAAAGCACAGAATGAAAAATGTGCAAAAATACCTTGCAGTAAGACATATAATAGTAGTCAGCAAGTGCTGATAAAAAGATGACAACAAATACAGGGTATTTAGTCGATACGTTTTTTTGCAAAAAAATGTATGCCAAGCTGCTCCACCATGTCAAGGTTTTCATGCTTATGCATGATTTGAGAGACCCCACCCCTCTCTTGTGTGACATGCACAAAAGGAGCTGTCTCACGCCACGAGCCCATACAGGTAAGCGCCTGTCTTAATCCTGCTCATTTAGACACTGTTCACATGTTCAGGTTTTAAATATATTAGATAGGGACTGCTTCAATAGGGGTTACCTTGACGTGGTGGAGCAGCGTGGCATACATTTTTTTGCAAAAAAACATATCGACTAAATACCTTGTCTTTGTTGTCATCTTTTATCAGCACTTGCTGACTACTATTATATGTCTTACTGCAAGTTATTTTTGCACATTTTTCATTCTGTGCTTTGTTTGTGTTTCATGGTTTAAAATTAGTCAACCACATAATATAAAAACGAGTCACCCGCATCACATAAATAAATACACACACAGAAATACAGAAAAATCCCAATTTCCCTGTATGGGAGGAAACTGACAAAGCTCAGTCCAATAGTTCAGTAGTGGAGATGAGGAGATCAAATCAATGCAAATCAAATTTGTGTTGCATTTTAGGAAATTCACTATATTTTAGGAAATTAAACAATTTTCAATTTAATTCCTGAAAACAAAAACAGGCTCACGTGACCTCAGACACGTGCTTCTCCATAATGCCTTTCAGCGATCCCATCACATGGTATAGCACAGCCAATCAGGAGATACTATCATAGCCAGTATAAAAGTCATGATAAGGAATGTAGCAGCCATTTTGTGGTGAATTTGGATAATGAGAGAATGTCACAGCTTAGCCATAACTATAGGGAGAGAAAGCCATGAGGCACTGAATACACATTACCGATAGTGTGTGACAACACTGCAGTGAAGGTCGGCCACCATCCGTTTAAATATAGCCATATATGTTAAGGTTAATTTGACAATAATAGCACTGTGTTTGCTTAACAGAGCTTAAAAGGGGTTTCATTTCAGTTTTAGGAGAGCTCAGAGTGTTACACGAGGGCAATTGCAGTTCTTGCAATTTACAGTGAATTGATTTGTTGTAAAGTGAGAATTATTTGGAAAAATTTGGAGAAACTGGCAACTTTGAATTGCAAAAGATTTGATTATCTGTTTAATAGTCTTGCTCTAATTCAGGGATTGATACACCAGGTGCCTAATTTTTCCTCACACCGAATGGTCTGAAAAAAATTTACATTTAATCTCGGACTGACCCACGGGGGAGCTGGGCAATCCCCCGATAGACCCCTCTGCAGGAGTAGCTCCTCCCAACTGCGCATAAAAACAACAGTTGGCGCAATTCATTTGATTTACTATGTACAGACGATGGCATCTCATCACTCATTTAATATTGTGCCCAGTTTATTAGGGTGAGGGTGAGGTAGTAATTCCATACCTTAACAGAGTTACTCTTACTGGTGGGCCTTGGCATCTCAGTCCGACACTGGAGGTATGTCCGATTTTGATCGAAGAGTCGAATCAAAATTGGCATTGCAAGTTTATGGATCTATGGAAAATTTGGACTGCACTTGGATGACTTGCGGTCCGATTTTCAAAGACTGTCAGAAAGGAGAAGACAGAGAAACCTTTTTCTTCTCTCCACGTATGAGAAAATCTGATGACGCTCAGACCAAACTCCTGACCGTTTTTCTCGTACGTGGAAAATACTGACGTCTGATTGAGCCCTTACGTTGTGACCTTTCATCTGCTTCAGTCTTCTCGCAGTTACTAGTGCCACGCTCATGTTGGTTCCAACTCCACTGCTGAAAGTTTGGGAATAAATTCTCTACAATCCCCTTGGAAGCCGCTCTCCTACTGTTGCACTTTCTCCTGTTGGTTGCACGGCACAAGGAACCATCTAGAAGCGATATGATAATAACAAAGATGGGAAAATACGAGTGCATTTACTATTAGTAATATATTAGTAAAAATTTCACATGAATTTGCCTGTCTCTGCTGGAGGTCTTAAAATCAGGGAAATAAGGGCCATATTTACCTTTGGGCCACCAGTAGGACATTACTGCATTAAGTGGTGGAGAGACCCTTGGATCGTTAAATAGACCATTCCATACTCTGGAGATGAACATGTACGTGAGGATCATTTCAATCAACTTTTGAATTCCTTATTCCTGTAGCAATAATATTACAAATACCATTACAACCATAAATAATAGTTTCATTACCATAAGGGAAGTCAGTAGGTAAATTTCCCAACAAAAGGACATAGAAAAAACATGAATAAGGCAGCAGAACGCCATCCGTTTAGCACGCAGAGACATTAAATCCTCGTATTGGTTCTTCTAAGGAGTCGGCAGGGATTTACTGTGGTTTAAGAATTGCTGTGATTAAAAAGCAATCAATGAATGAAGTGAAGCATAGATCATGGGGAAAATTTCAGGTCTCAATAAAGTTACGAGACGTCGGTCTTTTCTGTCGTCGGTTTCAAACTAGGAGACAATTGGAAAATTTATGTTATCAATATAGACATCTGCAACAGGTGAGTCAAGTCTGAGGATGAGACGTGGGAGGCTTTTTTTGGATTTTGAGGACCTCAAAAGCTTCTGAAAGGGGTCGTAAAAATGATCCAAGCTCTTTGAGGCAAATCGAAATTTGCTTATTTACAAAAATATCAGATTCATTGGACTCCAAATTTGACTGGCTACCCTTTCTCTTGATTCTTTTTAGAGCAGAGAAGGAGTAAAAAGTTGTATAAAAAACCATTAAGAACAACTCACCCCTTAGCTACTGTCTGTGGCGCCTCAACCCACCCGCCTGATCCTCATCAGATTTACTCATCTCTCGTATAGGAAAAAATTGCTACTTTTTTCCCCCAGTAACAGTGCTAAGGTTTATATATGGTATATATGGTATTATAGCTGGGCTCCATTCTACTAAATGCCACACACAACCTGTGGATGAGACTGACACTGTCTGAGTTGAATGGAGCACCCCATTGCACATTTGCCCTGCCATTTCCATTAAGAATTTATGACAGACAGTCCCGTAGAAAAGTAATCAATGATGCACATGGGACTAGTCTCTGCATTCAACTCCTCCTGGTCATGGTCTAGCTTCTGATTATCGATGATGGTTACAATGGTAGGACCCACAACAGTCCGGTGGGTAGGTGATAGTTTTTGTACACTGGAATGCGCATTTACCTGCACCTTCTCCACTTTGTAGGTCACTTCTTCATGGTTCTTGTTCTTTCCTCTTGACGGTCAGGACTTTTCTCCTCCTTTAGTAAGAGCCACTGCCAGTTTTAAAAAAACGTGGCCTTTAAGCAACTCGAATAGTTGCCCAATTCATCAAATGTCTTTGACATAAAAGTGTAGACTAAAGGTCAAGATCTATTGTGACCTTAGTATATTGGGCATCTGTAGCGGTACATTGTGATAAGAGTTGAACGAATATGTTCGGAATGGGTTGCGGAATCTGAATTTGCCATATTCGTGCCATATTGGTATGCTATTTGTGACGAATTTATGCTTGATGATCGGTCCCGAACATATTTGTTCTTTTCTACTCCCATTGACTCCAATGATGTTCGGCTGTGTTCGGCAAATATTGCAAAAACAAAATTCGCCGCCGATTGTAAACGAGAGCGAATTTTGAAAAATTCACTCCACTCTAATTGTGATACTCCTCACATCTATTTAATTCAGGCTTTAGTCTGCTTTTTTATTTGTCTCTGGGGTAGGGATGGGCGAATCTACTCGTTAGGACTCGTTACTCTGCGAGTAGTAGGGGACTCGCAGGAGTCGGTACTCTGTGAGTTACGATTACTCGCACAGTAACGAGTCCAATGCAAATCAATGGCAATCCTAGTTTTTTCAGACTTTAATACAAGCAATCCTAGTTTCTTAGCGATTTTGTGTCCCGCTGTCAGCAGCGAGTCTTAGCGAGTCTAGGACTCCTATATACTGTATTCGGGACTCGCAGAATACAGAATATGTTAATTTTCAGAGACAGCCTAGTTTGCTAGGTGAGAAAACTGTGAAGAGCACTACTATGATTGGCTGCTGTCCATCGTGATGCCTATGTCATGTATCACAGGCAAGGCTGTATATAAACCCTGCCCCCGCCATTTTGGGCACATTCCTGTGACGATCTGAGCTAGTGCAGGGCGAGTTGGAGACATAGAGCAGATCTAGGGACTGTTAATCAGTGTAGGACCTCAAGATTCCTCACATATAACACAAAAGTTCTTTTCAGAACTACCAGGACGGAGGAGTACTGTAGAGGACTGTAGGCAGGGAGAAAGGCAGGAGCAGCCTTACAGTGCATACAGCACCATCCTCAGAGCTTAGCTTACTCACTCAGCTTCCCTCAGAGCTGAAATCAGAAGCATAGCTGAGCACATTTTCTTTTTTTTTTCCACCAGATATTATTGGGGTCATATTTACCCCTGCAGCGTTATTGTTTCTGTGGCAGACCAGTGCGTTGCTGCTATCTATCCCACCAGCTAATAGCACGCACGCTGCCTGCTTGTGTGCACTAAACAATTTTTTCAGGGAGAGTGCGTTGCTTCTCTGCTAAGTTACAGCACGCACTTCACCCCAGAGCGGTGACGCAGACAGCACCACAGTCCACCTAGGTGACTGCCTTTGCGCACTAAACAATTTTTTCAGGGAGATTGCAGGGCTTCTCTGCTACCAGCTAATAGCACGCACGTTACCTTCCTGCTGTGCCAATACGCATCACTAGCCTTGATTGTCCTCCTATTACAGTCCCCTGTAGTTATCCCCTTTGCACTGTGCATCCCCTGAGACTACAGCACGGGTCACATCACATCCCCCAGTGAAGCAGACCCCGGCCCGGTGCTGGGTACCACGGTTTCAGTGCGTCACAGACGCCAATGGTGACACAAGAAATCTCACTCTCTCCTAATCCAAAAAAGGGTACAGTAAAAGAAAATAGAAGAAATGACATCACATAACTCTTACCCATGTTTGCCTGCCCATCTTCTCCAGCATGATCAAATGACGGGAACATACTTCTGGCGATGGACCTCCAAGCCATATTTCGCTGTCTTTCATCACCATAGCCAGGGTGGGTGGGCTGCCACAGCTGGGGCCACTCTTCAACCAGGCCGATCAGCCTCTCTGTATCACGTCTGCTACACATCTTTGGTGGGCCTGTGTGTGCAGATCTGATACCCTGTGTGTGCAGATCTGATCGCCCTGTGTGTGCAGATCTGATCGCCCTGTGTGTGCAGAATATCAGATCAGCCTGTGCAGTAAATCGGTTAGCACAGGCGACTTCCTGTTTAGCTTCTAGCGTGATGTAGAAACGATTTTCTGTGCTTTAGGGATGAATTCTAAATCGCTAAGCTAGGGGCCACTTGCGAGAGTAAAGAGTAAAAAAAATGGCAGCACAGGAATCGCTGCAATACTCGCATCCCCATTCATTAACATTGGACTCGCTAGACTTGCAACGAATAGCGAGTTTCCGAGTCGGACTCGTTAGAGTCTAGCGATTCCGAGTATTTCAGGATTCGCCCATCCCTACTCTGGGGGAACCACTAGTAAATTGGTCCTTTGACAATTGCCTAGTTTGGCAACCCCTAAAACAAGCCCTGATTGTATCCACCTTTAACTTTCCATGAATTTAGTTAAAGAGAACCCGTCACCAAGTAAACCATGGCCACCACCTTTAATGCCTTTTTAACAGTAGTCTATCAAGATGTAAATAAGTCACCAACCCCTTCTGCATAGCCCAAAAAACATCTTTTGTAATCCCCACCCATATGGCGCAGTCTGGTCCAATGGGCATCGCTGATCTTGCTGCGGCACCGCCACTCTCCGCGGAATTGCTGTCCTGCTTCTTTCATGTGGATGACACGTCTTATGTCATCCACACAATGCCTTCAGTCGCTCTCCTCAATGGGCGTACTTTGCCCTGCCCTGATGAGATCCAAGTACTCTAATGCACGTGTCGGCTTTACTTCGCTGACATTATCGTTCTTTGGATGCTCTGGGTGCGTGACCATTACCAGTACTTTGCTCTGGTGACATCTTCCCTTTAATAATTACTCGAGATTTCCATTAATTATTGTGACAAGTTAGCAAAAACCTCAGTATTCTGCAATTAACATCTCAACCAAGGGGTATCCTAATACACATCTCCCAACATATCACAAACCTATATGTTTTACTAATATCTCACGCCACTTGTTATAGGATATGTTCAGCCAAGAAGATGAAAAATAAGGACACATCTATACATGTCAATGGACAGGGATTGACATGAATATGCTACATCTTACTGCTATGTGCACACGTAGTTTTCGGTGGTGCGGATTTTTCCGCTCGGATTTTGGAAGAACCACAGGTCAAAAAGACCTGCGGTTTCCTGCGGTTTAGCCCTGCGGTTTCACACCTCTACAATGGAGGAGATGTGAAACCGCAGCGGATTCCGCACAAACAATTGACATGCTGCGGATTGTAACCCGCAGCAAATCCGCGCGGAAAAATCCGCAGCATGTGCACAGCGTTTTTGGTTTTACCATGGGAAACAATGGTATTGTACAATGCAGCAAAAACTGCTGCGGACCCGCAGGGCCAGAAACGCTGCGGATCCGCAGCAGAATCCGCACCGTGTGCACATAGCCTAAGAAGGGAAGGGGTTTTCCTGTTAATTAATCAATAAGTGATTGATCATCATGAAGTTTCCAGTTTTTTCAGCAGCCGATAGATTTTCAGAACGTGGCTGAATACTATAATAATGTATATTATGAACCATCTGACCCCCGGTTCTTGTGGTTTACGGTGGCCATAGTATTCCTCGGGGTACACGACATCCAGATGTGTGAGCGCTGCGTGTCAGCTCTGCTGTTTCATTTCCACTTGTATTGAATTATGTTGTACAATGATTCTTCAGCTTCAGAATAATTACAGTTTACAGCAGCAGATGTTGCCAGTAAATATACATGTTCTTTATCGGTGACGTGCTCGAGTACCAGACATAATGATGGATAAACAGCCCGTCTGTGTGGTGCCGGTGTGCAGACATCCATATTTTCCATAAATATTTTGTGCATTATTTGGCGTGGCCGAGGAGGGTGGTTACAAGTCAGACTAACCTTACATATGATGTTTCCAATCTGGGGGGGGGGGGAAATTGGATAAAGGAATAGTGTGTGACGGGATAGGCTGGAAACTATTGTTTGGCGGAGACACAATTTAACTTTGCAGCATGCACGAGTCATGCATAATCGATCTCTCCATAAAGGGCCACATAGCATTAACGTTACAAGTAGTGATGATCGCAAGTGCTCGTTACTCGAGTTTGCCTAGGGTGCTCAGGTATGCCCTAGGTATCGCGGGTGCTCGAGTGACATGTTCGCATCCCTGGGGCCGCATATTTCGTGGCTGTAAGACAGCCTCGGCCTCCCGTGCTGGTATCATCTTCAGGGATGGAGAATCCCTCTACTCCCACACGACATCTTCTCCTGCCGTAGTTGAGCCTGTTGCCATGGTGGTGACTGGTGACCCGAGCACCAGATGGTGATATATTACTAATATTACCCTGGTTTGAAGAAAGCAAGATTTACTACAAGACCAATATATCTAATGATGCCCGTCGCCTGTTGGGGTAAGTGACGGAGCCAGCGACTTTGTGCTCCGTCACAACTCTTAACAGTATGGGAGTCTTGAGAACACCAATTCTGTTAACAATGTAGCAGACAAGGCAGTCCACGACAAGACAGGCCCTTCTGGCATTTGCCAGAATTGCCAGATGGCCAGTCCAGCCCTGCTGGTGACCATCACTTGGGTGCCCTTGCATCGTAGAGGTATCCAGGGATCTCACTGTCTGTGCTCACAGTTCTCTTGCAGAACCCAGTTTCTTAATGTGATTCCTTATCTGCACAGAGATGACAGCTACATGCACATCGCACATGCTGCTGATACATGATATCTGTTACTTGTAAGGTCAAGAGTGAGAAACAGAGTCCATCAGAGGCCACCACACTGACCAAAGAGAGAAACTATGGAGGACTGAGACCTAATGGAGGAGATGAAGAAAACTCCTACAGGGACTACAATGTGATGAATCACCATCAACCAAGAGCCTTGCTCCAATTGGATAGGTACAGGAAGTGCAACCAACTGACAAAGATGTGACAGAGGGGTTCCTGATATTGCTAGATGGACCACCGCAGTATTAGCTCTTTGGGTAAGAGATCATCTGGTCTTGAAAGCAGAAACCACCAATTATTCTACTCCTTTTGCAGTTTGCTTTAACTTATTTCCCAACATCTTCTGCTTAGCCTATTGACTACAGTAATTTTATTTCTGAGCTTACAGCAGTCTCCACCTGTGCCTTCCCTCCTAGTTCTATTCATTTAAATGGCATCTTGGAAAAAACAATATTATAGTATGCACCAGCCAAAGGAAACATGAAAAATTGCACGCTGTTTCAGGTCTTGGTGGAAATGCGGCATGCAATGTACCCCTCCTCCTACTCCTTCTTTATTTCTTCTGCTCCTCCTGATCTCTCTCACACCCACTATCTTGATCTTAAAGGGAAACTGTCACCAGGTTTGTCACATATGAGGTAAGGCCAGAACCTTTCAGCACTGATATACAGAAATTCTAATAGTCTGTATCTAATCTGTCCCGTATCCAGCATGTAAGACAAGAAAAATATCTTTTCTAACACACACATGAGTCTGGTCCACTGGGGCCGCTATCTTGGTCCGCTGTGTCCTCCCTTCATGCGATCGCAGATCCTCCTTTCTTCGTGTAGTTGATGCATCCTTCATCATCCACAGAGTGTCCCTGGCATTGCACTCCTGCGCAGGTGTACTTCTCTCTGCCCTGCCAAGGGAAGAGCAAAGCACAGCAGTGCACATGCGCAGGAAAAGGCCAAAGAGCCCCAGTGTATGCACACTGCAGTAGAAGTACATCTGCGCAAGAGCACGATGCCGGGGACACTGTGTGGATAACGAAGGACGTGTCATCCACACGAAGCAAGAGGAAGGACGGCATCACAAAAAGAAGGGAGGCATCTCACCAAAACATCAACATGATAGATTACAGGTTGATCTCAATGGACTTGAGACTAGAGAATATAAATTACCAGACCTTGCCCTACAAACCCTGAGCCTATGCTTAAAATGTTCCTTACCCCTCTAAACCCATTTATTATACTGTATACCCTGAAATAAAAAAATAAATGTTTTTTTTATAAACACCAGAAAAACAGAATAGAATGAAGACAAGTTGGCAGTTTCTGGATCATGGCCCACAAATTCATGGTCAACCTCCTTTAGTCTATGCTATGCCGAATCTTTTCCTTTGTCCTTCAACACCATGTCTAAGAGTTTCCATGCGGTTCAATGGAGCTCACATCTCTAGGAGAAAGTTTTATAGAAAGGATGTTGAGGAAATTTAATAACTGGAAACAAGGTTTTATCTCCAGGGGTAGTCCTGTGTGCCAGAGACGTCCAGCTACGAGAACCGGGGTGTATTTCCGAAGCAGCTTCCAAGCGTCAGACATTGAAGTTTCATGTTTTAGCCTGCCCGGATCTTCTCCGTAATTAATGCACAGCTCATCCTTCTTGCATCAGAGCGAGATGAACATAAACACATCTGACAAATTCACAAGGGATTAGAAAACAGAATTGGGCAATACATATGGTAATGAGGTCACCGGAGACGGGGCGCACGGGATTCTTTGAAAATGTAATTTCGGGACTGTATAGCAATCCTGAAAATTTTCAGCATTAGGGAGAGTTATGATAGAATTGGAACTTTTTAATGACATTTTAACATTTTTAGATTAGACACTTAATAAGATTGCTGCCGGAGTGGAGGCAAATCTTCATGTTCGGAGATAGCGCCGCTTACACTGCCATGATTTTCAGTTAACAATTACAATTAGATAGAAAGGAGGTGACGACGAAGAGAGGGGGAAAACCTTCAGGAATTGACGTCGATACATTTTATGAAAGCAAATAAAACCGTTGATGGAGGAATTAATGTAACAAACATCACAACGAATAATTCCAACTGTTTATATGAGATGGTAGAGACGATAAAAGCAAAGTGATCTGAACAAATGAGGAATTAATTGGCAGTGGTAAAATTATATAGAGCGCACCTGCTCGGAGTATATGGCAGCTGGAAGTATTTGTTGGTAAACGTGCGTGCCATTGAAAAACAAATGCAAAATGCTTATTTGTTTTCTTAATGTTTTTATTTTATTTTTTTTTACATTTTTTTAGTTTTATATTTTATCTTTTAAGTAAAAAGTAAAATATAATTTTTTATGTGATTATTTTTTAGCCTCCTGTGATCAAGATTCCGGGCTTATCCTGAGTATCCTGGGTTCTGCTTCCTTCACATGAATCCGCTGCTCTCTGCTGTGCTCCACGTTCGGTTTTGCAGATTGTCCGGTGTGGATTAATGACATCATCTTCCTATACCAATTTATGGCCGATTGACACACTTTTCCCCTTGGGATTGAGACTGTAGACCTCTGATTGGTGCGCTTCACCTTGTGTGCATACTGTGCTTTTCATGATTCCATCCTTGCTAGGTTCCACAGCATCCCACCTGCTCTGTGCCTGAAATCCCTGAGTGTGCCTCGTCCTCGCTGCCCATGTCCCTTCCATGCACAAACCTGGACCTGGGACTTAGAGGGTCCAATTCAATAGGTGAGCCTGACACTATTGATGTACAGTTAGGTCCATATATATTTGGACAGAGACAACATTTTTCTAATTTTGGTTCTAGACATTACCACAATGAATTTTAAACAAAACAATTCAGATGCAATTGAAGTTCAGACTTTCAGCTTTCATTTGAGGTTATCCACATTAAAATTGGATGCAGGGTTTAGGAGTTTCAGCTCCTTAACATGTGCCACCCTGTTTTTAAAGGGACCAAAAGTAATTGGGCAGATTAAATAATTGTAAATAAAATGTTCATTTCTAGTACTTGGTTGAAAACCCTTTGTTGGCAATGACTGCCTGAAGTCTTGAACTCATGGCCATCACCAGACGCTGTGTTTCCTCCATTTTGATGCTCTCCCAGGCCTTCACTGCGGTGGTTTTCAGTTGCTGTTTGTTTGTGGGCCTTTCTGTCTGAAGTTTAGTCTTTAACAAGTGAAATGCATGCTCTATTGGGTTGAGATCAGGTGACTGACTTGGCCATTCAAGAATATTCCACTTCTTTGCTTTAATAAACTCCTGGGTTGCTTTGGCTTTATGTTTTGGGTCATTGTCCATCTGTAGTATGAAACGATGACCAATCAGTTTGGCTGCATTTGGCTGGATCTGAGCACACAGTATGGCTCTGAATACCTCAGAATTCATTCGGCTGCTTCTGTCCTGTGTCACATCATCAATAAACACTAGTGACCCAGTGCCACCGGCGGCCATGCATGCCCAAGCCATCTCACTGCCTCCGCCGTGTTTTGCAGATGATGTGGTATGCTTTGGATCATGAGCTGTACCACGCCTTCGCCATACTTTTCTCTTTCCATCATTCTGGTAGAGGTTGATCTTGGTTTGATCTATCCAAAGAATGTTCTTCCAGAACGGTGCTGACTTTTTTAGATGTTTTTTTAGCAATGATGCTTATGAGTGGCTTGCACCGTGCAGTGAACCCTCTGTATTTACTTTCATGCAGTCTTCTCTTTATGGTAGATTTGGATATTGATACTCTTCCTACCTCCTGGAGAGTGTTGGTCACTTGGTTGGCTGTTGTGAATGGGTTTCTCTTCACCATGGAGATTATTCTGCAATCATCCACCACTGTTGTCTTCCGTGGGCGCCCAGGTCTTTTTGCATTGATGAGTTCACCAGTGCTTTCTTTCTTTCTCAGGATGTACCAAACTGTAGATTCTGCCACTCCTAATGTTGTAGCAATTTCTCGGATGGGTTTTTTCTGTTTTTGCAGCTTAAGGATGGCTTGTTTCACCTGCATGGAGAGCTCCTTTGACCGCATGTTTCCTTCACAGCAAAACCTTCCAAATGCAAGCACCGCACCTCAAATCAACTCCAGGCCTTTTATCTGCTTAATTGAGAAGGGATTTCCCACACCTGTCCATGAAATAGCCTTGGAGTCAATCTGTCCAATTACTTTTGGTCCCCTTAAAAACAGGGTGGCACATGTTAAGGAGCTGAAACTCCTGAACCCTTCATCCAATTTTAATGTGGATACCCTCAAATGAAAGCTGAAAGTCTGAACTTCAACTGCATCTTAATTGTTTTGTTTAAAATTCATTGTGGTAATGTCTAGAACCAAAATTAGAAAAATGTTGTCTCTGTCCAAATATATATGGACCTAACTGTATATGGAGGTCACAATTCATCACTGTCTTTTCACCTTTATTCTGGAGTAAAAATGGTCCTAAGGGCTCATTTAAATGAGTGTATAATACGGACTTGTGCGGTCCAAGTAAAAATTGAACATCACACTGACCAATGTAACTGAATAGAACAGTTCAGATGACAATTTTTTTCATATGGACCCTGTGTGCTTGGATGAGTCTCACCCATTCAAGTCTGTGGGTGCGCAAAAAAAAAATTGGATCCCATATGAATCATCCATATTGTGTTTGACACTCATTGATTTATTGCCATTATTAATCTTGGAAACTTTATTTGACCGTAAACATTTTTGAATGTATCTGTATAGACATGGCACAGATGTCACACAGACAAAAAAAAAGACACAAGGATAGTAATATGAATGAATAGTGGATGAAAGTCAATCAAGTTTCCTGGAGAAACTCAGACAATATTTCTTAGGGCTCGTTCAAATGACCTTTTTTTCTGCACCATTCTCTCCCTCCTGTACAATGACTGATAACACCTCTATATACATTAGATGACACAGGATCGACCATTCACAATAGGTGATGTCACAGCCCACCTCCTCCTCCTGTACAATGACTAATAACACATCTATATACACTAGATAACACAGGATCCACCATTCACAATAGGTGATGTCACAGCTCACCTCCTCCTCCTGTACAATGACTGATAACACCTCTATATACATTAGATGACACAGGATCGACCATTCACAATAGGTGATGTCACAGCCCACCTCCTCCTCCTGTACAATGACTGATAACACCTCTATATGCATTAGATGACACAGGATCGCCCATTCACAATATGGGATGTCACAGCTCACCTCCTCCTGTACAATGACTGATAACACCTCTATATACACTAGATAACACAGGATCCACCATTCACAATAGGTGATGTCACAGCTCACCTCCTCCTCCTGTACAATGAATGATAACACCTCTATATACATTAGATGACACAGGATCGACCATTCACAATAGGTGATGTCACAGCCCACCTCCTCCTCCTGTACAATGACTGATAACACCTCTACATACACTAGATAACACAGGATCCACCATTCACAACATGTGATGTCCAGCTCACCTCCTCCTCCTGTACAATGACTGATAACACTTCTCTACACACTAGATAATACAGGATCCACCATTCACAATAAGTGATGTCACAGCTCACCTCATCCTCCTTTACACGGGATCCACCATTCACAGTAGGAGATGGCACAGTGAGATGTGCCAAATTCATTACGAGGTGTGCACCTCCAACAAAAATGTTACTTCACTCATGACCTGGTTTACATCTCTGCCGTTAATAACACAACTTTTGTGGCATCAATTCTGATAATTTTTTTCCTCTGGGATTCACCACAACCTGTCACATCGCAGCCATGATATTTTTTTCTAAAATTGGGCAGACAACTAAAGAAAAAATATGCCAAGACTGAAATATTCAAATCAATATTAAGAAAATATCAAAAGTGTATTGAATATACAAATAAGAAGCATTGGTGACGAAGCTTTGTGGAACGCGCGTCGGGTGTTTGGTCGGTTAGCTTATTAATGTTGGTATTTAACTTTTATTTATTTATTTTTCTGATTATTTGTGTGTATTTACAAGGCTCTGTCTCTGCTTATATGTTCAACCTACCTGTATATCCACTATGGAAATGGACTTTCAGTTGTACATATACACACTTTTTTGCTTATACGATGCTTTGACTCTGCCCTGTGTGAAAGTATATAATTTTTTGGGGGGTTTCCCACATGAGCTCACCCATCAATTTTATTTTTTTTAATTTTAACTTTTTTTCTTTTTCATTTTAACTTTATTCCTGAGACTGTTAGTACCCATTGTTCTTATTGGTCTATTCAATAAACTTTTGATATTTTCTTAATTTGAAGATTTCTGTACTGGCATATTTTTTCTTTGGTTGTTTCTTAATTAGTGCCTTTTTGGGGACACATTATTTATTTTCTTAGGTTAAAAATTTTGGTAGTTTAAAATTGGGCAGAGTAAAAAACTTGAAGTTGGGCAAACTTTTTGCAAAATTTCAAGACAACCTCTTGACGAATCAAGGCCTATGAATCTATTCTGTTTAGTGTGAAAATTGTTCTTTATTTACCATAGATCATAATACAGAAAGTTAAAACAAAAAAAAAGTGAAAGAAAAGAAGAAGACAATGGATGAGAAGGACAAAAATCATGTAAAGTGAGGACAATGATCTGTTATGGTTTTTTTTCTCTTTTTTTCAACTTCATTCTTCAAACATTGTAGCCTTGTCCTGTCGTTATCCACAATCTCGACCAAGGTTCTGGGAACGTTGTTCTGTACTACTGTTTCCAGCTGCTGATGGGTTCACAGCTCCACAAAGACACATATAAGTCACCTTTTATATATCATTTAGCCAAGATAAGAACATTTCTCAAAGATGACCACTTAACACTATGTTGTCCTTGACGTGTCAATGGAAATCCATAGAAGTTTTTCTTACGTGAGATGACTGCAGATAGATCAGTGACAGTTTCCATACATTACACAACACAATAAGGGAAACAATTCCCCTTTCTTCTCTCTGTTTCCTACTGAGCAGAACAATCTGAATATTTCTAACAGCCTTCACTGTTCTCGAACATTTCCATGAAGTTACTCTGGATGACGCAATTTCATCTAATGATCGAGCGTTTTGCTCATTCATTGGACGATCGTCTGTTTACACTGCAGGATTATTGGGAATGAGTGTTCCTAGGAATTATGCAGAAAAAAAGCAGGATAAGATCTCGCCCCTATGATGCAAGGGTTGATTTTAGTTTTACTGACATATCTTTTTTTTCATTAGACACAGTCCTATGAAGGCTTGTTTTTTGTGAGGTTAGCAGTCATTTTTTATGGCATTATGACATTCGGCCCCATCATCCCCCGCTGCAAAAATTCTGTCCCCTCTCACCCGGTGTATAACATCCGGCCCCTCTCACCCAGTGTATAACATCCAGCCCCTCTTGCACTCGGTGTATAACAACCGGCCTCTCGCACACGGTGTATAACATCCGGCCCCTCTCACCCGCTGTATAACTTCTGGCCCCTCTTGCACTCGGTGTATAACAACTGGCCTCTCGCACACGGTGTATAACATCTGGCCCCTCTCACCCAGTGTATAACATCCAGCCCCTCTCACCCAGTGTATAACATCCAGGCCCTCTCACCAAGTGTATAACATCTGGCCCCTCTCACTTGTTGTATAACATCCGGTCCCTCTCACTTGGTGTATAACATCCGGCCCCTCTCACCCAGTGTATAACATCCGGCCCCTCTCACCCAGTGTATAACATCCAGTCCCTCTCACCCAGTGTATAACATCCGGGCCCTCTCACCAAGTGTATAACATCCGGCCCCTCTCACCCATTGTATAATATCCGGCCCCTCTCACCCGGTGTATAACATTCCTCTCACCAATTGTATAACATCCGGGCCCTCTCACCCATTATATAACATCCGGGCCCTCTCATCCGGTGTATAACATCCAGTCCCTCTCACCCAGTGTATAACATCCGGCCTCTCGCACTCGGTGTATAACATCCAGCCCCTCTCGCACACGGTGTATAACATCCAGTCCCTCTCACCCGGTGTATAACATCCGGTCCCTCTCACCCAGTGTATAACATCCAGCCCCTCTCACCCAGTGTATAGCATCCGGCCCCTCTCACCCAGTGTGTAACATCCGGCCCCTCTCACCCAGTATAACTTCTAGCCCCTCGCACCAAGTGTGTAACATCCAGCCCCTCTCACCCAGAGTATAACATACAGCCCCTCGCACCCAGGGTATAACATCCGGCCCCTCTCACCCGGTGTATAACATACGGCCTCTCTCACCAAGTGTATAACATCCAGCCCCTCTCACCCGGTGTATAACATCTGACCCCTCGCACCCAGTGTATAACATCTGGTCTCTCGCCCCCGATGCATAACATCCAGCCCCTCGCACCCAGTGTATAACATCAGGCTCCTCGCATCCAGTGTATAACATCCAGCCCCTCTCACCCAGTGCATAACATCTGGCCCCTCTCACCCAGTGTATAACATCCGGCCCCTCTCACCCAGTGTATAACATCCAGGCCCTCTCACCAAGTGTATAACATCCGGCCCCAATCACCCATTGTATAACATCCGGCCCCTCTCACCCAGTGCATAACATCTGGCCCCTCTCACCCAGTGTATAACATCTGGCCCCTCTCACCCGGTGTATAACATGCAGGCCTTCTCACCAAGTGTATAACATCCGGGCCCTCTCACCCGTTATATAACATCCAGGCCCTCTCACCCGGTGTATAACATCCAGTCCCTCTCACCCAGTGTATAACATCCGACCTCTCGCACACGGTGTATAACATCCGGCCTCTCGCACTCGGTGTATAACATCCAGTCCCTCTCACGCACGGTGTATAACATCCGGCCCCTCTCACTCGGTGTATAACATCCAGTCCCTCTCACCCGGTGTATAACATCCGGTCCCTCTCACCCAGTGTAAAACATCTGGTCCCTCTCACCCAGTGTATAACATCCAGCCCCTCTCACCCAGTGTATAGCATCCGGCCCCTCTCACCCAGTGTGTAACATCCGGCCCCTCTCACCCAGTATAACTTCTGGTCCCTCACACCAAGTGTGTAACATCCGGCCCCTCTCACCCAGTGTATAACATACAGCCCCTCGCACCCAGGGTATGACATCCGCCCCCCCTCACCCATTGTATAACATCCGGCCCCTCTCACCAAGTGTATAACATCCGGCCCCTCTCACCCGGTGTATAACATCTGACCCCTCGCACCCAGTGTATAACATCTGGTCTCTCGCACCCAGTGTATAACATCCGGCCCCTCGCACCCAGTGTATAACATCAGGCTCCTCGCATCCAGTGTATAACATCCTGCCTCTTTCACCCAGTGCATAACATCCGGCCCCTCTCACCCAGTGCATAACATCTGGCCCCTCTCAACCAGTGTATAACATCCAGCCCCTCTCACCCAGTGTATAATATCCAGCCCCTCTCACCCAGTGTATAACGTCCAGCCCCTCTTACCAAGTGTATAACATCCGGCCCCTCTCACCCGTTGTATAACATCTGGCCCCTCTCACCCAGTGTATAACATCCGGCCCCTCTCACCAAGTGTATAACATCCAGGCCCTCTCACCAAGTATATAACATCCGGCCCCAATCACCTGTTGTTTAACATCTGGCCCCTCTCACCCAGTGTATAACATCCAGGCCTTCTCACCAAGTGTATAGCATCCGGCCCCTCTCATCCAGTGTGTAACATCCGGCCCCTCTCACCCAGTATAACTTCTGGTCCCTCACACCAAGTGTGTAACATCCGGCCCCTCTCACCCAGTGTATAACATACAGCCCCTCGCACCCAGGGTATGACATCCGCCCCCCCTCACCCATTGTATAACATCCGGCCCCTCTCACCAAGTGTATAACATCCGGCCCCTCTCACCCGGTGTATAACATCTGACCCCTCGCACCCAGTGTATAACATCTGGTCTCTCGCACCCAGTGTATAACATCCGGCCCCTCGCACCCAGTGTATAACATCAGGCTCCTCGCATCCAGTGTATAACATCCTGCCTCTTTCACCCAGTGCATAACATCCGGCCCCTCTCACCCAGTGCATAACATCTGGCCCCTCTCAACCAGTGTATAACATCCAGCCCCTCTCACCCAGTGTATAATATCCAGCCCCTCTCACCCAGTGTATAACGTCCAGCCCCTCTTACCAAGTGTATAACATCCGGCCCCTCTCACCCGTTGTATAACATCTGGCCCCTCTCACCCAGTGTATAACATCCGGCCCCTCTCACCAAGTGTATAACATCCAGGCCCTCTCACCAAGTATATAACATCCGGCCCCAATCACCTGTTGTTTAACATCTGGCCCCTCTCACCCAGTGTATAACATCCAGGCCTTCTCACCAAGTGTATAGCATCCGGCCCCTCTCATCCAGTGTGTAACATCCGGCCCCTCTCACCCAGTATAACTTCTGGTCCCTCACACCAAGTGTGTAACATCCGGCCCCTCTCACCCAGTGTATAACATACAGCCCCTCGCACCCAGGGTATAACATCCGCCCCCCTCACCCATTGTATAACATCCGGCCCCTCTCGCCTGGTGTTTAACCCCTTCACCCCCAAGGGTGGTTTGCACGTTCATGACCGGGCCAATTTTTACAATTCTGACCACTGTACCTTTATGAGGTCATAACTCTGGAACGCTTCCATGGATCCCGGTGATTCTGACATTGTTTTCTCGTGACATATTGTACTTCATGTTAGTGGTAAAATTCCATTCAAATAACTTGCTTTTATTTGTGAGAAAAATGGAAATTTGGCAAAAATTTTGAAAATTTCGCAATTTTCCAACTTTGAATTTTTATGCCCTAAAATCACAGAGATACGGCACACAAAAAACTTGATAACTAACATTTCCCACATGTTTACTTTACATCAGCACAATTTTGGAACCAAAATTTTTTTTTGTTAGGAAGTTATAAGGGTTAAAAGTTGACCAGCGATTTCTCATTTTTACAACACCATTTTATTTTTAGGACCACATCACATTTGAAGCCACTTTGAGGGGTCTATATGATAGAAAATACCCAAAAGTGACACCATTCTAAAAACTGCACCCCTTAAAGTGCTCAAAACCACATTCAAGAAGTTTATTAACCCTTTAGGTGCGTCACAGGAATTTTTTTGAATATTTAAAAAAAAATGAACATCTAACTTTTTTTCATAAAAAAAATACTTCAGGTTCAATTTTTTTTATTTTACCAAGGGTAACAGGAGAAATTGGACTGCAAAAGTTATTGTGCAATTTGTCCTGAGTACGCAGATACCTGATATGTGGGGGGGAACCACTGTTTCGGTGCATGGCAGAGGTCAGAATGGAAGGAGCGCCGTTTGACTTTTTCAATGCAAAATTGACTGGAATTCAGATTGGACGCCATGTCACGTTTGGAGAGTCCCTGATGTACCTAAACAGTGGAAACCCCCAACAAGTGACCCCATTTTGGAAACTAGACCCCCCCAAGGAACTTATCTAGATATGTGGTGAGAACTTTGAACCCACAAGGGCTTTACAGAAGTTTATAACGTACAGCGGTTCAATTAAAAAATCATATTTTTTCCACAAAAATGATCTTTTCACCCCAATTTTTATTTTCCCAAGGGTAACAGGACCCTAAAAGTTATTGTGCAATTTGTCCTGAGTACGCTGATACCCCAAATGTGGGGGTAAACCACTATTTGGGCGCATGGCAGAGCTCGGAAGGGAAGCAGCGCCATTTGACGTTTTTGGCTGGAATTGAGATCGGACACCATGTCGCGTTTGGAAAACCCCTGATGTACTAAAACAGTGGAAACTCCCCACAAATGACACCATTTTGGAAACTAGACCCCCTAAGGAACTTATCTAGATGTGTGGTGAGAACTTTGAACCCCCAGTGCTTCACAGAAGTTTATAACATAAAGCCATACAATTAAAAAATCATATTTTTTCCACAAAAATGATCTTTTCACCCTCAATTCTTATTTTTCCAAGGGTAACAGGACCATAAAAGTTATTGAGCAATTTGTCCTGAGTACAGTGATACCCCACATGTGGGGGTAAACCACTATTTGGGCGCATGGCAGAGCTCGGAAGGGAAGCAGCGCCATTTGACGTTTTTGGCTGGAATTGAGATCGGACACCATGTCGCGTTTGGAAAACTCCTGATGTACCAAAACAGTGGAAACCCCACACAAATGACACCATTTTGGAAACTAGACCCCCTAAGGAACTTATCTAGATGTGTGGTGAGCACTTTGACCCCCCCAGTGCTTCACAGAAGTTTATAATGCCCGGGCGTGAAAATAAAAAATTTGTATTTTTTCCACAAACATGATCTTTTAGTCACCATTTTTTTATTTTCCCAAGGGTACCAGGAGAAATTGGACCCCAAAAGTTGTTGTCCAATTTGTCCTGAGTATGCTGATACCCCATATGTGGGAGAAAACTACTGTATGGGCACACGTCGGGGATCGGAAGGGAAGTAGTGACGTTTTGGAATGCAGACTTTGATGGAATGGTCTGCGGGTGTCATGTTGCCTTTGGAGAGCCCCTAATGTACCTAAACAGTGGAAACCCCCAACAAATGACACCATTTTGTAAACTAGACCCCCCAAGGAACTTATCTAGATGTGTGGTGAGCACATTGAACCCCCCAGTGCTTCACAGAAGTTTATAACGCCCAGGCGTGAAAATAAAAAATTCGTATTTTTTCCACAAACATGATCTTTTAGTCACCATTTTTTTATTTTCCCAAGGGTACCAGGAGAAATTGGACCCCAAAAGTAGAGTTGAGCGAAACGGGTCGAAAAATTTCAAAAGTCGCCGACTTTTGGCAAAGTCGGGTTTCATGAAACGAAACCCGACCCTAGGATGAGGTCGGCCACGAGGTCGGCGACTTACGCGCCAAAGTCGCGTTTCAAAAGTTTGTTTTGCGCTCTTTTTCAGCCAATCAGGATCCACGGACACTGTGGGCAACGTGATGACATAGGCAGGGGTCACCACCATCTTTCAGAAGGGCATGCAAGTGATTGGCTTGCTTTGGTCATTCCCCTTTGACTATTGGGCCACTAAACTGGACACCTGGCCTGAATTGGCACAATATGCCTTACAGGAGCTCGCTTGCCCAGCTGCAAGTGTGCTATCGGAAAGAGTCTTCAGTGCAGCTGGATCAATCCTGACAGAAACAAGGACCCGTCTGTCAACCCAAAATGTGGATGATCTAACCTTCATTAAAATGAACCACGCATGGGTTTCCAAGGATTTTGTCCCACCTTCCTCTGATGACACATAGGGTGATAGAAAAATGGCTTGCTTTGGTCCACCTCTTCCTGGGACTTGACCTATTTCACCTTTTGCATCAGCTGAATGTCCAACATCAACATATGCCACTTTCTAAAACTCCCTAACTGTGCTGCCTCCCCCCCCCATGGCCGGGGTCACCACCTAGCGCACGACACCGTGCGAGTGCCGTTGCCCTGGACAGGTGGGTAGGCCGACTCTTGGGCGCGGGCACTGGTACAGGGTCCTTCATAGTGCAATCAAGTGTCTCTGACGGTGGTGGTGCTCACCCGCCGTCAGACACACCGCCGTACTATGAGGGGCCCAGTGCCAGTACCGATGCCCACGAGTGGGCCCCCCTTGCTTGGGCAGGGCCCCAGCATTTGCAATCTTTACCTCTCCCTGCTCCTCCGCTGTGTAGTCTGGGCCGTCAAATCCATACTGTGCCTGACACCGTCTGAGCCTGCCTCCTGAGACATATATTTTGAATGTGTACGCTATCCATACATGTTATCCGGGGAAATGGTACCCTTTCTAACCTTTGTGCAATCACGTGCAATCCATACTGGGCCTAACACCGTCTGAGCCTGCCTCCTGAGACATATATTTTGAATGTGTACGCTATCCATACATGTTATCCGGGGATACGGTACCCTTTCTAACCTTTGTGCAATCACGTGCAATCCATACTGGGCCTAACACCGTCTGAGCCTGCCTCCTGAGACATATATTTTGAATGTGTACGCTATCCATACATGTTATCCGGGGATACGGTACCCTTTCTAATCTTTGTGCAATCACGTGCAATCCATACTGGGCCTAACACCGTCTGTGCCTGCCTCCTGAGACATATATTTTGAATGTGTACGCTATCCATACATGTTATCCGGGGATACGGTACCCTTTCTAACCTTTGTGCAATCACGTGCAATCCATACTGGGCCTAACACCGTCTGAGCCTGCCTCCTGAGACATATATTTTGAATGTGTACGCTATCCATACATGTTATCTGGGGATACGGTACCCTTTCTCACCTTTGTGCAATCACGTGTAATCCATACTGGGCGTGAGAACGGTTGGCGAGCTGTTAAGCAAGCTACAGCACCTGTGGTTTGCACACGTAAGTTTTTCATTTTTTCAGGAATGACGGTTAGGCCTAATTCCGGAACTGCGGTTGACCTGCACTTACTGGGAAATCATTGCTCGCGGGTAATAATTGTAATCAGTGATCCCCATCACTAACGTTGTTCAGCGGGTTATCTGCACCTGTAAGCGACAAACGCTGGCCTTTTCAGTGTAGCGCACATGCAGCCACGGACATGTAAGGGCATGACACACCAGTTATTGGCCAATCTCATGTGCCAGAGCCTCACGTGTCCCTCTAGTAAGCCGGACTCGGACCGCGGGGCATGACGGAGTCTCGTTCGTTAACGGAATTAAGCTTGCAATGTGTGCATCTGTTCTGTAGCTGGCATGGTTGAGGTTTCCCAGGTGGAGTCGAATTTAACCGTAGGCTCCACTCCTGGTGGTGCCCTTCTGGACATTCCTTTAAGGTTCAGCTTTGCAACCATACTGCCCACGTAAAACAAACACTTTGCCTTCATGAACGCTGTTTGGAGGGTCATGACTCGTGGGAATAACGCCGCCCAATCAGTTAACCTGCTAGAGAGATCCTTCGTTGCTCCCAAGCATGACATCACACTCCCTAGGAAGAAGGTAATGCCACTGTGGCGACCGTACTCCTGGGGGCGACACAAGTGCACTGAGGCCCAGCCACTGCTCGATGAATCTGCTGGTACATTGACCCAGACCACTACATTCCCCTCGCATGCTACACGACCTGAATCTGACCCTGATGAAACTCAGGTTACCCTTCCCATATACAGTTCCATCTTACACGGTGACAAAGAGGAAGCTGCAGATGAAAGTGCAGGTTCAGCCCACCCGCCATCAGACACACCACCGTACTATCAGGGGCCCTGTGCCAGTGCCGTCGCCAACGAGTGGGCCCCCCCTGCTTGCTCAGGATCACAGCACTTGCAAAGTTGAAATACTGTGCAGTGAGATGGAAGATGGGGACGACGAGGAATCCAGACAAGTACAGGGATTCCCTAGCGAGGAGACTTATTTGATTGTTTTCAATGTTGGGACAGCAATTTTTGGGGAGCACTATACTCTGGAGAATGATAGATGGGGCCCACCATACACTGGAACATTCCAAAGGTGGACATCAGACACTGGAGCAGCATTTACAGGGCCCATTATACACTAGAGCATTAGAAATGGGGCCCATTATGTTTGGAGCATTATTTGGGCCCATAAGACAGTGGAGCTTCATCCATGGGGGCCAACATATACTGTAGCATTATGTGGAGCTCATCATATACTGTTTCAAACATTATATGGGACCAATGATTCTGTATGGAGAAATAGATGGGCCTCGTCATGAGATGTAAAAAGTGAGGTATTTTTCATTGTACTATACCGCTATTTCTCTGCCGTATCGGAGCATGATGAGTTGTGGTATGTGTTAAAGGGGCGCTCTTTCGCCCAGGGCACATGAAAACCTGGAGCCAGCCCTCCCCCCCCACAACTTTAGCCAAATAACCCCCATTTTTCAGTGCGTAACTTTTATTATGAAGTTAATTAAGGTTGACAAGCTTAAGTAAGAAGAATTGATGCTTTTGGCATTCAAATGGGCACTGTAGGTGTGTTTCCTGTCCTCCTCTCACTGCCGACTTTTATTCCCCATTGACTTACATTGGGTTTCGTGTTTCGGGACGACCCCGACTTTTCCCTATAATCGGACGATCTTGCTCGACCCGACTTTTGGAAAAGTCGGGTTTCACGAAACGAAACGCGACCCTAAAAAAACAAAAGTCGCTCAACTCTACCCAAAAGTTGTTGTCCAATTTGTCCTGAGTATGCTGATACCCCATATGTGGGAGAAAACTACTGTATGGGCACACGTCGGGGCTCGGAAGGGAAGTAGTGACGTTTTGGAATGCAGACTTTGATGGAATGGTCTGCGGGTGTCATGTTGCCTTTGGAGAGCCCCTAATGTACCTAAACAGTGGAAACCCCCCACAAATGACCCCATTTTGAAAACTAGACCCACTAAGGAACTTATCTAGATGTGAGGTGAGCACTTTGAACCCCCAAGGGCTTCACAGAAGTTTATAATGCCAGGGCATGAAAATAAAAAAATCGTATTTTTTCCAGAAACATGATCAATTAGTCCCCAATTTTTTCATTTTCCCAAGGGTAACAGGAGAAATTGGACCCCCAAAAGTTGTTGTCCAATTTGGCCTGAGTACGCTGACACCCCATATGTGGGAGAAAACTACTGTATGGACACACGTCGGGGCTCGGAGGGGAAGCAGTGACGTTTTGGAATGCAGACTTTGATGGAATGGTCTGCGGGTGTCATGTGCGTTTGGAGAGCTCCTGATGTACCTAAACTATTGAAACTCCCCACAAATGACCCCATTTTGGACACTAGACCCCCCACGGAACTTATCTAGATGTGTGGTGAGCACTTTGAACCCCCAAGTGCTTCACAGAAGTTTATAACACTCGGACGTGAAAATAAAAAAATCATTTTTTTCCACAAAAATGATATTTTTGCCCCCAATTTTTTATTTTCCTAAGGGTAACAGGAGAAATTGGACCCCAAAAATTGTTTTGCAATTTGTCCTGAGTAGGCTGATACCCTACATGTGGGGGTAAAACACTGTTTGGGCGCATGGCAGAGCTTGGAAGGGAAGGAGCACCATTTGACTTTTTCAACTCAGAATTGGCTGGAATTGAGATCAGACGCCATGTTGCATTTGGAGAGCCCCTGATGTGCCCAAACAGTGGAAACCCCCCAATTATAACTCCAACCCTAATCCCAACACACCCCTAACCCTAATCTGAGCCCTAACCCTAGCCCTAACCCTAGCCCTAACCCTAGCCCTAACCCTAATGGGAAAATGGAGATAAATACTTTTTTTTTAATTTTATTATTTTTCCCTAACTAAGGGGGTGATAACGGGGGGTTTGATTTACTATTTATGGCGGTTTTTATGTTTGGCAGCTGTCGCACGCTAAAAGACGCTTTTTATTGTAAAAATAGTTTTTGCATCACCACATATTGAGAGCTATAATTTTTCCGTATTTTGACCCACCGAGTCATGTGAGGTCTTATTTTTTGCGGGACGAGTTGACGTTTTTATTGGTACCATTTTCGGGCACGTGATATTTTTTGATCGCTTTTTATTCCTATTTTTGGGACGCAGAATGAACAAAAACCAGCGTTTCATGAATTTCTTTTGGGGGGGTGCGTTTACACCGTTCCGCGTGCGGTAAAATTGATAAAGCGGTTTTATTCTTCGGGTCAGTACGGTTACAGCGATACCTCATTTAGGTCTTTTTTTATGTTTTTGTCAGTTTTATGCAATGAAAACTATTTTATATAAAAAATAATTATTTTTGCATCGCTTTATTCTGCGAGCTATAACTTTTTTATTTTTTTGCGGATGATGCTGTATGGCGGCTCGTTTTTTGCGGGACAAGATGGCGTTTTCAGCAGTACCATGGATATTTATATGCATCTTTTTGATCGCGCGTTATTACACTTTTTGTTTGGCGGTATGATAATAAATCATTATTTTTTGCTTCGTTTTTTATTTTTTAAGGGGTTCGCTAAAGGGGTTAACTAATGGGACAGTTTTATAGGGCGGGTCATTACGGACGCGGCGATACCTAATATGTGTACTTTTATTGTTTTTTTTTTATTATTTCCAAAAAATGGATTTATTGGGGGAATATTTTTTTTTTTTCTAATTTATTTGGCGATTTTTTTTTAAAATTATTTTAACACTTTTTTTATTTTTTTTTTTACTTTATTAAATAGTCCCAGGTGGGACATCACTGTCCTGTGACAGATCGCTGATCTGTCACATCACAGATCACTGTGACAGATCAGCGATCTGACACAGGCACTGCAGAAGGCTTCCTCATGCCTGCGCTTTGCAGGCACTGAGGAAGCCAGCTTCCTCAGGCCCCCGAAGGTCCCCGTCGCCATCTTGGATTCGGGGGCCTGGAGGAAAGGAGCACCCCGCAGCAGCGCTGCACATTGTGCTGCCGTGGGGGGTTCAGGGAAGCATGGAGGGAGCCCCCTCCCTGCCGATGCTTCCCTTTAACCCCCGGTACACTGTGATCATGTTTGATCGCGGTGTGCAAGGGGTTAACATGTCGGGGGCGGTCCGTGACCGCCCCTGACACATTGTGCCGGGTGTCAGCTGTGATAATCAGCTGACAACTGGCCGCGATCAGCGGCGCTCACCACGTGGGCGCCGCTGATCGCGCCGATGTACTATCCCGTCCATGGGCATAGGGGCCCAGGGCACATGGACGGGATAGTACGTCGGATGGCAGAAAGGGGATAACATACGGCCCCTCTCACCAAGTGTATAACATCTGGCCCCTCTCACCAAGTGTATAACATCCGTCCCCTCTCACCCGGTGTATAACATCTGGCCCCTCGCACCCAGTGTATAACATCCGGCCCCTCTCACCAAGTGTATAACATCCGGCCCCTCTCACCCAGTGTATAACATCCAGGCCCTCTCACCAAGTGTATAACATCCGGCCCCAATCACCCTTTGTATAACATCCGGCCCCTCTCACCCAGTGCATAACATCTGGCCCCTCTCACCCAGTGTATAACATCCGGCCCCTCTCACCAAGTGTATAACATCCAGGCCCTCTCACCAAGTATATAACATCCGGCCCCAATCACCCATTGTATAACATCTGGCCCCTCTCACCCGGTGTATAACATCCAGGCCTTCTCACCAAGTGTATAGCATCCGTCCCCTCTCAGCCAGTGTGTAACATCCGGCCCCTCTCACCCAGTATAACTTCTGGTCCCTCACACCAAGTGTGTAACATCCGGCCCCTCTCACCCAGTGTATAACATACAGCCCCTCGCACCCAGGGTATAACATCCGCCCCCCCTCACCCATTGTATAACATCCGGCCCCTCTCACCTGGTGTATAACATATGGCCCCTCTCGCCAAGTGTATAACATCCGGCCCCTCTCACCCGGTGTATAACATCTGGCCCCTCGCACCCAGTGTATAACATCCGGCCCCTCTCACCCAGTGTATAACATCCAGCCCCTCTCACCCAGTGTATAACATCCGGGCCCTCTCACCCAGTGTATATCATCCGGCCCCTCTCACCAAGTGTATAACATCCGGCCCCTCTCACCCGGTGTATAACATCTGGCCCCTCGCACCCAGTGTATAACATCCGGCCCCTCTCACCCAGTGTATAACATCTGGCCCCTCTCACCCAGTGTATAACATCCAGCCCCTCTCACCCAGTGTATAACATCCGGGCCCTCTCACCAATTGTATAACATCCTGGCCCTTTCACCCGTTATATAACATCCGGGCCCTCTCACCTGGTGTATAACATCCAGTCCCTCTCACCCAGTGTACAACATCCGGCCTCTCGCTCTCGGTGTATAACATCCAGCCCCTCTCGCACACGGTGTATAACATCCAGCCCCTCTCGCACCCAGTGTATAACATCCGGTCTCTCGCACCCAGTGTATAACATCCGGCCCCTCGCACCCAGTGTATAACATCAGGCTCCTCGCATCCAGTGTATAACATCCAGCCCCTCTCACCCAGTGTATAACATCCGGGCCCTCTCACCAATTGTATAACATCCTGGCCCTTTCACCCGTTATATAACATCCGGGCCCTCTCACCTGGTGTATAACATCCAGTCCCTCTCACCCAGTGTACAACATCCGGCCTCTCGCTCTCGGTGTATAACATCCAGCCCCTCTCGCACACGGTGTATAACATCCAGCCCCTCTCGCACCCAGTGTATAACATCCGGTCTCTCGCACCCAGTGTATAACATCCGGCCCCTCGCACCCAGTGTATAACATCAGGCTCCTCGCATCCAGTGTATAACATCCAGCCTCTTTCACCCAGTGCATAACATCCGGCCCCTCTCACCCAGTGTACAACATCCGGCCTCTCGCTCTCGGTGTATAACATCCAGCCCCTCTCGCACACGGTGTATAACATCCAGCCCCTCTCGCACCCAGTGTATAACATCCAGCCCCTCTCGCACCCAGTGTATAACATCCGGCCCCTCGCACCCAGTGTATAACATCAGGCTCCTCGCATCCAGTGTATAACATCCAGCCTCTTTCACCCAGTGCATAACATCCGGCCCCTCTCACCCAGTGCATAACATCTGGCCCCTCTCACCCAGTGTATAACATCCGGCCCCTCTCACTCAGTGTATAATATCTGGCCCCTCCCACCCAGTGGATAACATTGGGCCCCTCATACATGGTGTATAACATCCAGCCCCTTACATCCGCTGTATAACATCCGTCCCCTCACGCGGGATATAGAATGTCCCCTCACCCCTGGTCCCCCACTATGTCCGCCTTTACTAACAACTGACAGAACGGCCGGTGGTGCAGAGCTCACTGATACCAGCTTGGTCCTGTAATAGGAGCCACCGGGGTAACAAGTTTGTTCATGACATTTCTTCCTCCTAAATTTTCCCCCATCACCTGTGAATGATATTATTGAGAAGTGGAAGAAACCGCAACAACTCAGCCACGAGGTGGAGACCTCATAATGTTACAGAGCGGGGGGGGGGCGTGATTGGCTGCAGCGGAGATGTGCGCTGTACTGGTGACGTTACCACTGCATCCAATACACAGACACAGGAGGAGCAATGGGGAGCCGGCACTGGACCTGGGGAGGAGAATACTCACTCTGTTTGATATTTCACATGTGGCATTTGAGTATGTGTTTTGTTAAATTGGTAATTACTTAGTGGATAAGCTGCCGGTCTATCACTAAACTCATCGTCGGTTTCAGAATGGTCGTAGAGCAAACGACCCAATTCATCATTTGCATTTCTTTTAGTTATTTTTCTCTTTTTGTATTTTGATGTTTGGTGATGTTATTTGTATCCAGCTCTTCAAAATGGCACTCGTGGTTCAAAAATGCTCTTTATTTTTCTCATATCAATCCTTTTTGCGTCTTTTTAGAATAAAATATTGAGTTTACGCTAAAAAGTTGCAAAATTAGCAGAACATTTTCAGACCTACATAAACTCATTCCATAGAAGGACTGGAATACATCTGCACACAAAAAATAACGGTTTAAATGCAAAAGTTATAGCAAAATCAGCTGAAAGCATCTGGAAACCCCAAGCCCCACAAACCAAGGTGAACATAAAAAAACAATCTTTTGATCAAATTTTCATCAGTGATTGGTCCGTGTCGGTTTTTCCCATCAGTGAGTGGTCAGTGTCAGTTTTTACCATCAGTGATTGGTCCGCGTCAGTTTTTACCATCAGTGATTGGTCCGCGTCAGTTTTTACCATCAATGATTAGTCTGTGGCAGTTTTTACCATCAGTGATTGGTCCTCGTCAGTTTTTACCATCAATGATTAGTCTGTGGCAGTTTTTACCATGAGAGTTCGGTCAGTGTCAATTTTTTTCATCAGTGTTTGGTCTGTGTCAGATTTTACCATCAGTGATTGGTCCGTATCAGTTTTTACCATCAATGATTAGTCAGTGTCAGTTTTTACCATCAGTGTTTGGTCTGTGTCAGTTTTTACCATCAGTGTTTGGTCCGTGTAAGCTTTTACCATCAGTGATTGGTCCGTGTCAGTTTTTACCATCAGTGATTGGTCCGTGTCAGTTTTTACCATCAGTGTTTGGTCTGTGTCAGTTTCTACCAACAGTGATTGGTCTGTGTCAGTTTTTACCATCAGTGTTTGGTCCGTATCAGTTTTTACCATCAATGATTAGTCAGTGTCAGTTTTACCATCAATGTTTGGTCTGTGTCAGTTTTTACCATCAGTGTTTGGTCCGTGTAAGCTTTTACCATCAGTGATTGGTCCGTGTCAGTTTTTACCATCAGTGTTTGGTCTGTGTCAGTTTCTACCATCAGTGTTTGGTCTGCGTCAGTTTTTACCATCAGGTGTTTGGTCCGCGTCAGTTTTTACCAACAGTGATTGGTCTGTGTCAGTTTTTACCATCAGGTGTTTGGTCCGCGTCAGTTTTTACCAACAGTGATTGGTCTGTGTCAGTTTTTGCCATCAGTGTTTGGTCCGTGTCAGTTTCCACCATCAGTGTTTGGTCTGTGTCAATTTTTTTCATCAGTGTTTGGTCTGTGTCAGTTTTTACCATTAGTGTTTGGTCCGTATCAGTTTTTACCATCAATGATTAGTCAGTGTCATTTTTTACCATCAGTGTTTGGTCTGTGTAAGGTTTTATCATCAGTGTTTGGTCCGTAATAATTTTTACCATCAATGATTAGTCTGTGGCAGTTTTTACCATCTGTGTTTGGTCTGTGTCAGGTTTTACCATCAGTGTTTGGTCAGTGTCAGTTTTTATCATCAGTATTTGGTCCGTAATAGTTTTTACCATCAATGATTAGTCTGTGGCAGTTTTTACCATCAGTGTTTGGTCCGTGTCAGGTTTTACCATCAGTGTTTTGTCTGTGTCAGTTTTTACCATCAGTGTTTAGTCTGTGTCAGTTTTTACCATCAGTGTTTAGTCTGTGTCAGTTTTTAACATCAGTGTTTAGTCTGTGTCAGTTTTTACCATCAGTGTTTGGTCTGTGTCAGTTTTTACCATCAGTGTTTGGTCCGTGTCAGGTTTTACCATCAGTGATTGGTCCGTGTCAGTTTTTACCATCAGTGATTGATCTGTGGCAGTTTTTACCATCAGTGTTTGGTCTGTGGCAGTTTTTACCATCAGTGTTTGGTCCGTGTCAGGTTTTACCATCAGTGTTTGGTCCGTGTCAGGTTTTATCATCAGTGTTTGGTCTGTGTCAGTTTTTACCGTAAATGATTGGTCCGTGTCAGTTTTCATGATCAGTGTTTGGTCAGTGTCAGTTTTTGCCATGAGTGATTGGTCTGTGTGAGTTTTACCATCAGTGTTTAGTCTGTGTCAGTCTTTACCGTAAATGATTGGTCCGTGTCAGTTTTCACGATCAGTGTTTGGTCAGTGTCAGTTTTTGCCATCAGTGATTGGTCTGTGTCAGTTTTTGTCATCAGTGATTGATCAGTGTCAGTTTTTGCCATCAGTGAATGGTCTGTGTCAGTTTTTGCCATCAGTGTTTGGTCTGTGTCAGTTTTTACCATCAGTGTTTGGTCCGTGTCAGGTTTTACCATCAGTGTTTGGTCTGTGTCAGTTTTTACCGTAAATGATTGGTCCGTGTCAGTTTTCACGATCAGTGTTTGGTCAGTGTCAGTTTTTGCCATCAGTGATTGGTCTGTGTCAGTTTTTGCCATCAGTGATTGATCAGTGTCAGTTTTTGCCATCAGTGATTGGTCAGTGTCAGTTTTTACCATCAGTGTTTGGTCCGTGTCAGGTTTTACCATCAGTGTTTGGTCTGTGTCAGTTTTTACCGTAAATGATTGGTCCGTGTCAGTTTTCACGATCAGTGTTTGGTCTGTGTCAGTTTTTGCCATCAGTGATTGATCAGTGTCAGTTTTTGCCATTAGTGAATGGTCTGTGTCAGTTTTTACCATCAGTGTTTGGTCTGTGTCTGTTTTTACCATCAGTGATTGGGCCGTGTCAGTTTTCACGATCAGTGTTTGGTCAGTGTCAGTTTTTGCCATCAGTGATTGGTCTGTGTCAGTTTTTGCCATCAGTGATTGGTCTGTGTCAGTTTTTGCCATCAGTGTTCGGTCTACATCAGTTTTTACCATCAGTGATTGATTAGTGTCAGTTTTCACAATCAGTGTTTGGTCAGTGTCAGTTTTTGCCATCAGTGATTGATCAGTGTCAGTTTTTACCATCAGTGTTTGGTCTGTGTCAGTTTTTACCATCAGTGTTTGGTCCATGTCAGTTTTTACCATCAGTGATTGATCAGTGTCAGTTTTTACCATCAGTGATTGATCAGTGTCAGTTTTTACCATCAGTGAGTGGTCCGTGCCAGTGTTTAGCGTCAGTGTTTGGTCCATGTCAGTTTTTACCATCAGTGTTTGGTCCGTGTCAGGTTTTACCATCAGTGTTTGGTCCGTGTCAGGTTTTACCATCAGTGTTTGGTCCGTGTCAGTTTTTGCCATCAGTGTTTGGTCCGTGTTAGGTTTTACCATCAGTGTTTGGTATGTGTCAGTTTTTACCGTAAATGATTGGTCCGTGTCAGTTTTCACGATCAGTGTTTGGTCTGTGTCAGTTTTTGCCATCAGTGATTGATCAGTGTCAGTTTTTGCCATTAGTGAATGGTCTGTGTCAGTTTTTACCATCATTGTTTCGTCTGTGTCAGTTTTTACCATCAGTGATTGGGCCGTGTCAGTTTTCACGATCAGTGTTTGGTCAGTGTCAGTTTTTGCCATCAGTGATTGGTCTGTGTCAGTTTTTGCCATCAGTGATTGGTCTGTGTCAGTTTTTGCCATCAGTGTTCGGTCTACATCAGTTTTTACCATCAGTGATTGATCAGTGTCAGTTTTCACGATCAGTGTTTGGTCAGTGTCAGTTTTTGCCATCAGTGATTGATCAGTGTCAGTTTTTACCATCAGTGTTTGGTCTGTGTCAGTTTTTACCATCAGTGTTTGGTCCATGTCAGTTTTTACCATCAGTGATTGATCAGTGTCAGTTTTTACCATCAGTGATTGATCAGTGTCAGTTTTTACCATCAGTGAGTGGTCCGTGCCAGTGTTTAGCGTCAGTGTTTGGTCCATGTCAGTTTTTACCATCAGTGTTTGGTCCGTGTCAGTTTTTACCATCAGTGTTTGGTCCGTGTCAGGTTTTACCATCAGTGTTTGGTCCGTGTCAGGTTTTACCATCAGTGTTTGGTCCGTGTCAGTTTTTGCCATCAGTGTTTGGTCCGTGTCAGGTTTTACCATCAGTGTTTGGTCTGTGTCAGTTTTTACCGTAAATGATTGGTCCGTGTCAGTTTTCACGATCAGTGTTTGGTCCATGTCAGTTTTTACCATCAGTGTTTGGTCCGTGTCAGTGTTTAGCGTCAGTGTTTCATCAATGATTTTCACATAGGAAAAAATAAATAAATTGCAAGACTTCAATCTACTTTTGCAGTGTTAATCACGGACAGCATTCACGTTTCACATCGATGGCGTCTGTGTGCTGTACATGAATTTCACGGACCAATAGACTTACATGGATGATTTTGAGCCAAGGCTCTGATCAAAAGCAGAAAAATCTCCATGATATTTTTGTGAACACCCAGTCTCGAAAAAAACATGGAAGAATGAACAGTCCTATAAATTATAGAACATCGATGGCTGTGGTTTATGCCGGCACACCATTATTGTGACCCATGACTTGTAGTTCCATCGTTCTTCTATCCATAATACAGACGCACCATGGGTGTCTCCACTTATGAAAATCCCATTGCAGCACCAAAGACCTTCATGTGTTTTATTCAGCAGAAAGGTCCCATCATGATGGACATTTTTGTGCTTCCAAACTATGTACCTACAGAAGAAACCTTCCATACCTCACTACTTGGCTCCTTTTATTCCAAGATGACTAGAAGGGAAAAAAACAACAACATTTTTTGATAATCTACGATACTTTATTGATCTGGAGGGAAATTATATTATCACTACAGGGAGATGATTAATGGTGTATGCGTCTAGGTGTGACTACCCAATGCATACATTGCAGCTCGTTGAAAATTTCGATAATGATGCACCATTTGGAGCCTTAACAGGAACCTGTCAGCAGAAAATGACTGTACAAACAAAGCTCAGGCACTTGGCGCACCCTTGGCTTGGTTGAGTTATTCAGTGACCGTCCCCACCTACTTGTTTAGCCATACTGTGTCGTAACTAAAGTCCCCTCCTATTTCTAGTAATGTCCCCTATCTTGGGCTTCTTCCTGGTGAGAGACCGCGCATGAGAGAGAGCACGTGAGAGAGCACACAAGAGGGAGAGACTCTTCCATTTTTGAGAAAGGTATAGTCACGGCATGCGCTGACTGAGGCGCCATTTTATTCAATTGTGAAATTGCACAGAACCGTCAACAGTGCAAACACAATGGGCACAGTGCCGGCATGTACTGACAGACAAAATGAACCGGCTCTACATTGAAGCTGGCTGTCAGTCAAGGCCGAGGATGCGATTACGTCGGCCGCGGTGACTGAACTGGCGCCACCCCATGATGGAAACCGAATGCTGGAGGGAATAAAGTTATTTTTCTCCCTGCTGCATTCAGCTGCGTTCAGGCCGCTGACAATGCTGTTTCCCTGTAGATTAACCCAATATCTGCAGGTTAACAGCATTATTTCTGGTGACAGGTTTCCTTTAACATAGCACAAAAATGTAACAAAAAAAATGATCACCACCCGGGCGTAGAGCAAGTTCAATAGCTAGTAATATATATGTCCCCCATTCTGGTATATATGTTCTTCATACTGCCCCATCCTGTTACATATTTATGTCCTCCATCCTAGTATACATGCTCCCCTTACTGGCCCCATCCTAGTATATATTACCCTTAGACTGGGCCCCATCTTGGTACATATATCCCCCATCCTGGTATTTGTCCTGGTATACCCAACAAACACATGGGTTATAGATGATAAGTCCTCTATACATCCTATATATACCCACAGGAACACTGCCTCAGTACCCACTGACGAAGCTACAGGTGAAACGCGCGTTGGGGTACTGGTCAGTGTGGTTCCAATCACCATGGCACATAGTCTGTATTATTAATGGTTGTAAATGCATATGCATAAAATTTAATAGATTATTCAATGTGCATAGGTGGACTATGTCTGACGGTCAGTCAATAGATATTTTAGTACTGCCGCACAATTCTGACTTCTCTTTAATTACACGCCTGCGGTCTAATGATAGTATTGAGATTACTATGTACGGCTATGTTATGTCTATTTTATAAAAATGTCACGATATGTGACTGTCCCTGCGTGGCGCGACCTGACGATCGGTCGGTCGCCAAACAACTGGACAAACAAGGGGACCCCGGGGACAGAATTACAACGGTGGGCCCTGCTATAGGGAACGGGGAAAAGGACACCTCCTGCACTCTGCTGCGGCTGAGTCCTGGACTAACCTGACGTCCTTATATAGGTTCTCTCAACCTGTCGCCGAGCAGGATACCTTGTCCCTCACTTACCCTGCACCTATCCCTCACTAGGGAATTGGTAAGTGCGCACACTTGTCCCACAGCTGCACTAATAAAATACCAAGGGGAAATACGACAGACAGGGTTAAACAAAACAACACTTAGCTTTCTCTGCTACCAATGCACCATGCGGCAGAGTGAGACTCCTGAACTCAGCTTTCAGCAGAATCACCACTGCTCCAGAAAGCTCCTCTCTTCAACAGACCCACCACTGCTCCCGACAAGCTGAATCACCACTGCACAGGTAGCTCCAGTCTTCACCACGTTGGTATCCAAAAAAGGACCTGTCATAACCAACAGTCAGCTGATGCACCAGGTGACCTTATATAGGAAGGTGGGAGTGGTCACCACCAGCAAACTATCTAAACATCTAGTAACACCAGCGGCAACCGGGGGAGAAAAAACTGACATTAACCCCCGATGGCCAGAAAGGAAAAAAGTTTATATCTGAGTTGCCCAAACTGACAGATCCAAAAAATGGATTGCGACAAAAACTGTGTAATCCTGCCTAGTATCATATCATACATGATGTGCAATGTATATGTTTGTTCATTCATTGGAACCATGAACCACACTGCCCCAAATAGTTTTTAAAGGTTTTTTTAGGGGCTGTTTTGTAATTTAGTCTCTTTTCTGTGTGATTTAGGATAAAATTCTAGTTTCAAATTATAATACTATATATATACAATTATTTTCTAGCTACTTTAAAGGGGTGTTAATAGTCTGATATGACGATTTCGATATGTTTGTCCTGTCTCGTTTCTTGCATTTCATTCACATTTACTGTATGTTTAGTGCTATCGGAGCCAGTCAAATGAATGCAAATTATTTTACATGAATCCTCTAATGAAAGATGGAAATTTCTGTGCGTTAAGGACAGGTGATCCTAAAGGGTCACTAGGACCAAAGCTTTCAAGCAAAACACGAAATATGGAAATAGACCGAAATTAAAAATATCTATGAAAATCATCAAATGAGACTTAGGAAATCTTGGGCTGGCATCAGACTCTATAGAATATTCCACCCAGTGGGGACATTATACCACAGGAGGTCTAAAGTTTTGTCTTATCATCTGTATTTTCTAAAATTTTGAGGCAGGGGTTTTATCACTTACAAAGCCACAGACAAGAGCAGCTGTTATCGGCTGCCAAGCAATGTCTGGTTCCCCTGCAGCACCCCCGCAGACGAAATTGAGCATGGCAGCATACTTGATGCGCATGATGTATGGTACTTGGAAGAGACAGACTCTATATAAAGCCGCGCTCCATTTCTGATTATCAAAAGTCCCAAATTCAAGAATTTGATGTAAAAGGAAAGCATTGGCAACTACAATTTTCAAAACTGGACTTTCTTAAAGGGAATTCACACTCAGAAAAGCAAACTTTTGTTGCAATCAAGATTTGATGTTAAATTAATTTCATTTACATTTGGTATTATTTTTTACTTTTTATATCCTGATCTGTAAAAAAAAAAAAAGAATTAATTTTCACACGAGGCAGTAGATCTTGTACAAGATTCTTGCCGTTCTTTCAGGAAATCCAAATGGACATAAACAGCAAAAGACTCAGACCCTTATTTGTATTCAAATATGGAAGGAGAATGTTCTGATTAGGGCACACATTATTGTAGTTTGAGGAGGAGGTGAGCTGTGACATTATCTATAATAAATGGTGGATCCTGTGTTATCTACTCTATCTAGAGGTGTTATCAGTCATTGTACAGGAGGAGGTGAGCTGTGACATCTATTGTGAATGGTGGATCCTGTGTTATCTACTATATATAGAGGTGTTATCAGTCATTATACAGGAGGAGAAGGTGAGCTGTGATATCACCTATTGCGAATGGTGGATCCTGTGTTACCTCCTGTATATAGAGGTGTTATCAGTCATTGTACAGGAGGAGGGGGTGAGCTGTGACATCACCTATTGTGAATGGTGGATCCTGTGCTACCTACTGTATATAAAGGTGTTATCAGTCATTGTACAGGAGTAGGAAGTGAGCTGTGACATCACCTATTGTGAATGGTGGGTCCTGTGTTACCTACTATATATAGAGGTGTTATGAGTCATTGTACAGGAGGAGGTGAGCTGTGACATCACATATTGTAAATGGTGCATCCTGTGTTATCTGCTGTATATAGAGGCGCTATCAGTCATTGTACAGGAGGAGAAGGTGAGCTTTGGTATCATCTATAGTGAATGGTGGATCATGTGTTATCTACTGTATATAGAGGTGTTATCAGTAATTGTACAGGAGGAGGTGAGCTGTGCCATCATCTATTGTAAATGGGGCCTCCTGTGTTTCTTACTGAACGGTATACAAATGCTGTCCGATTTGTTTAGAGAATTTTGCGTGGACCTCTCAGTCTGCAAAAAATCGTGCTCATGTGAATGACCCCTTTCACTTTTATAGGTATGATTGCTCTCTGTGAGAAGCATGTATAGCGCTCGTACGCAAAGAACACATGTGTGAATGATCCCTTGCACTTACCTCGGTGAGGACATTGCTCTTATCCATTGTAACCCTGCACATCACTGCTGACAATGCTCCTACAAACAGGGATGGCATATTAAATACTTACTAATCATTTTTTACAAAAATATTAGTAAAAATTTAAATTTAAAATAAAAATAAATAAAAGAAGACAAAGTTGTTGACTCCCTTTGAGGGACTTTTTACGAGGATTTATCAGGCACGGTCCAGGATGGCTTTACTGTGTGCTGCTACTTTGATTTTTCCTACAGTACTTTCCAGTCTGCTTGGACTTTGATAAACGATTCTGGCAGCGTTTCCGCAGAATTCATGGCCATAGGTTATTTGTTTATTGCGCTTGACATTTGTGCAGGTTTAGAACATGAAGCTTTGCAAATATTATTATAGTTCCCTACTGGTAAACGACTGCCGGGAAGGAGTCAAGACATGCAGAATCCGTGTGTCCGCAGCTGAGCTCCCGATCTGTTCACAGTTTTTTCCCTGATTCACATAGAGTATGTTCACACATTGCAGATTCGATGGGGACGCTTTCCAAAATGTCATAAAATTGGGCATACAGTGCCTTGCGAAAGTATCATAAATCACACAGACAAGAAATTACAAAACAGCCCCTAAAAAAAACCCTTTAAAAACTATTTGGGGCAGTGTGGTTCATGGTTCCAATGAATGAACAAACATATACATTGCACATCATGTATGATATGATACCAGGCAGTATTACATACAGTGCCTTGCGAAAGTATTCAGCCCCCTGGAACTTTTTAACCTTTTCCCACATATCATGCTTAAAACATAGAGATGCCAAATGTAAATTTTTGGTGAAGAATCAACAACAAGTGGGACACAATTGTGAAGTTGAGTGAAATTTATTGATTATTTTAAATTTTTGTTGGAATTCAAAAACTGAAAAGTGGGGCGTGCAATATTATTCGGCCCCTTTAACTTAATACTTTGTTGCGCCACTTTTTGCTGGGATTACAGCTGCAGTCGCTTGGGGTATGTCTCTATCAGTTTTGTACATTGAGAGACTGAAATTCTTGCCCATTCTTTCTTGGCAAACAGCTCGAGCTCAGTGAGGTTGGATGGAGATCGTTTGTGAACAACTGTTTTCAGCTCTTTCCACAGATTCTCGATTGGATTCAGGTCTGGACTGTGACTTGGCCATTCTAACACCTGGATACGTTTATTTGTGAACCATTCCATTGTAGATTTTGCTTTATGTTTGGGATCATTGTCTTGTTGGAAGACAAATCTCCATCCCAGTCTCAGGTCTTTTGCAGACTCCAACAGGTTTTCTTCAAGAATGGTCCTGTATTTGGCTCCATCCATCTTCCCTCTCCCTGCTGAAGAACAGCAGGCACAAACCATCATGCTGCCGCCATCATGTTTGACAGTGGGGATGGTGTGTTCAGAGTGATGAGCTGTGTTGCCTTTACACCAAACATATCGTTTGGCATTGTTGGCAAAAATTTCGATTTTGGTTTCATCTGACCAGAGCACCTTCTTCCACGTTTGGTGTCTCCCAGGTGGCTTGTAGCAAACTTTAAACAACACTTTTTATGGATATCTTTGAGAAATGGCTTTCTTCTTGCCACTCTTCCATAAAGGCCAGGTTTGTGCAGTGTATGACTGATTGTTGTCCAATGGACAGACTGTCCCACCTCAGCTGTAGATCTCTGCAGTTCATCCAGAGTGATCATGGGCCTCTTGGCTGCATCTCTGATCAGTCTTCTCCTTGTTTGAGATGAACGTTTAGAGGGACGGCCGGGTCTTGGTAGATTTGCAGTGGTATGATACTCCTTCCATTTCAATATGATCGGTTGCACGGTGCTCCTTGGGATGTTTAAAGTTTTGGAAATCATTTTGTATCCAAATCTGGCTTTAAACTTCTCCACAACAGTATCACGGACCTGCCTGTTGTGTTCCTTGGTCTTCATGATGCTCTCTGTGCTTCATATAGAACCCTGAGGCTATCACAGAGCAGGTGCATTTATACGGAGACTTGATTACACACAGGTGGATTATATTTATGATCATTAGTCATTTAGGAAAACATTGGATCATTCAGAGATCCACAATGAACTTCTGGAGTGAGTTTGCTGCACTGAAAAAAAAGGGGCCGAATAATATTGCACGCCACACTTTTCAGTTTTTGACTTTCCACAAAAATTTAAAATAACCAATAAATTTCATTCAACTTCACAATTGTGTCCCACTTTTGTTGATTCTTCACCAAAAATTTACATTTGGTATCTTTATGTTTGAAACATGATATGTGGAAAAGGTTGAAAAGTTCCAGGGGGCTGAATACTTTTGCAAGGCACTGTATCCAGATGTAGATCTCCCAGTGGTAATTTTCTGGTCTTTAGCAAGTTGGCGTGGATCAAATGGCTCCTCGGGGGTGTGTCTTTAGGCTCCTCGGCATAATTACCCTGTGAAAAAGTCCCATATCTGTGGAATCAAATAGAAAATTAAAACAAACAAAACAAAGAGAGTAGTTGGAGTAAAATAAGAGCAAGAACTAGTTTATTTTGACAGGTTTTCTTTAAAGGACTGTTCCCACCATACATATATTGCTTAGCTGCAGGATAGGTTATAAATATATCGCAGATTCAGATTCCACCAGTAGGACCTGCATTTCAAGAACAGGGCTGGAACACAAAGGAGCAGCTGATTTTATATTTTTAATACAGCCGCAATGTGTTAGACTAACCTGGTGAGGTGAATCCTCAAAGCCCAAGGTCCAGGTGGGCACACAAGCCATGGGTGTCAATGCAGTACGCATGTGGGGCACACGGGAAAAAGGTAGCAGAAGTACTGAAGATTATAGGTGGATAGGAAACCAGAAAGCTGGTGGAAAAGTTCCTGGAAACCACAAAGAAGTAGTAGAGGTTCTGGAGATCGCAGGTGGACAGGAGACCAGGAACAGGTAGCAGATGTCCTGGATACCGCAGGCGGACAGGACTCTGGAGTACTTAGAAGTTTTAATAACAAGACACAGGTGGGCGTCTTGCTAGGGCTTATGTAGGCCCTGGCAGATGATCACGTTGGATCACACTGGGCCAGCTGCAAAGCCCAAGATGGAGCAAAACAAAATTCAATGGACCAGGGTGAGGGGAGGAAAGCCCAGATCCAGGACAGGTGAGTAACACAAGGAATTTGTTTAAAAACAAGTAAGGGGAGAACCCTTTTAAGTAGGGTTACACCTACCAGGGCAGTGTAGGTGTAATGGATGAATAGAGGCGCAGAATGAAGGGAGGACACCGGGGCTTGCAGTTCCAAAGCTTTACTCACAGTCTGTAGCACACACAGATGCCTGCCTCTGGGCCGTGTCCTCCGGGTCAGAGACTCAGTCAACCTCCAGGCAAGATGGTAGGCTCCCCTCCAACACTCCGCCAACATGTACCTTTCTGAACGTCTCTTCTATAGCGCCTTTAAGTGTGAAGATTTCATAGTACTGAGTTACACTGGAGTTCCTCCTGACAGATGTTCCCAAGAACTCTACTTGTATGGCAGACAGCTGTAGCCTGCTTCGGGGACTCCCTTCTCCTGAGTCCCGGCTCTCTATCCAAGTGCTGTTGTGCCCCAAGTCTTAGATGGGAGTAGTGCATTTACAGCCTACTACTCCACCCAGCGTGCAGCCATCTCATAGAATATAATACTGCCCCCCTCATAGGGTATAATGCACCCCCTCATAGGGTATAATACTGCCCCCCCTCATAGGGTATAATACTGCCCCCCTCATAGGGAATAATGCACCCCCTCATAGGGTATAATGCTGCCCCCTCATAGGGTATAATACTGCCCCCCTCATAGGGTATAATACTGCCCCCCTCATAGGGAATAATGCACCCCCTCATAGGGTATAATGCTGCCTCCTCATAGGGTATAATGCTGCCTCCTCATAGGGTATAATGCTGCCTCCTCATAGGGTATAATACTGCCCCCCTCATAGGGTATAATGCTGCCACCTCATAGGGTATAATACTGCCCCCCTCATAGGGTATAATGCTGCCACCTCATAGGGTATAATACTGCCCCCCTCATAGGGTATAATACTGCCCCCCTCATAGGGAATAATGCACCCCCTCATAGGGTATAATGCTGCCTCCTCATAGGGTATAATGCTGCCTCCTCATAGGGTATAATGCTGCCTCCTCATAGGGTATAATGCTGCCTCCTCATAGGGTATAATGCTGCCTCCTCATAGGGTATAATACTGCCGCCCTCATAGGGTATAATGCTGCCCCCTCATAGGGTATAATGCTGCCTCCTCATAGGGTATAATGCTGCCCCCTCATAGGGTATAATACTGCCCCCCTCATAGGGTATAATGCTGCCCCCTCATAGGGTATAATGCTGCCCCCTCATAGGGTATAATGCTATATAGATATAGAGTTAGATAGATATAGATAGAAAGATAGATGTAGAAATAGATAGATATAGAGATAGATAGTAGATAATGGATAGAAAGTAGATAATGGATAGATATAGATAGAAAGATTCATAGAGATAGATAGAGATAGATATAAAGATAGATATAGAAAGAAATATAGATAGATAGATCGATAGGTAGATAGATATAGCGATAGATAGAAAATAGATAATGGATAGATAGATAGATATAGAGATAGATAGCTATAGATAGAAAGATATAGAGATAGATAGATATATAGATAGAGATAGATAATAGATAGAGATAGATAATAGATAGAGATATACAGATATAATAATAATAATAATATAGACATATATAGATAGATATAGAGATAAATATATATAGATAGATGGCTATAAATAAAAATAGATATAGAGATATAAATAGAGATAGATAGATATAGAGATAATAGATATAGAGATAGATATAGAGATAGATATAGAGACAGATAGATATAGAAAGATAGATATAGAGATAATAGCTAGATATAGAGATATGTATAGAGATAGATAGATATAGAGTTAGAAAGATAGATAGATAGATATAGAGAGAGAGATATAGAGATAGATAGAGATAGCTAGATAGATAGATGGATAGATAGATATAGATAATAGAGATAATAGATAGATATAATAGATAGATATAGAGATAGATGGATAGATCAATAGATAGATAGATAAAGAGAGAGAGAGATAGAGATAGATAGATAATGCGATATAGAGATAGATATAGAAAGATAGATATAGAGATAGATATAGAGATAGATATGGATATAGAGATAACAAATAGATATAGAGATAGATAGATATAGAGATAGATAGATATAGAGATCGATAGATATAGAGAGATAGATAGATAGATATAGAGATAATATATAGATAGCTATAGAGAGAGAGATATAGAGATAGATATAGAGAGAAACAGATATAGATATAGAGATAGATATAGAGATAGATAGGTAGATATAGAGATAATAGATAGATATAGGGATAGATAGATATAGATATAAAGATAGATAGAGATAGAGAGAGAGATAGATATAGAGAGAGATAGATACAGAGATCGATAAATAGATAGATATAGATATAGATAATAGATATAGATAGATAGATAATAAATATAGAGATAACAGATAGATATAGAGAGCGTAAGATAGAAAGATATAGAGATAGGTAGATATAGATAATAGAGATAGCTAGATAGATAGACATAATAGATAGATATAGATATAGATAGATATAGAGATAGCTAGAAAGATAGATATAGAGATAGATGTAGAGATAGAAAGATAGATATAGAGATAGAGCGATAGATAGATAGAGATAGATATAGATAATAGATAGAGATAAATAGATAGATAAAGATAGATAGATATAGAGATAGATATAGAGATAGATATAGAGATAGAAAGATAGATAGATATACAGAGAGATAGATATAGAGATAGAGATAAATAGATAGATAGATATAGATATAGAGAGAGATAGATACAGAGAAAAGATATAGAGATAAATAGATAGAGAAAGATAGATAGATATATAGATATAGAGATAGAAAGATAGATATACAGAGAGATAGATATAGAGATAGATAGAGATATATAGATAGCTATTGAGATATAGAGATAGATAGAGAGAAATAGATATAGATATAGAGATAGATATAGAGATAGATAGAGATAGATATATAGATATAGATATAAAGATAGATATAGAGATAGATAGAGATAGATATATATAGATATAAAGATAGATATAGAGATAGATATAGAGATAGAGCGATAGATAGCGAGAGATATAGATATAGAGATAGATAGATACAGAGAAAAGATATAGAGATAGATAACGGATAGATAAATAGATAGACAGGTATAGAGATAGATAGATAGAGATATTAGATAGAGATATATATAGATAAAGATAGATAGATATAGATGGCAGCTAGATAGATAATAAATATAGAGATAATAGATATAGAGATAGATAACGGATAGATAAATAGATAGATAGGTATAGAGATAGATAGATATAGATATTAGATAGAGATATATATATAGATAAAGATAGATAGATATAGATGGTAGCTAGATAGATAATAAATATAGAGATAATAGATATAGAGATAGATAGAGTAAGATAGATAGATATAGAGATAGATAGATAGACATAATAGATAGATATAGAGATATATATATATATATATAGAAAGATATAGAGATAGATAGATATAGAGATAGATGTAGAGATAGAAAGATAGATATAAAGATAGAGCGATAGATATAGAGATAGATAGATATAGATAATAGATAGAGATAGAAAGATAGATAGATATAAGATAGAGAGAGATATATATAGAGATAGATAGATAGATAGAGAGAGAGAGACAGCTAGAGAGAGCGAGAGAGATATAAAAAACAAAACAAAACACAATACTCACCTCTCCTCCTCGCTCCCACGCTGATCCCGGCTTCAGTGTCAGGAGCTGCCCCCTCTGCCAGACACACAGCGGGTGCGCGATGTAGTGACGTCATCGCGCACTGGCTGTGAGTCAGGAGCAGAGAGGACTGAGGGCGGCGCCGGCCCTGATGCAGAGCAGCTTACTGGGCTGGGGGCGGGGCCTCTGGGGGTGGAGACTGTGAAATGATATTCACTGCTTCGCAGTGAATATTCATTTCTCTTTAGCAGCGGGGACAGGGGCTCCTGCCTCCTGACACCCGCTGCTGCTCCGCTGGCAGGGGCCCCCATAGCAGCTGCATAGTGTGCGACACACCACTGGCTGGGGGCCCCTGGAGCAGCGGGGGCCCTAGGCAACTGCTGGCCCTGTATGCCAGCAGGTGCCAGGGCCCACCAGATGCCAGGGCCCACCGGAGAATCCACCGGTTCTCCGGTGGGCCAGTCCGACGCTGACTCCACCGGTGTCTGCTTCAGAACCATAAGTGTCCATACAACCTCGGGGACCAGGCCCCGGCCTTGCGCTTAGAACCAATAGGCAGGGTGCTTCCTTCCAACCCACGTCCTCTCTGTTCTATTCTCCTTCGTTCCATGCTAATCTCTCTTTCTTATGGATGCTTAGGTTACAGATCAATGTCCTTCTTCCTCCTTTCCTTCACTGTGCCAGCTGGCTCAGATCACTGAGGCAGCTGCAGCACTCCTTCCTCCATCCCTTCTCCCAGGGATCTCCACTCCTCTCCGAGTGGCTTCCTTCCCGACTGACCTCTTGTCAGCCTGCCCTGACGGACTGACCTCTCATCCTACACTTTCCCACTCTTTTATGTGTCTTAACTCCACCCACCTCCCAGCACGTCCAGTGTTCCAAGCAGGGAACCACCAAAGGTGCTCTGCTACTCTCTAAGCACTGAGCCACAATGTGGTTGTGCAGAACTACCCTGTTGTGTGTGGTGTGAGTGTTGAAGTGTGGAAAGGAGTTCCAATCTTACCTGGCTTGTGGGGCATTACACCTTAGGAGAAGGTGCAGTACCTCTGTGGCGACTGAGCCCCAGGGGCGCCATATAATTATATCTCATCTTGCTCACACATCCACAGGCATTAGAGTCTTTTGTTGTCGTCAAGCTTGAGAATAGATGAAACGTGTACTGTTGAATTAAGGGAAGGATAACAAAGAAACCTCAAGAAAAGTTTAAGTCATCTTTTTAAATGTTTACATTTGCAAATAGTTGATAAAATAATTATTTTATGTGATGAGTAGCAAACACTTACTAAGGGAGGGCAAAATAGGAGTAACCACCTAATAAGGGTAATGAGGAAGCATATAATAGTAGCAAACACTTAATAAGGGAGGTCATAATAGTGGCAGACACTTAATACGGGAGGGCATCATAGTAATAAACAGTTAAGAAGGGAGGGAATAATAGTGGCAACCGTTTACTAAGGGAGGGCATAATAATAGCAAACTCTTACTAAGGGCATAATAGTAATAAACAGTTAGAATGGGAAGGCATACTAGTAGCAAACACTTAATAAAGGAGGGCACAATAGTGGCGAACACTTAATAAGGGAGAGCATAATTTTACACTGTATACAGAGCACTATCGGCAAGCAATGGGCATTCAGGAGCAAACTAATAATTTATGAGCCTGGCATTACTTCAACATTTACTGTAACTGTGTATGAATTGTCAGGATATACTCATAGTTCTCAGAAATTTCTGAAAGGGATGGAGTTTGTGTAAAAGTTTTAGTGTCAGTCTAGCCCAAATACTCAAACTGTTTGTAAATGCTGCTGTAAAGTGGGTATTCTAGGGGCATTCCTGTGAGACATGGGGTCTTTCATAGAAGGCAAGGTTGAAGCTGGGACTTAAAGAAGACCTGATGACTCTTTTAGTCCCAGCTCCAACCTTGCATACTTGTGATAGACCCCACACGTTCCGGCCCCTAGAACAACTACTTTTGAGCAGATTTTACCCGAAGAGTTCAAAAGGGCTTCCCTTGATGTTTTTTTTAATCCAGTATACGAAGAACTTGGTATAATGCGAGAAAAGCGAGAAAATAATTTTAATTGCAATCCACATTAAAATATATATGACGCTTCGGTTAAAACCTTGTCGCATTGAATAAATTCAAAGCAAATTGAATTTCCCAACTGGATTTCGGCAAATCTCACAAATTTCCGAAAAACCCTTCAAATGATGGAGCAATTGCACCTGGGAATTGTGTAAATCATCCAGCAAAATACTCAAAGACTTACATAATATAAAAGTATATTTAACAGTAAGGGCTCACTCACACAAACATATAAATCGACGCGTTCAATGTGAGAAAACATCGCAGTACACTCTGACCAATGTTAGCAAAGGAGTCAGTGCTCATCTGCAAGTTTTTTTCAGCTCGGATCGGACAGAGAAGAAAATTGCAGCATGCTGCTATTTCTGGAAGAATCGTATCGCACTCGCCGGTGCAAGAAAAAAAATTGAAACGGCACACGGACCAGGCATATGCTGTCCGATTTTTACACACCCATCTCAACATCAGCCAAGTACAGTAAATTCGCAGCTCGAATTGTCGGAATAGAATACATAGAGTACATAAAAAGATGTCAGTGAGATGTATAATTAGTGATTTGGGTGTGTGTAGTTTACTGAAAATGTATTTAGCTAATGAATGAATAAATATATTTTAAAAAATGGCATGGGATCCGCCTTATTTTTAACAACCAGCTGAGGGAAAGCAGGACGCCTGTGAGCTGGTGTTATTATTCTGGAAAGGGACAATATCAGCTCATTGCTATCTGCGTAGCCTTTACTATTTAGCAAAAAGGAACCAGGAGCAGTAAATAAAATATAGATTTTATTGTTATTCAAATATAATTAAATTCAAAATTGTCAATAATTAATCAGAAATGTCATACATAAGGGAATCAGCAACACCTAGGTAGCCACGTACAGAGGGTGTTGGGAGAAAAAGTGGCAACGTAGTACTTAATCACATATACCAATAAAATTGGCCTTAAAAAATACAACAAAGTGATGTTCAAAAAGTATTACCCACCAAAAGGGGGAAGATGTGCAGAAAATATATATAAAAATAAAAAAAGGACACAAATATCTCTCAATAGTCCTGTAAAGTGCAGCAGTGCATAGTTAAGTTATCCAAAACCCAGACCTACAAAATAGACAATGGACAGAGAGTATTATAGCCTGATGTCAAATGTGACTGCTACCATTGTTTACCCATAATAAAGTTATCCTGGACTCAGACCTACAGCCCACGTCACAGCAAGGTAGGTTGGCCTTTGGCTTTATTTTACTATTTTCTATGCCGCATATACTTTTCTCTTGGCCTAGCAAGTACTAATGATAGCGCTTACACTTGATAAGCACTTTTTGCCCGTGGATTAATCTGTAGGTCTGGGTCCAGAATCACTTTATTATGGGTAAACAATGGTAGCAGTCACATTTGACATCAGGCTATAATTCCCTCTGTCTGTGGTCTATTTTGTAGGTCTGGGTTTCGGATCACTTAACTATGCACTGCTGCACTTTACAGGGCTATTGAGAGATATTTGTGTCCTTTTTTATTTTTATATATATTTTCGGCACATCTTCCCCCTTTTGGTGGATAATACTTTTTGAACATCACTTTGTTGTATTTTTTATGGCCAATTTTATTGGTATATGTGACTAAGTACTACGTTGCCACTTTTTCTCCCAACCCCCTCTGTGCGTGGCTACCTAGGTGTTGCTGATTCCCATATGTATGACATTTCTGATTAATTACTCACAACTTTGAATTTTATTATATTTGAATAACAATAAAATTTATATTTTATTTACTGCTCCTGGTTCCATTTTTCTTGGGTTTATGTGATGTTATTATGGATGAGCTCTAATATTTTTAGCCTCTTTTTGGTATTTATCTAGTAAAAAGGGAGGACCCCCCAAAAATGACTTGGGGTCCCCCTATTTTTAATAACCAGCAAAGGCTAAGCAGACTGCGAGTGGATATTAATAGGCTGGGAATGATGGGTCATTACTAGAGTTGAGCGAAACTGGTCGGTCAAATTCAAAAATAGCCGACTTTAGCTAAACTCGAGTTTCGCCGATCGAAACCCGACCATAGCGTGAGGTCGGTCGGCCATGAGGTCGCCGATCAGTCGATCAGAGCGCCAAAGTCGCGTTTCAAATAATGCTTCCAGTGCCTTTTCTCAGCCAATGATAGAGGACACACACTGTGGGCAACGCGATGACATGGGCAGTGGCCACCACCACCTTAGAAAAGGGCATTGAAGTGATTGGCTGGCTTTGTGAGGCATTACAGTGGGTATAAAAGGCCGTGACCACCGACCACCATCTTACTTCAGCCGATCTTAGAATAGGGAGAGGTGCTGCTGCTGCTGCTGATTCTGAATAGGGAGAGCGTTAGGCAGGGAAGAAGAAAAACAATATTGCTCCTGCTGAGCGCTTTTCACTGTACAGTTAGTGTGCAGTGAAAGGGGAGAATTTTTGTTGTGTGCAGCAGCGCTGGTGGTGATTAGGCTGCCTTTTAAGGCTACCTGCTAGCTGCATTGCTGTGTGCACACTGCTGTTCAAACTGCTTTAGCACTCCAACTTTTATTATTTTGTTCTGGTGAGCTACTGAGCGTTCATTTTTTTCACACACCATATAGCGGTGTACGCTCCTCACACACTACCGTGTACCGGATAGTATCACGGACAAATAGAAGCTATCTGAGGGTGACTCTGGAAAAACAAGCCGAGGAGATTTTCCATTTTTCCAGACCTACACCTTATAGAGCTGTCCGCTTTTCAAACAGTTTTGTATATCAGCTGTTTGATCACGGTCAAAACTAGACAGAGACAGTGTGTGTCAGTCCGTATAAAAATAGATGGAGATTGACAATTTTCCATTCACACACCGTATAGAGCTGTCCGATTCTCAAACAGTATTGCATATCTGCCGTTCGCATTACAGTCACATCTATACAGAGTCAGCGTGTGTTTGTGTGACACTCCGTAAATACATATACGGATATTGTTAGTTACACTCCGTCCGGTCCACCTCTACTTCCCCCATATGCAGCTCTCCAGTCCAGCTCACCCTACCAGACACTCTGAGTAGCACAAGAAAGTACTCATCCTCTCATCCGCATACACTGTGTTTGAACGCCTACATTGCCAAACTAATCTCAATAGAGATGATGCCCTATCATTTGGTTGAAAGCGAAGCTTTCTGCGAGCTCATGGCCTACGCTGTAGCACGCTATGACCTACCCAGTCGGCACTTCTTTTCTCGAAAACCATCTCTGCCCTCCACCGGCATGTGAAAGACCGCATTGTCCATGCACTAAAACAGCCAGTGAGTGGAAAGGTGCACCTCACAGCAGATGCATGGACCAGTAGGCATGGCCAGGGCCATTACGTGTCCATCACTGCGCAGTAGGTTAATGTGGTGGATGCAGGCTCCACTGGGGACAGCGGCGGTGGAACAGTGATGCCTAGCCCACGGTATAGGAAACAGTTGGATGTAGTCTTTCGACCCTCCTCCTCCATCAGCGAAAGCTCGTCCACAGAGCGTAGTCACACGAGCAAAAACATCCATAGCTGGCAGTGTTGCACACGAGGTGTCCCACTATCGAACAGCTATTGGAAGCGTCAGCAGGCTGTGTTAAAGATGATGTCTTTGGGCGACAACAGACACATCGCGGAGGTACTGGCTGACTACTTGCAGCGACAAACTGAGTCATGGCTGGGCAGTCTACATCTTGAGGCAGGCAAGGTAGTCAGTGATAATGGCCGTAATTTTGTGGAAGCCATAGCCCATGCAAAACTCACACATACCTTGCCTGGCTCACACTTTGAACCTGGTGGTGCAGTGCTTCCTTAATAATTATCCGGAGTTAATATAAGTTAATAGTTGCTACATAAGGAGCGAAGACTGTGCTCGCACATCCATCGCTCAAACGTCCACTCCACTCGTATGCAGAAGCTGCAGCGATTGCTTCACCTCCCCAAGCACCGCCTAATCATAGACATTGCAACAAGGTGGAACTCCACCCTGCACATGGTTGAGAGGCTGTGCGAACAGAGGCAGGCTGTAATGCATTTGTGGGAGGATACACGGGCAGGCAGTTTGAGGGAAGACATGGAATTGTCCAGTGTGCAGTGGTCAAAGTTGAAAGACCTCTGTAAAGTCCTTCAGTGTTTTGAGGAATGCAAATGGCTGGTAAGCGCAGACGATGCCATCATAAGCATGAGCATCCCACTTATGCGTCTGCTTATGCAAAGTTTGACGCACATTAAGGATCAGGCGTCTGCAGCGGAGGAGGAGGAGGAGGGAAGCCTTGCTGACAGTCAGCCATTGTCTGGTCAGGGAATTGTCCTGGACGAGGTGGAGGAAGAAGAGGAAGAAGAGTAAGAGGAGGAGGATGAGGGGGATGATTATATTGGGCAGGAGGATGCTTCTCAGGGGGCAAGAGAAAATATTGGCGTTCCAAGGTCAGGTACAGTGTTTGTGCGTGACTGAAGAGATGTGGATTTGCCAGAAAGTGCTCCTCCACCCAGCAGTGGCAGTGCAGCATTGACACCTGGAACATTGGCCCACATTTCCGATTATGCCTTGCGGATCCTAAAAAGGGACCTCCGCATTGCCAAAATGATGAGGGATGATGACTAGAGTTGAGCGACTTTTGTTTTTTTAGGGTCGCGTTTCGTTTCGTGAAACCCGACTTTTCCAAAAGTCGGGTCGAGCAAGATCGTCCGATTATAGGGAAAAGTCGGGGTCGTCCCGAAACACGAAACCCAATGTAAGTCAATGGGGAATAAAAGTCGGCAGTGAGAGGAGGACAGGAAACACACCTACAGTGCCCATTTGAATGCCAAAAGCATCAATTCTTCTTTCTTAAGCTTGTCAACCTTAATTAACTTCATAATACAAGTTACGCACTGAAAAATGGGGGTTATTTGGCTACAAACTGTGGGGGGGGAGGGCTGGCTCCAGGTTTTCATGTACCCTGGGCGAAAGAGCGCCCCTTTAACACATACCACAACTCATCATGCTCCGATACGGCAGAGAAATAGCGGTATAGTCCAATGAAAAATACCTCACTTTTTACATCTCATGACGAGGCCCATCTATTTCTCCATACAGAATCATTGGTCCCATATAATGTTTGAAACAGTATATGATGAGCTCCACATAATGCTACAGTATATGTTGGTCCCCATGGATGAAGCTCCACTGTCTTATGGGCCCAAATAATGCTCCAAACATAATGGGCCCCATTTCTAATGCTCTAGTGTATAATGGGCCCTGTAAATGCTGCTCCAGTGTCTGATGTCCACCTTTGGAATGTTCCAGTGTATGGTGTGCCCCATCTATCATTCTCCAGAGTATAGTGCTCCCCAAAAATTGCTGTCCCAACATTTAAAACAATCAAATAAGTCTCCTCGCTAGGGAATCCCTGTACTTGTCTGGACAGGTGCTGTAGCTTGCTTAACAGCTCGCCAGCCGTTCTCACGCCCAGTATGGATTACACGTGATTGCACAAAGGTGAGAAAGGGTACCGTATCCCCAGATAACATGTATGGATAGCGTACACATTCAAAATATATGTCTCAGGAGGCAGGCTCAGACGGTGTTAGGCCCAGTATGGATTGCACGTGATTGCACAAAGGTTAGAAAGGGTACCGTATCCCCGGATAACATGTATGGATAGCGTACACATTCAAAATATATGTCTATACAGCATGAGGCAGGCTCAGACGGTGTTAGGCCCAGTATGGATTGCACGTGATTGCACAAAGGTTAGAAAGGGTACCGTATCCCCGGATAACATGTATGGATAGCGTACACATTCAAAATATATGTCTATACAGCATGAGGCAGGCTCAGACGGTGTTAGGCCCAGTATGGATTGCACGTGATTGCACAAAGGTTAGAAAGGGTACCGTATCACCGGATAACATGTATGGATAGCGTACACATTCAAAATATATGTCTATACAGCATGAGGCAGGCTCAGACGGTGTTAGGCCCAGTATGGATTGCACGTGATTGCACAAAGGTTAGAAAGGGTACCGTATCCCTAGATAACATGTATGGATAGCGTACACATTCAAAATATATGTCTATACAGCATGAGGCAGGCTCAGACGGTGTTAGGCCCAGTATGGATTGCACGTGATTGCACAAAGGTTAGAAAGGGTACCGTATCCCTGGATAACATGTATGGATAGCGTACACATTCAAAATATGTCTCAGGAGGCAGGCTCAGACGGTGTCAGGCACAGTATGGATTTGACGGCCCAGATTACACAGCGGAGGAGCAGGGAGAGGTAAAGATTGCAAATGCTGGGGCCCTGCCCAAGCAAGGGGGGCGCACTCGTGGGCGTCGGTACTGGCACTGGGCCCCTCATAGTACAGCGGTGTGTCTGACGGCGGGTGTGCACCACCACCGTCAGAGACACTTGAATGCACTATGAGGGACCCTGTGCCAGTGCCCGCGCCCAAGAGTCGGCCTACCCACCTGTCCAGGGCAACGGCACTCGCACGGTGTCGTGCGCTAGGTGGTGACCCCGGCCATGGGGGGGGAGGCAGCACAGTTAGGGAGTTTTAGAAAGTGGCATATGTTGATGTTGGACATTCAGCTGATGCAAAAGGCGAAATAGGTGAAGTACCAGGAAGAGGTGGACCAAAGCAAGCCATTTTTCTGTCACCCTATGTGTCATCAGGGGAAGGTGGGACAAAATCCTTGGAAACCCATGCGTGGTTCATTTTAATGAAGGTTAGATCATCCACATTTTGGGTTGACAGACGGGTCCTTTTTTCTGTCAGGATTGATCCAGCTGCACTGAAGACTCTTTCCGATAGCACACTTGCAGCTGGGCAAGCGAGCTCCTGTAAGGCATATTGGGCCAATTCAGGCCAGGTGTCCAGTTTAGCGGCCCAATAGTCAAAGGGGAATGACCTGTGTGGGAGAACATCGATATGGGAGGAAAAGTAGTTTGTAACCATAGTTGACAACTGCTGTCTCCTGTCACTTTCCATCGATGCAGTATTACCAGTTGTGTGAGCGGTATTTGAAAAATCAGTCCACAACATTGTCATGAAACCCCTGTCTCCAACGCCACTTCTGCTGTGTGCACCACGAACACCTCTGCCAAGCTGCCCCGGCCCGTACGGCTCGTGTGAGAACCATCACCGCTGCTGTGTGCTGGGAATGCCTTAAGCAACCAATTTACCAGAGTTGCTTGTTTATTAGCCAATATTAGGTCAAGGTTCTCCTGTGGCATGATGTTTTGTAATTTGCCTTTATAGCGTGGATCCAGGATGCTGGCCAACCAGTAGTCGTCATCGTTCATCATTTTGGCAATGCGGGGGTCCCTTTTTAGGATCCGCAAGGCATAATCTGACATGTGGGCCAATGTTCCCGGTGTCAATGATGCACTGCGAGTGCTGGGTGGAGGAGAACTTTCTGGCAAATCCACATCCCTCCAGTCACGCAAAACCTTGTACCAGACCTTGCCACGCCAACATTTTCACTTGCCCCACGAGATGCATCCTCCTCCCCTAAGTAATCATCCCCATCATCATCCTCCTCCTCCTCTTCTTCCTCCACCTCGTCCAGGAGAGGTCCCTGAGCAGACAATGGCTGAATGTCATCAAGGATTCCCTCCTCCTCTTCCTCCTCATCAACATTGGCTGCAGACGCCTGCTCCTTAAGGTGCGTCAAAGTTTGCATGAGCAGACGCATAAGTGGGATGCTCATGCTTAGGATGGCGTCGTCTGCGCTTACCAGCCGTGTGCATTCCTCAAAACACTGAAGGACTTTACAAAGGTCTTTCAGCTTCGACCACTGCACGCCTGTCAACTCCATGTCTGCTCTCAAAGTGCCTGGCCGTGTATCCTCCCACAAATGCATTATGGCCTGCCTCTGCTCGCACAGCCGCTCCACCATGTGCAGGGTGGAGTTCCACCTTGTTGCAATGTCGATAATGAGGCGGTGGTTGGGAAGGTGGAGCAATCGCTGCAGCTTCTGCATACGAACGGAGTGTACAGGCGACCGGCGGATGTGCGCGCACAGTCTTCGCACCTTCTGGAGCAGGGCTGTTAACTCCGGATAATTTTTGAGGAAGCACTGCACCACCAGGTTCAAGGTGTGAGCCAAGCAAGGTATGTGGCTGAGTTTTGAAAGGGCTATGGCTGCCACAAAATTACGGCCGTTATCACTAACTACCTTGCCTGCCTCAAGATGTACACTGCCCAGCCATGACTCAGTTTGTCGCTTGAAGTACTCGGCCAGCACCTCGGCGGTGTGTCTGTCGCCCAAACACATCATCTGCAACACAGCCTGCTGACGCTTTCCACTAGCTGCTCGATAGGGGGACACATTGTGTGCAACAGTGGCAGCTGCAGATGGAGTGCTCGTACGACTGCGCTCTGTGGACGAGCTTTCGCTTCTGGAGGAGGAGGAGGAGGGTCGAACGCCTACAGCCAACTGTTTCCTATACCGTGGGCTAGGCAGCACTGTCCCACCACCGCTGTCCCCTGTGGACCCTGCATCCACCACATTAACCCAGTGCGCAGTGATGGACACGTAATGGCCCTGGCCATGCCGACTGGACCATGCATCAGTTGTGAGGTGCACCTTTCCGCTCACTGACTGCTTGAGTGCATGGACAATGCGGTCTTTCACATGATGGTGGAGGGCTGGGATGGCTTTGCGAGAGAAGAAGTGGTGACTGGGTAGGTCATAGCGTGGTACTGCATAGGCCATGAGTTCGCGGAAAGCTGTGCTTTCCACCAACCGAAAGGGCATCATCTCAAACGAGATTAGTTTGGCAATGTGGGCGTTCAAACCCAGTGTACGCGGATGAGAGACTGAGTACTTTCTTGACCTACTCATAGTGTCTGGGAGGGTGAGCTGGACTTGAGAGCTGCATATGGTGGAAGTAGCGGTGGACAGGGTGGACTGAGAGAGGGTTGATGATGGTGATGGAGTTGGTGTTCTTTCTGATGGCCTAGAATCAGTCTTTCGTTGATATAACAGTGGGATTCCCTGACTGCTGTGGTCTTGCAACGACACCTCAACATTTGCTGCTGTGCTAACTGGTGGGCTTACAGTGGGGGAAACAATGTAGCGTTGCTGACTACCTTTGTTGTGATCAGTTGCACATGTAGCACTTGAGGTTTGGTCTTGTGTCCACGCTTGCAAGTGCATGCTGGTTAAATGTCTAAGCATGCAACTGGTATTCAAATTTTTCAGATTTTTCCCTCGGCTAAAGGTCTTTGCGCACTTCTTACAGATAACCTTGGCCTGATCATGAGGATTTTGTTCAAAAAAGTGCCACACTGCACTCTTCCTACTTTGGCAGACATTTTGCGGCCTAGCACGCTGTGATCTTTTGACCCTCTGGACAAGCTGTCCAGCAACTCTTTTGATGTTTGGAACCTGTCTTTGGAGTGCTCCGGGCCTGCCAGATAACAGCTGTTGCGATGTCGATGTCTGCTGTGGATGCTCCTCATCTGAGCTATTGGAAGCAGCACCCTCTTCCCCCAATGGATGCCAATCTGGGTCAACAACTGGGTCATCCATCACCTCCTCTTCTATGTCATGTGCACCTTCCTCTGTGTCACCGTGTATGGTGGTATAGTGTGCGGGAAGAGGCACCTGAGTCTCATCAGGGTCAGAATCTGGCTCTGTACACTGCGAGGACAATGTAGTGCTCTGAGTGAATGTACCAGCAGAAACATCCATCAGCGGCTGTGCATCAGTGCACTCCATGTCAGATTCATCTTGGCCTGGGTAATTCACCATTTGACTTGATAATCCAGGCATGGTATGTGAAAACAGCTCCATGGAGTAATCAGTAGTATGGCCTGCGTCATCCTTCAATCTTGGTTGGGGTGAAGGACACAAGGAAAGGTGTGGTTCATGAACATGAGCCTCCAATGACGACTCAGTGCTTTTACTTTTCACAACTGAAGAAGAGGAGGCGATAGAGCTGGAGGCTGAGTCAAGACAAAACTTTTTCCTGATGCTCTGGCTTTAAAAGCGGTTTGCCAACTCCTAGAAAACTAAGCGTTCGAGGCCTTATGTAGCCAGACGATGACGCAGGGTCAGCACCTCCTGCATTCGGTCCTATTTTGCTCTTGCCACTACCATCAGATCCACCACCAACACCATCATTACAAGCTGCCAACCCCCGCCCAATTCCACGGCCTCTTCCACCAGCCTTCCTCATTTTTGGTAGAAATGTAGACAAAATCCAACAAACTATATAGTAATGTAAAACAAGGTACAAGGTGTCTATAGGACAGGGGAGATTTTGAATTTCTGCACACACTTTTGGACACTGGACACTTTTGGATTGTGTGAGGCCCACTGATATCTGAGCGCTATGTGACAGGCTCGATGGCACAGCTGTGACCAAAGTGACGAGAGGATAAGGGAGATTTTGAATATCTGCACACACTTTTGGACAGTGGACACTTTTGGATTGTGTGAGGCCCACTGATATCTGAGCGCTATGTGACAGGCTCGATGGCACTGCTGTGACAAAAGTGACTAGAGGATAAGGGAGATTTTGAATATCTGCACACACTTTTGGACACTGGACACTTTTGGATTGTGTGAGGCTCACTGATATCTCAGCGCTATGTGACAGGCTCGATGGCACTGCTGTGACAAAAGTGACTAGAGGATAAGGGAGATTTTGAATTTCTGCACACACTTGTGGACAGTGGACACTTTTGGAATGTGTGAGGCCCACTGATATCTGAGCGCTATGTGACAGGCTCGATGGCACTGCTGTGACAAAAGTGACTAGAGGATAAGGGAGATTTTGAATATCTGCACACACTTTTGGACACTGGACACTTTTAGATTGTGTGAGGCCCACTGATATCTGAGCGCTATGTGACAGGCTCGATGACACTGCTGTGACAAAAGTGACTAGAGGATAAGGGAGATTTTGAATATCTGCACACACTTTTGGACACTGGACACTTTTGTATTGTGTGAGGCCCACTGATATCTCAGCGCTATGTGACAGGCTCGATGGTACTGCTGTGACAAAAGTGACTAGAGGATAAGGGAGATTTTGAATTTCTGCACACACATGTGGACAGTGGACACTTTTGGATTGTGTGAGGCCCACTGATATCTGAGCGCTATGTGACAGGCTCGATGGCACTGCTGTGACAAAAGTGACTAGAGGATAAGGGAGATTTTGAATATCTGCACACACTTTTGGACACTGGACACTTTTGGATTGTGTGAGGCCCACTGATATCTGAGCGCTATGTGACAGGCTCGATGGCACTGCTGTGACAAAAGTGACTAGAGGATAAGGGAGATTTTGAATATCTGCATACACTTTTGGACACTGGACACTTTTGGATTGTGTGAGGCCCACTGATATCTCAGCGCTATGTGACAGGCTCGATGGCACTGCTGTGACAAACTGACTAGAGGATAAGGGAGATTTTGAATTTCTGCACACACTTGTGGACAGTGGACACTTTTGGATTGTGTGAGGCCCACTGATATCTGAGCGCTATGTGACAGGCTCGATGGCACAGCTGTGACCAAAGTGACGAGAGGATAAGGGAGATTTTGAATATCTGCACACACTTTTGGACAGTGGACACTTTTGGATTGTGTGAGGCCCACTGATATCTGAGCGCTATGTGACAGGCTCGATGGCACTGCTGTGACAAAAGTGACTAGAGGATAAGGGAGATTTTGAATATCTGCACACACTTTTGGACACTGGACACTTTTGGATTGTGTGAGGCCCACTGATATCTCAGCGCTATGTGACAGGCTCGATGGCACTGCTGTGACAAAAGTGACTAGAGGATAAGGGAGATTTTGAATATCTGCACACACTTTTGGACACTGGACACTTTTGGATTGTGTGAGGCCCACTGATATCTCAGCGCTATGTGACAGGCTCGATGGCACAGCTGTGACAAAAGTGACTAGAGGATAAGGGAGATTTTGAATTTCTGCACACACTTGTGGACAGTGGACACTTTTGGATTGTGTGAGGCCCACTGATATCTGAGCGCTATGTGACAGGCTCGATGGCACTGCTGTGACAAAAGTGACGAGAGGATAAGGGAGATTTTGAATATCTGCACACACTTTTGGACACTGGACACTTTTGGATTGTGTGAGGCCCACTGATATCTGAGCGCTATGTGACAGGCTCGATGGCACTGCTGTGACAAAACTGACTAGAGGATAAGGGAGATTTTGAATATCTGCACACACTTTTGGACACTGGACACTTTTGGATTGTGTGAGGCCCACTGATATCTCAGCGCTATGTGACAGGCTCGATGGCACTGCTGTGACAAAAGTGACTAGAGGATAAGGGAGATTTTGAATATCTGCACACACTTTTGGACACTGGACACTTTTGGATTGTGTGAGGCCCACTGATATCTGAGCGCTATGTGACAGGCTCGATGGCACTGCTGTGACAAAAGTGACTAGAGGATAAGGGAGATTTTGAATATCTGCACACACTTTTGGACACTGGACACTTTTGGATTGTGTGAGGCCCACTGATATCTCAGCGCTATGTGACAGGCTCGATGGCACTGCTGTGACAAAAGTGACTAGAGGATAAGGGAGATTTTGAATATCTGCACACACTTGTGGACAGTGGACACTTTTGGATTGTGTGAGGCCCACTGATATCTGAGTGCTATGTGACAGGCTCGATGGCACAGCTGTGACAAAAGTGACTGGAGGATAAGGGAGATTTTGAATTTCTGCACACACTTGTGGACAGTGGACACTTTTGGATTGTGTGAGGCCCACTGATATCTGAGCGCTATGTGACAGGCTCGATGGCACTGCTGTGACAAAAGTGACTAGAGGATAAGGGAGATTTTGAATTTCTGCACACACTTGTGGACAGTGGACACTTTTGGATTGTGTGAGGCCCACTGATATCTGAGCGCTATGTGACAGGCTCGATGGCACAGCTGTGACAAAAGTGACTAGAGGATAAGGGAGATTTTGAATTTCTGCACACACTTGTGGACAGTGGACACTTTTGGATTGTGTGAGGCCCACTGATATCTGAGCGCTATGTGACAGGCTCGATGGCACAGCTGTGACAAAAGTGACTAGAAGATAAGGGAGATTTTGAATCTCTGCACACACTTTTGGACACTGGACACTTTTGGATTGTGTGAGGCCCAATGAATATCTGAGCGCTATGTGACAGGCTCGATGGCACAGCTGTGACAAAAGTGACTAGAGGATAAGGGAGATTGGATTGCTTTTAAAAAAGCAGTTTGCGGAGCAGTGGGTAAACAGCAATGCCAGCCTGTCAGGAAGCCTTAAAAGGCAGCCCAACAACCAACACCACTGATACACCACTATATAGCCTCCCCTTGCACTGCACACACAGTGACTGGTGTGTTGTGCAGGCCAAATCGCTAGCAGCAGAAGCAGTTTTTTTGTCTTCTTCCCTGCCTAACGCTCTCCCTACAGAATCAGCAGCAACCTCTCCCTATACTAAGATCGGCAGAAGTAAGATGGCGGTCGGCGTGCACGCCCTTTTATACCCCCTGTGACGCCCACCAAAGCAAGCCAATCACTTGCATGCCCTTCTGAAAGATGGTGGTGACCCGTGCCTATGTCATCACGTTGCCCACAGTGTCCGTGGATCCTGATTGGCTGAAAAAGAGCGCAAAACAAACTTTTGAAACGCGACTTTGGCGCGTAAGTCGCCGACCTCGTGGCCGACCTCATCCTAGGGTCGGGTTTCGTTTCATGAAACCCGACTTTGCCAAAAGACGGCGACTTTTGAATTTTTTCGACCCGTTTCGCTCAACTTTAATGATGACTACTGGCTGGCCAGCATCCTCGATCCACGGTACAAAGACAAATTACACAACATCATGCCACAGGAGAACCTAGAGATAATATTGGCTAACAAACAAGCAACTCTGTTAAACCTTTTGTTTGAGGCTTTCCCAGCACACAGCAGTGGTGATGGTTCTCCCACGAGCCATAGTGGGCACAATGGAAGAGGTGCTCGTGGTGCACACAGCCGAAGTGGCGTTGGAGACAGGGGTTTAATGACCATGTTGTGAAATGATTTCTCAAGTACCGCTCACACGACTGCTAATACTGCATCGATTAAAAGTGACAGAAGACAGCAGTTGTCAACTATGGTTACAAACTACTTCTCCTCCCATATTGATGTTCTCCCTCACAGGTCATTCCCCTTTGACTATTGGGCCTCTAAACTGGACACCTGGCCTGAATTGGCACAATATGCCTGACAGGAGCTCGCTTGCCCTGCTGCTAGTGTGTTATCTGAAAGAGTCTTCAGTGCTGCTGGATCAATCCTGACACAAAAAATGACCCGTCCGTCGACCCAAAATGTTGATGATCTAACCTTCATTAAAATGAACCATGCATGGGTTTCAAAGGATTTTGTCCCACCTTCCCCTGATGACACATAGTTTGCCAGAAAACTGCCTCGCTTTTGTCCTCCTCGTCCTCGGACTTGCCCAATGCCGCCCTTTGCAGCAGCTGAAAGTCCAGCCAACACATCAACATATGCTATTTTTTAAACCTCCCTAAGTGGGCTGCCCACCCGCCCCCCAATGGCTGGGGTCAACACCTGGCACACCCGGGCAAGTGCCGTTGCTCTGAACAGGTGGATGGGCCCACTGATGGCCGATGGCACTGGCACAGGGCCCCTCATAGTACAATACAGTGTCTCTGACGGTGGGGGGACCCACTTGCCATCAGACACACAAGCGTACTATGAGGTGCCCTGTGCCAGTACCGTCGACCATGAGTGTGCCCCCACTGCTTGGTCATAGCCACAGCACTTGCAAGTTGCAATACTTACCTCTCCCTGCTCCACCGCTGTGTAGTCTGGGCAGTTAAATCTTTCACAGGGACGGCCACTAGAAATTTGGTGTATTGATCAATGATGGTTAAGATGTAGCTATGGCCTGTCCTGCTGGCCTCTACCTTCAGATGATCAATGGCTACCATTTTCAATGGACGTCAACTTACAAGCGGATGCAGTGGTGCTTTATGATCACCTTTCACAGTTGTTATAGTCACAGACGTGTGACATTCCTGCCACCATTTTTCAATGTCTCCTCTCATGCCAATCCAATAGAATCGCCTATGACCTGTGGCTTCTGTCTTTTGCACTCCAAAATGACCAGACACATCATGATAGGCAGTGAGGACCATGTCTAAATCTCTCCCTGTTATCACAATTTGATGGAGACGAGTAACGGTGATGTGATCCACGCTACTGCGATAAAGCAATCCTTTCTTCACAAAGAACCATTTTCTCTGTCTCCACAGACACAGTAATTGAGGGTCTGCATCGCCTGTGCAACTTCTACTGGGAGGTTTTCCTGCGATGACTAATTCCTAAATTTCTGCTAACACTCGACTTTCCGTCTGTACTTGTATCCATGTAGTTTCCAGTATCGGAGAGTCTGGACTGGCTTACTGAGATTGAAATATATATGAAGATTTAAAAGTACCACAACACTGTATACTGTTGTACGCTTCGACTACCTTTCCCTTTTTCAACTTTTTAAATTCCGGTATAATACATAGTGAGACTGCGAGTGTCTGTGTCTGACTCTGGAACTACAGACGGAAATTTACAATTACCCCTAGACTGGATACACCTGGTATGTTCTGATACAGTACCTTTGTTCAAAATTTTGTGTTACGGTATCTTCCATAGTGAGTGAGCATGTGTGTGTTCGACATTTAGTATTACGGTCAAATCCATACTGAGTAAGCGTCTGAGAGTGACTACGGGACTATGTATATGGAGATTTCAATTGTACCCTGCAATATATATACTTGTTATCTTGTTATCCAGTACCTTTTTTGCATCATTTTTTATTATGGTCAAACACAGACTGAGTGAGTGTCTGACGGTGACTCCGGAAATATATACCGAGATTTCAAATTTGGCCAACACAGTATACAGCTGTACGCTTCTGATACAGTAACCTTTTTAGCTATTTAGATTCTGGTGTAATCCATAATGAGCCTGTGAACGTCTGTCTGTTTCTCCGGCAATATATTTGGAACTTTAAGATTACCCCAACACTGTATACAGCTGTGCGCTTGTGTTACATAACCCATTTACAGCTTTTCATATTCTTGTGTAATCCATATGGGGCCTGAGAGCGTTTGTGTCTGCCTCCTGAAATGTATACAGAGATTCAGAATGTTTACACTATACTATATACAGTGTTGGCCATAAGTATTGACACCCCTGCAATTCTGTCAGATAATACTCAGTTTCTTCCTGAAAATGATTGCAATTGCAAACACAAATTCTTTGGTATTATTATCTTCATTTAATTTGTCTTAAATGAAAAAACACAAAAAGAATTGTCCTAAAGCCAAATTGGATATAATTCCACACCAAACATAAAAAAGAGGGTGGACAAAACTATTGGCACTGTTCGAAAAATCATGTGATGCTTCTCTAATTTGTGTAATTAACAGCACCTGTAACTTACCTGTGGCACCTAACAGGTGTTGGCAATAACTAAATCACACTTGCAGCCAGTTGACATGGATTAAAGTTGACTCAACCTCTGTCCTGTGTCCTTGTGTGTACCACATTGAGCATGGAGAAAAGAAAGAAGACCAAAGAACTGTCTGTGGACTTGAGAAACCAAATTGTGAGGAAGCATGAGCAATCTCAAGGCTACAAGTCCATCTCCAAAGACCTGAATGTTCCTGTGTCTACCGTGCGCAGTGTCATCAAGAAGTTTAAAGCCCATGGCACTGTGGCTAACCTCCCTAGATGTGGATGGAAAAGAAAAATTGACAGGAGATTTCAACCCAAGATTGTGCGGATGTTGGATAAAGAACCTTGGCTAACATCCAAACAAGTTCAAGCTGCCCTGCAGTCCGAGGGTACAACAGTGTCAACCCGTACTATCCGTCGGCGTCTGAATGAAAAGCGACTGTATGTAGGAGACCCAGGAAGACCCCACTTCTTACCCCGAGACATAAAAAAGCCAGGCTGGAGTTTGCCAAAACTTACCTGAAAAAGCCTAAAACGTTTTGGAAGAATACTCTCTGGTCAGATGAGACAAAAGTAGAGCTTTTTGGGCAAAGGCATCAACATAGAGTTTACAGGAGAAAAAAAGAGGCATTCAAAGAAAAGAACACGGTCCCTACAGTCAAACATGGCGGAGGTTCCCTGATGTTTTGGGGTTGCTTTAATGCCTCTGCCACTGGACTGCTTGACCGTGTGCATGGCATTATGAAGTCAGAACACTACCAACAAATTTTGCAGCATAATGTAGGGCCCATTGTGAGAAAGCTTGGTCTCCCTCAGAGGTCATGGGTCTTTCAGCAGGTAAATGACCCAAAACACACTTCAAAAAGCACTAGAAAATGGTTTGAGAGAAAGCACTGGAGACTTCTAAGGTGGCCAGCAATGAGTCCAGACCTGAATCCCATAGAACACCTGTGGAGAGATCTAAAAATGGCAGTTTGGAGAAGGCACCCTTCTAATATCAGGGACCTGGAGCAGTTTGCCAAAGAATAATGGTCTAAAATTCTAGCAGAGCATTGTAAGAAACTCATTGATGGTTACCGGAAGCGGTTGGTCGCAGTTCTTTTGGCTAAAGGTTGTGCAACCAAGTATTAGGCTGAGGGTGCCAATACTTTTGTCTGGCCCATTTTTGGAGTTTTGTGTGAAATGATCAATGTTTTGCTTTTTGCTTCATTCTCTTTTGTGTTTTTTCATTTAAAACAAATTAAATGAAGATAATAATACCAAAGAATTTGTGTTTGCAATCATTTTCAGGAAGAAACTGAGTATTATCTGACAGAATTGCAGGGGTGTCAATACTTTTGGCCAACACTGTATACCTTGTATCTGGTGATACTGTACCCTTTTTCAACTTTTTATTTTATTGGGTAATCCATACTGAGTCTGTGAGCGTCTGTGTACGACTCATTAAATATATACCGAGATTTACTGTTATCCCTGGACTGTATAGAGCTGCATGCTTCTGATACAGTACCATATATCTGCTGGTATTTTGGGTCCATTTTCCAAAACATGAGGAAGTATGGTGGAAGAGGACGCAGATGTGGGCGTGGGGGGGCCACCTGGTACTGATGGTGGTGGGGGTGCATCTGCTGGTAGTGCCAAAAACACAATAGAAGCTAAGGCAGGAGGTGTTGAGCCTGCATCATGGTGTAGCTCTGGAAGGCCTGTAAGGCTCTGTTTTCTGGGAGTAGGTAGACTGCTTTTAAAGCCGGAACTTCAGGAACTGTTTTTGCCTTACATTGCTGAAACAGCCTCCAGCTCTATCGCCTCCTCTTCTGAAGTTTAAAAAAATGCAAGCACTGAGTCGTAAATGCAGGCTTCTGGTCAGGAGCAACCCCTTTCCTTGTGTCCTTCACCCACCCCAAAAGTGAAGGATGTGGCAGCACACACTTCAGATTACTCCATGGAGCTCTTTTCACGTACCATGCCTGGGTTAATTAAAAATGGGGCCCATCATATACTGGAGCATTCCAAATGGGGGACATCAGACACTGTAGCAGCATTTACAGGGCCCATTATACACTGGAGCATTAGAAATGGAGCCCATTATATATGGAGCATTATTTGGGCCCATAACACAATGGAGCATCGTCCATGGGGACCATCATATACTAGAGCATTATAAATCAGGCAGATCAGACACTGGAGCAGAATCTATGGGGCACATTATACAGTGGAGCATTAGAAATGGGGGCCATTATGTATGGAGCATTATTAGGGCCCATCATACACTGGAGCATCATACATGAGGCCCATCATATACTGGAGCATTCCAGATTGGGGACATCAGACATTGGAGCAGCATTTACGGGGCCCATTATACACTGGAGCATGAGAAATGGGGCCCATTATATATGGAGCATTATTAGGGCCCATCATACACTGGAGCATCATCCATGAGGCCCATCACATACTGGAGCATTCCAGATTGGGGACATCAGACACTGGAGCAGCATTTACGGGGCCCATTAAACACTGGAGCATTAGAAATGGGGCCCATTATATATGGAGCATTATTAGGGCCCATATTACACTGGAGCATCATCCATGAGGCTCATCACTTACTGGAGCATTATAAATGGGGCAGATCAGACACTGCAGCAGCATCTATGGGGCACATGATACACTGGAGCATTAGAAATGAGGCCCATTATATATGGAGCATTATTAGGGCCCATCATATACTGGAGCATTCTAGATTTGGGACATCAGACACTGGAGCAGCATTTACGTGTCCCATTATACACTGGAGCATTAAAAATGGAGCCCATTATATATGGAGCATTATTAGGGCCCATCATACACTGGAGCATCATCCATGAGACCCATCATATACTGGAGCATTATGTGGAGCTCATTATATACTGTATGGAACATTATATGTGAGTGACCAATTATTCTGTATGGAGAAATATATGGGGCTCATTATTACGTATGGCGCACAATGTGGTGGCCATAATACTGTGTGGACTAATATACTGTCCTATTTTTGAGCTATTCTACAATTTAAAATAGATCAGTCAAGTCATGTAAGCAGTGAAGTATTTGTCATTGTACTATACCTATATTTCTGTGCCGTATCAGAGCATCGTGAGTTGTGGTATGTGTTAATGGGGCGCACTGACACTCTTTGGCCCAGGGCACACGAAAACCTGGAGCCAGCCCTACCCCTCCACAACTTTAGCCAAATAACCAACAGTTTTCAATGCGTAACTATTATTATGAAGTAAATTAAGGTTGACAAGCTTCAGTAATAAGAATTGATGTTTTGGGCATTGAAATGGGCACTGTAGGTGTGTTTACTGCCGACTGCTTCCCCATTGACTTGCATTGGGTTTCGTGCTTCAGTCGGCCTCCGACTTTTCCCTATAGTCGGCCGATTTCGTTCGACCCGACTTTTGCGAAAGTTGGGTTTGATGAAACCTGACTCGACCTGAAAAAGGCAAAGTCGCTCATCTCTAGTCATTACTAACCCCTGGGCTTGATGTCAGCAGACATTACAAAGCTGACATCAGCCCCATAACTAATATCCCAATTGCCAAAGCAGCAGGGCAATCGGGAAGAGCTGAGTGTAAGCGCCAGAATTGAAGCATCTATTGGATGCGCCATTTCTGGGGCGGCTGAGGGCTGATGTTATTAGTTTGAGAAGGTGCCAATATTCATGACCCCTCTCCAGGATATTAATATCAACCTACAGCTGTCTTTCTAGTCTTTGCTGATTATTAAAAAAAGGTAACTGAAAAAAGGGGGAACCCCCACATCATTTGAGAAAAATATATATATTTATTTAATAAATTTAATAAAACTAAAACTTTTATTGCCACATGAAAAGACACTAAAATGTGCTAGTTTATTATATGTAGGGGGTTTGTGACATTATATATAGTGGCATGTAAAATTTTCGGCACCCCTGGTCAAAATTACTGTTATTGTTAACAGTTAAGCAAGTTGTAGATGAAATGATCTAAAAAAAAGCCTAAAGTTAAAGATGACACTTTTCCTTAGATGCTTGGTTAAAAAAAGCAACCATTACTGACTACTACATTTTTTGTTCTTGATTTCTTTTAGTGTTTCTTAAAGCCAGAAAGTTGCCATTTGAAATGACTTTAGTTTTGTGCCATGTCTGTGAAATGCTTTTTTTCTACAAAATTAAACAACTGAACGAACATCCTCCAAGGCCGGTGATTCCATAATTTTTGCCAGGGGTTGTAGGAGCCATCCTCTTTTCACCTTCAGCTTTTTTACAGGTGTTATGTTTGCATCAAGAATTTGCTGATATTTCATTAAATCCATCTTTAATCCACCCCCATACTTAATGTTTTGAGAGATGTTCTTTTTTCTGAAATTCTGTGCCTTTTTTTCTTTACACATACCTGTGATCATTGTGGCCAAAGAGTTATATTTTAACAACCACAGGCCTTGTTTCCAAAATGCATCAGGCTTGTTTAGATACTCCTTTGCATTTTTCTGATGCTGAATTTTTCGGTGAGGATGCAGGAGCAGTTTTCTTGTGATGGGTGGAAGCCTAGATATATGGATCCGGCTGGTTTGGCCGAACAGTAAAAAAAAAGTTCAGTTTGGATACCAGAATACTACCCAAACCTGAACTTGAACCTCATTCAGGTAAATGGGGGGCCCGAACATCCATACTTTATCACGTTAATAACAGGAAGAGCAAGTGGAGGCTGATGGAAGTAAGTTTTTTTTTAATTATTTAAATAAATAATTGAAAAAATGGCATGGGATCTCCCCTATTTTTTGACAACCAGCCAAGCTAAAGCAGACAGCTGGAGGCTGATATTCTCAGAATGGTAAAGGGCCATGGATATGGTCTCCCTGCCTATAAATAGCAGCCAATATCCCTCATCTGTCCGACATACTGTCCCATGCCGTAATCTATTTTTGCAATAATTCGTTTTAAACCTGGACTGTGCCAAGATGTGACTGTCCAGCCTGGAAACTAAGGAAGAATGATTGGCTTCGAGCACAGCTTCAGTGACTAGCGGTGACATTATTGAGGTTTCTGCAGGTCACTGAGGCTGCACAGCTCACTTTAGTGTGAGTTGGGCCGATGAACTGCGATGACCTAATATTGACTTTTAGGATTGCAACTTCCTGTAGATGGCACTAAAGTTCTTGTCCTCTTCCTCTTGGTAGAGTCAATGTGCATATTTTCCAGAAAAGCATTGCAGCTTAAAAGTCTCCACATCTCAGCATGTCAGGTTTGACCTGTCACTCTCCGCAATTAGGACCATTACCCTGTTGCATTCCAGTCAGACGCCTCTCACCTAGGAAACTAGATCTCACACTTTGCACTGACGAGGGGCAGTACCCAGAAACACAGTGTCTGCAAATTGAGATTTTGGTTTTAACTTTTATCCTAAGTCATGAGAGAAGTCTCGTTAGAGAGTCAATATTGACTTTTAGGATTGCTACTTCCTATAGGTGGCACTAGAGTTCTAGACCTCTTCCTCTCTGAAGAGAGCATTTTCAGTGATAGGAGTACATCTAGAACTGAGTAGCAAAAAATGACCTGATTTATCTCCCACCTGACTTCAGTCTAGGGAATCTGTCAGCAGGGTTTCATTATGTAATCTGAGAGCAGCATGATTTAGGGACCGAGACTCTGATTCCAGCAATGTGTCACTTACTGGGCTGAGTTTTGCTGTTTCAATAAGATCTATTTTTTTTTGGTAGTAGATTATCACTACAGGACTAGGTATCTCATGCCTCCTAGTCCTCCTGCTATGTGAAACCAGCTGTATATCAATTTTCTGTCAATGTGCAGCACACACAGAAATCCGCCAATCAGTGGTGTGGGCTGAGTTATACAAAGAAACCTACCAATCAGTGGTGTGAGCGGGATTATACACAGCTCAGCATTCTGAGCTCTGCTAGATCTGCAGCAGAGAAAACAGGGATTGTATCAAAAGGTCAGCAAGCAGCCCAGTAAGTTACACATTGCTGGAATCAGGATCTCTGCCCCTAAACTATGCTGCTATCAGATTACACAGAAAAAATTGCTGACGGATTCCCTCTACACGGAAGTTTTTGAAATTGTAGAAAATAGTCCAACAATAATATTTTACTAAGTGGCCCAGACTCTATTGGGTTAATACAATTTTCCTGCCAGAACACCTCTTCCTTCTATCTGCGCGTTTGCCATCTTGAGAGGCTCCGCCGGCTGTCGCACCCCATAATAACGATGGTCTTTTACTGCAGTCTGGAAACAGAGACGGTGAAAATATTGCAAATGATAAAATATTTATGCCCCAAACATCCATATTTGCAGACATTGTCTTTCTATTGTGAAAATATAAGTGGAAACAGACAGTAATGGCGTATATTCTTTAAAACCCGTTTTACGACCTGCAGTAAAGTATGTGCGGGGATATTGGTTGACTTAGAAGTTTCTAAAGTTTTCGAGAAGATTGTGGATCTGGAACCAGATAAGAATATCGGCCGGTTATGACGCATCAGGAATGGTAAAATAACAAGCAGAAAATGTGTTACTTATCAGACAGTGACAATGAACTTAAGGAACAAGAACGTATTGGCTTTCTTCCAAAAACAGCACCACTTTGTCCACAGGTTGCTTCTGGTATTGCAGGTTAGTATCATTGAAGTGAAAGGGATTGAACTGCAATACCGCACATAGGCAGTTGTGGCGCTGTTTTGCATTGAAGCACGCCATTATTTCTATTTCCTCAGTTGGACATAGTCAGGTCAGGAATTAGTCTTTGGTTGTGATTAATAAATATTAGCGTTCACTGATAGTAAGTCATCCAGGGCCGCCTTCCCTGGTTATAACAGCTGACCATAGCAGGGTCTAACAGCCAGATACATTCCTTTTCTTATGTAATGGGATGGTCGTCATTTTTAACTATTCAATGACAGCAAGAAGAGATCTTGAGAATGTTGAGGGATTTATGCACTGAGTATATATTGGGCAGTAATTAAATTTAATTATAATACAATGATGACTCTTTATTTACAGACACCAAATACTTTTTTTTCCAATTTAATTACTATCAGTTGAGACGGCATTGATAGATTTGCCCCCTGACTTATGACAGTACAGGGACTGGTAAAACTTTCAGGGGTTGTCCAATCAAGTGATATTGATGATTTATCCTTAGAATAGGTCATAAATATCAGATCAGCGTTGGTCCGACGCCCATTCGCTGTTAACAGGTCGGATGTAAATTCATAGAACTGCATTGAATGTGTAACCCTGGAACTGATTAGTAGCTTTATGTCAATGTGCACGGAAAGCTGCCAGTCAGTCGTGTGGACGTGGTTTGCCATGGAACTCAGTCATGGAATCCGGCAAATTTCCCCCCCGCTGATAGCAAGTTGTCACGAGCCGCACTCCATTCCCTCCAATTGTCTGGGTAGTTAAGCAATTGACAGGCGATTGATGGACGAGGTCATCGCGGCTGTTTTTGCTACTAGGATGGATTTTGGGCAGTTCACGATGAGCGTTTGATATATACCACTCCGATTTTAACATATGGAATAGATATATACATACTCCAGTATGGTCACTATCAAGCTCCGCCACCACCAATCATTTTACTGGCTGATTGAGGTAGTGTACAACTTCGGAGGTGTGGTTTACAGAACAAGAGGAACATAGCTCTCCTTTTAGAACAATGATACAGAACCACAGCAAACTGTGTCTTCCAGGACTGACAATGATTATAATTCAAAATCTGCGTTTTTCAGATAAAAGTCATTCCCACATACCACCCAAGGGTGACCTCAGATTGGGGCTGGTCAATGAGATGTGGATAGGTCCCAAAAAATTATAGGATCTTCAATTTTGAGGATATCTCCCCACCTGGAGGTCCTTGACGGGAGATATCAATGCCATTTTTCCTGTTGTGATATTAGCTTTCCATAGATAGGAAGCATGGCATATATATCATCCAATATTAATTTGGGGCTGATGTGGTGACAGCCCAGTGATGTAAGTAAATGCATTATGTTCAATAACTTGTCACGATACCGAAAATATGTCTCCCTTATCTGTAGGACCTATGCCGTTCACAAAAAAAAACAATATTCATAATTGAACTTTGGTGTCCTAATGTCTGATATTATTGGCCAAATGTGGCTTTGAAGAGAGTAAACTTATTGCCCCAGGGGAGAAAAGTCACCCCCCTCCCAGCCTCTTGTATCCACTGAGCCCAGACTTCTTGTGCTTTTCAGCAGATGACTAATTTCAATTACCTGTTCATAGCAGGAGGTCATAAAACAGATGAAGTGCTAGCTCTTGTTCATTTTCCAAGTTATAATTAAGTCATGCTTTAACCTTCAATATGAGAGTGACACGTCCCCTTTTAAAGGGAATCTGTCAGAAGGTTTTTGCTATGTAATCTGAAGACAGCAGGAGATAGAGGCTGAGACGCAGATTTCAGGGATGTGTCACTTGTCAAAGTGCCTGCTTTTCTTTACTACCTGGAAAGGATTAAAATTGCTGGAATAGTCTGGCAACTAAGCAGGTCACCATCTATGGACTTTGTTCACAGAGAGCCTGGTGTGGGCGGGGCTAGCTTTCTCAGTTCTGCTTTATTCTAAATTTAAAAGCTGTGATTGTGTCAGAACAGTGGCACCCAGTAAACTAAGTGCTACATCGCTAGATTCAGCTTCTCTTTGCCTATATCAGGCTGATTTGAGATGTCTTAGGAAAAAGCTGCTGACAGATTCTCTTTAAGAGATGGCTTTAAGGATTTTGATCCCATTTTACAGTTACTTATATGACAGGGTCATACACAGTTTGGCATTCTGAGCATTGTTACATATGCAGCAGTGAAAAGAATGATTGTATCAAAATGACAGCAAGCAGCCCAGTGACACATGGCTGGAATCAGGGTCTCTACACAACTTTATTCTGCTCTCAGATTACATAACAAAAATCTAGTGATAGATTCCCTTTAAGAGGTGTATTGCTCTCTAGGGGCACACTCCTGGTACTTTTTATGTAAGAGACTCTGCTGGTAATATTGATTATTGGGGGCACGCTGCTATTGTCTACTTGCAGCCCTGTTCTGGTATAATGTTAATGGGCGCCACTCTGCTGATATAGTTTCTTATTAATTAGTGGAACTCAACTGGCACTGTGGCTTATTTTGGGCACTCTGCTGGCACTATCATATGTGTGAGATACTCAGCTGGCACTTGTCTATTGGTAAAACTCTGAGCTGATATATGGATCATTGTGAAACTTTGCTGGTACATTATATTGTTTATCGATTGACTTAAGCTGGCACAATTGTTTTTTGTTGGACATTCTGGTGGCACTATTGTTTTTTGGGCATTTTAGTAGCATTATTGTTTATGTTGAGCACTCTGTTAGCACTTGTTTATGTTGGGCACTCTACATTATGTTGAGCCCTCTGGTAGCACTATTGTTTCTTTGGGCATTGTAGTATTCTGGTAGCATTATTGTTTATGTTGGGCACTCTAGATTATGTTGAGACCTCTGGAAGCACTATTGTTCATGTTGGACACTTTAGTGGCATTATTCTTTTTGTTGAGCACTCTAATGCACTGTTGTGATTGCTGGGTACTTTAGAGGCACCAGGGGCACACTTCACCTGGATGTATGTCCTTGGATGTGGGTCGCCCTTGCACAATGTCAATGGCGGTGATGTTAATGGTGTTAAAGTTTATATGAATAGTTCGTGACGCCACCCGTGGTGTTTGGCAAGTAAGATGGTAAGCCAACGCTGCATACAGATCCGCTGGGACTGATGGTGTGGTGCAGCAGAGATGGTATAGCTCCCCACAGGTGGAGCTGTAGTCCCAGGGCAGTGTAGGTGCAATGGATGAGGAGAGGCTCAGAATGGTATGGAGGCTGGTACCCAGGTGTAGTGGTGCTGGAATAACTGGAAGACACCAGAGTTTGAGGTTCCAAAGCTTTACTCACAGTTTGCAGTTCACACAACTGCCTGCCTCTGTACTGTGTTCTCTAGGTCATGGCTCCAGTCAATCTCCTGGCAGCATAGTATCCTCCCTTTCACACTCCGCCAACATGTACCTTACTGAACGACTCCTCCAATGCGCCTTTAGGTGCGAAGCACTCCAGTACTTAGTTACCCTGGAAGGCCTCTCTCTAGGTGTTCCTAGTCTTTACTTGTATGACAGACAGCTGTAGCCTGCTTCGGGGACTCCTCACTGTGTCCCGGCTCTCTATTCAGTTGCTGTTGTGTCCCAAGTCTATGATGGGAGCAAGGCGTTAGTGGCTCACTACTCCTCCGGTGTCTGTTGCCGGACATAAAGATCAAATCAACCTCGGGGACCGGGCCCCGGCCTTTGTGCTCTCTGGACTGGAAGGGTTCTCTCTCTTTCTCAACCTGCTTCCCACCGTCCTTCTATTCTCCTTCGTTCCCATCTGTTCTCTCTCTCTCTTGTGGAAGGTTAGGTTATCAATCTTATCAGCCTCTTTCTCTGGTCTTTCTCGTGCCAGCAGCACAGATCACTGGGACCTGCTGCAGCACGTCCCTCAGACACCCATCTTCTCTCTCCTCTCTCCTCTCACCAACTAACTACTAACTTTCACTCTTCCCACTCTTTTGTATCATCTCTCTCCACCCGCCTCCCAGCACATCTCGTGTTACGAAGCAGGGTTCCACGAGGGGTGCTCTGCTAACCCCCAGCATGAAGCTGTTAGGTGGCCCCACTGAACTATCCTGTGTGTGGATTGCAGGTGTGGAGCGTGGTCTGGAGTTCCCACCTTACCTGGACGGTGGGGCACTACACCTTAGGAGAAGGTGCAGTACATCTGTGGCGACTGAAGCCTTAGGGGCGCCACAGATGCACATTCACCTGAACAGTATTGCAGCTGAGGTCCATGCACTATAATACACACTGCCAGCAAATCAGAGGTCAGCAGCTGACATCAGTGTGCATGTGACTAGGGGCACATGGCATGATGTCATGTGCTCCCACCACTTGTATGCTGAAGTCAGCTGCCTTCTTCAGAAAAGGATGCCGCAGGGCAGGGGAGGCGAGGGAAGGAGAGTACAATCATTTTTTTTTCTATGCATTAAAGAACAGTGGCAGAATGGGGTATATATATATATATATATATATATATATATATGTAGATATATATATACCAGGAAGAGGCCCAGGATGGGGGACACATACACTGTGTGCAGAATTATTAGGCAAATGAGCATTTTGATCACATTATCCTTTTTATACATGTTGTCCACTTGTGTGAAGTTGGCACCCCATGTTCTCAAAAGATGAATAAAAATACACCATTTGTTTGTGCTGCGTTTGTGCCGCAAAAATGAACGTTTGCGCCGCTTTGGTTCCAGAGATATTGCGCGTTATATTTTTATGAAGCTCCGCCCACTTTCCACCCCATGTTCTTAAATTTTAAAAATGAATACACCATTTGTTTGTGCTGCATTTGTGCTGGTTTGTGCCGCAAAAATGAACGTTTGCGCCGCTTTGGTTCCAGAGATATTGCGCGTTATATTTTTATGAAGCTCCGCCCACTTTCCACCCCATGTTCTTAAATTTTAAAAATGAATACACCATTTGTTTGTGCTGCGTTTGTGCTGGTTTGTGCCGCAAAAATGAACGTTTGCACCGCTTTGGTTTCCGAGATATTGTGCGCTCAATTTGCTGAAACTCCACCCACTTTCCACCCCATGTTCTTAAATTTTAAAAATGAATACACCATTCGTTTGTGCTGCGTTTGTGCTGGTTTGTGCCGCAAAAATGAACGTTTGCGCCGCTTTGGTTCCAGAGATATTGCGCGTTATATTTTTATGAAGCTCCGCCCACTTTCCACCCCATGTTCTTAAATTTTAAAAATGAATACACCATTTGTTTGTGCTGCGTTTGTGCTGGTTTGTGCCGCAAAAATGAACGTCTGCACCGCTTTGGTTTCCGAGATATTGTGCGCTCAATTTGCTGAAACTCCACCCACTTTCCACCCCATGTTCTTAAATTTTAAAAATGAATACACCATTCATTTGTGCTGCGTTTGTGCTGGTTTGTGCCGCAAAAATGAACGTTTGCGCCGCTTTGGTTCCAGAGATATTGCGCGTTATATTTTTATGAAACTCCACCCACTTTCCACCCCATGTTCTTAAATTTTAAAAATGAATACACCATTTGTTTGTGCTGCGTTTGTGCTGGTTTGTGCCGCAAAAATGAACGTTTGCACCGCTTTGGTTTCCGAGATATTGTTTGCTTCTGCAGTTTCTTCTACGGACCAGGTAAGAACATCTGTGGACTGCTGGTGCCCTATTTACATTCTGCCACTACCAGCTGTAACCCTAGGGCCCCCACCCTAGTCAGGTTGGAGACAGGAGTGAGACTAGGGAGATGGTGGTCGGGTGGATCGCCCTTGCGGGTGTGAAGTCTGACGGTCTAGTTAGGGTTGCAGCGTAGGGAATCTAGATCGGCGGGGGCACCAGTGGTCCGCACCTGGTCTCAACGTTATTAAATTATTGTATATATTTTCTGTTGTGGTTTCTCAGCCAGAGGTGTGTCTGACTTTTCAGCTGCAGTCTTATTGGTTATTTTTGTCACGTGAGTGTTGGCTGTCCTCTCCCTGCTGACGTCACCTTGCAGGGAGGGTTTTAGGACCCAGTGGCTCCCATAGTTCCATCTGGGCCTGCTGAGGGGTTTTGTTTCTTTTTTTATATTACCCAGCAGGCCTAACACATTGTTTAGCCAAATTACGTTGCACTATAAAAAGAATTCCAGGGAAAAAAAAGATTGTGATTACTTTTGACGTTGGCCAGTTTATGCAAAGTGACTGTCATCTTCTATGAAAATCTTTGCATAAATATGCAATGACCGTAGACATCACCACTTTGTGTGTGATGGCTTTGGATTGCAGTGTGAATATGGCTGGGTTAACATTACATTTGGGCATACTGGGCATACGCTCCATTCATTTCTATGATCTGGCTGGGGTCCGCAAGTGACCCTAGTTGGCTCATTTTTGCTCCATATGTGGTTTTCTTGCTGGACTCAAAACCGTGGTAGACCATGATTTTGTGTCTGGCTCAAAACAAAAGTATTGTTATTTTAATATAGCTGTCCAACTAAACAGGACCTTCAGAGCTTAATAAATCTTTGCAAATCAAACACAGATAAAAATGGAATTACCAATAACAGATGAAACTTTGTAGACAGCAGAACTGTTTAAAGAACCATGAAACGGTTTAATCATAATGGGAAATCCACATTAACAAAATGTTAACAGAATAAAAAAATATTGGTAAGGCATATTTTAGGTTATTTTAAACATACACTTTCAGCACCAAAACAACCTTAGAGGAAAGCATTACTAACACTTTGTTTGGTGCCAGGATACTTTTAAACTTTCCACAACAATCTTGGAGCCTGTGACTTGCCACGGGACTCATGATGAGACAGATTCTCCACATATTCACTCCTCCTTTGTAAATATTACAACATGGGGTTGTATCTTGGTCTTTGCAGAGGCTGTTGTAATAAAGTCACACAGGTCATCATATTTCTCCCAGCCATTAAAGTTTCTTCTACAATAGGCAACATAATGACCAAGAGACATATTGCCAGTTCCTGGAATGAAGGCAACAACCCCTCGTAGCACAAATGAATGACTGTCCAGATGTATGTTCACAGGGATTTCGGACAGTGTATACTGTGTTTCTGCACTTATTTCAATACAAAGTACTTGTCCAGTGGTGCAGCTGTGCGTGACCGAACCACTGCAAAGGAATTTCAATGAAGATGCATCCTGAATTTTCAAGCCATCTGGACACTCTTGAGGTGACTTTAATGGCTTTAGACATTTTGAAACATTTAGGTGTAGCCCATCTTCCAATGCTAGCTGAAGTTTACTAAGTCCATTAGTTTCTAAAATATGTATATTGATTGGCAGAAGAGGGATTGCTCTTGAATTAGCTATATTTCTATTGCAGTACACAGAAGAACACTGTGTTTTATTACACTTGGTACCTGTCTCATTGTCATTGAGATTATGTGTGCAACATTACATTCAGCATTGACCTGCCTCACACCTGACTTCAGCTGAACATATTCAAATATTCCAGACAGTATTTTAGCCCTCATTGCATAAACTTCCTTTCCAACTCCCTTTGTCACAATTGTCTGCACCAATTCAAAAATTTCAACGGTGTTTTCTTTGATGACATAATTGCAAAATAATCCACTGTCCCAGAATGCACAACAAAGACACTGGCAAAATGAATCAAATGCACAGGTATTAATGATACTTATAAGCTTTTTGTTTACTTGTATTGGTTTTTTAGCTGGATGGTTACCATTTTTCAAAATGCTCACCTTTTTTTTTCGGTTAAATTTTGTGTCCATGTGCAGCAACTCGGAACATGGGGTTAGGTAGGACAATCTCTTTTTTGGAGGAATACTGAGACCTTTCCAATTTTCAACAGGCTGCTCCTGCAAGCTACTTTCATCACCCAATTTTATGTGAACTTGTGAATCCTCCTCACAGTTGCTGTTTTTTTGCCCATTCTCTTGGCTCATATTTTCACTGCTTTCGGTTTTCTTTATGGGAGCTGAGGAAAGTCTCATTTTGCCTTCCATAAATTCAAGGTGACGAATTACAAATCGGTCGGTTCTAATAGGGAGACATTCATGTTTAAAGAGTCCATTTTTTATGTTCTTAAATTCAGCCTCAACATTTGCAGAACTTGCTGTCATGTTCACACTTTTAACCCTCCGTCAGGCGCAATATAGATTCTCCTCAGTTCATGCGCAATGTGCCTGACAAGCACAGGTCAGAAAACCACCTATAGTAGCTACATATTTCAATTTCAGGACTATAGAAGTAGTCAGTGACCTTCATAGGAATGTATTAAAAGAGATTACACCAAATCAGATGCAAAAAAAAACATTTATTAACCATAAACTTATTAAAACTAAAAGTACCACTTTTCGGTAGTACCGCCAAATAGGCTCCAGTTATCTTTACTTAACTATTGCTTAAATATAAAATTATGGAAAAAAACTTAAAGGATATTGCACTTAGATGTTACTTAATTATTTTCTACTCATCTTCAGTGGTTTCAATTGCAGCAGAAGCAGCACAGGTACACTTAGAAAAGCAAGGCTGGCAGACGAAAGTTGCATGGGAAAGGCAGATTGATTCTTTACATATTTTGCAGTCATATTTAGAAAGCCTTCTGAAACCAGATACAAATGAGCAGGTAGTACAACTGCGTCTTTTAGAAGGTGGTAGAGTCGGTGTTTGTTCTGGAACGTCCTTGGGACGTCCTTTGTATTTTTATCTTTGCCCAAATAATAAGCTAGATCTGTGTCTGTTTCCTCTGTATCAGTGTCATCACCATCCTGCTCTGTTCCAGAATCAGTGTTACATTCTGCTACCTCATCTTCAGATGAAGTGTCACTAGATTCCTCTAAATCCTCAGTTACTGCTGGTTCTTCCTCATCATCTTCTAACAAAAAAATCTTCATTTCTTCTAAATGAAGGGGTTTAGATGAATCATACTGTTTTCTGGCCATTGCAGCAGAAAATCTGAAGCAAGAGAGAAAGAGTATGTGTTAGGGCGCAATGTGCCTTAGAAGCCACCCTCCTTTTGTCTAAGAAAACAGTACTTATGTACACTAACTTAGCATTAATCCTTCATAAAACAAGCTAAATACACAATCGTGATGAATAAAAAAAGAAAATACTAACCTTTCAATTTGTGTTGAAATCAGGCGCAATGTGCCTGAGAAGCCAAAGTGTTGATATCTGCTCACTAGAAGGTCTGCTGAGTCACTGTGATATCAAGTTTCACAGAGCCTGTAGAGTCAGGAGATAACTAGGAGGGGTGGGGTTTTCTGATAAGTGGGCAAGGAGAGAGAAGTGAAACTAATTACTGTGTGCCTGTCAGATCTATTGCGCCTGATGGAGGGTTAAAGTGTGGAACCATTATGGCTGTCCAAAGTGGAAGGTAACATGCCATTCTTAAAAGATTTGGAACAAGTTCTGGAAGGAAATGTAAATTGTCTCGGTCACCATGATTTGCTGCAAGCATCTTACTCCTTTCACAAATTTCTGTTGCCCATATTTTCAGGTCTGTTTGGCATGGTTGAATTGGCTCATCCTCTTGTTCTTTCATCTCTACTCCATAGTCATCTTCAGTGACAGTGGGTAAAACACGTCCCTCTGCAATCCGTCTCTTCAGTTGAACTTTGCTAGTCTCTGATAAAACTGGTGTGCCTCTGTCATCATTCCCTTCTGATTCACTAAAAGCAACAACTGAAATTGAATGAATGAGTTCTCTCGCATCATCAAGTGATGTAGACTGTAGAAGTTGTGCCATTGCTCTGAGATAGAATTCCCTTACTCTGTTTCCAGCTTGCCTCAGACATTCCCATCGGCTAATAAGCTTGATACAGTGCGCAACATCAATTCTAATAAAGCATGGTGGTAGTTTTGATGCAACATTCCTGGTCAACACTCCAAAACACTGATTTATATATGTCTTCAAGTCGGGGTAAGGAGTGAAAGCCTTAACTAGAGCTCCAAGCAAAGCGAGGGAGAAATCACAAACTGCTTCCTTTGGAACAGTAGCACCTGCTTGTTTCCATTCAGTCAGCCATTGTGCTATAGAATTAACAGTATGGCTCTCAGAAAGCATCTGCACTACTGGGATATGATCTCCACTCGAACACAAAACCCCTTGGTACAAAAAGATGTGTGCAGAAATGCCAACAGGTCTTTTTAGTTTTCTCACTACTGAACCTGTTGCATCAAAACTTACATAGGAACCCAAGTTCTTTGACTTTATGTGGTAGACTTGCATCTGAGACTGGGTCCAGTAATGGCAAAAAAATTTATCTAGACCAATGTTGTGTATGCTTCCAGTCTGAGGAACACTGTATTTCAGGAGATGTAATGAAAGAATTGGGTCCTTGTGCATTAACTCTACCAAGACAGTTTAGCACATTTTCAGTTCAAATAAGTAAGTACACTTGATTTACCCTGGGAGTCTCTCAGCTAGTAGTCAAATTGTTAGGCCTTTCCCCAAGTTACAGTGTGTGGGGGAGGGGCATCACAAGCAGGAAATCGAAATGAAGTATGGGGTCTAGTAAGGAACAATTTATACATTTTTTTATTATAAAATTGCTATGGCTAGCCGGTGTTTTTCATTTCTTTTTATCTCCCTTTATCCATATATCAGTTACAGTGATTTGAGGCACAAACTCAGTGCGAGATACAGCACAAACGAATGATGTATTTATTTATTTTTAAAATTTGAAAACATGGGGTGGAAAGTGGGTGGAGTTACAGCAAATTGAGCGCACAATATCTCGTAAACCAAAGCGGCACAAACGTTAATAAACCAAAGCGGCACAAACGTTTTTTTTTGCAGCGCAAACCAGCACAAACGCAGCACAAACGAATGGTGTATTCATTTTTAAAATTTAAGAACATGGGGTGGAAAGTGGGTGGAGTTTCAGCAAATTGAGCGCACAATATCTCGGAAACCAAAGCGGTGCAAACGTTCATTTTTGCGGCACAAACCAGCACAAACGCAGCACAAACAAATGGTGTATTCATTTTTAAAATTTAAGAACATGGGGTGGAAAGTGGGCGGAGCTTCATAAAAATATAACGCGCAATATCTCTGGAACCAAAGCGGCGCAAACGTTCATTTTTGCTGCACAAACCAGCACAAACGCAGCACAAACGAATGGTGTATTCATTTTTAAAATTTAAGAACATGGGGTGGAAAGTGGGTGGAGTTTCAGCAAATTGAGCGCACAATATCTCGGAAACCAAAGCGGTGCAAACGTTCATTTTTGCGGCACAAACCAGCACAAACGCAGCACAAACAAATGGTGTATTCATTTTTAAAATTTAAGAACATGGGGTGGAAAGTGGGCGGAGCTTCATAAAAATATAACGCGCAATATCTCTGGAACCAAAGCGGCGCAAACGTTCATTTTTGCTGCACAAACCAGCACAAACGCAGCACAAACGAATGGTGTATTCATTTTTAAAATTTAAGAACATGGGGTGGAAAGTGGGTGGAGTTTCAGCAAATTGAGCGCACAATATCTCGGAAACCAAAGCGGTGCAAACGTTCATTTTTGCGGCACAAACCAGCACAAACGCAGCACAAACAAATGGTGTATTCATTTTTAAAATTTAAGAACATGGGGTGGAAAGTGGGCGGAGCTTCATAAAAATATAACGCGCAATATCTCTGGAACCAAAGCGGCGCAAACGTTCATTTTTGCGGCACAAACCAGCACAAACGCAGCACAAACAAATGGTGTATTTTTATTCATCTTTTGAGAACATGGCAAATTTGTCCTAGGACCCTGTGCAGACTTGCTGCTGCTTCTCATGCGTTTATGGGTGTTGTGACTTCCTCACAACCCCAATAGGTGAGCACCTTCCTTTTTTCTCTGTTATTGTGTTTTTTGATACGGATTTACACAGTGGATGCGCCCTGTATTTCTCCTTTCAATTACGTAAATCAGGTGATTTCCATCTCTGTAATGAGGAGGGGTGTGGTCTAATGACATCAACACCCTATATAAGGTGTGCTTAATTATTAGGCAACTTCCTTTCTTTTAGTAAAATGGGTCAGAAGTAGTGTTGAACGATACCTTCCGATATCGGGAAATATCGGATCGGATTGGATCGGACCGATACCCCAAAAATATCGGGTATCGCCGTTTCCGATACCGGAAACCCATGCAAGTCAATGGGGCACAAATATCGGAATGAAAATAAACCCTTTCTTTCCCTGCACATCCAGTTCGGGAGGGGGAAGAGTGTGGGCGGTGCATGGGCAGAGACTGTGCGTGTGTGTGTGTGTGCGGGCGGGGTCTGTACGGGCGTCTTGGGGGTCTGTGCGGGCCTGCCAGGGGTCTGTGCGGGCCTGCCGGGGGTCTGTGCGGGCTGCTGGGGGTCTGTGCGGGCCGGCTGGGGGTCTGTGCGGGCTGCCGGGGGTCTGTGCAGGCTTGCCAGGGGTCTGTGCGGGCTGCCGGGGGTCTGTGTGGGCCTGCCAGGGGTCTGTGCGGGCTGCCGGGGGTGTGTATGGGCCTGCCGGTGGTCTGTACGGGCCTGCCGGGGGTCTGTGCGGGCTGCCGGGGGTCTGTGCGGGTCTGCTGGGGGTCTGTGCGGGCCTGCCGGGGGTTGTGTGTGTGTGCAGGCATCGTCCGATGGGACTATAAGTCCCATCGGGCTATGCCTGCTACAATGACAGTGATTGACACATTAGTCAATGATGGGACAGTAGTAGTCCCATCATCCGGCTAATGTGGTGAATGTAAAAAAAAAAAAAAAAAACATACATACTACATATGTGAACAACGACAAAGCAAAGTCCAGCAATAACGTGAGCAATCCAGGATGCTGTTAAAAAAATTTTCTTTTTATTCATAAATCCATTAAAATGCAATGGTCCAAGCAGTTCAAAACAGCAATAACGCAGGAAAGTCGCAGATAGGACTTTGCTTTGTCGTTGTTCACATTTGTATGGATGGACTCCTACATCCAGATCCTGGCACAACGGAGTTAACCAGGTCAGCTGAGGTTCCAGGTGGTTCACAGGAGTGAGCTGGTCTACATTGTTGGATTTATACATACTACATATATACAACATTCATACAACATACATACATTCTACAGTATGTATGCAGTATCGGAATGCTCAACACTAGTCAGAAGAAAGATTTGACAGACTCTGAAAAGTCAAAAATTGTGAGATGTCTTGCAGAGGGATGCAGCAGTCTTGAAATTGACAAACTTTTGAAGCGTGATCGCCGAACAATCAAGCGTTTCATGGTAAATATCCAACAGGGTCGCAAGAAGCGTGTTGATAAAAAAGGCGCAAAATAACTGCCCATGAATTAAGGAAAATCAAGAATGAAGCTGCCAAGATGCCATTTGCTACCAGTTTTGCCATATTTCAGAGCTGCAACGTTACAGGAGAATCAAAAAGCACAAGGTGTGCCATACTCAGGGACATGGCCAAGGTAAGAAAGGCTGAAAAATGACCACCTTTGAACAAGAAACATAAGACTGGGACAAGAAATATCTTAAGACTGATTTTTCTAAGGTTTTATGGACTGATGAAATGAGAGTGACTCTTGATGGGCCAGATGGATGGGCCCGAGGCTGGATGAGTAAAGGGCAGAGAGCTCCACTCCGACTCAGACGCCAGCAAGGTGGAGGTGGGGTACTGGTATGGGCTGGTATCATCAAAGATGAACTTCTGGGACCTTTTCGGGTTGAGGATGGAGTGAAGCTCATCTCCCAGACCTACTGGCAGTTTCTGGAAGACACCTTCTTCAAGCAGTGGTACAGGAAGAAGTCGGTATCGTTCAAGAAAAACATGATTTTCATGCAGGACACTGCTCTATCACATGCATCCAAATACTCCACAGCGTGGCTGGCCAGTAAAGGTCTAAAAGAAGAAAAAGTAATGACATGGCCCCCTTGTTCATGTGGCGCCCCTGAGGGTTCAGTCACCACAGAGGTACTGCACCTCCTCCTGAGGTGTGGTGCCCCACTATCCAGGTAAGGTGAAGACACCTGACCACACTCAAACACCTACAACCCACACCACAAAGTAGTGTAGCAAAGCACCTTCGGCAGCTCCCTGCTTGGAGTGTAGCATAGCACCCCTTGGTGGCTCCCTGCTTGGAACACGAAATGTGCTGGAAGGTGGGTGGAGTTTAGTTCACATAAAAGAGCAGGAAGAGTTGAGTCAGTCAGTCTTTCATTCAGTCAATGAGTAAGGATGTAGAAGGACAGAGAGTGAGAAAGAGAAGATCCCCGGGAGAGGGATGGAAGAAGGAAGTGCTGCAGCAGGCCACAGTGATCTGGGTCTGCTGGCACAGGAAAGAGACAGAGGAAGGAAGCTTGATTCTCCATTGGGAAGAAGGATTAGCACAGAACGTGAGGAGAATAAGAGAACAAGGACCAGGGTTAGAGGAGAACCCTTTTCAAGTTCTAAGCGCAAGGCCGGGGTCCAGTCCCCGAGGTTGTATGGATACTAATGGTCCTGCAGCAGACACCAGAGGAATAGAAATAGTGACCACTTTATTCCCACACAAGACTTGGGGGCACAACAGCAACTATTAGTGAGCCGGGACTTAGTAGCAAGGAGTCCCTGAAGCAGGCTACAGCTGTCTGCCGTACAAGTAGAGTTCATACCCGGAGGACATGGCACTGATGCGGGCACCAGTACCTGCAACAGACTGTGAGTAAAGTTTTGGAACTACATGCCCTGGTGTCCTCCACTTATTCCTGCGCCAACCTGCCCAGCCCTGCTACATCCCTTGCGCCTGACACTACACCATCTGTCACTTCACCTACACTGCCCTAGGACTACAGCCCTGCCTGTGGAGGGCTATAACATCACTGCTGCACCACACCATCTGTCCCAGAGGATCTGTCTGCAGCGTCGGCTTACATCTACATTGCCGAACACCACAGGTGGAGTCACGAATCACTCATCATAAGCACTTATAAACTTTCCCCTTTTTACAATGGGCGCCCAGGGCCACGGGCCGGGTCCCAGCTGCCGTGGCATCTCCCATTGAAGTTCATCGGGCCAGGTACCGAGTACCCCACAGCCCTGGGTGTGAGGGTGTCCCGTTCACCTGATCTGAACCCAGGGCTGCCACTAGGAATTTCGGGGCCCCATACTGGCAAAATATTCGGGGCCCCCTTGAGACTCCGCCCAGGCTCCACCCCAGAACTGTCCACAGTCCCACGACTCTCTCTTGGAAAAACTCCACTTCTCACCAATCACATATTAACAGGTCCCATCTCCAGATCACACACATAGCCAGCAGCTCTTGTTTTGGCCAAAAGATTTTTTAAATCTGCCACCACGACAAGGTAGACTCTTTTGGCCAGGCCCTACTCTACTCTATCCTATTAAACATTTGTTAAAATATCCAATACAATTTAGGTATATATTTTATTTTTCAATTTTTAAAATGACCAATAATATCACGTCAAAAAGGGACAAATACCACCGCACCATGTCCAGACACCATATTACCAACACATGGTGACCAATAATAACACATACAAGAACAAATACAGCTACACCATGACCAGGCCACAAATTACCACCAGTGACAGAATAATAGCACATACAAAGGACAAATACCACTGCATCATGCCCAGACCACATATTATCACCACAGTGACAGAATACAACAATACTGATCATTAATAAAAAAAAACATAATATTATCACCATAAGTGTCATTATACACAGGAGATCTGTACTTAGTATGCCGTGTCTGTGTACAGGTAATACAGTGATCACCGGTGACATTATACACAGGAGCTCTGTATATAGTGCCAGTGTACAGGTAATAGTGATCACCAGTTACATTATGAACAGGACCCCTGTATATAGTGTCAGAGTACAGATAATACAGTGATCACTGGTGACAATGTACACAGGAACTCTGTATAAAGTGCCAGTGTACAGGTAATACAGGGATCACCGGTGACATTATACACAGGAGCGCTGTATATAGTGTCAGTGTACAGATAATACAGTGATCACTGGTGACATTATACACAGGAACTCTGTATATAGTGTCAGTGTACAGGTAATACAGTGATCACTGGTGACATTGTACACAGGAACTCTGTATATAGTGTACAGTGTCAGTGCACAGGTTATACAGTGATCACTGGTGACATTGTACAAAGGCACTCTGTATATAGTGTCAGTGTACAGGCAACAAACTGACTCACCAGTGTCGTGTCTAGGTGAAGTCCTTTATCTTCGCTTTTCATCTTTCATTCAGCACAGAACGCCATCACGTCTTCCAGCCAGGGCTTGTCACTGCAGGAAATAACACAGTTAGCTAGAGCTCCACTTGCAGAACCCATTACTTAATTTTTTTCCCAACTTCTACTCTACACCAGATGAAGAAAAAAAGGTGACAGTGTAGCTCTGCACAGTAACAGGACCCCCCCCCATTTAAAACAGTATCCTCAAAAAAATAAAATAAATACATCACCGCAGTAATAATATCCCTTAATTAGCCCCTATGGTAATAATATGCCCCATCCTAGCCTCCAATATCCCCCATCCTGTCTCATTCCTGACTCCAGCCATATTTTCTGCCCCATCTGTCTACATCGTATCCATCCTGCCCCATGTGTCTCCCATCCTGCCCCCTCATGTGTCTCACATTCTGTCCCCGTATCCATTCTGCCCCTCCTGTGTCTCACTGTCACATTCTTCCCCCCCCGTGTCTCATATTCTACCCCCATATCCGTTCTGCTCCCTTCTGTGTCTCACTGTCACATTCTGGCCCCGTGTCTCACATTCTGCCCCGTGTACACTGTCTGCCACATTCTGCCCCGTATCCATTCTGCCCCTCCTGTGTCTCACTGTCACATTCAGCCCTCATGTCCATTCTACCCCCGGCCCCCTGTGTCTCACATTCTGCCCCCATGTCTCACATTCTTCCCCCATGTCTCACATTCTGCCCCCATGTCTCACATTCTTCCCCCATGTCTCACATTCTTCCCCCATGTCTCACATTCTTCCCCCATGTCTCACATTCTGCCCCCATGTCTCACATTCTTCCCCCATGTCTCACATTCTTCCCCCATGTCTCACATTCTTCCCCCGGGGTCTCATTCTGCCCCGGGCGTCTCATTCTGCCCTCATGTCTCACATTCTGCCCTCATGTCTCACATTCTGCTCCCAGCCCCCCGTGTCTCATTCTGCCCCCTGCCTGCCCTGGGGCCCTGTGGTTGTGGTGGGACTCCTGCTGTGCAGTTGGCTGTGCAGGGCCCCCCTGGCCCCTGCCTGCCCTGGGGCCCTGTGGCTGTGGTGGGATTGCTGCAGTGCGGCTGGCTGCACTGGGCCCCCCCTGGCCCCTGCCTGTTCTGGGGACCTGTGGCTGTGGTGGGACTGCTGCATTGTGGCTGGCTGGGACCCCCTTGCCCTGAAACTACTCACCTGCTCACTCGCCTGCTGCCTCCACGTCTGGTCCGCTGCGCACGCCGCCGCCTCTTCTCTCTTGGTGTCTGCCGCCCGTCCACCGCTCCAAGCCACCCACGTGCACACACACTGACACCGCACACGCTGCACGCTCTGCTCCGAATGAGGAAGTGGAGCAGAGCTGCAGAGCAACGTGTGACGTCACGGGAGGCTGGCTGGACGGGACCCATAATGCACTGGGGCGGGCCGTAGCTTAAAACACCTGCTGCTGCCTGAACAAATCATTGGGGGGCCCGAGCGCGCGGCCCGGGCTGCCAGCGTGCTCGGGCAGCCGGGCCCCCCCAATTCATGGGGCCCCATACACTAGTAAGGGCTGTAATGCCCTGATGGCGGCCCTGTCTGAACCCCTTAGAGAACCTGTGGTCCCTCATAAAATGTGAGATCTACAAGGAGGGAAAACAGTACACCTCTCGGAACATTGGGAGGCTGTGGTGTCTGCTGCACGCAATGTTGATCATAAACAGATCAAGCAACTGACAGAATCTATGGATGGAAGGCTTTTGAGTGTCATCGTAAAGAAAGGTGGCTATATTGGTCACTGATTTTTTTTTGTTTTTGAAAGTCAGAAATGTTTATTTCTAAATTTTGTGTTGTTATATTGGTTTACCTGGTGAAAATAAACAAGTGAGATGGGTATATATTTGGTTTTTATTAAGTTGCCTAATAATTCTGCACAGTAATAGTTACCTGAAAAAACAGATATCCTCCTAAGATAGCCAAATCTAAAAAAAAAACACTCCAACTTCCAAAAATATTAAGCTTTGATATTTCTGAGTCTTTTAGGTTGATTGAGAACATAGTTGTTGTTCAATAATAAAAAGAATCCCCTCAAATACAACTTGCCTAATAATTCTGCACGCAGTGTATACCAGGATGGGGCCACCAGAAGTCTTCCTGGACCAGGCCATCCAGATAAACTGAGCAATCGTGGGAGAAGAGCCTTGGTGAGAGAGGTAAAGAAGAACCCTAAGATCACGATGGCTGAGCTCCACAGATGCAGTAGGGAGATGGGAGATAGTTCCACAAAGTCAACTATCACTGCAGCCTTCCACCAGTCAGGCCTTTATGGCAGAGTGACCTGATGGAAGCCTCTTCTCAGTGTCAGACATATGAAAGCCCATATAGAGTTTGCTAAAAAAACACATAAAGGACTCACAAACTATGAGAAATAAGATTCTCTGGTCTGATGAGACGAGACGAAGATAGAACTTTATGATGACATTTATAAGCGGTATATGAGGATTAAACCAGGCACTGCACATCATCTGCCCATTACAATCCGAATAGTGAAACATGGTGGTGGCAGCATCATGCTATGGGGGTGTTTTTCAGCTACAGGGACAGGATGACTGGTTGCCATTGAAGGAAACATGAATGCGGCCAAGTACAGAGATATCCTGGATGAAAACCTCTTCCAGAGTGCTCAGGACCTCAGACTTGGCTGAGGCTATGTGCACACATAGTTTTAGGTGCTGCGGATTTAGGAAAATCCGCAGGTAAATCCGCAGGTTAAAATACCTGCGGTTTATCTGCAGATTTTCTGCGGTTTTCCACTGCGGCTTTCCCCTGCGGTTTGACACCTGTCATTGATCTGGAGACACCTGAAAATTGCTGTCCACTAACGTTCACCATCCAACCTGATGGAACTGGAGAGGATCTGAAAGGAAGAATGGCAGAGGATCCCCAAATCCAGGGGTGAAAAATGTGTTGCATCATTTCCAAGAAGACTCATGGCTGTACTAGCTCAAAAGGTGTGTCTACGCAATACTGAGCAAAGGGGCTGAATACTTATGACTACAGTTGAGCGACTTTGGTCGGATCGGGTTTCATGAAACAAAAATTTGTTTCAGATGAAACTGGTCCTATGGCAAAAAAAGTCAGAGTTTCGTCCAAAACCTGACCCCAATGCAAGTCAATGGGGAATAAAAGTCGGCATTGAGTGGATGAATGTCTTCCGCTCAATGCCGACTTTTATCTCCCATTGACTTGCATTGGGGTCGGGTTTCGGACGAAACTCTGACTTTTTTTGCCCTAGTGCCCTAGTCGGACCAGCTTCATCTGAAACAAATTTTGTTTCATGAAACCCGATCCGACCAAAGTCGCTCAACTCTACTTATGACTAGAGTTGAGCGAAACAGGTCGGTCAGATTAAAAAATCGCTGACTTTCGCCAAAGTCGGGTTTCGCCGATCGAAACCCGACCCTAGCATGAGGCCGGCCATGAGGCCGCCGATCAGCGCGCCAAAGTCGCGTTTCAAATTATGCTTTCAGCGCCTTTTCTCACCCAGTGATGGAGGATGCACACTGTGGGCAACGCGATGACATGCGCAGCAGCCAGCACCATCTTAGAGAAGGGCATTGAAGTGATTGGCTGGATTTGTGTGGCGTCACAGTGGGTATAAAAGGCTGTGACCGCCGACCGCCATCTTACTTCTGCCGATCTTACAATAGGGAGAGGTGCTGCTGCTGATTCTGAACAGGGAGAGCGTTAGGCAGGGAAGAAGAAAAGAAAAACTGCTTCTGCTGATAGCGCTTTTCACTGTACAGTTAGTGTGCAGTGAAAGGGGAGGATTTTTGCTTTTGTGCAGCAGTGCTGGTGGTGATTAGGCTGCCTTTTAAGGCTACCTGCTAGCTGCATTGCTGTGTGCACACTGCTGTTCAAACTGCTTTTTTCAAAGCACTCCAAATTTTATTATTTTGTCCTGGTTAGTTACTGAGCATCCATTTTTTCCACACACCGTCTAGCGGTGTACACTCCTCACACACTACTGTGTACCGGCTGGTATTGTAGGGTCGGTGGGCCGAGCTGGGGGGGTGGTCCTGCTCCATACCGTGCAGAGACAAAACAGAGACAAGATGGAGGCAGGTTCTGGGTGCAACAGGTGCAAGTCTATTTGTGCTCTCGCCGACCGACTGACGGTCCTCACAATGTGACACAGTACCTTCCTCACGGCCCTCCGTGTTCAGGGCTGCTTCACACACCGTACTTTTTCACCTGGGACGTATATGTACGTCCTGTACCTTTTCCATTCTTCGACGCTCCTGTCAGCTCCGTAACTGTGGCTGCCATAGGCCTGTACACCAACAGTAGTTTCACTGGTCAGACATCGTGCCAAATACGCCTTACACACATCGTATAGAGCTGTCCGATTCTCCATCAGTATTGTATATCTGCCGTTCGCATTACAGTCACTTTTATACCTAGTCAACGTGTGTGTGTGACACTCCGTAAATACATATACGGAGATTGTTAGTTTCATAAAAAACGTATACAGCTGTACACTTCTGATACAGTTCCGTATATCTGCTTGTTGGATTACGGTCCAATACATACTGTGAGAGCGTCTATGACTAATATAATATATACGTAGATTTAATTTGTTTAATACACCTTACACAGCTGGACGCTCCTCATACAGTACCATTTCTCTGCTGGTATTTTTGGTACATTTTCCCAAACATGAGGAAGTATGGTGGAAGAGGCCGCGGACATTGGCAGGGTGGCGCAACTGGTACTGATGGTGGTGGTGCATCGGCTGGTTCTGGCAAAAGCACAATAGCAGCTAAGGCAGGAGGTGTTGAGCCTGCGTCATCCTCTGGCCCAAGAAGGCCTGGACAGCCTCACTCTCAGACTCTGGGAGGCTTTTTATAGCCTCATTGTGGGCTCACTCCTTGTCGCTTATACTCAGACCCTTGGCCGAGTGTGTGACCCTAGTGTGCTTTGTGACTGTGATACTTTGTGCTTGCTTGGTTTTGATCCGGTTCTGTCCCTGTTATGAATTCTGCCTGTTCCTTTTGTACTGCTCTGATATTCCCGTGTATGACTTTTTTGCATTGGACCTGACTATTCTCTGACTGCCCCCTTGTACTGCGTTGCTATCTCTCTGCATGATTCATTGCTTACGTTTTGACTACTCTCTGCTTGTCCCCCTGGTACCGCGCCGCCCTCTTTGTGAATGACCCTCTGTTTGTCTGATCTGAGTTTCCCTAGCCTGTACTCCAGGATTCCTGTTATAGAACTCTATTGCCATCTCCAGCAGCAGGACGCTAAGCCACGCCCCCTGTGGTGACATGATCGTAGGTCCTGGTGCTGCTAAACTACTTTCAGTGTCGCAGGTCCTGGTGTCAGAATTTTCCCTGCAGTACCGGACCCCGGGTCCCCCCGTAGTCTGGGTGAGTTATCCTTTTCAGCAGCAGTCCGCCGGTGCTGACAGGATCCTGATAGAATCTTACATGGAGTGCACTGATGCACAGCCACTGCTAGATGATTCTGCTGGTACATTGGCCCACAGCACTACATTGCTCTCGCAGTCTATTGAGCCAGAATCTGACCCTGATGAAACCCAGGTGCCCATTCCCGCATACTATACCACCTTACACAGAGCAAGGTAAAGAGGAAGGTGCAGATGACTTTGAAGAGGAGGTGATGGATGACCCAGTTCTGGACCCGCATTGGCATACATTGGGGAAGGAGGGTGGCGCTGGCAATAGTTCAGATAAGGAGAAGGATCCGCAGCAGGCATTGACATCGCAGCAGCGGTTATCTAGCAGGCCCGTAGCTGTCCTAAAACGTGGAACAAAAACTAAAAGAGTTACAGGACAGCTTGATCAGATGGTCAACTTAGCACAGCGTGCAAGGCCAGAAAATGTTTACCATAGTAGGACGAGTGCAGTGTGGCACTTCTTTGTTCAAAATCCTACTGATGAAGCAAAGGTTACCTGTAAGAAGTGCGGAAAGACCTTTAGCCGAGGTAAACAACTCAGAAATTTGAATACCAGTTGCATGCTTAGACATTTAATCAACATGCACTTGCAAGCGTGGATGGACTACAAAACCTCAGGTAGCACATGTGCACCTGTTCTGACTGAAGGTAGCCAACAATGCTCCATCGCTGCTGAACTATCCTGTGTATGGGATGCAGGTGTTGGAGTGTGGAAAGGAGTTCCCAACTTACCTAGTTGGTGGGGCACTACACCTTAGGAGAAGGTGCAGTACCTCTGTGGCGACTGAGCCTCAGGGGTGCCACATACCCCCCTGATAAACACAGCTCGTTCTCTGTAACACATTTTTTTTCTCATTTTCCTCTCTTTCTCTAGACGCAAGACGCTGACCGCAAGTACCTGGTCCGTCACCTGTCACTTTCAATTCTTTATTCATATCACTCATCTCTAGATCAGACATCCCTAATTCTTCTCTAAAAGCCATTTCTCAGTTACTAATACTCTTATAAAACACATTATCAAATACTTCACAGTAAAACATTCAACAGGTATTCTTGTAAGTGCTGGACACCGCTCCCAGCCGGGATCTCTTGCAGTGTCCTTTGAGGTAGACATCATCTTCGCAAAGTGTCTTTATGTAAAACCAAGAGAGGGCACCTAAAGAGGTGCAACTATTTACAATAAAAGTTTTTGGATCACTCCAAGTTCATGATCGCTAGTTCAAAATTGAAGAACGCTGCCAATCCAAACAGGGCAACAAAAGTGCCATCAGAAAAACAAAAACATAATGAACAATAGAAAAACAGCAACAGGCACAACTAGTGCAAATAAACCCTCCTGGGTAACGAGAGTTACTGTAAATTTTTAATGCTGGTCCCCTCCTGGGGTTCTGGAAGCCGAACTGGAACTGTCCTCATCCTGATTCTGGTTTCTCACTAAAGGGCCTTGAAACTGTTGCAAATGGAACCCATGATGTATCTCAATGCCCATTAACTGTTCTTCCTCGCTTGGTGGTTCCACTGTCCTAGAACGAGGTCTAGCTCCTAGGGCTTCTGCAGCTTGTCAGCGCTGGCAGGCAACTACCTGGGGACTTGGCAGTGAAGGGATCCTGAGATCACTGTCCCAAAACGATCCAGACCCCCCTCTTTCCTGTAGATGTCAGATCGGGCATGCCGGCTCCAACCGTACCCCTAGCACCATGGTCCTCCTCCTCCCCCCCCATCAATCCATTAGGAAGGCCAGGGTATATACCTGGGAGTTCTTGGCGGTGCGGCCTCTGCTCCGGTGAAGGCGTGGTGGTAGCGGGCGCTGCCCGGTGAGACACCGGGGACGGAGGTGGAGCCCATGGCAGCTCCAGTTCCGCGGGGGTCGCTGGCGGGACCTGCGCAGCCGCGCTAGGTCTGGGCAGGAGCTTCTCTTCCTCCGCTTCAGCTCCATAGGCTGTGTACAACTCCTCCGGTATTAGCGGCAAAGAGGGGACAGAGTACGCTGCTGGTGGCATGGCAGCGGCTCCAAGCTCCGCAAGCTCTGTCAGGAAAAGATCCAGTGCAGCAGCGGCGGGTACCGGTGTCGCGGGTACCGCAGGTGTAGGCCCCTCCCGGGCGCCCTGCAGGTTTAATGTCCATAGCGTTTCTCGCCTCAGTCACAGGCAGCGCGTCAGCTGGATAATCTCGTCCTCCAGCTGTTGGTGATTCATCCTTGAGATCGGGTCGGAGCCTTCAGCCATGGCACCGGGGAGATCCATTTCCCCGCGCACCGCAGGCCTCCTTCCCTCACTCTCCAAAATTGCGTTCAGGTATTCTTCTTCCTTCCTCGGCCCCTTTCCCACCACTGGCTTCTTCTGCCCCTCCTTCCGGGGGTGGTGTCTTCTTCCAGCGCCTCCATACCAAGCCTGTATACGAACCCCTCGGGGGGTGGGCCATGTCGCTGTCACATAGTAATTCAGGCAGGGAAGGCCCAATACTCTTCGCGGTCTTTTCCTAAGACCTCCCATCTCTTCACGCCCTTCTTCTCTGCGCCAGCGGCCATTTCTAATGTCCATTCTACAGTCTACCAAATCAGGTCTTCTGCACATTTTCAAAAGTTCAAAGTCTCACAAATTTCAGGTGCATAGAACCCGATGGTGTCGGGTCTCGTCATCCTGTTCATGACGCCAAAATTGGGTCGCCCCGTGGGGTACTCGGTACCGGGCCGGTGTCAGGGGGATGTGTCACAGCGGCGGTGACCCGGTCCGTGGCCCTGGGTGCCCAAATCAATGGTGGTTTGTATATGTAGTTAATGTGAACAGTTCGTGACGTCACCTGTGGTGTTTGGCAAGCAAGATGTTAAGCCAATGCTGCGTGCAGATCCTCTGGGGCTGATGGTGTGTTGCAGCAAAGATGGTGTAGCTCCCCACAGGTGAAGCTGTAATCCCAGGGCAGTGTAATTGCAATAGATGAGAATAGGCGCAGGTGGTGTGAGGAATGTTGGTACCCAGATGTAGCGGTGCTGGCGGTGTTGGCGCACAATTGAATGGAAGACACCAGGGCTTGTAGTTCCAAATCTTTACTCACAGTTCGTGGTACACACTGGTGCCTGCCTCCGTGCCATGTCCTCCGGGGCAGAAACTCAATCAACCTCCCGGGCAAGTCAGGATTCTCCTCTCCAACACTCCGCCAACATGTACCTTTCCTGAACGACTTCTCTATTGCGCCTTTTAGCGTGAAGAGCTCCAGTACCGTGGTACTCGGAAGTTCCCCCTGTCGGATGTTCCCAACAACTCTACCCGTATGACAGACAGACGCAGTCTCTCTCGGGGACTCCCCTCTCCAGAGTCCCAGCTCTCTATTCAGTTGCTGTTGTGCCCCAAGTCTTAGATGGGAGTAGTGCATTTACAGCCAACTACTCCACCGGTGTCTGCTTCAGAACCACAAGCATCCATACAACCTCGGGGACCAGGCCCCGGCATTGCGCCGAGAACCTATAGGCAGGGTTCCCCTTCCAACCCACAACTCCTCTCTGTTCTCCTACTCCTTCGTTCCGTGCTGTTCCTTCTGTCTCTTATGGAAGCTTAGGTTGCAGTTCTACGTCCTTCTCCTTCTGTTCCTTTCCCGTGCCAGCTGGCTCAGATCACTGAAGCAGCTGCAGCACTCCTTCCTCTCTCCCTCTTCTAGGGATGTCCTTCCTCTCGGACCCGTCCTCAGACTCTCCTGACTGACTGACCTTCTCTTGTCTGACCTCCCGCAAGACTGACCTGTAATCCTATACTTTCCCAACCTTTTATATGTCTCAACTCCACCCACCTCATAGCACATCTCGTGTTACGAAGCAAGGAACCACGAAAGGTGCTCTGCTACTCTCTAAGCATGAAGCCGCAATGTGGTCAGTGCTGAACTATTCTGTGTGTGGGGTGCAGGTGTTGGTGAGTGGAAAGGAGATCCCAACTTACCTAGTTGGTGGGGCACTACACCTTAGGAGAAGGTGCAGTACCTCTGTGGCGACTGAGCCTCAGGGGCGCCACACTACCCCAACTGTAAGACCACCGCCACCATTAAGCACACCACCAGCACTAAATGTGGAGGAGTCGTCGCAAGGCCAAAGCACTCAGGGAATCACAATGGTTTTGCAACACAACACTGAATCTAGGCCATCACCACCAATACCATCACCAACCCCCTCTCACCCCATCCGGTCCACCGCTACTTCCCCCATATGCAGCTCTCCAGTCTAGCTCACCCTACCAGACACTCTGAGTAGGACAAGAAAGTACTCATCCTCTCATCTGCGTACACTGTGTTTGAACGCCTACATTGCCAAACTAATCTCATTAGAGATGATGCCCTACCGTTTGGTTGAAAGTGAAACTTTCTGCGACCTCATGGCCTACGCTGTCCCACGCTATGACCTACTCAGTTGGCACTTCTTTTCTCGAAAAGTCATCTCTGCCCTCCACCGGCATGTGAAAGACCGCATTGTCCATGCACTAAAACAGTCAGTGAGTGGAAAAGTGCACCTCACAACGGATGCATGAACCAGTAGGCATGGCCAGGGCCGTTACGTGTCCATCACTGTGCACGGGGTTAATGTGGTGGATGCAGGCTCCACTGGGGACAGCGGTGGTGGAACAGTGCTGCCTTGCCCACGGTATAGAAAACAGTTGGCTGTAGGCTTTCGCTCCTCCTCCTCCTCGTCTATCAGCGAAAACTCATCCACAGAGCGCAGTCGCACGAGCACTACATCCGCAGCTGTCAGTGTTGCACACGAGCTGTCCCACTATCGAACAACTAGTGGTAAGCGTCAGCAGGCTGTGTTAAAGATGATGTCTTTGGACGACAACAGACACATCGCGGAGGTACTGGCCGACTACTTGCAGCGACAAACAGAGTCATGGCTGGGCAGTCTACATCTTGAGGCAGGCAAGGTAATCAGTGATAACGGCCGTAATTTTGTGGAAGCCATAGCCCGTGCAAAACTCACACACATACCTTGCCTGGCTCACACTTTGAACCTGGTGGTGCAGTGCTTCCTTAATAATTATCCGGAGTTAACATCCCTGCTCCATGAGGTGCGAAGACTGTGCTCGCACATCCGTCGCTTGGCCGTACACTCCAGTCGTATGCAGAAGCGGGAGCGATTGCTCCACCTCCCCAAGCACCGCCTAATCATAGACGTTGCAACAAGGTGGAACTCCACCCTGCATATGGTTGAGAGGCTGTGCGAACAGGGGCAGGCTGTAATGCATTTGTGGGAGGATACACGGGCGGCAGTTTGAGGGAAGAAATGGAATTGTCGGGTGTGCAGTGGTCAAAGCTGAAAGACCTCTGTAAAGTCCTTCAGTGTCTTCAGGAATGCACACGGCTGGTAAGTGCAGATGACGCCATCATAAGCATGAGCATCCCACTTATACGTCTGCTCATGCAAAGTTTTACGCACATTAAGGATCAGGCGTCTGCAGCGGAGGAGGAGGAGGGAAGCCTTGATGACAGTCAGCCATTGTCTGGTCAGGGAACTATCCTGGACGAGGTGGAGGAAGAAGAGGAAGAGGAGGAGAATGAGGATGAGGGGGATGATTATTTTGGGCAAGATGTTTCTCAGGGGGCAAGAGAAAATGTTGGCATTCCAAGGTCAGGTACAGTGTTTGTGCGTGACTGTAGGGATGTGGATTTGCCAGAAACTGCTCCTCCATCTACCACAGGCAGTGCATCATTGACACCTGGAACATTGGCCCACGTGTGCGATTATGCCTTGCGGATCCTAAAAAGGGACCCCCGCATTGCCAAAATGATGAGGGATGAGACTACTGGCTGGCCAGCATCCTCGATCCACACTACAAAGGAAAATTACACAACATCGTGCCACAGAAGAACCTAGAGATAATATTGGCAAACAAACAAGCAACTCTGGTAAACCGTTTGTTTGAGGCTTTCCCAGCATACAGCAGCGGTGATGGTTCTCACACAAGCCGTACGGGCCACAATGGAAGAAGTGTTTGTGGTGCACACAGCAGAAGTGGCGTTGGAGGCAGGGGTTTAATGACCATGTTGTGGAATGATTTCTCAAGTACCGCTCACACAACTGCTAATACTGCATCGACTAAAAGTGACAGGAGGCAGCAGTTGTCAACTATGGTTACAAACTACTTTTCCTCCCATATCGATGTTCTCCCTCACAGGTCATTCCCCTTTGACTATTGGGCCCCTAAACTTGACACCTGGCCTGAATTGGCAAAATATGCCTTACAGGAGCTCGCTTGCCCTGCTGCTAGTGTGTTTTCTGAAAGAGTCTTCAGTGCTGCTGGATCAATCCTGACAGAAAAAAGGACCCGTCTGTTGACTCAAAATGTTGATGATCTAACCTTCATTAAAATGAACCATGCATGGGTTTCCAAGGATTTTGTCCCACCTTCCCCTGATGACACATAGGTTACCAGAAAAGTGCCTCGTTTTTTTCCTCCTCTTCCTCGGACTTGCCCAATTACGCCCTTTGCAGCAGCTGAATGTGCAGCCAACACATCTACATATGCCAATTTTTAAACCTTCTTAACTGGGCTGCCCACCCCTCCCCCAATGGCTGGGGTCAAGACCTGGCGCACCCAGGCAAGTGCCGTTGCTCTGAACAGGTGGATGTGCCCGATGGCCGACGGCAAAGGCACAGGGCCCCTCACAGTACAATACAGTGTCTCAGATGGTGGGAGGGCCCACTCGCCGTCAGACACACCAGCGTACTATGAGGGGCCCTGTGCCAGTACCATCGACCACGATTGTGCCCCCCTGCTTGGTCATGGCCACAGCACTTGCAAGTTTCAATACTTACCTCTCCCTGCTCCACCGCTGTGTAGTCTGGGCGGTTAAATCCTTCACAGTGATGGCCACTAGAAATTTGGTGTATTGATCAATGATGGTTAAGATGTAGCTATGGCCTGTCCTGCTGGCCTCTACCTTCAGATGATCAATAGCTACCATTTGAAATGGACGTCAACTTACAAGCGGATGCAGTGGTAGTTTATGATCACCTTTCGCAGTTGTTATAGTCACAGACGTTTGACATTCCTGCCACCATTTTTCAATGTCTCCTCTCATGCCAATCCAATAGAATCGCCTACGGCCTGTGGCTGCTGTCTTTTGCACACATCATGATAGGCAGTGAGGACCATGGGTATATCTCTCCTTGTGATTACAATTTGATGGAGACGAGTAACAGTGATGTAATCCACGCTACTGCGATAAAGCAATCCTTTCTTCACAAAGAACCTTTTTCACTTTCTCCACAGACACAGTAATTGAGGGTCTGCATCGCCTCTGCAACATCTACCGGGAGATTTTCCCATGATGAGTAATTCCAAAATTTCTGCTAACACTCGACTTTGCGTCTATACTTGTATCCATGTAGTTTCCAGTAGCAGAGATTCTTGACTGGCTTACTGAGATTGAAATATATACCAAGATTTAAAAGTACCACAACACTGTATACTGGTGTACGCTATGAATACCTTTCCCTTTTTCTGCTTTTGTAATTCTGGTGTAATACATAGTGAGCCTGTGAGTGTCTGTATCTGACTCCGGAAGTATAGACGGAAATTTAACCCTAGACTGGACACACCTGGTATGTGCTGATACAGTACCTTGTTTCAAAAATTTATATTAAGGTATCATCTATAGGATAACCAACTGTGGGGGGGGACCCTCTTCTTGCCACAGACAAGCACGAGACTGAGACAGAGTTTGTATTGAACAGGTCCGTTTTTAGTGCCCATCCTTCTGTTGACAACAGCAATTCACCACAGCCGTTTCACATTTCTCTGTACACAGGCCCCGGTACCTTCACTTCCTTTGTAACTATAATCGTGGCGTCCTCTGTGGCTCTTCCACTGTGGCTGGCCTAGGCCCAACCACCACAGCGCTGCACCAGTCTGAGCACACCGTCCGTATGGTAGCCCCAGGCCGTCTTCGTCTGTTGCTACCGTCCTCTGGGCCACCCCCCCGTGACCGCCTCAACCGTCAGTCCTCTCTGGATCCTTTCCACTGTCTCTATTTCCTCAGCAGAACTTCCTCTTTACTGTGCTCCCTTCGCTGACTGACTCTTCCAGAACCTTCCCTCAGCCTTTTATACTTCCTGCTCTGGTAACTCCGCCCACCATCACCTAACAGTTTCTCTGACCAATGGCAGTTATTCAGTCCCACTCCTACACTCTCCACTGCCCTCCAATGGGCAAGCTAAAACACTGCACCCTTTCTCTTTCTCTTAGCGGTTTCACACCTACACTGTGCTACACCTCTGCTTCTCACTACAGGCTGGTTTGTCTGTCAGTCCACCTTCCCTACGTCATCCATAATGAGTGAGCGTGTGTGGGTTACGCCTTCTATATATACGGTGAATCGGACAAACAAATTTTTACCCTATACTCAATACAGCTTGTATCTTGTTATACAGTACCTTTGTTCGACATTTAGCATTACGGTCAAATCCATACTGTGTAAGCGTCTGAGAGTGACAACGGGACTATTTATACAGAGATTTCAATTGTACCCTAAAAAATATATACTTGCTATCTTGTTATCCAGGACTTTTTTTTACAACATTTTTTATTATGGTCAAAACCAAACTGAGTGAGTATCTGAGGGTGACGACGGAAATATATACCGATATTTTCAATTTGGGCAACATTGTATACAGCAGAACGCTTCTGATACAGTAACCTTTTTAGCTATTTAGATTCTGGTGTAATCCTTAATGAGGATGAAACTGAATGGGAGGAGACACAGATTAGATATGAGAAAAAACTTTTTGACAGTTAGAGTAATCAAAGAGTGGAACAGGCTGCCACGAGAGGTGGTGAGTTCTCCTTCAATGGAAGTCTTCATTCAGAGGCTGGACAGACATCTGACTGGGATGATTTAGCGAATCCTGCTTTGAGCAGGGGGTTGGACCAGATGGCCCAGGAGGTCCCTTCCAACTCTACGATTCTATGATTCTATGAGCCTGTAAACGTCTCTCTGTTACTCCGGCAATATATTTGGAACGTTAAGATTACCCCAACACTGTATACAGCTGTACACTTGTGTTTCATAACCCATTTACAGCTTTTCATATTCTTGTGTAATCCATATGGGGCCTGAGAGCGTTTGTGTCTGCCTCCTGAAATGTATACGGAGAATCAGAATGTTTACACTATACTGTATGTACCTTGTATCTGGTGATACTGTACCCTTTTTCAACTTGTTATTTTATTGGGTAATCCATACTGAGCCTGTGAGCGTCTGTGTATGCCTCATGAAATATATACGGAGATTTACTGTTACCCATTAATAATAATAATAATAATCTTTATTTATATAGCGCCAACATATTCCGCAGCGCTTTACAGTTTAACAGTTTCAAAACACAAGTCATAAGTAACAACGCTAACAATACAATAATTAAAGCAAAATAAGACGAAATAAGACGACCCTGCTCGTGAGAGCGTACAATCTACAATGAGGTGAGGGAGATACAGAGTACAGGTGTGTATTTACAATGGTGTATTTACAATGAAGGTCCAGCCATCTTGCAGGAGTGAAGGATGGATGGAGATAGTGAATGGGCTACGCACGCACACTTACACAGAGAATGACTTTGATTAGTGCATGTGATAGGCCGCTCTGAACAGGTGTGTTTTGAGGGAGTGCCTAAAACTATGCAAATTGTGGATAGTCCTGATTTCTTGGGGTAGAGCATTCCAGAGGATAGGAGCAGCACAGGAGAAGTCTTGGAGTCGGGAGTGGGAGGTGCGGATTAGTGCAGAGGTTAGTCGAAAGTCGTTTGCAGAGCGCAGCGATCGGCTAGGCCGATAGACAGAAATGAGAGAAGAGATGTAAGGGGGTGCCGCACTGTGGAGAGCTTTGTGGGTGAGAACAAGTACTTTGAATTGGATCCTATAATGAATGGGCAGCCAATGTAAGGACTGGCGAAGAGCGGACGCGTCCGAGTACCGATTACCCAGATGGACGATCCTGGCTGCTGCATTGAGTATGGACTGGAGAGGGGATAGTCGAGTGACGGGGAGGCCAATTAATAGAGCGTTGCAGTAATCCAGGCGAGAGTGGATCAATGCAACAGTGAGGGTTTTTGTTGTTTCCATAGTGAGAAAAGGGCGGATTCTAGAGATGTTCTTTAGGTGTAAGCGGCAAGAGCGGGCAAGGGATTGTATATGGGATGTGAAGGAGAGATTGGTGTCAAACATAACACCCAGACAGCGCACCTGCTGCCGGGGTGTTATTGTGGTACCACCCACGGAGAAGGAAATGTCAGATTTAGGGAGGTTAGTAGACGGCGGGAGCAGAAGAAGTTCAGTTTTGGAGAGGTTGAGTTTCAGATAGAGAGTGGACATGATATTGGAGACTGCGGACAGACAGTCACTGGCGTTCTGTAGTACAGCGGGGGTAAGGTCGGGGGAAGACGTGTATAGTTGTGTGTCATCAGCATAAAGATGGTACTGAAAGCCAAATCTGCTGATGGTCTGTCCAATTGGGGCCGTGTAGAGAGAGAAAAGAAGGGGGCCAAGGACTGAGCCCTGAGGTACCCCGACAGCAAGAGGAAGAGGAGATGACGTGGAGCCAGAGAACAAAACACTGAAGGAGCGGTCAGAGAGATAGGAAGAGAACCAGGAGAGTGCAGTGTCCTTAATGCCTAGTGACTGGAGCCTAGAGAGTAGGAGATGGTGGTCAACAGTATCGAAAGCTGCAGATAGGTCAAGAAGAATGAGCAGAGAGTGGTCACCGTTACGTTTTGCTGTCAGAAGGTCATTGGTCACTTTGATGAGTGCAGCTTCAGTCGAATGTAGGGGGCGGAAGCCGGACTGTGAAGGGTCTAGAAGGGAGTGAATGGAGAGGTAACGGGTAAGGCGGGAGTAAACTAGGCGTTCCAAAAGTTTAGAGATGAAGGGGAGATTGGAGACTGGTCTGTAGTTGTTTGTGCAGGATGGGTCGAGAGCAGGTTTCTTTAGTAATGGAGTAACGATGGCGTGTTTGAAGGAGGATGGGAAAATGCCCGAGGAGAGGGAGAGATTAAAGATTGTAGTTAGGTGGGTTGTGACGACTGGAGAGAGAGACTGGAGGAGATGTGAGGGAATGGGGTCGGTAGTGCATGTAGTCGGACGAGAAGAAGAGAGGAGTCTGGAGACTTCTTCTGTGATGGGATCAAATGTGGAGAGTGAGCCAGGGGAGATGTAGGAAGGGATGGGAGTCACAGCACTTGGTGGTTGGGAGCAGATTTCTTGACGGATATTATCTATTTTTTCTGTAAAGTGGGAGGCCAGGTCATCAGCACAAATGTCTGTGATAGGGGCTTGTGCTTTTGGCCTGAGGAGGGAGTGAAAAGTGTCAAAAAGTTTCTTGGGGTTGTTGGCTAGTGAGGAGATCAGGGTGGTGAAGTAGGTCTGTTTGGCAAGGTGAAGGGCAGCGTTATAGGTTCTTAACATAAATTTGAAGTGGATGAAGTCTTCTGGTGTGCGGGTTTTTCTCCATAGGCGTTCAGCACTCCTGGAGCATCGCTGGAGAAGTTGAGTTTGCGATGTGAGCCAGGGCTCTTTTACTCTGTGTTTGGAGGTTCTGAGGGTGAGGGGAGCTACTTGGTCAAGGGTGCTTCTAAGAGTGTCATTGTAGTGATGAACAGCCAGATTAGGACAGGAAAGAGAGGAGATTGGGGACAGAGATGAGTGTAGGGAATCTGAAAGTGTCTGAGGGTTAATAGCTTGTAGATTTCTGACTGTGTGGTAGGTAGGAATGAGCTGGGGTGGGCAAGGATTTGTGAGCGTGAAGGAGAGAATGTTGTGGTCAGAGAGTGGAAGCGGTGAGTTGTTTAGGTGGGAGATTGAACAGAGCCGGCAGAAGACCAGATCAAGGGTGTTACCGTCCTTATGTGTCTCAGAGGTTGAAAGCTGTGAGAGGCCTAGAGAGGTGGTTAGTGATAGAAGCTGGGATGCAGATGTGGAATTAGGGCTGTTAATGGGGATGTTGAAGTCTCCCAGGATGAGGGTTGGTAGTTCTGAGGACATGAAGTGTGGCAGCCAGGCTGAAAAGTGGTCAAGGAAGAGGGTGGGTGAGCCTGGGGGCCGGTATATGACCGCTACCCTGAGGGAGAGGGGACGGAAGAGCCTGATGGTGTGGACCTCAAAAGAAGGGAATAAGAGTGATGGGACTGGGGGGATGACCTGGAAAGTGCATTGTGGGGACAGGAGTATGCCAACTCCACCACCAGGTCTGTTTGTGGGTCTCGGGGAGTGAGAGAATTGTAAGCCACCGTAGGAAATGGCAGCAGGAGAGACAGTGTCAGAATCCTGAATCCAGGTTTCAGTGAGGGCCAACAGATTAAGAGAGTTGTTCAGAAAGTAGTTGTGTAGGAAAGGAAGCTTGTTACAAGCAGACCGTGGATTCCAGAGGGCACAATTAAAAGATTGAGATGAGGGAGTGCAAGTAATGTTAATCAGATTATTGTGGTTTCGATATGAGGTAGGGTAGGGGTCGAGGTTGGGGGATGGTGGACCAGGGTTGGGGGAGATGTCCCCTGAAATCAGTAGGAGAAGGAAGATAAAGAGCCAATAGTTGTTGGAATTGTAAGTAGCTTTTTTCTGCGATGTGTTTGGGCAAGATGGGCTGAGGTTTCTCAGGAAGGTGAGGAGTGTGTGGGAGCTGTACATGGGAGAAGGAAGTATAGAGGGGCTGATGTGTATGAGTCGTGATGGAGGGGGGAAAGGGTGGTGAATGTGGATGGCAAGGGAACACAGGAGGGTAAAAATAAAGCACATGGTTAAAGGGGAAGGCAAGGTGTGGGTTACCTGGCTCCTGCCCTGACTAACTGCCATGTATAACTGCCGTTTTGCTGGATGCTTATCTTCTGTGATGCTTTGCTTATGGGATGCTTGCGTGCTGTACCCCACACTGCGTGCTTCCCCTTAGCAACTACTACATATATAGGCCACACTACAGGGTCAGGAGAGAGGGATTGTGGGAGATGGTTGGGTATAATTTGGCAGCTGGGGCCAGCACACCAGGGGATGGTTAGATGATCAAAGGCACTAGACCAAGATGTGGCAAAATGCTATAGCACCTTCCACCTGATAAGATCTAGAAAGGCCCCAGTCACAGATCTAAAGCAGTATTACATACAGTGCAACAAATGAATTATACCAAAGCTTTAGCAAGCACATTTAAATATGCAGCAAAATGGTAAAGCAGCAGAAGTATGGAGTTGTACCATTTGGATATATTACAGCAGAGAAATAGAGGCAGCAGAGGTGGGAAGTTGTATCATTCAGGCTGCTTGCTGGCAGTGAATGGAGTAAATACATGCAGGGTGGCTCAGTTGATTACCATTTGGATATATTACAGCAGAGAATAGAGGCAGCAGAGGTGGGAAGTTGTATCATTCAGGCTGCTTGCTGGCAGTGAATGGAGTAAATACATGCAGGGTGGCTCAGTTGATTACCATTTGGATATATTACAGCAGAGAATAGAGGCAGCAGAGGTGGGAAGTTGTATCATTCAGGCTGCTTGCTGGCAGTGAATGGAGTAAATACATGCAGGGTGGCTCAGTTGATTACCATTTGGATATATTACAGCAGAGAATAGAGGCAGCAGAGGTGGGAAGTTGTATCATTCAGGCTGCTTGCTGGCAGTGAATGGAGTAAATACATGCAGGGTGGCTCAGTTGATTACCATTTGGATATATTACAGCAGAGAATAGAGGCAGCAGAGGTGGGAAGTTGTATCATTCAGGCTGCTTGCTGGCAGTGAATGGAGTAAATACATGCAGGGTGGCTCAGTTGATTACCTGTGTGAAGAGAGAAGATGAATGTTAATTCCATGCCATGTATAACTGCCGTTTTGCTGGATGCTTATCTTCTGTGATGCTTTGCTTATGGGATGCTTGCGTGCTGTACCCCACACTACCCATTATATATGGAGCATTATTGGAGCCCATCATACACTGGAGCATCATCCATGAGGCACATCATGTACTGGAGCAATGTAAATGGGGCAGATCAGACACTGGAGCAGCATCTAAGGGGCACATTATACACTGGAGCATTAGAAATGAGGCCCATTATATATGGAGCATTATGTGGAGCTCATCAGATACTGTATGGAACATTATATGTGGCCAATTATTCTGTATGGAGAAATATATGGGGCTCATTATTCTGTATGGCGCACAATGTGGTGGTCATAACACTGTATGGAGTAATATACTGTCCTGTTTTTGAGCTATTGTACAATTTAAAATAGATATCAGTCATGTCATGTAAGCAGTGAAGTATGTGTCATTGTACTATACCTATATTTCTGTGGCGTATCGGAGCATCATGAGTTGTGGTATGTGTTAAAGGGGCGCACTGACACTCTGGCCCAGGGCAAACGAAAACCTGGACCCAGCCCAACCCCCCCACAACTTTAGCCAAATAACCCCCAGTTTTCTATGCGTAACTATTATTAGGAAGTAAATTAAGGTTGACAAGCTTCAGTTATAAGAATTGATGTTTTTGGCATTGAAATGGGCACTGTAGGTGTGTTTCCTGTCCTCCTCTCACTGCCGACTTTTCTTCCCCATTGACTTGCATTGGGTTTCGTGTTTCAGTCGGCCTCCGACTTTACCCTATAGTCGGCCGATTTCGTTCGACCCGACTTTTGCGAAAGTCGGGTTTCATGAAACCCGACTCGACCCGAAAAAAGGCAAAGTCGCTCATCTCTACTTATGACCATGTGATATTTCAGTTTTTCTTTTTTAATAAATTTGCAAATAATTCTACATTTCTGTTTTTTTCAGTCAAGATGGGGTGCAGAGTGTACATTAATGAGAAAAAAAATGAATTTTTTTGAATTTACCAAATGGCTGCAATGAAACAAGAGTGAGAAATTTAAAGGGGTCTGAATACTTTCCGTACCCACTGTATGCCAAGATAAGGGACATATATACCAGGATGGGCCCATATATATATATATATATATCAGGATAAGAGACATATATACCAGGATGGGGATATATATATATATCAGGATGGGGGATATATATGTATTGTATATAACAAAATGCAGATATATACACTCACTGGCCACTTTATTAGGTACACCATGCTAGTAAGGGGTTGGACCCCCTTTTGCCTTCAGAACTGCCTCAATTCTTCGTGGCAGAGATTCAACAAGGTGCTGGAAGCATTCCTCAGAGATTTTGGACCATATTGACATGATGGCATCACACAGTTGGCGCAGATTTGTCGGCTGCACATCCCTGATGCGAATCTCCCGTTCCACCACATCCCAAAGATGCTCTATTGGATTGAGATCTGGTGACTGAGGAGGCCATTTGAGTACAGTAAACTCATTGTCATGTTCAAGAAACCAATCTGAGATGATTCGAGCTTTATGACATGGCGCATTATCCTGCTGAAAGTAGCCATCAGATGTTGGGTACATTGTGGTCATAAAGGGATGGACATGGTCAGCAACAATACTCAGGTAGGCTGTGGCGTTGCAACGATGCTCAATTGGTACCAAGGGGCCCAAAGAGTGCCCAGAAAAAATTCCCCACACCATGACACCACCACCACCAGCCTGAACCGTTGATACAAGGCAGGATGGATCCATGCTTTCATGTTGTTTACGCCAAATTCTGACCCTACCATCCGAATGTCGCAGCAGAAATCGAGACTCATCAGACCAGGCAACGTTTTTCCAATCTTCTACTGTCCAATTTCGATGAGCTTGTGCAAATTGTAGCCTCAGTTTCCTGTTCTTAGCTGAGAGGAGTGGTACCCAGTGTGGTCTTCTGCTGCTGTAGCCCATCTGCCTCAAAGTTCGACGCACTGTGCGTTCAGAGATGCTCTTCTGCCTACCTTGGTTGTAACGGGTGGCAATTTGAGTCACTGTTGCCTTTCTATCAGCTCGAACCAGTCTGCCCATTCTCCTCTGACCTCTGGCATCAACATGGCATTTCCGGCCACAGAACTGCCGCTCACTGGATTTTTTTTCTTTTTCGGACCATTCTCTGTAAACCCTAGAGATGGTTGTGCGTGAAAATCCCAGTAGATCAGCAGTTTCTGAAATTCTCAGACCAGCCCTTCTGGCACCAACAATCATGCCACGTTCAAAGGCACTCAAATCACCTTTCTTCCCCATACTGATGCTCGGTTTGAACTGCAGGAGATTGTCTTGACCATGTCTACATGCCTAAATGCACTGAGTTGCCGCCATGTGATTGGCTGATTAGAAATTAAGTCTTAACACACAGTTGGACAGGTGTACCTAATAAAGTGGCCAGTGAGTGTATATATAAATATGTATACCAAGATGTGCCCAGGATGGTTCACTTATTTATACCAGGATGGGAAACATATATACCAGGCTTGGGGCATATATACCTGGATGGGCCTAGGATGGGTAAGATATATACCAGGATGGGGAACATATACTGTATATTAGGACGGGGTCCATACCAGGACCCCATCCAGGTCCAGATGAATTACACTCCAGAGTACTGAAGGAGATAGCAGAAGAAATTTTTGAACCCCTCTCCATAATCTTTGAAAATTCTTGGAGAACAGGAGAAGTCCCAGAAGACTGGAGAAGAGCAAATGTTGTTCCTATCTTCAAAAAGGGGAAGAAGGTGGACCCAGGCAGCTATAGGCCGGTGAGTCTGACTTCTATACCAGGAAAGATCTTTGAACAAATTATTAAACAACATGTATGTCAGTACCTGGATAAGAATGAAGTGATTAAACAGAGTCAGCATGGGTTTGTAACTAATAAGTCATGTCAGACTAACTTAATTTCCTTCTATGATGGAATCACTGATTGGGTGGATCAAGGAAATGCTGTAGATATAGTATATCTTGACTTCAGCAAAGCATTTGACAAAGTCTCTCATACAATCCTTATTGAAAAAATGACTAAGTATGGAATGGACAAGGCAACTGTTAGGTGGATTCATAACTGGCTTAGTGATCGGACCCAAAGAGTGGTCGTAAATGGCTGCACATCCAGTTGGAAGAATGTCTCAAGTGGGGTACCACAGGGCTCTGTCCTGGGCCCTGTATTGTTCAACATCTTTATCAATGATTTAGATGAAGGAATTGAGGGTAAACTGATTAAATTTGCTGATGACACAAAGCTAGGAGGGATAGCTAATACTAGAGAAGAGAGAGGATTCAAAAAGATATAAATAAACTGGAGAAGTGGGCAGCAACTAACAGAATGGTTTTTAACAGGGAAAAATGCAAAGTACTACATCTGGGCAATAAAAATGAAAAAAGCATATACAGAATGGGAGGAATAGGGCTAAGCAACAGCACATGTGAAAAAGACTTGGGTATACTAATAGATCACAGACTGAATATGAGTCAACAGTGTGATGCAGCAGCAAAAAGGCAAATGCAATTCTAGGATATATTAACAGAAGCATACAGTCTAGATCACGTGAAGTCATTATTTCCCTCTACTCCTCATTGGTCAGACCTCATCTGGAATATTGTGTCCAGTTTTGGGCCCACATTTTAAAAAAGACATCAACAAACTGGAGCAAGTTCAGAAAAGAGCGACCAGAATGGTGACCAGTCTGCAAACCCTGTCTTATGAGGAAAGGTTGCAGGACTTGGGAATGTTTAGTTTGCAAAAGAGAAGACTGAGAGGAGACTTAATAGCTGTCTACAAATATCTAAAGGGCTGTCACATTGTAGAAGGATCAACTTTATTCTCATTTGCACAAGGAAAGACTAGAAGCAATGGGATGAAACTGAAAGGGAGGAGACACAGATTAGATATTAGAAAAAACTTTTTGACAGAGTGATCAATGAGTGGAACAAGCTGCCACGAGAAGTGGTGAGTTCTCCTTCAATGGAAGTCTTCAAACAGAGGCTGGACAGACATCTGACTGGGATGATTTAGTGAATCCTGCTTTGAGCAGGGGGTTGGACCAGATGGCCCAGGAGGTCCCTTCCAACTCTACAGTTCTATGATTCTATGAGGTCATATGTACCAGGATAGGACCCAGGACAACGGAAATATATACCAGGATGTGGAACAAATATACCCCGATGGGGCCCAGGATACAGGACATATATACCAGGATGGGGGACATAAATACAAGGATGTGGGACATGTATGTGTAAGGTAAAGCAGGAACGCGGGATGCAGTGACGAGCAGGCGGCAGATCAAGAGTTAACCAGTGTTTAATACAGGGAATACTCCACGCAGGGAGAGAATAAGGGAGGTGTAGGGGGTTAAAGTTCAAGATGAGAATAAATGTTGAAATAATGGGTAAACTTATCAGTCTGATGTTTCCAGAGGATGGAGGCTGGGAAATCCTGCGGTGGCATCGTAGGAGACACGTAAAGTCTTTTGCCTGGTCCTGGAGGAATGTGAGGCACTGTCTCCTGACAGCCGCGATGTATCCTGTCTCTCCTACGCGTAGTCTTGCGGTACTGGAGCAAAATGCCCATGGAGGAGGCGTCGGTGGCGCTGGTGAAGGATGGAGGTCAGCGGCGGCGACCAGGAATTTCCTTGCAGTCTCTGAGTGTTTACCTCGATCAGGCCTACAGTGCGCTCAGTGGACAGTCAGCGGTACGGTACGGGACATTTCCCCAGTATCGGAGGTGAGATGACCCACAGTCACGCGCTGCTCGCAGTCTGGCTGCACATGTGTCATCCGTCGGAAAAGCAGCCTGGTCTCCTGGCGTTGCGCTGTTTTGGCACGCTCCGTCCCTTTTATATCAGACCCGCCCCTGGCAGTCCAGTGCAAAGGTCTGTCCAGATCAGAAAGTGTTCCCTCTGGCAACAATGGTGACAGCCCCAATATTTCCGGCCCTGATACAAGAGAGGTACCACTTACCAGGTCGATCTCCCTACATATATACTAGGATGGAGAACATATATGCCAGGATGGGAGACATACAGTATAATGGGGTGCACCCAGAATGGGGGACATATCCCATCGGACTCTAGTTGCACCAATGAGTGGCACTGCTGTTTATGTTGAGCACTCTGGTGGCACTGTCCATTTGGGGAGCTTTTTGTGCAAAGTAGTTTAAGGGGGTATTATTTATTTGGGGACTCTACTAGCACAGTTTTTACATCACGCTGGCACTATATCATGTGCAACTTTGCTCGTCCTATTTGCCTCTGTCTATAATTGTTCTCAGATTACACTGATTATGGGGTCACGTCCATGGCATTGGTAACGGGGGTACTTTGGGTAACAATATGTGGGCATGCGTCACTCGAGGTTGAAGGCAGGGTCTACAGATCTAGAAATTCCTGCTACATGTACAGTTTGACTTTTCCTAAAAACAAGCCTGTAGCAACACTGGACAGACTCCAAGGCCTAGCTCCTATATTACCCAAACTGCGGAGCATCACCAAACGGCACGGCGTCCTTCTCCGAGGCGTCAGCACTAACAGAGAGTGCATTTCGTTAACTCAGATATACTGTTATGGCGGCACAGCGAGTTATTGGAGCTCTTAGAAGCTTTGCAAGACTTGACAGCCATCACTAGGTTACTGTACATCAGGAGCATAAACATTACGGGATCATAAAACACCGGGAGAGACAAGTCCTCCTAAATAATTCATCACAACTTCTCCGTTTGTCAACATCTCGACGGAAGGCTGTAAACATGAAAAATGATTACAATAAAGCAGGATGAGAAACAACTCCGCTCATTTACCCGACTCGCTGGAACAAAGAATTAATGTGATTAGGACTTTGCAGCAATAAAGATTTTTCAAAAATAGAAGTTAAAAAACAAAACTGCTGCGTCTCTTGTATTCCATTATTCTGGGAGAAGCGAGGGACGTCTGTGTCAGGTTTAGAGACTTTGTGCTATTCCGAAAGTATAATTAGAAGTATGTGGATTACTGGAGGGTCTTATAGTAATCCGGATTGTGACCTGATAATTAGGATTCTCCACCCTGACCTCAATTAGCCTGAGTGGGTCGTCCTTTCCAGAGATAATCCAGGAGGCCCCATAGACAACGAGGACGAGGAGGTAGTTCTATAACTGGCCATTGTACTTCCTGACCTACAAGGTGCCGATATCACTGTTCATCCTGAGCGTCCACAGAACTGCATGCACTAGTCTGAACTTTGGTACTATGGCACTACATGTGTCGCCATATGGCGCTTTATACCGTATTATCGTATTATCAATCTCACTAACTCCAGTAGGGCAGCGATACTTTTTTTTTTTACCCCCATTTCCCTTTTCAAACCACAACCAACTCTCTTCAGCTCTACTATGACCTCTGAAAGTGCATTTCTTTTCTCGGACTCTGTTTCTGACTCCACGTGCAGAAAATAAAAATTCTGGATGAACAGCTCTTTATAAAAAAAATCTATTTGGCCCATTTGAAAAGACAATTACTATTATCCCCTTTATCCCCTCGTTTTTTCCTCCCCTTCTTCCGAGAGCCATAACTTTCTTATTTTTTCATCCCGACAGCTGTATGAGAACTTGTTTTATTGCGGAATGAGTTCTATTTTTGAATGACGTCATTTATTTTATCATTTGATGCACTGGCAAATGGTAAAAAAAAAAAATCTAACAGTGTTGAAATTGCAAAAAAAGTGCAATAGCACAATAGTTTTTTTTTTAATTTAGCCTCTTCACAATATGATAAAACTAACCCAGCAATATCTCCAGCTCAGTAGAAGTATGCGGGCACCAAACATTTATAGAATTTTTTTTTTTTTTAAGTGGTGAAAAAAATTTGAGAAATTAGTAAGAAAAAAAATATATTTTTATCTCCATTTTCCGAGGCTCGTAGCATGCCCATTTTTCGGGATCTGAGGCTGGGTGAGGGATTATTTCTTGCGCCCTGAGTTGTTTTTATTAATACCATTGTGGAATAGATATAATGTTTTGATCGCCTCTTGTTGCATTTTACTGCAATGTTGCGGTGACCCAAAAACACTTAATTTTGGCACTTTGATTTTTTTTTATCACGTTGCTTACTAATAACATTAATTTATTTAATACTTTGATAGATCGGGGAGGATGATTTGAACTTTTATGGTTTTTTTAATCTTTTCCATATTTTTAAAAACTTGTTTCTTTTTTTTTTTTACTGGCTTTAATAGACGCCATTTGACACATGAAGCTGCAATCATCCGATTGCCTGCGCTATAAGTAGCGGGGAATCAGCACTACTATGTATAGCAGAAATCACAATCTTCTATGAAGGCCAGCCATGCGCAGGATTTCACAGGAGGATCGAAATGTCAGGCTTAGGGGACAATATCAGTAGACCCTCGGATGTCATGACAGCCCATCGGCACCCGTGATGGGTGGTATTAATGGCGCTTCCAGCCAGCTCGTGTTAAATCCCGCAGTCAGATATTGACAATGGGATTTAACTGCCACGAGGGAGGAGCACCGATCTACCCGCGGCTATTAAAGGGACATCAGTATTATTTGACATGTAGATTTGCAGGTAACACTATGGCAGAGCGGTCTTTGAGCCCCTAGAAGCAGTACTGCCACGGTATCACTGAACCATCTGCAGCTTCTACATAGAAAGTCCTCTTTCTCAAAAGAACAGAAGGAAACAAATCCCAGGTCTATCGGTTTGGGCCGTCTAGTAAAAATGATCTGAGATTAGTAGCAGCTCCGTCTGACATTCGTCACCTCTGAACAGGATGTTAGTCATTCCATTAGTAGGAGAAGAAAATCTCTTCTCCAATATTTATACAAACAGGCCGTGTTCTGGCAAAGCTTTCCGCAATACACCTCAACCACGTAGCGCCTCCGACTCCTGCCCAACGGCTCAGAGTAATGTCTGCAGAGGCGGCCCTGGTTATCTGTAGGTGTGAGGAGATAGAGCGGCCTGCGGATAGCTGCTGCTGCTGCTGCCTGAGAACACTTGTACTTTGATCCATTATGAAGCACATAACTATTACACATAATGCAATTCCACTAAACATTCAAGTCTAAAAGTTGTCATCAAGTGGCACTTGTCATAAATACATTTATACAGATAAAGTCCTCTCAGATTTCTATTAGCATTGATTCTAACCTGCTATTGTGTAATGCAAAAGCTGCAAAAATATGTGTCTAATATCTATATACAAGAATTACTGTAATACTGCTGCTATGTAAAAGAATATAACTACTATAATACGGCCCCTATGTACAAGAATATAACTACTATATTACTGCCCCTATGTACAAGAATATAACTACTATAATACTGCTCCTATATACAAGAATATAACTACTATAATACTGCCTCCTATGTACAAGAATATAACTACTATAATACTGCTCCTATGTACGAGAATATAACTACTATAATACTGCTACTATGTACAAGAGTATAACTACTATAATACTGCCCCTATGTACAAGAATATAACTACTATATTACTGCCCCTATGTACAAGAATATAACTACTATAATACTGCCCCTATGTACAAGAATATAACTACTATAATACTGCCCCTATGTACAAGAATATAACTACTATATTACTGCCCCTATGTACAAAAATATAACTACTATAATACTGCCCCTATGTACAAGAATATAACTACTATAATACTGCCCCTATGTACAAGAATATAACTACTATAATACTGCCCCTATGTACAAGAATATAACCACTATAATACTGCCCCTATGTACAAGAATATAACTACTATAATACTGCCCCTATGTACAAGAATATAACTACTATAATACTGCCCCTATGTGCAAGAATATAACTACTATAATACTGCCCCTATGTACAAGAATATAAGTACTATAATACTGCCCCTATGTACAAGAATATAACTACTATAATACTGCCCTTATGTACAAGAATATAACTACTATAATACTGCCCCTATGTACAAGAATATAACTACTATAATACTGCCCCTATGTACAAGAATATAACCACTATAATACTGCCCCTATGTACAAGAATATAAGTACTATAATACTGCCCCTATGTACAAGAATATAAGTACTATAATACTGCCCTTATGTACAAGAATATAACTACTATAATACTGCCCCTATGTACAAAAATATAACTACTATAATACTGCCCCTATGTACAAGAATATAGCTACTATAATACTGCTCCTATGTACAAGAATATAACTACTATAATACTGCCCCTATGTACAAGAATATAACTACTATAATACTGCCCACAATGTGCAAGAATATAACTGCTATAATATTGCTCTGATGTACAAGAATATAACTACTATAATACTGCCTCTATGATGTACAAGAATATAACTACTATAATACTGCCTCTATGTACAAGAATATAACTACTATAATACTGCTCCTATGTACAAGAAAATAACTACTACAATACTGCTAATATGTACAAGAATATAACTACTATAATACTGCCCCAATGTACAAGAATATAACTACTATAATACTGCCACTATGTCCAAGAATATAACTACTATAATACTGCCCCTATGTAAAAGAATATAACTACTATAATACTGGCTCTATGTAAAAGAATATAACTACTATAATGCTGCTCCTATGTACAAGAATATAACTACTATAATACTGCCGCTATGTACAAGAATATAACTACTATAATACTGCTCCTATGTACAAGAATATAACTACTATAATACTGCCCCTATGTACAAGAATATAACTACTATAATACTGCCGCTATGTACAAGAATATAACTACTATAATACTGCTCCTATGTACAAGAATATAACTACTATAATACTGCCCCTATGTACAAGAATATAACTACTATAATACTGCCTCCTAGCTGTGAGGTTGTGTGTTTGTAGCTCTCCTGATGTCTGGAGCAAGCCCAGGGGGAGGCCACCCTGGGCGGGGTAACTCCCCAAGCAAGGCCCAGGCTTCCAGGCCTACACTGGGAAGTAATGCCCAGCTGTTTCTAAGGCGGATGCAAGTCCCAAAGTTGTTTCTGAGGGAAGGAAAGCTCAGAATGGAAGTAGCAGCAACAAGAAAGATGAAGCTGTGAAAGTACATAAAGTAACGGAACAAGTAAAAGCCATGGCTGTGAGTAAGAAAGTTCCAGTTAAGCATTCGGCCAGCCAAGGCAAGCAGAGTGAAGGACAACTAGGAGAAATCCAGAAGAAATCTACTGGTGAGAAGCTGAATGGAGGAAAGCAGCCTGCAGCTCAGGAGATGCCATCACCATCTTCAGGTGTGCAGCTGACTCCCAGCAGACAGAGGAGAACCTCACTGGAGAGACAGACGCTCCAGGAGAACCTGCAGCAGCAGAATGTGGTGGCCAGCATGGCGAGCTCTGGGCGCACAAGATCAGGTGGCAGCAGTAAAAGTGCTGTGGAGCCTGGAGCCACGAAACCAGCGGTGGTGAAAGTTAAGGAGACGTCTGGTTTCAAGCATCCAGGGACATTGCTGAAAGCAGGATCCCAGGAGGAGACGCCATGTGCACCTGAGCTTCAGGTTGCAGAGGAGATCCCAGGACTGGTCAAGAGGCTCGGTGAGTTACAGCAGCACAAAGACTTGCTGCAGAAACAGATAGACATGGGCTATAATGTAAAGGCTGCTAATCCTGGTGGGGATCACACCTTTTGTGATCAGACCCTGAACATGCTTGGCATACAGCTGGCAAAAGTGGTGAGGGACATGGACTGTGTCCTAGAGAAGATGGGCCCCCTGGCAGAGACTTATAGGAACCAGGAACTGTTTATGTCACACAAGCAGGACTCTGCAGGTTCCAGCTCAGACATTGTCCCAGGTGGGCTCCAGAAGCCAGTGCGGCCAGTGCTGCAGCCTGCAAGTTTCTGCTTCCAAAAGGGTCAAATACTGCAGCAGCCTGCGGCAGATCCCAAGCAGCAGCATGTTATGCAGATTCCAGAAGATGTACCACAAGTCTCAGAATGCCCAGCACAGCAGCCTGCAGCAGATTCCAAGCAGCAGCATGGACTGCACTTTCCAGCAGAGGGACTACAAGTCTCAGAATACCAAGCACAACAGTTGGGCAGTGGACATGTGCTGGTCATTACTGATGGTGCCCTGCAGGGCTCTGATGCTGGGGATAACCGAGCTGTATCTGAGGGGTCGGGGGCTTGGGGGAGCACAGTATCTTTGGTGGACGCTGCACAGTCTGATAATGACATTGATGCTGATAACAATGTGCGTGATAATGTCTGTGATTTCCCCCCTTTAATTTCGAGCACACAAGGTGTGGCTGCCCCTCCTTCTGCAGACCTTCACCCCGTCAGTCAACCCAATGTGACCCCGCACGGTCCCCCCAGTAATGCCTGGAGTCGTGGTGCTCCGTCCTTTACCTCTGGTACCAATTATACAGGCCAGGCATTTAAACGGAGAAACATCGTACGTTTCCAGCACAGAGGTGCCAAGGAGGATCTGCCGGACAGGAGGTTTGTCATCAGGGAGCTCTTGTGCCACCAGATGGGGTTTGTGCCAGTCAGCATCCTGGCAGTGATTAATCTTCCAGACAGGCAGGGCTATGATGTCAGCTTTAAGCTCATGTCTGACCTGGACAGATTCTGGTCTAGTTTCCCCAAGTTTAGAGACACGGAGGGCTGGAGTAAGTTCAGCTTTATTCCTATCTCTAAGCCAGATACTGTCACTGTAAATGTCATCTTCTGGAATGAGTCTGTTCCCCCGCAAGACATTGTGGTGGGGCTCTGGAGGCATTGTGACCTTGTCTCTGACCTCACCAAAAGCAGAGACAGTGATGGGATCTGGACGGGAGGGTGGCGGGTTTTGGCAAAACTGCGCAAATGCAATAACATCACTGCCCATTTACCCAACTCCTTCTTTATTGGGAGGGAGAAGGGTGTGTGTTTCTATCCTGGGCAGCCTCGTAAGTGCTAACCCTCCGTCAGGAACAATGGATCTGACAGGCGCAGCTCTTCTACTTTCATTTCTCCCTTCTCACCAGATTTTCAGGAAACCCCCTCCCTCTAGATAGTCTCCTGGCTCTAGCTGCTGTGTGAAACCTGATACCACAGTTGGTCTGCAGAGCTTCAGGAAGGAAGATATAGCTGTGCTGGCTTCTCAGGCTCATTGGTCCCGAACACATCACACTTTATAAGGATGGTATGTAATGTTTTTAGTCATTACTATTGTTTATTTAGCTTGTTTTATGAATGGATAGAGAAAGGTTTGTGGATATTTCATATAAATAGGGCAGATTTTCTTACAAATGAAAGTGTGCTTCTCAGAAGTTTTGAAATTTGTGTATATCAAAGTTATTACTTTTATGTTGAGTAAATGGGTTTGTTTTGCACCTGATAATGTGTAGTCTCTTTTATTACATCCCTATGAAGGTCTCTGATCACTTTTAGATCACTGAAATTGAGAAAATTAGATATTCTAGGCATTTTTCTAGCCTGCGCTTGACAGGCACATTGTTCCATTACGAGTTAGTGCGAATATTGTTCCTGACGGAGGGTTAAATGTGGCAAGGCAGGTCACCTGGCAAATACCTGTACTGTGGTGAAGTGCAGCCTGTGTGGGGAGGTCAGCCATCTAGCTGCAGGCTGCCAGAACATCTGGTGCAACCTTTGTGGGAAGATCGGTCACCCTCACAGGGACTGTCCAGACGCCTGGCACAATATCTGTAAGGACTTTCCTGACGAGGACTTGGTGGCAGGGGCAGAGATTCTGGAGGAGGCAGCATTACTGTCAGGGGAAATACTGACCAGACCAGAGGTCCACCAGGGGTCTACTCGGCTAACACCAGAGCAGCAGGGTTCAGAGAGTGAACAGGGGAGTATGGAGGTTGTACCTCAGGGGCAGCGGTCACAGGAAGGCATTACTTCAGTGCTACCATCTGTGTCTGAGGAGAATAGCAATAATCAGAACACGAAGAAAAAGGACAAGGCCTCCTGTAAACCTGAGGAGTATGACACTGGCCAAGGAGCCGGGAAGAAATTCCAGAGTTCTGCAGGTGTAATGGTCGTATCTAACAGGTTTGATGTTCTGTCTGAGTCTGACGGTGATTTTGAAGATGACTTTAAAAGATTTGACGCAGAGTGTGATAGGGACGTAGAGGACTGTCCTCCGCCAAAGCGGAAGCCCTTACCTGAGGGCACTCGGGTAGAGTCTGAGATGGAGACCGGTGGTGAACAGAATAACTCCGACTCAGATCTGTGACGCTGTCAACCAGATAATGTCCAAACTCAGATAGGGAAAATCATTAGGAGAAATTAGGAAATGTTAAGATATGGAAGGATGAGTCACTGGGTAGGAATATGATGAGCTCTGTTTGTAAAGTGTTTTTTTTTTTTTTCTCCCCAAACTAGGAGTATGGACTCTAAGTTAATTTAATATGTATAATCTGGATATGTAATGAATGTATGTACAATCCAAGTGAATTTAGTTTTGTATTATTGGAGGAATGTTGTTAAATTTATTTGTATTTGTTTGGTTTTTACAATAAAAATTGCCCCTATGTACAAGAATATAACTACTATAATACTGCCCCCTATGTACAAGAATATAACTACTATAATACTGCCCCTATGTACAAGAATATAACTACTATAATACTGCCCCCTATGTACAAGAATATAACTACTATAATACTGATCATATGTACAAGAATATAACTACTATAATACTGCCCCTATGTACAAGAATATAACTACTATAATACTGCCCCTATGTACAAGAATATAACTACTATAATACTGCCCCCTATGTACAAGAATATAACTACTATAATACTGATCATATGTACAAGAATATAACTACTATAATACTGCCCCTATGTACAAGAATATAACTACTATAATACTGCCCCTATGTACAAGAATATAACTACTATAATACTGCCCCCTATGTACAAGAATATAACTACTATAATACTGATCATATGTACAAGAATATAACTACTATAATACTGCCCCTATATACAAGAATATAACTACTATAATACTGATCATATGTACAAGAATATAACTATTATAATACTGCCCCCTATATACAAGAATATAACTACTATAATACTGCACCTATGTACAAGAATATAACTACTATAATACTGCCCCTATGTACAAGAATATAACTACTATAATACTGCCCCTATGTACAAGAATATAACTACTATAATACTGCCCCTATGTACAAGAATATAACTACTATAATACTACCCCTATGTACAAGAATATAACTACTAATAATACTGCTCCTATGTACAAGAATATAAGTACTATAATACTGCACCTATGTACAAGAATATAGCTACTATAATACTGCTCCTATGTACAAGAATATAACTGCTATAATACTGCTCCTATGTACAAGAATATAACTACTATAATACTGCTCCTATGTACAAGAATATAACTACAATACTGCCCCCTATGTACAAGAATATAACTACTATAATACTGCCCCTATGTACAAGAATATAACTACTATAATACTGCTCATATGTACAAGAATATAACTACTATAATATTGCTCCTATGTACAAGAATATAACTACTATAATACTGCTCCTATGTACAAGAATATAACTACTATAATACTGCCCCCTATGTACAAGAATATAACTACTATAATACTGACCCTATGTACAAGAATATAACTACTATAATGCTGCCCCCTATGTACAAGAATATAACTACTATAATACTGACCCTATGTACAAGAATATAACTACTATAATACTGCCCCCTATATACAAAAATATAACTACTATAATACTGCCCCCTATATACAAGAATATAACTACTATAATACTGCCCCATGTAGAAGAATATTACTGCTATAATTCTGCTCCTACATAAAATTATACAATACTAATATACATTACCTGGCAGAATAAAGAAACTGAATCCAGACTCTTCTCACACATGAACATTCTGAGTCAGATCTGAACTCAGGTCTTCTACTGTTTGATCACAAAATCTGTCATTATGTGTTGTGTATAAGTAAAAGTAGTGGTAATTGTCCCATCATTTTCTCTTGATCTTTATTGTCTGCAGTAAATACATTTGAAACTGTTTTCTGTTTTATGTTCTCAGTTTTCACCATACATGGAAACATTTTTGCTGCCAATGTTTTCGGTAAGAGTTGTGAATGGACCATCGGCTTGGGTTGTTTGTTATTTTCTAAGCATAGATTATGGTAGCGTTATAAAGGTGATCACTTTTATGTTTCTTCTAAAAACATTCCCTTGTCCAAACTGTCAATATTCAGATGAACAACATTCCGAAAATATACCCAAATGTCATACTTGGCTCTGATGCATGCGCAGAAAGCTCACACTTTATATAAAATTGTTATGGCTCTTGGAAAAAGGAGAGGGAAAAAATAAATCGCAAAAATGAAAAAAAAAAAACAACTGGTCATGAAAGTGTTGAATAGACCTGATGAAACAATTTAATGTATTTTAAGACTTCATGTCATAATGAAAATTAGTGATGGGCGAACACTAAAAATCTTGGCTGCTGTGTAATCGAACCGAGCTATTCCTATTGCTCGAATGATCATCTCAAGCAATTAGAATTAAGGAAGTGAATGCAAATCCAAGCATTTTTCTGGCAGTCCCTACAGGGAGGTATGGGGGGCAATGAAAATGTTGAAAAGGATGAAAATGTGTTGCACGGAAGGAGAACAGCATGGGAAGACACCTGGAATCATCTCTGACTCCCAGATCACTGCTCGGAGCAATGGTGTCACATTTTTACTCCGCTTTAAGGACTGACGATAAAGCATTCAAAATGGAAGAGAAATTGGGGTTTGTAGAAAAAAAATGTCAAGAAACATGCTTTCCTGTAAAATGACTTGTATATGTATATAAGGCATAATTTTAAAAGGATTTATAAAAAATGATCATTTAAGTAAACCAAAATTTAAATTTTTAGTAAAAAATTGGAAATTTCAGTGTAAAGTTAGCAAGAACTGCCAATCATTAGATGGAAGAGGGACTTAGATGCACCCTGTATTACACAGATTAAGGAGCCTCATACATATTCTGTAAATTACAAACAGGGTAATGTGTTGTGAGCTCATTTTCTGGTCCACCAGGTGTGAGTTCTCTTTCCAGGCTCCCTTTGGTGGTAACAGGAGGTAGTGAGGCTGATTTAATCAGTAGAGATCTGCCACCTGATAATGAGGATGACGATTGGACCTCAGGAATCTCAGACTGGATTTAAGACAGTCGACGCCCTATTCTGGTGCTGGTGATTCCTTCTGTTTTGTCAGATCTTGGTTTTCAGCTCTGTTGCAGTAATCTAAAGCTGTTTTTCTGCTAATGTTCACACTTGATTTTGTTGGTCTATTCAGTTTTTTGTGTGGTCAGCCAGCCACGGCTGGGGCTGTGATAAATTTCCACTCTTATTTATCTGTATTTGCCAATTTGCTTTTTGTCCCTTATTAGATTGGCCTCTTTATGCTGTCTCAGAATATTTCAAAGTGCTGATATAGTGGGAGAAGTCTAGTGACTTCAGGGTTAATTTTGCTATCAGAAGTGTTGGACTTTATTTTTGTAGGTTTTTTTGCAGATTGCAGACAGTGTCTTTCCTTTCCTATCCTTTCTAGTTAGTTTGGGCCCCATCGTTTGCTCAGCCTATTTTCCTGCCTGTGATTGTGCTTTCATCTTGTTTCACCGTCAATACTTGTGTGGGGTCTGTCTTTCCTTTGGGGTCTGCTCTGGGGCAGTTAGTTTTCCCCTTTTCTTGCTTCAGCCTTATTTAGTCCTCCGGCTGTGATGAAGCTTCTAGGACCATCGTAGGTACGCTCCCCGACTGCTGCTAGTTGTGTGGTTAGGATCAGGTATCTGCAATCTGCATAGTTACCAACCTCTCTGGTTTTCTGTGACTTAGCTTGTTTTGTTTTTTTTCTCCTCGGTGACCACTTCATAACAGTAATGCATACGAACTTGAAGGCACCAATTGAAAAGCCTCATTCAAATATTAATAAAGTGTAGTTGTGGTACTCCTACACTCATAAACAATCTCTGGACAGTGCAAAGCCAGATAAAAAATTACAAGCAGGGTCATGCATACAACTTTGAAGACACCAATTGTAAAGCCTCATTCAAATATTAAGAAAGTGTGGTTGTTGTACTTCTTCACTTAAAAATGCTTTGCACACAGTTCAAAGCCAGGAAAAAATTATAACGCGGGTCATCCATAGACCTTTGAAGGCAACAACTGGAGAGCCTCATTCAAATATTAGGAAGGTGTAATTGTGATACTTCTACACTCTTAAAGGCTCTGCACACAGAGCAAAGCCAGAAACACATTATAATGAGTGTTATTCATATCATAGACCATTGAAAGGCAGCAACTGGCCCTCATTAAAATATTGAAGATTAAAAACCATTTATCTGCTGCTCTCATCTCGTGGTGTCGAAAAGTCAGGGCTAATCCAGGCTTGGTTCATTTTTAACAGAGTGAGTCTGACAGAATTTTCTGTTGACAGGCGAAAGCGCCTGTCTGTTATGACCCCCCAGCGGTACTAAAAACCCGCTCAGACAAGACACTAACAGCAGGGCAGCACAAAACCTCCAAGGCATACAAGGACATCTCATGCCAGGTGTCCAGCTTTGAGACTCAATAGTTGAAGATCATAGAGGAATTAGAGAGTAAGCTGGTTTGGGCAGCCAGGTATTGCTTGACCGTCTTTTAAAACTTTCCCCCCTTGTCAAAAATACCCCGTCATCAGGGCATGCATTCTTGGAGTTTGTCATAAAATTGGCCCACTCAGGTCTTTGACAGGGTACCCCTGCCTCTGCTGTACCTGATATGTGTTTCCCTGGCCTCTCCTCCTTGGTTGGGCAAGGAAGCTTGCCCCCTGCCACTAGCATTGTCTGATGGGAATTTTTTCAAAGTATTTTTCCACAATGGCCTTCTGGTATAGCACCATTTTAATAGACCTTTCTGCCTCAGGAAGGAGAGATGCAAGGTTCTCCTTGTAGCATGGGTCTATCAGGGTGTACATCCATTACTCTTTATTGGCCAAGATGTATATGAATATAATGCGAGGGTCACAGGATAGGCACAAAGTCGGCTATAAAGGCCAAGTTCCCTACAGCCAACACTTCCCTGTCTCCACCATGATGACTTGCAGACTGCATAAAAAAATTTTCTTCTATGGACCCTTAAGTTGAGGGCCAAGTTACTTTTCACTATCCACCATGATGACGACTCTCCATCTTCTTCTCCTCTTCCCTCTCTTGACAATAGTAATTTTTTTCATTAAAAAAAAAATGTGGTCACCTGCAGCAGCTATATATTTAGCAATGGACTGCAAGGCCCTAATCCCTGCCTAGAGACCATATTCTGCCACTCTCCCTGCTCCTACAACTGTCCGTTGGCTAAATGCAGAATGTATATAGAAACAGAAAAAGCACAATATTAGCTCTTCGGAGGACTTTTAGTTTGATGGTTCAACAAAGTATCAGCACTAGTTGACTCTGATTCCTAAGATTGTGCACACAAAGGCCCGGACAATAACTTTCTCCCTCCTATCAGAACTGTCCCTGAGCTGTGCAATGGCATCAGTGTGCCGAGCGTGGCAGCGCCTATCCTTTTATAACCCCTCATGATGTCACATGGCCAGTCAATCACAGTAATGTCACTACCAAGATGGTTAATGCATTACAGTGACTGGCAGGCAATCCCCGCATGGTTATTGGCTGTGTAACAGGTGCGAAATATGCGAGTCGGGGATTCGAGCATTGAATCCGAGCACCAGCCAATGCTCGAGCAGTGCCGAGCACATCCGATCAACCAGATACTCGAGTGATCCAAGTACCACCGATCACTTTCCTTCTAACATGTATTTTTATAGTAAGTACAACAACCTCATCAGGTCTAAGAAAGCGATCTATCTACATATGCAGTTTATATTTTGTTTGCTGGTGACAGATCTACTTTAAACACACATCTTTCCAAGAGAGTGGGAATTATGTCAGTTTTTTTTCCAGACATTTTATGGCAGAGGGTGACGGGAAGCTTATGATGAAGAGAACTGGGGCTCAAATTTAGGGCAACTCGATTGTTTTTATGTGTAATCCAGTGCTAAGTTTTCTGATTTAGAATGAATCCTAAATGGTCACCTCCGCGTGCAGGACCGGCCCGAGAGATTACGGCGCCCTAGGCGGAACTATTTTGTTGCGCCCCTACTATTCTTGGCAGTAGATGAAAACTTGGGATATAAATTTAGGAGCAAAATAAACCACAACAACAATGATTAATTAACTCTCTCCTAACTCTTTAATCTTCCGAGAAGTTGTATAGGACAAATATATACAAAGTAATCAATAACACAAAACAAAAACGACCATAGGTAATTAAAATTTTTGTTTCCTTGCCTTTTTTTTTTTTAAAAGGATGACACTAAGTCACCGAGATTAATTTGTTTAGCAACTTCAGATTCTATCAAAATTGTTGCCAACCCAACCAACCTCTCTTGCGTCATATTTGCCCTTAAATATGTACACTTTTCTTTCCATCCCTAAAACTTTTTGCCTTTTGAAAAGATTTTTTATAATTTTTTCTATTTTTTCTCTGGCGCCCCCTTTGGGTCGGCGCCCTAGGCGGCCGCCTAGTTTGCCTATACGTTCGGGCCAGCCCTGTCCGCATGACCGGTAGATGACAAAAAAATAAAAATCTCACGGACGAGTAGCCTCCCGAGAACATCAGCGGAGACCTTTGCTTGTTTGGCGCTTTCTTCCTTGTTTAATATCTTTGTGTGTTTAGAAATAATAAGATTATACAACACCCTAAAGTAAAGAGTAAAACTTGTTTAGGCCTTATTCACACATCAGTATTTTTGCATCAGTGTTTGTATGCCAAAACCAGGAGTGGAACACACGTAGGAAAACTATAACTGAGAGACTGATACCTGTTCTCTGTTTTGGAGACACTCCTGGTTTTGGCATACAAATACTGATGAAATACTGATCAAAAACACTGACATGTGAATGAGGCCTTAGAAAGGTTCTTGGAAAGTGGGACTCCACCTTCGCCCAACCTTGGGTCCATAGTCAGCGAATAACGAGGCCTCCATGTGATACTTGTACGTCTCTACTCTACACTATAAGATGCTTCACCAAAGTCTGTCTACACAATAGCTGCCCCTCTTGCTGATGGTTTCCAGGCAGCATGAAGATTTTTTTTTTTTTTTAGATAATGTCTAAAATCCTATATTAGAATCATATTACTGGTAATTATGCTTCTTATATTTTATTCCTCTTTGTCTCCCTTTTCTCAGAGTTATAAATAGATAGATCTCCGGTGGAGATGGGAGAAAGTATCTCAGGGAGGGCAGAGAAAACAGATTACAGACAAGGAGGAAAGCAAATAACTAGCAAATAGGTGCAGCAAAGAAGCTATACTGATACATTAGCAGATTCAAGCAATGTGCAACAAACCCCATCGGATCCTTTTAAGGTGCTTGTCATTTTGAAGGTAAGAATAATTCCTCGTGGCTGCTAGTGGCAGTGTGCATGAATTCTAGTGCCTCACTGATAAGACGGAGGTTTCGGAACTTGGCAAAGCAAGTATGCTTTATGTTTGTAGCTGTAAGGCTAAAAGAACGAAGCCTCCTTAAAAGGCTGCTCCTTTCAAGGAACAGCGCCCCACCTGTCCATAGGTTATATCTGGTATTGCACTTCAGCTCCATTGTAGTGAATGGAACTGAGCTTCAATACCACATTCAAAATGTGTAAAGGGGTAGAGCTGTTTTGGAAGAAATCATTATTTCCAAGCAGGTTCTACTCCTATACTATCCTTTTGGCCAGGGTCACACTTGCGAGAAACTCGCACGAGTCTCGTGTCTCAATACCCGGCACTTGGGTCCAAAGTGTGCGGCTGCATGTGTTTCTAGGCAGCTGAGCGCTCCTGTCCCGAGTGTCGGGGGCACTGCCGGGTACTGAGACGCGAGACTCGTGCGAGTTTCTTGCATTGCACTCACAAATGTGACCCCGGCCTTTAAGTGAGTCTTTATGGGACTTTTGCTCATTCCAGTAGTAGCTCGGTGGGTGTCTCCTGACACTTGTCTTGATCAGCTGTCACCTGGGGATGTACAATATCGTGTCCATGTTCTTTGCATGCCGGGACCAATATTACGGTTCCGTCCTATTTAGTTGAATGGAACTGAGCTGACGGGAGCTGCAGTACCAGGGACAGTCACTGCAAAAAGTATGGCGCTCTGAGTGAACAAGTTTTTCCTCCGTTTTTTCTGCGTTTCTTTATGTGTATTTGCTGCATTCTTCTTTTCCTGTATTAGCTCCGGCGCAGGCGCACTGCTCTGCCCTGTAGAGGGCAGTGCAGAATACTGCAGTGCGCAGGCGCCAGACCTCTCCCGACGCCTGCGCACTGCAGGACTCTGCTCTGCCCTCAACAGGGCAGAGCAGTGCGCCTGCGCCGGAGCCACTACAGGAAGGGAAGAAGAGGACGGCTTCATATGAAGATGGGAGGCGCCGGACTGCACCGTGACACCCATCGGACTGGACCGCCCCCCCCATCGGACCGGACCGCCCCCCCGGGTGAGTATAATATAACTCGTTTTTCTTGTCTTTCAGGGTATATCGGGGGCTTATCTATAGCATTACAGAATGCATTACAGAATGCTGTAGATAAGCCCCTGATGTCGGTGCCGGCAGCTGATAGGGCAAAAAAAGTGACAGATTCCCTTTAAACTGTGTTTTACAGTACCAGCAAAAGCTATGGGAGTTCAGAGATCTCTTGCACACAAATGGGTTTATTTTCCTGACTGATTTGGAAAACTGCAGCGTGATGTCGCTTACTTTACAGTTTTTTCTGCATTTTACAGCAGTTTTTCCACCCATAGGAAACAATGGATAAATACAAAAATGCAGCAAAAGTGCAGCATAAAAACGCAAGTATCAGGTTTTTCTGCGTTTTTGGAAACAAAAATTTAAGGAAGTTGCCTCATCTTTTTTTTTTTTTTTTGAGGGGGGGGGGAAGGGGTGCTACACTTTATTATCAGCATGCACAAGAGACAACAAAAACGCAGCAAAACCTGCTTTTTGAAGCAGCTTCATTACTGGCAAAAGAGCAGGTTTTGCCTGCAGGAAAAAAAAAGCAGGAAAAAAAAAGCAGCAAAAACGCAACGTGTGAACATGGCATATAGGTGAAAAAAAAACGCTGAAACAATCGACATGCGTAAGTTTTCCAATTCTATCAGGAAAAAAACCCCAATGAGTATGCATGAGATTTCTGAAATTTCACAGCTTTTGCAGGTATTGTAAAATGCAGCTTAAAATTTGCATTAAAAAAAATGCGGCAAGAAACGCAACGTGTGAACGTAGCCTTATGCTTTGGATGCCAATTTGGAGCTGCAAGCCAGAAAACTTCCCAGGAGGTCATTATGACTAACGACTACAGCTCTGTACGTCTCAAAACATTAATTCTGCTTCGATGACGACAAGGTTTATAATCATCACAGATGACGTCGTACATCATTTACATGGTAAATATTTAGTGTAATTTTATATGATCATTATCGATGAGTCATCCCTATGATGGCCGTTCACTACTGTAGATGACAGAGCCTGCTGGAGAGAGCGAGCGTCACTATCGCCATAGGAAAGGATAAGACACTATTAGCATAAAGTCACGCTAGGTGACTGCAAAATTTCCTGTGTATGTGTTTGCTCCGTGGTAGAAATCCCAGGCACCAAGACTGGAAAATAATTCAACAGTACAAGCGGTGACATGGTTTTCCAATTGAAATGATGAGCTACAGGTACTTCTCCCAAAATTAGAATATCGTCAAAAATGTAATTCATTTCAGTTCTTGAATATCATCAAAAATGTAATTCATTTCAGTTCTTCAATACAAAAAGTGAATCTCATATATTCTATAGAGTCATTACACATAGAGTGATCTACTTCACGTGATTATTTCTGTTAATGTTTATGGTTTACAGCCAATGAAAACCCAAAAGTCATTATCTCAGTAAATTAGAATCATTAACAAAAAACACCTGTAAAGGCTTCCTAAGTGTTTAAAAAGGTCCCTTAGTCTGTGTCAGTAGCTCCACAATCATGGGGAAGACTGCTGACTTGACAGATGTCCAGATTTCAGTCATTTTCCTTTTAGGTGGAGAAGAAAAAAAAATATTTCACCACCTTGTCTGTTCGGGAAAATCCTCCGAGTGAGGTCCGATTTTTTTTTTTTTTTCTACCCATAGACTTGAATCAGATCGGATTCTCAGACACATATCGTGCCTGCTGCAATTTTTTTTCCTAGGAACAACTCGGTTCAAGGAAAAAATCAGACATGTGTACGATCCCATAGAATAGCATTCGGACGAAGGCTCTCGCTCAATATGACGGATAACACTCGTCTGATTTTTACAGTTGTCTACGCGAGCCGTTATATATAAAGGGAGCATTCACACTGTGTTATTTTTTCTAGCAACCTTTTTTTTCAAGCAAAATGCACTACAGGATACTCCTTTTCTCTGGCGTTTTGGAAACTTTAAGCATCTTTTGGAATCGTTTTTATGGCCGTGACCTAAGATTTTTTTTATGGTGTTTTTTTTTTTTTATTCAGGTTTATTCCAGCTTTTTTCAGCCATTTTTTGATCCCCGTAATGAAATAATGAAAATTCTATATATAACCAATAGTGATGAGTGAACGTCCTCTATCCACTATGCTCGGGTGCTAGCCGAGTGACTCCAGTGTGATCGAATAATATGATATAATATGATATATAATATGTTCGATTATCCCCGTACCTGCATGTCTCGCAGCTGTTCGACAGCCGCAACACATGCAGGGATTGCCTGTTTGTTACGCATGCAACCGTTGGGATTCTGAGGTTACACTTTTTCCGAACATGTTCTCTCATCACTAATAACTAACAAATAAAGTTGCACTCTCTAACACTATACCATGAAAACATGAAATATCTGAAATTTGAACTGCATTACTGCTCTAGAAAAGAGGAAAAAATGAGAATACTCAGCGCATAAATTGGCCATTTCATGTGCACCCAGCAGCCAAGATAAGTTGATTCGCTTTGCTGGGCACCCGTCTAATGTGATTCCTCTCCTAGGCTGAAGACTACATTTATGTGAGCACTCCACCCCTGATCCTTAGGTGTTTTTTTATCATAGCAGGACCCTACGCACCCACATCAATGTGGGCTTCAGTCTAGGAGAGGATTCACATTCGGCAGGTTCCCAGCAAAGAGAATCGCCTTATCGTGGCTGCTGGGTACACATGAATTTGCCAACTTATGCGCTAAGTTTTCTAAATTTTTCCTATTTTCTAGAGCAGTAATGCAATTCATATTTCATATATTTCGTGTTTGCATGCTATAGTGTTAGATAGTGCAGCTTTATTTGTTAGCTATATATGGAGATGGCTACTCTTAGTTCACACCTGTACACACCTGTTTTCTGTTTGGAATTAATGGTCAGTCTTTTGTTATTTAAAATGAAAACTCTAGCATTTTTTTTAGTGGAAACACTGAAAAAATGCAAAACAAAAGTGTCTTCTGGGCATCTTTTTAATATTACCATTCAGTGTTGGTAAAAGCCTGGAGAATATAAAAGTCACTTTTGTAAATGCTCGGCGTCTTTTGAAAGACTGAGAGCTTAACATGTTAACATATTGCCTAATATGAAAAGCAAGTGTTTTTCGACATAGAGAAAGTTGTTCATTACTTTCACCGTTTTCTTTAACATTTTTTGTGCCTGGTTGCTCCAAAAGCATAGGGAAAAGAGGCAATGTGAACCGACTCGAAGATTGAAATCAGAGTTAAGAATCTGCACCTTTAAGATTTCTGCTAAGTGTGAATTGTGAATGGAGTTTTGAAAACCATATCCATATGATTGGCATTGTAAATTGCAATTCTGCCTTATTTGAATCACTGGTGCCATTTCCACCACCTCATTTGGTTATGGGGTAATCTCCTATGGAGGTCCAAGATATCCCAGTCCCACACTGGTTTAAGGTTAAATATTATATAGGGTTCAACATACTATGCATCACATATCTTTTTGTGGCGGCCATGAGGGTTTAGTCGCCACAGAGGTACTGCACCTCAGCCAGAGGTGTGGTACTCCGCTCTCGGGTAAGGAGGGGGCATTACCCAGGACCCACACACTAGCACTCAACACTAGACCTCTCCAGGCCAGGGAGGAGCTGGGTAGAGGGTGTGGGTGGAGGAAGTGGGGAAAGGGAGGAGTTAGAGTTAGTGACATTTGGGAGAGGGAAGACAGTTGGTGGAAGAGACTGGAAGAGTAAGGAGCTCTTCCCAGGACAAGAGAGAGAAGAGACAAAGGAGACAGAGAGGGGCTCCAGAGAGTAAGAAGGGGTCCTAGGTGTACGGAAAGAGAGGAATCCACCCGTGGCACCCAAATCCACACCGACTTTAGTCGGGTGGAGGGACCAGGTCACAGTAGGGGACTGGCTCCAGACTAGTGGAGATACTGCAAGACTCAGCTAGCAAACCGGAGGCTGTAGTGACTGTAAGTGCGATAGCCAAATCCACACACATTCGCTGAAAAGGCAGCCACATAGGACCAAGGGGACCAGGAGGACGTTGCCTGGCATGATCCGAGGCTGCTGGCTTAGGACACTGTGTGTGAGGCCCAGGGCAGGAGAGGTGGGAGCCAGCGCTGAGAGAGACGACCAGAGAAGGAACATAAGAAGGGGTCCTGGTAAATTGCACCCCCAAATTACCCAAGAACTGGCTGAACCACCAACCTGGAGGACACAGCACCCCGGCTGGGGATTGTAACTTGAATGACCGTGAGTAAATGTGTGAAGACTGCACCCCGCTGTGTCCTCAGACTTATTTACTGACCTGCACTACAACCATTTCCATCACCTTTAACCCTATGACTTCCCTTGGGCCTAGCTCTACCCGTGGAGAGCTGTAACATCTCTGCTGCATCACCAACTGCCCCAGTGGATCTGAATCGCAGTGTCGGCCATATTCTTATTGCCGAACAGTACACCCAGGGCCATGGATCGGGTCATTGCTGCCGTGACAAACCCCTGGTGAACCGTCCGGCCCGATACCGAGTTCCCTGGCCCTGCAGGGCGCTGCATTTTTATCTAGAAATTATTTTTTCAGGGGAATGTCAGTCTAGAGCTTTAAAGGAGTTTTCCACTTTGGACATCATTTTTTGTAAAAAGTGCCCCAAGCAATTAGATGGTCAGAGCTGTTTTTGGATCTTGGCAGGAGATATTCACCTTCAATCCTTCCACAGGCTAATGCAAGCTTTACCTTCCTGCCTATTAAATCAGTGGGTTGTTTTTCTATTTTTTACTAAGGGAGAAATCCTGTTTATCTGCTCCAACTAATTGATGAATATTAATGGACTACTAGGGATGAGCGAGTAGTGTAGTATTCGGACTCGCTATACTCGTTGCTAGTACCTCCTAATACTCAGGTACTCGTAACGAGTAGCGAGTCCAATGTAAGTCTATGGGAAATGCGATTAATGGGGGGGGACTGTGCAAAGACTGTGCTGGGCTGTGCGGGATTGTGCTGACCTTTGCGGGACTGTGCTGGGCTGTGCAGGTACAGTGTGGGGACTATGCCGGGCTGTGTGGGATTGTGTTGGCCTGCGTGGGACTGTGCTGGGCTGTGCAGGTATAGTGCGGGGACTACGCCGGGCTGTGTGGGACTGTGCGGGCTGTGCAGGTACTGTGCAGGGACTTTGCCAGGCTGTGCGGTGACTGTGCTGGGCTGTGCGGGACTGTGCTGGGCTGTGCGGGGACTGTGCTGGGCTGTGCAGGGACTGTGCCAGGCTGTGCGGGGACTGTGCCAGGCTGTGCGGGGACTGTGCCGGGCTGTGTGGGGACTGTGCTGGGCTGTGTGGGGACTGTGCTGGGCTGTGTGGGGACTGTGCTGGGCTGTGTGGGGACTGTGCGGGCTATGCCGAATATTGCGAGGCGGGTAGTGAAATACTCGCCAGGATTCGAGTACCTAACGGGTATACTCGCTTATCCCTATGGACTACCTAAACTAGACAATCTCTTTAATTATTATCATCCCAGGCCACATTTCCATGATAGCACTTGGCCACATGCTATAAATCTTTAGGAAGGGAAAGGAGTAAATTTTGAGGTACTCCAGATATGACATACTCTAATTCTTTCCTTTTGGCATATCTGAATAAAAGACAAACACACATTGTAAGTCTACTTTTTTTTGATCATCTATATACTAGGGCTGTCCTCATGTGATGACCATTTAGGAGTTAGGACAGTTGACTCAACAATTTCCTTTTTGAGACCCCTCCCTGCTCAATAGGTAGAGTCATTTATTAGCTCAGTAGGATTATTTCTCTATAGTCACTGAGAGGCTTGTAATGCATTTATCTGCTGTCAGACATGTGGTATAATATATAAAGGCAGATGAGAGCTTATGTGATCGCAGGATGCTCTTAAAGCCTTAAATCATAATTAGTTATATGAGCTGATCCGGCAGCTTCATTATTACAAATGGAGAAAAGCTTTTAACATATAGACGGTTATTGCCATGAATGTCAGTCATGGCCCTCCAAATGATCAAGAGCATTTACGTTCACTTATGTCCTATTTTTATTATATGAGCTCTTCACACTCACATTTAAAGTCATAAATGCATCACAAAGTCCATACAGATACCTCCCCGGGCTAATTTATTTTTACTTATGTTCTAACCTGTGACCTGTAACCCGATTAAAAATATGAGCATTGGGCTAAGCAGCTTCACCATCGTGAGAGGAGTGATTTCAGGCACGAACCCTTTTTTGATGTGAACCCTGCTCAATTAAGCAGGCTCCATGGGTGGTGTATTTTCACAAGTTCTCTGCCATCCACATGTTGCATGATCTGCCATTCATTGGTACGGTTGGCCACTAAAGTTAGTGGTTTTTCGTCAATGGGCTGACGGATGGGTCAACTTCAATTTGAAAAGAGATTTTCTTGAGAATATACTTGGCAGTTCTCCGGAAACATCTCCATGGAACATAGAAACCCCCCTAGTGCTTCCCTATAATTTTGGGATTCTTCAATATTCTTAGTCAGAGACAGGAACTGGGACTCAAAGGAGTTTGGAAGAGAGAATCATAGATTGTTAGAGTTGGAAGGGACCTCCTGGGCCATCTGGTCCAACCCCCTGCTCAAAGCAGGATTCACTAAATCATCCCAGACAGATGTCTGTCCAGCCTCTGTTTGAAGACTTGCATTGAAGGAGAGCTCACCACCTCTCATGGCAGCCTATTCCACTCATTGATCACCCGCACTGTCAAAAAGTTTTTTCTAATATCTAATCTGTGTCTCCTCCCATTCACTTTCATCCCATTGCTTCTGAATGGCTTTATAGAAGGGTGCATGGGTGGGGATTATTTTTTATTACAGACTCTTCAAAAGCCCTTTCTAAAAAGTTGACAAGTATGCCAAAACTATGTATACACTTTGGATAACTATGACCTAAACGCTTGTTCAGTCGACGGCTATGTCTCGGGACAACTATGGGGAGAGGGGAATAAGTCGCTTCCAGACTTCTCTTATCAGCCTGCAGCACTAAAAAATCGGGTGATTCCAGCTACTTGATCTGCGACATCTACCCAACACCATCTGAGAGACAAGATGCCTCTCTACACATTAGATGGTTATCTAGTCACATCTACTTCTATCTAATGTGTATGGAGGTCTAACGAGAAAGGGAAACCTGTGATAAGTAATTAAGTAGGGCTTACATGGGTTGTCCAGTATTTAATTACCTATCCACAAGGTCATAACTTATTGATCAGTGGGGATCCGTCAGTTAGATCTCATACCAATTGGCTTTTATTTAGTATTGTTCATGCTAGTCCGCCACTCCATTCATTCTCTATAGAGGTGCCGAGCGCTGTGTTCAACATTTTCTGTTTGCCTCATATGGAATTGATGGAGTGGTGGTCAGGCATCTGGGAACTAAAGTCCTTGCATCGAAGAAAAGACATTCCCTTTGCGGGACTGTGTTGGACCCCCAACAATCAGTAAGTTAACATCTACCCTGTTTGCACTGATTAACCTTACTATTAATGTCAATGAAGAAGTTCTGAATCGGATTTGTATCTTTAGATGTCCAACCAGTATCTTCAAGGTCAAGGATGATTCATGTAAAACAGGACTCCTCGATCAACAATTTCTTGACATGACCTAAAAAAAGAGATGTATGTTTATGTATAGTAGATGGTTCTCTTCAGTTTCATGGGCGTTGTAATTTTCCATCAGTTCGGTGTCACCTGACGGGATGTCCTGAGCGCCTTTGTCTTTCACCACAGTGGTAGTCGAGAGTCTACACAAACGTCAATGTTTTGTAGCAACAAAGAGGTTTAATTCGTCTTCTTTCATCTCATGTAATTGCCCTCATTATAGCTGACACTACGAATTACACCAGCTAAGGATATATATTCAGAGATACACGTGGCATGAAGAAATATAGTAGGTCTCTATATGAGGTATATTGCCGCAATTTGGAGCTTAATCAAAACAGAGGTCTAGCCAACAATCAGAGTCTTCTTCTACAAGACAACCATAAGCCATGGGCTCAAAATATTCGATATATTAATAGATCATCCATTAGTACAAGGTTCAGGTGGATGTGTGTCATTATATGCCATATGGTAATCTGATTCTTGCCTACCACATCTGCTGAAAAATAATTAAAACACTGCAACTTTCCAACTGCATCGGAACAGCAAGGTGGCTCCCCAAAAAAGTAGACCCTTCCCAGACTCCTGTGAGAGTTGGTAAATAAGTCTGTTATTGTTATTATTGTCGCTGTTGCTATTATTCTGAATCCGGCATTGTTTTTCTTTTGTTTCCGCACCTTTCAGTTTCTGAGATATGACCTCTTTTTTGCTCTACATGTATCTAGCCTTTTTTAGTGAAATGGGCGTGATCTTGAAGAAGACACCCACAGAGAATAGTTAAGGACCATGCCGAGATGGCAAAATAGAGTAGATATATACAGGCAAGAGGGGCCCCTATCTCAGGAATGGGTGGCGTAACTAGAGTCCAATGGACCCCAGTGCAAAATTTGGACCTGAGCCCCCCACCTACATGTTGGTCAGATGTATTAGCCCTTATAGCGTTCTAAATTCTCTAAAGACACATATGTTACCCCTCCACAATTAAATAATGTCCACCATCCTGTACTAATTTCACCCATTATGGGACTTATTTGGTATTATTTCCTTCCTGGTATAATGTCCCTGATCCTGAGTCTCTTCCTGATATAATGTCCCCATCCTGAGCCCCTTCTTGTAATATTGTACCCCATCCTATTGTACTGTCCCCTTTCAGTAATATACGTCCTCCATCCTGGGTCCCTTACGGTAATAATGTCCCGCATCCTCGTTCCTAGTGTAATGTCCTCATACTGGGTTTCTTTTAGTAATATATGTCTCCCATATTGGGCCCCTTTCTGGTATGTCGTCCTGGCTCCTGGGCCCATCCTGTAATAATGTTCCTCGTTCTGCTTCTGTTCATGTTCCGTTCCCCTTTCTGCTTCTGTTCTTTAACACATGTAAAAAAAAAAATAAAAAAATAAAAAAAGATTCTTTGCACTTTCCCCAGCTCCCATGACGCACAGTGTCCTCTTCTATAACCAGCACAGAGGCCGGTAACTGGCTTCGACTTCTGTGCTATGAGCGATGCATGACGTCACTGCTACGCACCGTCTGTGACTGCCACACCGATAATAGCCACTGGCCTCTGATTGGCTGATGGCGTATGTTTCAGTGCAGAGAGCCGGTGAGTCTCTACGCCACTCTGGCTCCGGTAGCTGAGTTCGGTTATGGTTGCAGAGCTATGTCCTGGTAAAAACCGAAAGGTAATCATAGACCAATGCGTCCTTTTCATAAGTAAACGTGTATCTCTATTGCTATTTAGTAGTGTTGAGCGAAACGGGTTTGAAAAATTTCAAAAGTCGCCGACTTTTGGCAAAGTCGGGTTTCATGAAACGAAACCCGACCCTAGGATGAGGTCGGCCACGAGGTCGGCGACTTACGCGCCAAAGTTGCGTTTCAAAAGTTTGTTTTGCGCTCTTTTTCAGCCAATCAGGATCCACGGACACTGTGGGCAACGTGATGACATAGGCACGGGTCACCACCATCTTTCAGAAGGGCATGCAAGTGATTGGCTTGCTTTGGTGGGCGTCACAGGGGGTATAAAAGGGCGTGCACGCCGACCGCCATCTTACTTCTGCCGATCTTAGCATAGGGAGAGGTTGCTGCTGATTCTGTAGGGAGAGTGTTAGGCAGGGAAGAAGAAAAAAAAACTGCTTCTGCTGCTAGCGATTGTGCCTGTACAACACACCAGTCACTGTGTGTGCAGTGCAAGGGGAGGCTATATTGTGGTGTATCAGTGGTGTTGGTTGTTGGGCTGCCTTCTAAGGCTTCCTGACAGCTGCATTGCTGTTTACCCACTGCTCTGCAAACTGCTTTTTTAAAAGCAATCCTAATTTTTTTTTTTTGTCCTGCTGAGGTACTGAGCTGCAAACTGCTTTTTTAAAAGCAATCCCAATTTTTTTTTTTTGTCCTGCTGAGGAACTGAGCGTGCATTTTTTCACACCATACAGCGGTGTACGCTCCTCACACAGTACCGTGTAACGGCTGTTATCACAGCCACAGTGAAGCTATCTGTGTCACTCTGTGAGAGTAAGTCAAGGACATGTTCCGTTCTTACAGACCTGCACTCTAGGGAGATAACTACTCTGCCCAATTCTACATACACCTTGTAGGTTGTGATACACTAGCCAATTTCTGCCTGTGACATAGCGCTGTGATATTCAGTGGGCCTCACACAATCCAAAAGTGTCCAGTGTCCACAAGTGTCTGCAGAAATTCAAAATATCACTTATCCTCTAGTCACTTTGGTCACAGCTGTGCCATCGAGCCTGTGACATAGCGCTCAGATATTCAGTGGGCCTCACACAATCCAAAAGTGTCCAGTGTCTGCAGAAATTCAAAATCTCACTTATCCTCTAGTCACTTTGGTCACAGCTGTGCCATCGAGCCTGTGACATAGCGCTCAGATAATCAGTGGGCCTCACACAATCCAAAAGTGTCCAGTGTCCACAAGTGTCTGCAGAAATTCAAAATCTCCCTTATCCTCTAGTCACTTTGGTCACAGCTGTGCCATCGAGCCTGTGACATAGCGCTCAGATATTCAGTGGGCCTCACACAATCCAAAAGTGTCCAGTGTCCACAAGTGTCTGCAGAAATTCAAAATCTCACTTATCCTCTAGTCACTTTGGTCACAGCTGTGCCATCGAGCCTATGACATAGCGCTCAGATATTCAGTGGGCCTCACACAATCCAAAAGTGTCCAGTGTCCACAAGTGTCTGCAGAAATTCAAAATCTCCCTTATCCTCTAGTCACTTTGGTCACAGCTGTGCCATCGAGCCTGTGACATAGCGCTCAGATATTCAGTGGGCCTCACACAATCCAAAAGTGTCCAGTGTCCACAAGTGTCTGCAGAAATTCAAAATCTCACTTATCCTCTAGTCACTTAGGTCACAGCTGTGCCATCGAGCCTGTGACATAGCGCTCAGATATTCAGTGGGCCTCACACAATCCAAAAGTGTCCAGTGTCCACAAGTGTCTGCAGAAATTCAAAGTCTCACTTATCCTCTAGTCACTTTGGTCACAGCTGTGCCATCGAGCCTGTGACAAAGCGCTCAGATATTCAGTGGGCCTCACACAATCCAAAAGTGTCCAGTGTCCACAAGCGTCTGCAGAAATTCAAAATCTCACTTATCCTCTAGTCACTTAGGTCACAGCTGTGCCATCGAGCCTGTGACATAGCGCTCAGCTATTCAGTGGGCCTCACACAATCCAAAAGTGTCCAGTGTCCACAAGTGTCTGCAGAAATTCAAAATCTCACTTATCCTCTAGTCACTTTGGTCACAGCTGTGCCATCGAGACTGTGACATAGCGCTCAGATATTCAGTGGGCCTCACACAATCCAAAACTGTCCAGTGTCCACAAGTGTCTGCAGAAATTCAAAATCTCACTTATCCTCTAGTCACTTTGGTCACAGCTGTGCCATTGAGCCTGTGAAATAGCGCTCAGATATTCAGTGGGCCTCACACAATCCAAAAGTGTCCAGTGTCTGCAGAAATTCAAAATCTCACTTATCCTCTAGTCACTTTGGTCACAGCTGTGCCATCGAGCCTGTGACATAGCGCTCAGATATTCAGTGGGCCTCACACAATCCAAAAGTGTCCAGTGTCTGCAGAAATTCAAAATCTCACTTATCCTCTAGTCACTTTGGTCACAGCTGTGCCATCGAGCCTGTGACATAGCGCTCAGATAATCAGTGGGCCTCACACAATCCAAAAGTGTCCAGTGTCCACAAGTGTCTGCAGAAATTCAAAATCTCCCTTATCCTCTAGTCACTTTGGTCACAGCTGTGCCATCGAGCCTGTGACATAGCGCTCAGATATTCAGTGGGCCTCACACAATCCAAAAGTGTCCAGTGTCCACAAGTGTCTGCAGAAATTCAAAATCTCACTTATCCTCTAGTCACTTTGGTCACAGCTGTGCCATCGAGCCTATGACATAGCGCTCAGATATTCAGTGGGACTCACACAATCCAAAAGTGTCCAGTGTCCACAAGTGTCTGCAGAAATTCAAAGTCTCACTTATCCTCTAGTCACTTTGGTCACAGCTGTGCCATCGAGCCTGTGACAAAGCGCTCAGATATTCAGTGGGCCTCACACAATCCAAAAGTGTCCAGTGTCCACAAGTGTCTGCAGAAATTCAAAATCTCACTTATCCTCTAGTCACTTAGGTCACAGCTGTGCCATCGAGCCTGTGACATAGCGCTCAGCTATTCAGTGGGCCTCACACAATCCAAAAGTGTCCAGTGTCCACAAGTGTCTGCAGAAATTCAAAATCTCACTTATCCTCTAGTCACTTTGGTCACAGCTGTGCCATCGAGCCTGTGACATAGCGCTCAGATATTCAGTGGGCCTCACACAATCCAAAAGTGTCCAGTGTCCACAAGTGTCTGCAGAAATTCAAAATCTCACTTATCCTCTAGTCACTTTGGTCACAGCTGTGCCATTGAGCCTGTGAAATAGCGCTCAGATATTCAGTGGGCCTCACACAATCCAAAAGTGTCCAGTGTCTGCAGAAATTCAAAATCTCACTTATACTCTAGTCACTTTGGTCACAGCTGTGCCATCGAGCCTGTGACATAGCGCTCAGATATTCAGTGGGCCTCACACAATCCAAAAGTGTCCAGTGTCTGCAGAAATTCAAAATCTCACTTATCCTCTAGTCACTTTGGTCACAGCTGTGCCATCGAGCCTGTGACATAGCGCTCAGATAATCAGTGGGCCTCACACAATCCAAAAGTGTCCAGTGTCCACAAGTGTCTGCAGAAATTCAAAATCTCCCTTATCCTCTAGTCACTTTGGTCACAGCTGTGCCATCGAGCCTGTGACATAGCGCTCAGATATTCAGTGGGCCTCACACAATCCAAAAGTGTCCAGTGTCCACAAGTGTCTGCAGAAATTCAAAATCTCACTTATCCTCTAGTCACTTTGGTCACAGCTGTGCCATCGAGCCTATGACATAGCGCTCAGATATTCAGTGGGCCTCACACAATCCAAAAGTGTCCAGTGTCCACAAGTGTCTGCAGAAATTCAAAATCTCCCTTATCCTCTAGTCACTTTGGTCACAGCTGTGCCATCGAGCCTGTGACATAGCGCTCAGATATTCAGTGGGCCTCACACAATCCAAAAGTGTCCAGTGTCCACAAGTGTCTGCAGAAATTCAAAATCTCACTTATCCTCTAGTCACTTTGGTCACAGCTGTGCCATCGAGCCTGTGACATAGCGCTCAGATATTCAGTGGGCCTCACACAATCCAAAAGTGTCCAGTGTCCACAAGTGTCTGCAGAAATTCAAAGTCTCACTTATCCTCTAGTCACTTTGGTCACAGCTGTGCCATCGAGCCTGTGACAAAGCGCTCAGATATTCAGTGGGCCTCACACAATCCAAAAGTGTCCAGTGTCCACAAGTGTCTGCAGAAATTCAAAATCTCACTTATCCTCTAGTCACTTAGGTCACAGCTGTGCCATCGAGCCTGTGACATAGCGCTCAGATATTCAGTGGGCCTCACACAATCCAAAAGTGTCCAGTGTCCACAAGTGTCTGCAGAAATTCAAAATCTCCCTTATCCTCTAGTCACTTTGGTCACAGCTGTGCCATCGAGCCTGTGACATAGCGCTCAGATATTCAGTGGGCCTCACACAATCCAAAAGTGTCCAGTGTCCACTAGTGTGAGCAGAAATTCAAAATCTCACTTATCCTCTAGTCACTTTGGTCACAGCTGTGCCATTGAGCCTGTGACATAGCGCTCAGATATTCAATGGGCCCCACACAATCCAAAAGTGTCCAGTGTCTGCAGAAATTCAAAATCTCACTTATCCTCTAGTCACTTTGGTCACAGCTGTGCCATCGAGCCTGTGACATAGCGCTCAGATATTCAGTGGGCCTCACACAATCCAAAAGTGTCCAGTGTCCACAAGTGTCTGCAGAAATTCAAAATCTCACTTATCCTCTAGTCACTTTGGTCACAGCTGTGCCATCGAGCCTGTGACATAGCGCTCAGATATACAGTGGGCCTCACACAATCCAAAAGTGTCCAGTGTCCACAAGTGTCTGCAGAAATTCAAAATCTCACTTATCCTCTAGTCACTTTGGTCACAGCTGTGCCATCGAGCCTGTGACATAGCGCTCAGATATTCAGTGGGCCTCACACAATCCAAAAGTGTCCAGTGTCCACTAGTGTGAGCAGAAATTCAAAATCTCACTTATCCTCTAGTCACTTTGGTCACAGCTGTGCCATCGAGCCTGTGACATAGCGCTCAGATATTCAGTGGGCCTCACACAATCCAAAAGTGTTCTGTGTCCACTAGTGTGAGCAGAAATTCAAAATCTCACTTATCCTCTAGTCACTTTGGTCAAAGCTGTGCCGTCGAGCCTGTGACATAGCGCTCAGATATTCAGTGGGCCTCACACAATCCAAAAGTGTCCAGTGTCTGCAGAAATTCAAAATATCACTTATCCTCTAGTCACTTTGGTCACAGCTGTGCCATCGAGCCTGTGACATAGCGCTCAGATATTCAGTGGGCCTCACACAATCCAAAAGTGTCCAGTGTCCACAAGTGTCTGCAGAAATTCAAAATCTCACTTACCCTCTAGTCACTTTGGTCACAGCTGTGCCAACGAGCCTGTGACATAGCGCTCAGATATTCAGTGGGCCTCACACAATCCAAAAGTGTCCAGTGTCCACAAGTGTCTGCAGAAATTCAAAATCTCACTTATCCTCTAGTCACTTTGGTCACAGCTGTGCCATCGAGCCTGTGACATAGCACTCAGATATTCAGTGGGCCTCACACAATCCAAAAGTGTCCAGTGTCCACAAGTGTCTGCAGAAATTCAAAATCTCACTTATCCTCTAGTCACTTTGGTCACAGCTGTGCCATCGAGCCTGTGACATAGCGCTCAGATATTCAGTGGGCCTCACACAATCCAAAGTGTCCAGTGTCCACAAGTGTCTGCAGAAATTCAAAATCTCACTTATCCTCTAGTCACTTTGGTCACAGCTGTGCCATCGAGCCTGTGACATAGCGCTCAGATATTCAGTGGGCCTCACACAATCCAAAAGTTTCCAGTGTCCACAAGTGTCTGCAGAAATTCAAAATCTCACTTATCCTCTAGTCACTTTGGTCACAGCTGTGCCATCGAGCCTGTGACATAGCGCTCAGATATTCAGTGGGCCTCACACAATCCAAAAGTGTCCAGTGTCCACAAGTGTCTGCAGAAATTCAAAATCTCACTTATCCTCTAGTCACTTTGGTCACAGCTGTGCCATTGAGCCTGTGACATAGCGCTCAGATATTCAGTGGGCCTCACACAATCCAAAAGTGTCCAGTGTCCACTAGTGTGAGCAGAAATTCAAAATCTCACTTATCCTCTAGTCACTTTGGTCACAGCTGTGCCATCGAGCCTGTGACATAGCGCTCAGATATTCAGTGGGCCTCACACAATCCAAAAGTGTCCAGTGTCCACTAGTGTGAGCAGAAATTCAAAATCTCACTTATCCTCTAGTCACTTTGGTCACAGCTGTGCCATCGAGCCTGTGACATAGCGCTCAGATATTCAGTGGGCCTCACACAATCCAAAAGTGTCCAGTGTCTGCAGAAATTCAAAATCTCACTTATCCTCTAGTCACTTTGGTCACAGCTGTGCCATCGAGCCTGTGACATAGCGCTCAGGTATTCAGTGGGCCTCACACAATCCAAAAGTGTCCAGTGTCCACAAGTGTCTGCAGAAATTCAAAATCTCACTTATCCTCTAGTCACTTTGGTCACAGCTGTGCCATCGAGCCTGTGACATAGCGCTCAGATATTCAGTGGGCCTCACACAATCCAAAAGTGTCCAGTGTCCACAAGTGTCTGCAGAAATTCAAAATCTCACTTATCCTCTAGTCACTTTGGTCACAGCTGTGCCATCGAGCCTGTGACATAGCGCTCAGATATTCAGTGGGCCTCACACAATCCAAAAGTGTCCAGTGTCCACAAGTGTCTGCAGAAATTCAAAATCTCACTTATCTTCTAATCACTTTGGTCACAGCTGTGCCATCGAGCCTGTGACATAGCGCTCAGATGTTCAGTGGGCCTCACACAATCCAAAAGTATCCACAAGTGTCTGCAGAAATTCAAAATCTCACTTATCCTCTAGTCACTTTGGTCACAGCTGTGCCATCGAGCCTGTGACATAGCGCTCAGATATTCAGTGGGCCTCACACAATCCAAAAGTGTCCAGTGTCCACAAGTGTCTGCAGAAATTCAAAATCTCACTTATCCTCTAGTCACTTTGGTCACAGCTGTGCCATCGAGCCTGTGACATTGCGCTCAGATATTAAGTGGGCCTCACACAATCCAAAAGTGTCCAGTGTCCACTAGTGTGAGCAGAAATTCAAAATCTCACTTATCCTCTAGTCACTTTGGTCACAGCTGTGCCATCGAGCCTGTGACATAGCGCTCAGATATTCAGTGGGCCTCACAGAATCCAAAAGTGTCCAGTGTCCACTAGTTTGAGCAGAAATTCAAAATCTCCCCTGTCCTATAGACACCTTGTACCTTGTTTTACATTACTATATAGTTTGTTGGATTTTGTCTACATTTCTACCAAAAATGAGGAAGGCTGGTGGAAGAGGCCGTGGAATTGGGCGGGGGTTGGCAGCTGGTAATGATGGTGTTGGTGGTGGATCTGATGGTAGTGGCAAGAGCAAAATAGGACCAAATTCAGGAGGTGTTGAGCCTGCGTCATCGTCTGGCTCCATAAGGCTTCGAAGGCTTAGTTTTCTAGGAGTTAGCAAACCGCTTTTAAAGCCAGAGCATCAGGAAAAAGTTTGGTCTTACATTGCTGACTCAGCCTCCAGCTCTATCGCCTCCTCTTCTTCAGTTGTAAAAAGTAAAAGCACTGAGTCGTCATTGGAGGCTCATGTTCATGAACCACACCTTTCCTTGTGTCCTTCACCCCAACCAAGATTGAAGGATGATGCAGGGCATACTACTGATTACTCCATGGAGCTGTTTTCACATACCATGCCTGGATTATCAAGTCAAATGGTGAATTACCCAGGCCAAGATGAATCTGACATGGAGTGCACTGATGCACAGCCGCTGATGGATGATTCTGCTGGTACATTCACTCAGAGCACTACATTGTCCTCACAGCGTACAGAGCCAGATTCTGACCCTGATGAGACTCAGATTCCCCTTCCCGCACACTATACCACCATACACGGTGACACAGAGGTACGTGCACATGACATTGAAGAGGAGGTGATGGATGACCCAGTTGTTGACCCAGATTGGCATCCATTGGGGGAAGAGGGTGCTGCTTCCAATAGCTCAGATGAGGAGCATCCACAGCAGACATCGACATCGCAACAGCTGTTATCTGGCAGGCCCGGAACACTCCAAAGACAGGTTCCAAAAATCAAAAGAGTTGCTGGACAGCTTGTCCAGAGGGTCAAAAGATCACAGCGTGCTAGGCCGCAAAATGTCTGCCAAAGTAGGAAGAGTGCAGTGTGGCACTTTTTTGAACAAAATCCTCATGATCAGGCCAAGGTTATCTGTAAGAAGTGCACAAAGACCTTTAGCCGAGGGAAAAATCTGAAAAATTTGAATACCAGTTGCATGCTTAGACATTTAAACACCATGCACTTGCAAGCGTGGACACAACACCAAACCTCAAGTGCCATATGTGCAACTGATCACAACGAAGGTAGTCAGCAATGCTACATTGTTTCCCCCACTGTAAGCCCACCGGTTAGCACAGCAGCAAATGTTGAGGTGTCGTTGCAAGGCCACAGCAGTCAGGGAATCCCACTGTTAAATCAACGAAAGACTGATTCTAGGCCATCAGAAAGAACACCAACTCCATCACCACAAGTGTCTGCAGAAATTCAAAATCTCACTTATCCTCTAGTCACTTTGGTCACAGCTGTGCCATCGAGCCTGTGACATTGCGCTCAGATATTAAGTGGGCCTCACACAATCCAAAAGTGTCCAGTGTCCACAAGTGTCTGCAGAAATTCAAAATCTCCCTTATCCTCTAGTCACTTTGGTCACAGCTGTGCCATCGAGCCTGTGACATAGCGCTCAGATATTCAGTGGGCCTCACACAATCCAAAAGTGTCCAGTGTCCACAAGTGTCTGCAGAAATTCAAAATCTCACTTATCCTCTAGTCACTATGGTCACAGCTGTGCCATCGAGCCTATGACATAGCGCTCAGATATTCAGTGGGCCTCACACAATCCAAAAGTGTCCAGTGTCCACAAGTGTCTGCAGAAATTCAAAATCTCCCTTATCCTCTAGTCACTTTGGTCACAGCTGTGCCATCGAGCCTGTGACATAGCGCTCAGATATTCAGTGGGCCTCACACAATCCAAAAGTGTCCAGTGTCCACAAGTGTCTGCAGAAATTCAAAATCTCACTTATCCTCTAGTCACTTTGGTCACAGCTGTGCCATCGAGCCTGTGACATAGCGCTCAGATATTCAGTGGGCCTCACACAATCCAAAAGTGTCCAGTGTCCACAAGTGTCTGCAGAAATTCAAAGTCTCACTTATCCTCTAGTCACTTTGGTCACAGCTGTGCCATCGAGCCTGTGACAAAGCGCTCAGATATTCAGTGGGCCTCACACAATCCAAAAGTGTCCAGTGTCCACAAGTGTCTGCAGAAATTCAAAATCTCACTTATCCTCTAGTCACTTAGGTCACAGCTGTGCCATCGAGCCTGTGACATAGCGCTCAGATATTCAGTGGGCCTCACACAATCCAAAAGTGTCCAGTGTCCACAAGTGTCTGCAGAAATTCAAAATCTCCCTTATCCTCTAGTCACTTTGGTCACAGCTGTGCCATCGAGCCTGTGACATAGCGCTCAGATATTCAGTGGGCCTCACACAATCCAAAAGTGTCCAGTGTCCACTAGTGTGAGCAGAAATTCAAAATCTCACTTATCCTCTAGTCACTTTGGTCACAGCTGTGCCATTGAGCCTGTGACATAGCGCTCAGATATTCAATGGGCCCCACACAATCCAAAAGTGTCCAGTGTCTGCAGAAATTCAAAATCTCACTTATCCTCTAGTCACTTTGGTCACAGCTGTGCCATCGAGCCTGTGACATAGCGCTCAGATATTCAGTGGGCCTCACACAATCCAAAAGTGTCCAGTGTCCACAAGTGTCTGCAGAAATTCAAAATCTCACTTATCCTCTAGTCACTTTGGTCACAGCTGTGCCATCGAGCCTGTGACATAGCGCTCAGATATACAGTGGGCCTCACACAATCCAAAAGTGTCCAGTGTCCACAAGTGTCTGCAGAAATTCAAAATCTCACTTATCCTCTAGTCACTTTGGTCACAGCTGTGCCATCGAGCCTGTGACATAGCGCTCAGATATTCAGTGGGCCTCACACAATCCAAAAGTGTCCAGTGTCCACTAGTGTGAGCAGAAATTCAAAATCTCACTTATCCTCTAGTCACTTTGGTCACAGCTGTGCCATCGAGCCTGTGACATAGCGCTCAGATATTCAGTGGGCCTCACACAATCCAAAAGTGTTCTGTGTCCACTAGTGTGAGCAGAAATTCAAAATCTCACTTATCCTCTAGTCACTTTGGTCAAAGCTGTGCCGTCGAGCCTGTGACATAGCGCTCAGATATTCAGTGGGCCTCACACAATCCAAAAGTGTCCAGTGTCTGCAGAAATTCAAAATATCACTTATCCTCTAGTCACTTTGGTCACAGCTGTGCCATCGAGCCTGTGACATAGCGCTCAGATATTCAGTGGGCCTCACACAATCCAAAAGTGTCCAGTGTCCACAAGTGTCTGCAGAAATTCAAAATCTCACTTACCCTCTAGTCACTTTGGTCACAGCTGTGCCAACGAGCCTGTGACATAGCGCTCAGATATTCAGTGGGCCTCACACAATCCAAAAGTGTCCAGTGTCCACAAGTGTCTGCAGAAATTCAAAATCTCACTTATCCTCTAGTCACTTTGGTCACAGCTGTGCCATCGAGCCTGTGACATAGCACTCAGATATTCAGTGGGCCTCACACAATCCAAAAGTGTCCAGTGTCCACAAGTGTCTGCAGAAATTCAAAATCTCACTTATCCTCTAGTCACTTTGGTCACAGCTGTGCCATCGAGCCTGTGACATAGCGCTCAGATATTCAGTGGGCCTCACACAATCCAAAGTGTAAAGTGTCCACAAGTGTCTGCAGAAATTCAAAATCTCACTTATCCTCTAGTCACTTTGGTCACAGCTGTGCCATCGAGCCTGTGACATAGCGCTCAGATATTCAGTGGGCCTCACACAATCCAAAAGTGTCCAGTGTCCACAAGTGTCTGCAGAAATTCAAAATCTCACTTATCCTCTAGTCACTTTGGTCACAGCTGTGCCATCGAGCCTGTGACATTGCGCTCAGATATTAAGTGGGCCTCACACAATCCAAAAGTGTCCAGTGTCCACTAGTGTGAGCAGAAATTCAAAATCTCACTTATCCTCTAGTCACTTTGGTCACAGCTGTGCCATCGAGCCTGTGACATAGCGCTCAGATATTCAGTGGGCCTCACAGAATCCAAAAGTGTCCAGTGTCCACTAGTTTGAGCAGAAATTCAAAATCTCCCCTGTCCTATAGACACCTTGTACCTTGTTTTACATTACTATATAGTTTGTTGGATTTTGTCTACATTTCTACCAAAAATGAGGAAGGCTGGTGGAAGAGGCCGTGGAATTGGGCGGGGGTTGGCAGCTGGTAATGATGGTGTTGGTGGTGGATCTGATGGTAGTGGCAAGAGCAAAATAGGACCAAATTCAGGAGGTGTTGAGCCTGCGTCATCGTCTGGCTCCATAAGGCTTCGAAGGCTTAGTTTTCTAGGAGTTAGCAAACCGCTTTTAAAGCCAGAGCATCAGGAAAAAGTTTGGTCTTACATTGCTGACTCAGCCTCCAGCTCTATCGCCTCCTCTTCTTCAGTTGTAAAAAGTAAAAGCACTGAGTCGTCATTGGAGGCTCATGTTCATGAACCACACCTTTCCTTGTGTCCTTCACCCCAACCAAGATTGAAGGATGATGCAGGGCATACTACTGATTACTCCATGGAGCTGTTTTCACATACCATGCCTGGATTATCAAGTCAAATGGTGAATTACCCAGGCCAAGATGAATCTGACATGGAGTGCACTGATGCACAGCCGCTGATGGATGATTCTGCTGGTACATTCACTCAGAGCACTACATTGTCCTCACAGCGTACAGAGCCAGATTCTGACCCTGATGAGACTCAGATTCCCCTTCCCGCACACTATACCACCATACACGGTGACACAGAGGTACGTGCACATGACATTGAAGAGGAGGTGATGGATGACCCAGTTGTTGACCCAGATTGGCATCCATTGGGGGAAGAGGGTGCTGCTTCCAATAGCTCAGATGAGGAGCATCCACAGCAGACATCGACATCGCAACAGCTGTTATCTGGCAGGCCCGGAACACTCCAAAGACAGGTTCCAAAAATCAAAAGAGTAGCTGGACAGCTTGTCCAGAGGGTCAAAAGATCACAGCGTGCTAGGCCGCAAAATGTCTGCCAAAGTAGGAAGAGTGCAGTGTGGCACTTTTTTGAACAAAATCCTCATGATCAGGCCAAGGTTATCTGTAAGAAGTGCACAAAGACCTTTAGCCGAGGGAAAAATCTGAAAAATTTGAATACCAGTTGCATGCTTAGACATTTAAACACCATGCACTTGCAAGCGTGGACACAACACCAAACCTCAAGTGCCATATGTGCAACTGATCACAACGAAGGTAGTCAGCAATGCTACATTGTTTCCCCCACTGTAAGCCCACCGGTTAGCACAGCAGCAAATGTTGAGGTGTCGTTGCAAGGCCACAGCAGTCAGGGAATCCCACTGTTAAATCAACGAAAGACTGATTCTAGGCCATCAGAAAGAACACCAACTCCATCACCATCATCAACCCTCTCTCAGTCCGCCCTGTCCACCGCTACTTCCACCATATGCAGCTCTCAAGTCCAGCTCACCCTCCCAGACACTATGAGTAGGTCAAGAAAGTACTCAGTCTCTCATCCGCGTACACTGGGTTTGAATGCCTACATTGCCAAACTAATCTCGTTTGAGATGATGCCCTTTCTGTTGGTGGAAAGCGCAGCTTTCCGCGAACTCATGGCCTATGCAGTACCACGCTCTGACCTACCCAGTCGCCACTTCTTCTCTCGCAAAGCCATCCCAGCCCTCCACCATCATGTGAAAGACCGCATTGTCCATGCACTCAAGCAGTCAGTGAGCGGAAAGGTGCACCTCACAACTGATGCATGGTCCAGTTGGCATGGCCAGGGCCGTTACGTGTCCATCACTGCGCACTGGGTTAATGTGGTGGATGCAGGGTCAACAGGGGACAGCGGTGGTGGGACAGTGCTGCCTAGCCCACGGTATAGGAAACAGTTGGCTGTAGGCGGTCGACCCTCCTCCTCCTCCTCCTCCAGAAGCGAAAGCTCGTCCACAGAGCGCAGTCGTACGAGCACTCCATCTGCAGCTGCCACTGTTGCACACGATGTGTCCCCCTATCGAGCAGCTAGTGGAAAGCGTCAGCAGGCTGTGTTGCAGATGATGTGTTTGGGCGACAGACACACCGCCGAGGTGCTGGCCGAGTACTTGAAGCGGCAAACTGAGTCGTGCCTGGGCAGTGTACATCTTGAGGCAGGCAAGGTAGTTAGTGATAACGGCCGTAATTTTGTGGCAGCCATAGCCCTTTCAAAACTCAGCCACATACCTTGCTTGGCTCACACCTTGAACCTGGTGGTGCAGTGCTTCCTCAAAAATTATCCGGAGTTAACAGCCCTGCTCCAGAAGGTGCGAAGACTGTGCGCGCACATCCGCCGGTCGCCTGTACACTCCGTTCGTATGCAGAAGCTGCAGCGATTGCTCCATCTTCCCAACCACCGTCTCATTATCGACATTGCAACAAGGTGGAACTCCACCCTGCACATGGTGGAGCGGCTGTGCGAGCAGAGGCAGGCCATAATGCATTTGTGGGAGGATACACGGCCAGGCACTTTGAGAGCAGACATGGAGTTGACAGGTGTGCAGTGGTCGAAGCTGAAAGACCTCTGTAAAGTCCTTCAGTGTTTTGAGGAATGCACACGGCTGGTAAGCGCAGACGACGCCATCCTAAGCATGAGCATCCCACTTATGCGTCTGTTTTATGCAAACTTTGACGCACCTTAAGGAGCAGGCTTCTGCAGCCAATGTTGATGAGGAGGAAGAGGAGGAGGGAATCCTTGATGACATTCAGCCATTGTCTGCTCAGGGACCTCTCCAGGACGAGGTGGAGGAAGAAGAGGAGGAGGATGATGGGGATGATTACTTAGGGGAGGAGGATGCATCTCATGGGGCAAGTGAAAATGTTGGCGTGGCAAGGTCTGGTACAGGGTTTGTGCGTGACTGGAGGGATGTGGATTTGCCAGAAAGTGCTCCTCCAACCAGCACTCGCAGTGCATCATTGATACCGGGAACATTGGCCCACATGTCAGATTATGCCTTGCAGATCCTAAAAAGGGACCCCCGCATTGCCAAAATGATGAACGATGACGACTACTGGTTGGACAGCATCCTGGATCCACGCTATAAATGCAAATTACAAAACATCATGCCACAGGAGAACCTTGACCTAATATTGGCTAATAAACAAGCAACTCTAGTAAATCGGTTGCTTGAGGCATTCCCAGCACACAGCAGCGGTGATGGTTCTCACACGAGCCGTACGGGACGGGGTTAGCTTGGCAGAGGTGTTCGTGGTGCACACAGCAGAAGTGGCGTTGGAGACAGGGGTTTCATGACAATGTTGTGGACTGATTTTTCAAGTACCGCTCACACAACTGGTAATACAGCATCGATGGAAAGTGACAGGAGACAGCAGTTGTCAACTATGGTTACAAACTACTTTTCCTCCCATATCGATGTTCTCCCACACAGGTCATTCCCCTTTGACTATTGGGCCGCTAAACTGGACACTTGGCCTGAATTGGCACAATATGCCTTACAGGATCTCGCTTGCCCAGCTGCAAGTGTGCTATCGGAAAGAGTCTTCAGTGCAGCTGGATCAATCCTGACAGAAAAAAGGACCCGTCTGTCAACCCAAAATGTTGATGATCTAACCTTCATTAAAATGAACCACGCATGGGTTTCCAAGGATTTTGTCCCACCTTCCCCTGATGACACATAGGGTGACAGAAAAATGGCTTGCTTTGGTCCACCTCTTCCTGGGACTTGACCTATTTCACCTTTTGCATCAGCTGAATGTCCAACATCAACATATGCCACTTTCTAAAACTCCCTAACTGTGCTGCCTCCCCCCCATGGCCGGGGTCACCACCTAGCGCACGACACCGTGCGAGTGCCGTTTCCCTGGACAGGTGGGTAGGCCGACTCTTGGGCGCGGGCACTGGCACAGGGTCCCTCATAGTGCAATCAAGTGTCTCTGACGGTGGTGGTGCACACCCGCCGTCAGACACACCGCCGTACTATGAGGGGCCCAGTGCCAGTACCGACGCCCACGAGTGGGCCCCCCTTGCTTGGGCAGGGCCCCAGCATTTGCAATCTTTACCTCTACCTGCTCCTCCACTGTGTAGTCTGGGCCGTCAAATCCATACTGTGCCTGACACCGTTTGAGCCTGCCTCCTGATGTATAGACATATATTTTGAATGTGTACGCTATCCATACATGTTATCTGGGGATACGGTACCCTTTCTCACCTTTGTGCAATCACGTGCAATCTATACTGGGCCTAACACCGTCTGAGCCTGCCTCCTGATGTATAGACATATATTTTGAATGTGTACGCTATCCATACATGTTATCTGGGGATACGGTACCCTTTCTAACCTTTGTGCAATCACGTGCAATCCATACTGGGCCTAACACCGTATGAGCCTGCCTCCTGATGTATAGACATATATTTTGAATGTGTACGCTATCCATACATGTTATCTGGGGATACGGTACCCTTTCTAACCTTTGTGCAATCACGTGCAATCCATACTGGGCCTAACACCGTCTGAGCCTGCCTCCTGATGTATAGACATATATTTTGAATGTGTACGCTATCCATACATGTTATCTGGGGATACGGTACCCTTTCTAACCTTTGTGCAATCACGTGCAATCCATACTGGGCCTAACACCGTCTGAGCCTGCCTCCTGATGTATAGACATATATTTTGAATGTGTACGCTATCCATACATGTTATCTGGGGATACGGTACCCTTTCTCACCTTTGTGCAATCACGTGTAATCCATACTGGGCGTGAGAACGGCTGGCGAGCTGTTAAGCAAGCTACAGCACCTGTGGTTTGCATACATAAGTTTTTCATTTTTTCATGACGGTTAGGCCTAATTCCGGAACTGCGGTTGACCTGCACTTACTGGGAAATCATTGTTCGCGGATAATAATTGTAATCAGTGATCCCCATCACTAACGTTGTTCAGCGGGTTATCTGCACCTGTAAGCGACAAACGCTGGCCTTTTCAGTGTAGCGCACATGCAGCCACGGACATGTAAGGGCATGACACCAGTTATTGGCCAATCTCATGTGCCAGAGCCTCACGTGTCCCTCTAGTAAGCCGGACTCGGTCCGCGGGGCATGACGTAGTCTCGTTCGTTAACGGAATTAAGCTTGCAATGTGTGCATCTGTTCTGTAGCTGGCATGGTTGAGGTTTCCCAGGTGGAGTCGAATTTAACCGTAGGCTCCACTCCTGGTGGTGCCCTTCTGGACATTCCTTTAAGGTTCAGCTTTGCAACCATACTGCCCACGTAAAACAAACACTTTGCCTTCATGAACGCTGTTTGGAGGGTCATGACTCGTGGGAATAACGCCGCCCAATCAGTTAACCTGCTAGAGAGATCGTTCGTTGCTCCCAAGCATGACATCACACTCCCTAGGAAGAAGGTAATGCCACTGTGGCGACCGTACTCCTGGGGGCGACACAAGTGCACTGATACCCAGCCACTGCTCGATGAATCTGCTGGTACATTGACGCAGACCACTACATTCCCCTCGCACGCTACACGGCCTGAATCTGACCCTGATGAAACTCAGGTTACCCTTCCCATATACAGTTCCATCTTACACGGTGACAAAGAGGAAGCTGCAGATGAAAGTGCAGGTTCGGCCCACCCGCCATCAGACACACCACCGTACTATCAGGGGCCCTGTGCCAGTGCCGTCGCCAACGAGTGGGCCCCCCCTGCTTGCTCAGGATCACAGCACTTGCAAAGTTGAAATACTATGCAGTGAGATGGAAGATGGGGACGACGAGGAGTCCAGACAAGTACAGGGATTCCCTAGCGAGCAGACTTATTTGATTGTTTTCAATGTTGGGACAGCAATTTTTTGGGAGCACTATACTCTGGAGAATGATAGATGGGGCCCACCATACACTGGAACATTCCAAAGGTGGACATCAGACACTGGAGCAGCATTTACAGGGCCCATTATACACTAGAGCATTAGAAATGGGGCCCATTATGTTTGGAGCATTATTTGGGCCCATAAGACAGTGGAGCTTCATCCATGGGGACCAACATATACTGTAGCATTATGTGGAGCTCATCATATACTGTTTCAAACATTATATGGGACCAATGATTCTGTATGGAGAAATAGATGGGCCTTGTCATGAGATGTAAAAAGTGAAGTATTTTTCATTGTACTATACCGCTATTTCTCTGCCGTATTGGAGCATGATGAGTTGTGGTATGTGTTAAAGGGGCGCTCTTTCGCCCAGGGCACATGAAAACCTGGAGCCATCCCTCCCCCCCACAACTTTAGCCAAATAACCCCCATTTTTCAGTGCGTAACTTGTATTATGAAGTTAATTAAGGTTGACAAGCTTAAGTAAGAAGAATTGATGCTTTTGGCATTCAAATGGGCACTGTAGGTGTGTTTCCTGTCCTCCTCTCACTGCCGACTTTTATTCCTCATTGACTTACATTGGGTTTCGTGTTTCGGTACGACCCCGACTTTTCCCTATAATCGGACGATCTTGCTCGACCCGACTTTTGGAAAAGTCGGGTTTCACGAAACGCGACCCTAAAAAAACAAAAGTCGCTCAACTCTACTATTTAGAAGGTTTGGAGTCCCGAACACAATTTAGATGCTTTCAATATTTTCACTAAAGCCATTTTGAACTTGTATTACATTAGGATTAATGTTTAGATCCGTCAAGTGTCCTGAGGTTTTACATGTTAGGCCTGTTTCACACTTGCTTTTTTTTGCAGCGCGTTTTTCCCGCAAAAAAACGCATTGAAAAACGCATACAAAAGCATACAACTGCTGCGTTTTTTTCAAGCATTTTTATGAGCATGCATGAAAAAAACGCAGCGTTTTTAAGCGTTTGTATGCGTTTTTAGTGCGTTTTTACCGCGTTTGCGTTTTTTTCCAACATTAGGTGGCCACTCACACTAACCCAAACCATGACTTTACTAACCCTAACCCTGACCCTAACCCTAACCCTAACCCTGACCCTAACCCTAACCCTTAACCAAACCATACTTAACCCTAACCCTGACCCTAACCCTTAACCAAACCATACTTAACCCTAACCCTGACCCTAACCCTAACCCTGACCCTAACCCTAACCCTAACCCTGACCCTAACCCTAACCCTTACCCTTAACCAAACCATACTTAACCCTAACCCTGACCCTAACCCTAACCCTTAACCAAACCATACTTAACCCTAACCCTGACCCTAACCCTGACCCTAACCCTAACCCTAACCCTTAACCAAACCATACTTAACCCTGACCCTAACCCTGACCCTAACCCTAACCCTAACCCTGACCCTAACCCTTAACCAAACCATACTTAACCCTAACCCTGACCCTAACCCTAACCCTAACCCTAAACCCCCTTAACTAACCCTAACTTTACCCAAACCCCTAAATTCCATTGTCTAAACTAATGATAAAAAAAAAAACGCATGTGCAAAAAAACGCATACATAAGCATGCCAATGCGCACATATGCTCACCATAGACTTATAATGGGTGTCTTGCTGTAAAAAAACGCATTGCGCGCGCATGCGTTTTTTTGAGGCAAATCGGACGCACAAAAAATGCAACAAGTTGCATTTTGTGCGCCCGAGCGCATACCGCAAAAAAACGCATGCGCGGTAAAACGCGTACAAACGCATGTGTATGCGCACATAAGCGCATCCCATGCAAAGTATAGGAAAAAAAAACGCATGCGCTATTTAGCGCTAAATTACCGCGAAAAAAAACGCAAATGTGAAACCAGCCTTACATCACAATATAATCAAGTTCACTACCGTCATTCCTAAAGAACCGGATAAGGTCAGCTCATTTGACACATTAATATTACTCCCCAACAAAGGAGGTTGTGATAGATATTCAATTCACCACAATGGCAAAACT